>NC_089001.1:3846967-4487295 GCF_963932015.1 Anas acuta | reverse complement strand
AAAGATTCTGATAAAGAGCAACTGTCCTAGTCTCATTTTACACATGGGGAAGCATAAAGAGGCTGTGATTTTTGTGAGCCCGCTGGGCTGAATGTAGTGTGCAGGAGCTGAGTCTTTCAAACGTCTAGAAGCTCTATTAGTTAATGCCTTTTGCAGAGGCAAGGAAGGGGCAAGCTTACTCTGCTTAAATTGTCACAGCAGCATTTTGTTCTGTGCTTAAACAAATTGCCATTTCTGTGGTAGCCCCAAACAGCTAACTAAATCTTGTAAATCAGCAGTTGAAACCGTGGGACTAATTATGGGAACCTTTGCTTTGAATGATGACTGGAGTTTTATGAGGGAGCACTTGGTTGTAGAGTGCTCTTGGGGATGCAGGGAATTCCAAGTAACCTTTAGAGTGGTAAGCTTACCTTCAAGTCTTACTGGGAAAGTTAATGAAATGAGCTTACATCTCAGTGCTCAGCCTGAAATGCAGAACTAAAAGAAGGGTAACAGCTTGGCAATTGCAGTCAGGACTCCTCATTTAACAGCATGAGTGGTGGGTAGCCCCAGTTTGTCAGATTAGCTTTAAAATGATTCTGTAAAAACGTTCCTGTTGTGAAATATTCCTTTGCTCACGGCACACGCAGCCAGGCAAATGCACTCCCTGTACTTGCAGTTCTGTGAGGGGTCCTTCCTTCAGCAATGAAAGGAAGGGGTTTCAGACACCTCCTGTATTACAACGTGCTGTACAGATATGAGGTCTCTTTCGTACTTGCCCATTTTCTCTTCCATAATCTCCACTGAAGCCATCATTTAGGCAAACACTTTCTCTTGCTGTTGCAAACAGCACGTGAAAAGCAAGCAGGGCTCTGTTTTACCTTCTGCATTATTTCCATATAAATGTCTGCTGCAGTAACATTGTTTCCACAGTTATGTTTTTGTAGTGGAAAGTATCCAGCATAGCATTCCACTTTTAGTTTCTGCTCAAGAGGAAAAAACTTTTGACCCACAATCTGAATGTGTTTGGGTTGGGCAGAGGGTTTAAGAGGGAACTGAATAAACCACAAACGGTGTTGTTCACTGACTCACTGTGTTGTCTGTACCTGCACTGTGCACTTAGCCAAGTGACACAAAAGGATTGATGATTCCTGCCCAAATATGACTTAATGTCAATGAGTGGTGTTACCTCTTGCAGTCGTGCATGGACATGAGACTTTAATAGATCCTGTTTGCTGCTTTTCTTGCAGTTGGCTCCTGCAAGACCCAGAGATGCAACTGAGGACAACGTACAAGGGCTTCACCGAGGCTGTGGATGCCTATTTTGATCATCTAATGCCTATTGTAGTCCCTCTTCAGGCAAGTACAATCCATTTCCCTCTCTGACCACAAGTGGGGATTATCCACACAGATGACTGCTGGGCTGTAACAGCAGCTTGTTGAAGCAACAGCGAATCTTCCAGCTTCACTTTAGGAACCGCTGTCAGCTGTAGTTGCCAGTATCAGCTCTGCAGTTTGAGCCATTTGATTATGTTCTGTAGACTTTGGGAGGAGGTGCGGGTGGAGCTGACTCCATCTGAGACTCGTGCATCTTTCCTGCAAGCCAGCACCACCATGATTTTGGTCCTTCTGGTTAGAAACCACAGTGAACCTCTCCTTTCCTTTTCCAACAGTACAAGAAAGGAGGTCCCATCATTGCTGTGCAAGTGGAGAATGAGTATGGTTCCTATGCCAAAGACCCGAACTACATGGCCTATGTTAAAAGGGTAATGTTGGCACGTTTGCTTATTTCTGTGTTGAATCTCACTCAAACCACCTTCCTTATGGCACTTTCTTCTGAATAACTTTTGAGCATGACTTCAGGAAGCCTTGAAAGCATCAGTGCATAATCCAGCTGGATTTCCCCTTGTATTTCTTTTGGTAGAGGACAAGACCCCGTATACACCTCTCACTACTGACAAACCTGAGTGCTCATGGCTTCCAGAGAAGAGGGCAGTAGGGAAATGGAGTATCCATAACACGTAGCTGGCCTTGAAGAAGCTGTCTCCTGATGGTCCAGTTCTGCTTCTCTTGGACATTTAAGAAGGGTTTCTCCGTTCTTGTGCAATCTGAGGCTCAGTGTCAGGCAGGTTAATTTGCCAAATGCCTCCTTTATTCTCGTCAGTCAGATGCTGATGATTCCCTGCCTCCAGGCTGCATGATCAAGTACTGGCCAGTACCCAAAGAGGCAAGGTTCTCCAGGTGAATCTAACATGGCTCTGACTGACCTGTCCATTTCTCCCCAGTACAATAGCAATGCAGACAGTTAACAAGATCTGCAGTTATGTCTCGCAAGGCTTTTTTTTTTTTTTTAATTTCTTTTAATTGAATGCCTAAAGTGTTACAGCACCTAAGAGAGGTTACCCATCCAGCAGTGTATGGGTATGTACTATGAACTGTGTGTTCCCTGCGCCTCTGCTACAGCATTATCAGATCCTTCTGAAACTTTTAGGGTACTCAAGCGTTATCCTGAGCGCCCTGAGGGTAGTTCTGGATCAGGTCATCTTATTGCTCAAAATGTATAGAGGCTCTTTAACCAAAGAAATCAAATGGCAAGAGTCCTAATCTGCTTAGAGCGGTGCTTGTTCCTGCACTAACTCCATCTTGTGGAGTGTTTTATTACTGCTTAGAAAGTTAAATATGGAGTACGCATACAAACAAGTTACAGTTAATTGCCAGCCTGAGCTGATACTGTCAAAAATGTCTGTTTATCTACATAGTTTCCCTCCCGATGTCCTAGACCCAGTGATAAGCATGTAAGTAAATGGCTTTCAGGGCCCTAGATGAATGGGGCATAGAGACTGGTGTCTGAACAGTGTGCCAACCCCATTCTTGCTTTTCCATATCTCAGTGATGAAAGAGCTCATGATGCTTCACAGACTTGTTGGAACAGATAACGTTTCCTTGCCAGGCATGTGGGTGTATTTTGCAGTGCTGGTTTGTTAGATTTTGGTATTGTGGGCAATGTACATCTGAGGAACTCTGTGGTTAAAGAAGAAAATGTGGGAAAGCTGGATTTGCAGGGGGTTGCAACAGGGTCTGTTGAGGTTTGGGCCCTGAGCTGTGGATGTGGCAAGCTGGTTGCTTCACATCTGCACCTAGCATGTATTACCACGTTGTGATCCTCCTGGAATTAGTATAACCCATTTAAAATGAGCAAACAAAAACCCAACAAAACCAACTCACACAACATCTGAAAGCCCTGTCTTTATTTTGCTCTTTTGGGTGCAGTGTCTTTACCTTCCAAACTGTTTAGGCCATCAAAGGGTGTTCTGCCACCTTGTCCACACAGTATGATGTGGGATTAGCTGAGCACACACCTGTGTCTGCCTCAGACACTGCTGCTATTCCTGGTTTCTCTGCTGCACTCTGAAATCCTGTAGTGCATTTCAATGCGTTTCAGCTCCCTGCCGTTGCTCTGGTTTGCACTTGATGAGTAAAAAAAAAAAGTAAAAGCAAGGCAAGAAACTTAGCACTAAATGCAGTGCTCAAAGAGTCATCTTAATAGGACTTGTTAGAAATTCCAGTGTCTTCAGCAGCTGATTTTTATCAGGTAATAGTAGCTGTTCAGTTATTCATTTAGTGATGACACGCTGATAAACTAGCCAGGTTGTCTTAACTCGGAATTGGGTTTGTCTTTAATGCAGATTGTGCGTAAGGCTCCAGTGTGCTCTGTATGCGCAGCGTGTACGGGCATGTGCAACCTGCAAAGCTTTGTTTAAACATACAGCAGACATTGACTAGTTGGTGCATGTGACACGGGTGACTCCTGTGTGAACTCCTGTATCTTTATCACCATTTTACAGTTAGTAATTTAGTATCAAGAGTTTGAAGGCTTGTTTTCAGAGCTCCTTGAAGCTGATGGAGTCACTTTCGACACAGGTGCAATGGAAAGGGGTTAATTTGCACGTAGGAGTTCCTAACCCTTCTTTCACACACCAACTGCTGTTCTGTCAAAGGACAAGCGTAAGAGAACACTCCTAGATAGAAGAACGTTGGGTGTGCATGCATTGTAAAAAAGTTCAGAGTGCTATTACAGACAGCCCTGTGATATCGAAGAACTCATAAATTCATTCAGGCAGGATTATTCAAGAGCAAAGGTACCTGAGCTGTCCTGGGGTGGATACATGCACTGGCAAACCAACATTTTTCTCTTATCAGCTTCTGTTGTTAGACTGTAAGGAATGGTGATTTTTTTTTTTTTTTTCTGCCACCTAAAGCATTTCTTTTCATGGAATGCAGTGAAATCACTAAACCAATTTCAGCAGATAAATTTCTGATGTGTCAGTGAAAAGCTGATCCAGCTTTTAAAAACAAAACAGGATTTTTCAGTTGTTTTTGAGCTGGAAAAAACAGGCAGGGAAACTTCAGGAGTAATGAGAGGTGTCACAGGAATAATATTTTTTTATTGGACTATTACTGATTTCAAGTACCTGTCTTGCTTTCACTAGAGAAGGTGATAATGTAGTTTAATGCTTTAATATCCTGACAAATACGAAACTCAGGCCGTTAACACAAAAGTTTTCCCTCTTTTTAATTTAGGCCCTGTTAAGCAGGGGGATTGTGGAACTGCTGATGACCTCAGACAACAAGAACGGGTTATCCTTTGGCTTAGTGGAAGGAGGTATGTGCTTGTAGGAGAACCAGGTAAGGCTGTGTTCTTTGTTGGGGCACCAGGTGAAATCACAGAATGTTGGGGGTTGGAAGGGACCTTGAAAGATCATCTAGTCCAACCCCCAGCCTCTGAAAGGACAAATGCAGCCCCTGAAGGAAAGCAGAATGCTTCATTCACCAAGCTGCACCCCTAACTGCCTCCTGTTTGTGGTAGGAGCTCCAGCCACAGAGGAGGGACTCCTTCAGCTGCGTGGTACACACACTGAACAAAACCAGCCCTTTCTCAGAAGGACTGAGTAATGTTTTCATTACAGAGTGTAACAGTGATTGCAGGATTGCTCCACAGGGAGGCAGCCTCTCTGCTTTCAAGGATTTCAGATACGTGCAGGCTAAATGTCTCATACAGGGCATCAGTACTTCCCAGTGAGGTTAGTCAGAAGATGGCAGTGCCTAGCATTTCTTAATGCTATTTCCACCAGATTAAAAGGCTGGTTTTGAAAATACTACTGCTTATTGCTTCACTTGAATCTACGTAAAATAAGTCTCCCAGCAATTACTACTGCTAATAATTTAGTCCTAAGATACCTGCTCTGCAGTTAAGAAGATAAAGAGTCCATCAGAGCCTAGCTTCTGAACTCTAACTTTCTGGAAGCCTAGCAGTAGTTTCTGAGGTAGCCTTGTGTTCCCGGTGAGTGTGCTCTATAGAGCGCATCCCTAGGAGGGTATCAGATGTGCACAATGCAAAAGGATTTCCATTTCCTCTTTCCCTTAAAAAGTGTAAATCCGTTAAGTGTATAAAACACTGCTTAGCACCTTTCCTGCTTTTCACTGTGAAAAAAATGGAGGTACAGATGTTGTAGCCTCACCATGCCCTAAATCAGACTCCTTGGGGGCATAGGGTGATGCTGGCTTTCAGATTTTTGAATGCAACTCAGCTGGGATTTACTTAGCTACTTGATCTGTGGTCTCTTGGGTGTTTCTGCCAATTGCCTGCCTGAGTAGCCATTGTTTCCCCAAATTAAGTGTTCAGGGTACAGTCCTGAGTGCTCCTGTTGTCACTCAATCATAAATACCATTAAGTTTCTAATCTCAGGCATGGAGATGATTAAAAGGAAAATTTTTCTTCCGTCCTTCTTTTCCTCCTCTTATTTTTATATGAAAGTATGAGAGGGACAAATTCAATAGCTCTGAAATCCACGGGCCTTCACGAGAAGTACGGCGACCCTCTTAATTTTATATTTCTGGAGCAGAGCAGTTTCCAGCCTTGACCACATCGTGTCACCCTCATCCTGCCAGCAAGTTGACGTTCAGAAGGGCTGGTGTGGAAATGCCCCGCGAGCCCTCACCATCCTCTCTGGGAGTGTTTACTGCCTCAGAGCTCATTCGTGCTTGGAACTGTCTTTTCCAGCGTGTTGCATGCTGAGAGCTCTTTGATACCAATTTGCCTCTTAGATGTCATAACAATCTGCTCATTAGAGTCAACATGTCAAGTAATCAGATGCATGGGATAAGTAGGGCTCGGAGCGCTACAGCAAGGCGGTTATGAAAATGCAAAGGGGGAGAGAACAGAATCCAGTGTAGGAATGCTTAAGAAAATAGAGAGGAGACTCCTTATAGAAGTTGAAAAATGTTGTGGTTTTGTGAGTGTTTTCTGTTCATTAGTGATGTACCAATTTCAAGAAGAATTTGTAGATTCTTGTTAATGTCAGGAGCAGTTGGTTTGGCACTCTGCAGAGAAAACCGTGTGTTGTAGAAGGACCTGAGAGTACGAAGCTGTTGCCTAGCACTTAATCAGTGGTTGTAGCAGTGTTTCAGGGAATGAGAAGGAAAGCTTTGGTTGTTGTGATCCCTTTCATGCTCACAGGTACAGTGGGACATCCCATGCTGTTGGGAAAAATTCTCGGTCTGGGTATCTGTGCAGCTTCCACAGTCCTCCTCCCTTCGTGGCACAGGCAGTGACAAGAATGCCGAGCTGGGTGGCTCTAAGCTGGCCTGGAACAGCCCTCCTGGGAGCTGATGGGTGACAAAATAAAACTCTGAATTCCCTCCAGACCATAGCTGCTGCACCACATTGGAAAGCAATGTGTGTTTGGAAATTACCTACTGTGGGAAGGGTGGATAGGGGCTTGGGGACTGGTTCTCCACACCTTTTATATCATTTTCAGTTGAGTGCTGTTAATCTGTGTGCAGAGCAGAGTTAGACGTGTTTGCCTTCAAGATCGCAAGTTAATGCCTTCCATCGATGCTAAATCCACATTTTGTTTTGCTTTCCCACTGTGTTTGCCTGTGCTAAATTCTTCAGCTCAGCACACTATGTAGATGAGCCTATTAACATCAAGGTATAAATAGTGAGAAGCTTTTGCTTCTGGAAGTATTCTGTTTGAAGTGCTCTGTCTGACACAACTGGGGCTGGGTTTGATACCAGCTCTCTGGTAAGGAGTCAGTGTTTAAAACAGGATCACATTGCTCCTGCAATTTCAAAGTTTCTTGGGAGAAACATCAGAGTGACTGAGGGGTAGAAAAGCAGGAAAATGAATCTAACATCTCATAGGGGCTGGGATGTGGGTACCACTACTGCCTTGGGATGCATCAGCTGCTGCAGACCGGGCTTCCCATGATGGTGCTTGAAGCTCACGCACCGACTTTCACTGTACATGCAGCACACACCAGCTAGATGCCTGTTCCCCCATGCTGCTCAGGGCAGGAGCCCAGATAAGCCTTCCAATTACAACTTCTGTCTGGTTCACTTGCGCTGTGGTTCCTCTCACCCACCCCCAAGGCACGACAAGCTGGAAGATATTGCCTAGGTAGAGATTCCTGGGGCTAAAGCCTGGGAGATCAGTGCAGCATCCAGATAGGACTTTCTAATAATAAGTTTGCCTTCATGTGGTGCCTTTTTATCTGAGGATCTCCAAGTGCTTTACAGCCTCTAATTAAAGCTTGTGACAGCCGGTGAGGTGCTCTGATGCTCGCTCTTTCTAGTATCTCTGACTGTCAGAGCTAAAAAGCTGCCCTGCAAATATTCCACTGTGTGCTGTGGTCCACTTAGATTTTGCATACGGAGAGAAGGCTTTGATGGAAAATCTCCGAGGAGGTTGTGTTGGTGGTTCAGATATGTTCCTGTTCCCCCTGGGCTTGTGTTGAGCTGGTGCCTGGAGAGGTGCTCCCCTAGGCGAGAACACTTTGTATGTGTCTAAATTAATAAAGGTTTTTCTTTCCTTGATAGCACTGGCCACTGTTAACTTTCAGAAACTGGAACCCGGTGTACTGAAATATCTGGACACAGTACAGGTAAGATGCAATCGTATTTTGTTCATCTAGATTTTCCAGGACAGCACTGCGAGTGGTATTTGGGAACTGCTATTCTTGTTCAGCTTCTCCAGGGCCATTTCCACTTTTATGATGGTTACGAAGCTAATCCTAGAGCCTGTCATTTGGGCAATAGGAAGTTTCAAAGGCCTGTGCATTTAGCCTCATCTCAGCAGAAAATCGGTGCTCCACAATTGGAATTCTTGCTACTCTTTGAGTGAAGGCAGCAAACCCCTTGTTACTCAGGCTTTATAAGGACTGGGGCTACAAAAGGTTCCTACATAACGAGTTAGAACATTCTGGACGGGCATTAGTCCAGCTACTGTGCTAGAGCATGGCACAACCACACCAACTGCTGTAAAAGAACAGGACACTGACATCTGGTGATAGATGCACTTTGTCACAAAGCCACGAGGTACACGAAACTAAATTATTCCTCTTTCCTTGGTTGAATTTGCAGGTCTGCTTGTGTATGTCCTTTTTAATGCCTAACAGATTTGAGTGGCTGGTAATTCTTTTCTGAATATTCAGTGATTGATTAAGTAATTAAAATGAACATGTTTTGGCAGGAGAAGGCACTCTCCAGAAGGCTTTCTGGCAAACATATTTTCTGTAGTGCTGGTCCAATGTGTACCAGTGGGGAGGACAAAGGAGAATACAAAGCACAAAGCTGGTGGAGCTGTCTGGATCACTGAGCAGGCGTCCTGTTTGAAGGCCCTGATCTGACTTGCCTACCAGGGCTCCTTTGGTTCTGTGACGTATGTGGCTGCCGATCCCCAAGAAAAAGCCACAACTGTCAAACAGGCAGCACAAAGTTCAGCTGTTTGGCTTTCCAGGTTCTAATTCCCACCTTCATTGCTATCTCTGTGTTGAAGCACTGATACCCAGTGATCCTACTTTGCAGTTAGTCTGCTCTCTAGGTCAGTGGTCTCTCTCCCAAGCTCTGGTACCCTGATGCTGTGGAGGCCCCCAAGAGGAGGCATCTGGACTGATGGTACTCTTCAAATGCTGGGGGCTGACCTGCTGCAGTTCTTTCAGGGTACTCTATGAGGGGTATTTCAGTCATCTTTAATGCCTCGAATTCAGTGTAGGTACACAGCGTGGTAATGGCATGCTGTGTAGAAGAGAGTCTTGGCTCCCTCAGGCATTTTGTCCTATTTCTGCTAGGACCTGCAGCAGAGCTGATCAGAGGAACGCTTGGATTTCAGAAACACTTCCCCAGGAACTTCACAGCAGCACCTTCCACACAGTGCAGTCCCAGGCTCTTCCTGCCTGCTGAGCAGCCCAGCCTACCTGGCAGCAACAGCGCTCACTGCAGAAAAACATTCACATTTCGTGTGTCACTTGAGCACCTCGAAGTCCCCGTGCTGTCAGAGATGTGAATCAGCATGAAAGGGAGAGGGAATTGCCTAACGAACATCTGATGCAGAAAGTACCTTGGGTGATGCTGGATTAGTGAGGCAGGAACAAGTTTTGTTTTCTAGTGACTGGTTCTCTCTCTCCTTTGCCTTCTTTCCCTGTTGCTCTGCTAACACCAAGTGTCAGCCTGGAAAGTTGTGAACAACTGACGAGTGCTCCTGGCCACGATCGATTCTTTTCTGATCTCTTCCCTTGGCTTTTGCCTAGACTGTGAAATGAAATCTGCTGTTGGCGTGCTGAAAGCTGAATCCTGCCACTAACTTTCTTTTTGTACAGGCAAAAGAGGCTCTGCTGCATGTGCTTTTGCTTTCTTTAGGTCTTATAAAACTCCTCAACCCTTGCAAATGAACAGAAGGCACCTTCCCCACAAACTGAATATACAAATACAACATGGCCCAGTAAAAACAGCTCCTCCTTTGTCACACTTAGTAATGACAAGATAGGAAGCCTGTCATTTATATCTGCAAGGATTATGAAGCTGTTACCTCTTGTTATGGTCTCTTATTCCAGAGGACAATAAAACTTCTTTGACTTGTTTACTAGGGATGGATTGATTAAACATATTACCAAGAGCCACTCTGAATCTGGAACAAGTAGATTATTACAGGCACCTGCAGTTGTTTTCTCCTAATGAAACATGAGTTTCTTTAATGCCACTTACCGTGGCCATTTCATGTGACATCAGATAAAGCCCCTATCAAATAAATGCCAAAATTGCCTTGACTAGAAATAAATACCAGGAGCAGAGAGCGCCAGCCAGGCCGAGCACACGTTGTTCTGTCCGGTGTGATGAGGCCGTGTGGAATTCGACAGGAGCTAAGGTAGCTGGCAAGCAGTGACAAATAGGAAGCAATAGCTCTGTGTGCAGAGCCTTTTTAATGAATACCTAATTCCTGCAAAGGCTAATTCTTTCCTGCCAGCACCATATGCAGCATTAAAAAGGCATTAAGCCGCTAAGGTCTGCTGTTCCTACCTTGGCAGGCATTGGCTGCAGTGCACCTGCAAACTCTCAGCTGGCAGTGGCCTAGCTGATAAGTAGACATATATAAATGTCTTTTTCTCGCAGAAGCTAAACAGTGACAGTTGGTTTGTCTTTTTGCTACAGCTCTACCAAACAACAATAGCCGGAACTGTTTGGTAGCACCTGATCGTGTGCGGCAGTGGTTGTTTCATCCCTAGAAGAGTATTTTTCTGCTTTTCCTGCTGTTTCTGGATGTTACCGGCCCACATTGTCTTGTTCTTCATTTGTTCAGAGCTCTTTAGCTGCTTTTTTTTTTCCAACTTGAGACCCGTTCTTGTAAACCATGCTCTTAAGCTTCATTTGAATAGTGATTCCCTAGAAAACAGGGATGAGCGCAAGGCTCCCTATGTCCATTTTAACTCTTTGTTTTTGTTTTGGTGCAGAGAGATCAGCCAAAGATGGTAATGGAGTATTGGACTGGCTGGTTTGATAACTGGGGAGGCCCTCACTACGTCTTCGATGCAGACGGTGAGCACCATACAGTACTGCAGAGGGAGGAATTAGTGCTCTGCAAATGCTTATGGAGGAATTAGTGCTCTGCAAATGCTTATGGAAAAATGACTCACAGCTTTTTCAAATACTCCCTCCGTCTTGTAACCTTTGCTTTGTGCGAGTCTCTGTAAATGAAGAATCTCTCAGTGAATGGGTCACATTGCTGTGCCTTGGATTTTCTTTAGAAGTGTTGGTTAACAGCAGCTTCGTTTTTAATGTTTGTTTTCCAAACCATTTTTCTTTTTATTTATTGAGGAAAGGCACTATGGGCTTGTGCAGAAAACCAGACATCTTAAGATGTTAGTGTCAGTGTGTCCCAAGGCTTCATGCTGTTCTATGTTGACGTTAGAAATGCAACCCAGTGCTTTAAATCATCCCTTCCACCTCCTGAGCTCATGTAAACACTGTGAAGACTTTATTTGTATTTTGTAAAAAGGCTGTCTTTGCAGAAGTTTTCTGAAACCCCATCATAATGACATTACTTGCCTAGTAAATAAATGTTCCTTATGAGGGGAGAATTATTTTACCTTTTGTAGGAGTATGGCAAATATACATCTCCTGCAACTATGGCAGCTTCTGTAAAGTATCAATTTTTCCTCCAGTGTAGAAGCTCATTAGGAAGGAAAGCTAGTGCTAAAAAAATAACCCCACAACCTCCAGATCATCCAACGTACAGTGAAAGCAGACCTATGTAAGACTACTTTAATGACTGGTTCATCTTCTGCTGTTGTCTTTGGAATTAGATCATTGCTGTGTTGAATTTAGGAGTACAATTGAGTAGTTCTTACAGCTCTTCTGATTAAAAGCAAAACTCCTGCTCATGTCCATGAGTTTCACTCTGTCACCTCTATGAGAAGTATATTTGCATTTATTATTCTGTCCCAGTATGTCAGTGGACATACTGCCCTTAATGAGGGCAAAGCATGAATCACAATACAAATCACTGTAATTACACAGGCATGCCTGACTGACAAGGACCAGAATACTTGTCTGCTTTGAATTGCTGGAAGAGTGTTAGCCTAGCTTCTTGGTCTGTGGTCTTCCTGGCACTGCCCTTCCTTTACAGAAATGGTGAATACTGTAGCAAGCATCCTCAAATTAGGAGCATCCATCAATCTCTACATGTTTCATGGAGGCACCAACTTTGGCTTCATGAACGGTGCTTTGGAGACTGATGAATACAAGTCAGACGTCACCAGTTACGGTGAGTTTTGTTTCACTGCCTTGCCCACACACATCCTGTGAGAGTGCAGCTCAGGCTCCCCTTTGGGCCAGTTAGAGTTGACAGAAGCCTGGAGAAATGATCAGTACGTCTCCCCATGATCTCCTTTGTCGTGGAGAGATGAATTGGAATGTGGCTCAGAAGTCTAAAAGGGGGTTTACGTTAGGGTTTCCTATTTCCACACCCATTCCAGGGTGTGGAGGATCCCCTCATGGACTGGGAATAGAAGTCACAGATAATTGTGTTGCTTCATGTTACGTCCAGGCTGGCTCTTCTTTCTAGTGAAAGCTGGTGATCTGAGATGCCATTATGTCTTTTGTTTAACCAAGCCACGTTGTACTGTAAAGCTCTTTTCATCCCAGCAGCCCATGGTTGAAAATTGATCCTGGGTGAAATTATGGACACATGTGCAGGTTAGATCTCTCGAAGGATGTTGCTCCCCAGTAAGTGGGCCTTCTCCAAATTAAGAGAATCTGTATGCTTGTCTAGCCACATCCACACTGATAGAAGACTGAGTTTCTATAACACAATGCTAATTGTCTTGGGCTTTTACTTCTTAGATGACAGTGTGTGTGAAGGCCATCCCAGATGTGTGCTTCTTTTTCAGATTACGATGCTGTGCTGACAGAGGCTGGAGACTACACATCCAAATTTTTCAAGCTTCGACAACTCTTCAGTGCAATCATTGGTAATTATAAATCCAGGAGCCAAAATGCTGTTCTAGCCTACAGCGCTAAATCAGAGACTTGTGCAAACTGGCCCTTCTGCTGGGGCCCTGTGGCTCTGGTTGGCTGCCTAGGAGCATTTTCCACAGGATAGGAGGGAGGACCAGGGACATTGGGTATTTCATCTGCTGTCAGCAGGCAGGTAGCATTTAGCAACTTCTGTCTGTGCCAGGAAGTGTATGTTGGCTAATTGGAAGTGCAAATCTGAAGGGAGCACCACTGGTTATATTATATCTTTGTTACTGTACCTCAGTGTTTTCTGTTCCAGAGCCAGACAGGTGGCCATTGTTGCAGAATAACTGTAGTTCTTACCCAGCGCTTACACTTTTTTATTTTTTATTTTTTGCAGCAGATACAGGGCTCTATAATGGAAAGACTGATCAAATGAAGTCTAGAAGGGCCTTAAATCTGTGACCTTATGCATCTGAAACAGTAGTTCCATCTTTCTTTCCTTTTGCATCACAGGCCAGCCTCTTCCTCTCCCTCCCATGATTGAAAGCAAGGCGTCATACGGTGCAATCCTGTTGCATCAATACATCTCTCTCTGGGATGTGTTACCGTCTCTTATACAGGTAGTACGACCAATTTTAATGCATCTCGGCACTAAAAGGCATCACCTCTTAGGTGGAAAAGTCAGTGCACTGGCATGTTATCCTGTGAGGATAAGGGTGGGGAATGTTTTGTCAAGGATATGCAAAGGAGACACACCTTTTTATCTTAGACTTTTTACTGCTACTTCTGTTCTCCTGGGATTCCAGTTTTGCAAGTCCTTGGCTCCCTTTCCTGGTGCCTTGTCTTCGTTGCTGTAGCTTTTATGGGGTTGTAAGGTAATTCAGGTTGGAACAGACCTCTGGAGGCTTACGGGGTAGATGTAATCTGTGGCAGAGTGGAACGCCTATCTCAATGAATTGCCACTAAGTGGCCTGTCGATGCTCAGAGGCCACTTCTGACATTAAACTTGTTTCTCCTTTGCAGCCTGTTAAATCAGAGTTTCCAGTTAACATGGAGAACCTCCATCTGAATGATAGCAGTGGGCAGTCCTATGGATATGTACTCTACGAGGCTGTCATATTTGGTGGTGGACACCTGCATTCGAGGGACCATGTCCGTGACCGAGCACAGGTAAAGAGGACAGGGAAACTCTGAGTAACTTCATATACATCAACGCTTTGATCTTGGCAGATGGGCAGAAAGTGGGCCAACCATGGAGTAAAATAAATGTGAGGTTTTAGATTAGAAGTGTGCCTTGTTCTCTCAGTTCTCAGTGAAGTCTCAACCCTTTCAGCTTTCTACTGAAACATCTTTAAACATCAGATTATTGAATGTTCTGATAAATGTTGTTTGTGAATCTTTTTTCCACTAGACTGCATCAGTAACAGAGCTGTGGAACCTAGGATCCAGTTCCCAGTAGAGACAGTTTTCTCCCCAAATACAGCTCCAATAACCAATGCAACACACGATTACAGTAGAATTGATTAGATGTTGCTCTTCTCCCTTGTGCTCTGTTCTGCAGGTGTTTGTTAACACCATGTATGTTGGTGAGCTGGATTACAACACCGTGGAGCTCTCCCTTCCTGAAGGACAGGTAAGTGGGGATTGCTCACAGCAACAGTATGTGGGTAACAGAACCAAGACCTCTAAAGAGGCGTAGCTCTCAAGAAGGCACCCCCCACGTACTCCATTTACTAGCTAGGATGGTACTCTGGCACAGAGAACAGCTGTTACACCCTAACAAGACACAATTTCACTAGTGAAACACAGCACGATTTCACTACCAAGTTATTCTTTGCAATTAAGATATGTTTTTTTTGAATACTCTGCCATGGAGCAGATCCAAGTCAGTGCAGTCCCTGCTGTGTAAAATTTGCCAGCCTGCCCACCACACCCACAAACTGTAGACATCAAATGTAGGCGCTCTGTGTAAATGAAGTCTTCCGTGTTCGTGTCCATGTTCGTCTTCCTCAGCACAAAGCAGGGGCTTTGGGGACTCTTGCACCTGTTGGGTCTCAAATGAAACAAGGGGGAATGTCTCCCTCCAGCTCTGATGGTAACCTTAAGCTGGCAGAAGCTGCCAATAAAAATAATAGATTGATAGGATGCATGTCAACAGAGCTGTGCATGGCCTCTAGGACTGTGTGAGTGGGTGTATGTGCTAGATGTTGTTCTTATGACTCATGGCTAAGCTACATGCCTGCACTGTGTCAAGCTCCATTTCTGGCTCTCTGTGTGTGAAATCAAAATGGTACTTAAAATTTCAATGGAAAAGGAAAAAAAATAAACCTTTTTTTGAAAAGACAGAGTTCCTCAGCAAATAGATGAATTGCAACTGCCAAAGGTACGGTTGCTACCTCATCTCCTTAACACCTCTACTGACCTTTGTTTATCAAGCATTATGGCTGATGCAGCACACGCTGTGCTCTGGTCTAGCTGATGCTCTTCCATTTCTTTTTTTTTTTTTTTCTTCCAGGGATTCAGGCAGTTAAGACTCTTAGTAGAGAACCGTGGTCGTGTCAATTATGGCCTGGCACTGAATGAACAGAGGAAAGGTAAGTTAGGTTCTTTGTTCTTGTAGCCTCAAACTGTCCTAGATAGCTCTGAGATCAAGTACTGTAAAACTGTCTTTCTTGAGCACATTACCCAGAATCAAGCTGAAGACCCAGTGCAGCTATCCTAGTTATAGTCAGGACATCGGGGGGACAGTAAGATAGAGGGAACTTGTAAACTAACAAAAAAACAAAACCCAATGAAACAAAAAAAAAACGCACAAACAAAAAACACAAAGCCATCAGTGAATCTTATTCTACTCCAGTTTTGCCTGGTGACGTTAGGGTACCCATTTCTCTTGCTCTGTAAGCGTGTTACTTCAGACAGAAAAGAACTTTTCTAATCTCTGCTTTCCCCTGGGGTTTGATACTGAAGGATCACGGCATTTTAAAACTCACACAATATTCAACGCATTTGGGAGGAATAAATTGCATCCTGTTGAGCAGAATTTGCTGAAATGTTCAAGTCCATTACATACAGTTGTGGAGCTGAAAGAGGTTGAAACCCCAGGATTCTATTTTAGTGGGGAAATGTATGCAAAAAGTATACAAAATAGACTAATGGAGTTAGGCATGTGACTGTACTAATTTTATTTTACTGCAGAGGAGGTGAATAAAGCCTCTGCTGCTTAGGCAGTCTCAACTGCAGCCCTGTAATTAGGGAGGGGGCTTAGACTAGGACCAAGATTTGACCACTCTATGGAGACTACCTAACAAGAGAGGGCTAAGGGTAAATTACTTGTTAAAGTGTCTTAAGATCCCTAGATGAAAAGCAGTGGATAAGCACTGGACATTACTGCTTCCACCTGTTAAATTTTGCTGTTCCTATTAGAGAAGTAACTGATCTACTGCTTTAAAAAATCTATACATGGGCAGCTAACTAAAAAACTGCAACAACAAAACCCCATCTGCTGTGCGTGCCAGCAATGTTTTCTGCTTGGAGGGTGTTTAACGCCTTAGTGAGTTAAAGCAAGGGAGGGAGTGGAGAGGCCAAAGTATAGTAATGTTCTCCACTCAGTCTGGATGAGCAATGGGACCATATGGACTCTAATTCCATTGCAGAATGTGGCTGCTTTCCATCTCCTGCTGTTCCTCGCATTCAAATAGGAAAATCTATCAGCTTTAGCTGCTTTTCAACTCTTCATTACCCCCATTGCTCTTGCAGGCTTAATTGGTGACGTCTTCTTGAATAAAACCCCCTTGAGGAACTTCAAGATTTACAGTTTGGAGATGAAACCTGACTTCATGAAAAGGTTTGTGGGATTTTAAAGATTTTTCTTGCTCATTTGAAACTGTTTAGCAGCAGTACAAAACCTAATCAGTAGCAGTTAAATGCGTATCAGAAAGGCAGTGCTACGTACAAGTAGGTCAGTGAATTTTTGCACTGGAAGTTCCTTGCTGATACCCGTGCCCAAAATAGCACAGACAACTGTACCACTTTCTCCCTGCCACCACTGAGGGGCAAAATGTATTCCCACTGTGGAGAGTTTAAAGACTTGCTCACAGCCCATATTGCAGGGTTAGATCGGGTAGGTAAAAGTGTGGCTTACCCAAAGGGGTGGGTCCCAGCACACCCACGTGTTGGAGAAGGTGGTGCCTTGCTTCAAATTAGCAGTCTGGCTGATATATTTAGTAATTAAACTCACGAGGGAAGGATTAATTCTAGGGAGCTACTAATAGTACATTAACAAGTCCAGATGGCTTCCTCTCTTCCATGCTTTTGAAGTTATTTTGCTTTAATTCAAGGAAGACTGAATAAGTCTTGTGGGGTAAGTCAAGGAGCCTCCGTTAGGTTTCTGTCAGAAAATCTTAGCAAATGTTTAAGGCAACAGATGCCCTGTGGACTCCGGCCAATGTTCCAAAAAGACTATTTTCAGTCATGTTGTTAATACAAGAAGATAACACATGTGCATCCCCTAAGATATCACAGCTCCCACATTTTGTGTAGGAAGGAGAGGGAGGCGATGTTAAACTGAAATGGCTTTTAAAAGAGAAAAAAAAAAACACACACAGCATCTTGAGGACAAGCTTAACAGGTGCTGGGGTACTACATGAAGGACTCTTATTGATGGGGTAAGCTGCATAACCTTTGTCTGCAGCGTTGTTTTAGAAGAGTATTTCCAGTGAGGGACGTTACAGCGAGTGACCTGCCATGCCCAAACAAAAAGCAAGATTAGTCAACGCTACAGTCAGTTACTGGCAATTGACCAGTAGCAGTGAAACACAATCAGCTTACAGTCGCTGCGTAGGAGGATGGAGCGCGTGGTGTTGTGAAAGGAATTGTCGTAGGCTTTTAGCTGAATAATTCAGTAGCAGTTAAGCTGCACTGGATCAATAAATTCCCTGATTCCAAGAGATGCAGCTCATAAGGGTCGGAAGGAATGTGTTCTCACATAAGCTCAAGGCTTCTGTGGGACTTCTACACTCCTTATTTGCTGTTCTGTTTGTCCTCTGCTCCCAAATTGTTGCCACAGGTAAGAAATAATGTCAGATTGCCCCCAGTTGCCGCAAACTTGCACAGATGTGTTCATGTTCTATGATAGGATTGGTTTCTTGTAATTGCATACAAAATTAAAATGCTGTCTCTAGATCGGCAGACCAAGCTTTCTTTGCTTTAAACAGGATCAAGACCCAGGTACTAGTTGCATGACACGACTTCAGCATAATCCCAAACATTTGATCCCAAACACAGTCAGCCGTTGTGAGTCCTGCAGCTAAAGCTTTAGCACAATTTCAAGGGACAGTAGATCTATGGAGAGTGTGCAAGAAAAATGCCTGAGATTGTCTGTATTGAAGGATGGGTAATGATTCCAGCCAAGTATTCAGATACTCCTGACTAGATCATTGTTTGATCATCAGCTCTGTGCAGTGCTGTGAGCGCTGTCTTAACGTTTCTTGAACACATTGCTGTAATATGTAAATGCAAAGAGCAGTTCAGATTCCAGTCACCTGTAAAGAATGTGTCAGCTTTGCTGCACTGCATTGAGCCTAACTTCGCAGTCTGTGCCTTAGCAAGCCTCGTTTCTGTGGTTAATCATAAAATAAAACCACCTAGCTTGCTGTGTTCTATCAGGGCAGGAAGGTCTGTTCTGAATCGTACCAGTTCTGCAGGTTTTAGGTTAGACCGTGCAGGCCACGTGCATTTAGCAACCTTATTGTATAAAAGCTCATCCACATTGGTTTGAAATGATCCTGAGGCTTCTGTTGGATCTCCCAGTGCTGCCTGGTGCTTCCCTGCTGTTAGCTAACTTTGGTTGTTCTCTTACAGCTTGCAGCAAGTTGCTGGATGGAGTGCGGTCCCAGATTACTTCGTGGGTCCTGCTTTTTTTCGTGGAAGGCTGTGGATAGAGCATCAGCCACAGGATACTTTCTTGAAGCTACAGGCAAGTCTTTGTCTTTCCCCGCCATTTTTTTCCTTCAAGGTTTTCAGAAAGCTGATGAGAGAGGGCTTTGTGTAACAGCTCTGCATGAGTCAAGGCCACTGTCTTGTCTTCCTCTGATCTTTGAGAAAATTATCTTGCAAATTATTTTGAGGGTGCAGAAGCCTAAAGCTGGCAGGTAATTCTGTTCAGTCGGTGGTGGCCCTGATGAGAAAACATGGGCAACGCTGACCCTGCAGAACTGCTGATGAATGGTTAGTCTTGTTCATTGATACACAAGTGCTGTTTCTTTTCTAGTTGCAGAAGATTAATGGCCACAAAAAATAAAGGGGGTGCTAGTTTTATCCCTGTCTCTTCATGTGGTTTGGGAAGAATCGCTTCTTTGTAGACACAGCATGAGAGTTAGCATTCACGTCTTGCATCTGGGGAAGATTCCTCCTCTTGCACAGAACACAAGACAAGATATTAACTATTATTAAATTTCCTCCTCTGATTTCACTCCCTTAGAGCCACCCGCTATGGTTCAAGCTAATCATTATTGTGCCATTCACCTCTCCTTTTATGATTTGTTGTAATTTACGCTAGTCAATAGCAGTACAGTAGTCCTGTCGCTTGGGAAATAGGTGAGGGAAGATGTTCTGTGCTTACGAAGAAATAAAGATGTGCCTGTTTGAATCAAGTTTTCTGTGTGACCATGAATCACAACTTGCTTGTTTTTGAAAGCTTTATCTTTTTAATTAATTCTAAGAGTGTTAAGGATAACTCCCGTTCAACAAGGCTTGCTTAAATGTTCCTGGTTTCAGGGAGTTCCCTGAAATGTTCCCTGGTACAGGGAAAATGAATGGAAAACCTGCACGAAGTGGCTAGAAAGAGTGCAAGTGTTAAAGTAGGCTGAGTTTCCTGTGGGGATGCCAGACACAGCTTCATCAGTCATTCTGTGTGGTGTCCTGATTCCAGGGCTGGGAAAAAGGAGTTGTGTTTGTCAACGGTCACAACCTCGGCCGCTACTGGAAAATTGGACCTCAGGAAACACTCTACCTTCCTGGCCCCTGGTTACAGAAAGGGAACAATGAGGTGAGAGCCTTTGGTGGGGTTTCTCTTTCTTGTATTAGTAAAGATCCTGCTCTGGGTCACATTCCAAAAACGCGTGAAGTGCATTAATTAGCTATCTGCGGCTGAGAACCAGCACTACAACAAAGGAAGGAGACTGTTATCTCCTAAGATCCGTGAAAATTAAGGAAGGTGCTGCTCTAAAGCTGAGAATGTGGCTCTGACAACCATTAAGACATGAGGAGGATGCCAGCTAAACTTCAAAGTGCGGCATCAAGTTCAAAATCAAGACAAATCTGATTTGGTGCTAGTTCATTTTCTGCATCATGTAGTGCTGAAGAAGAATCAGTTACTGCTCAGACTAATATTGATCGGTCTCTTTAACTGATGCTTCCTTCCCCTGCTGTGATTGTATGCCCTTTACCTCTATGAATTTTTTAAGTAACTCGGTCTTTGTATGAAGGTACATTACGTGTCCCTCTCTCCTGCAGATTGTCATTTTTGAGGAACGCACTGCAGGACGGATAATTCAGTCTGTTGACATACCTTACTTAGGAAGGACCCAGTACGTGGACTGATGGGAGCTTCTTTCCCGTGTTTGGTTCATCTTGAATATTCCTGGTTGCATGTCTGGGGACACGATGGCCCGGGCACTTGGGCATCTTAATTTCCACTAGACCCAGGTAAAGGATTTGCTTGTTGGCAGTAAGCTCAGAAGAGAGGATGGGCCCCGAAGGAACCAGAGTCCATTGTTGCGTTGATGGATGCAGAAGCTCAGCTGCCTGCACTACCAAGGACCCGTGGCTCGGGTGACTGTGCATGATGTTACGGACAGTCTGGTGAATGTGGGGAGTAAAAAAGCGCTGGAGGTGGGGAGAGAGAGAGAGAACTGAAGCCATCTGAACCGAAACCTGAGCCCAGCTCTCCAGTGACTAAAAACGCGTTATTACTGGCCTCTTTGTTTTTATAATTAGATAGGGAGAAAATAGTGAACATGTGAGTAACCAGGTGTGGAAAACTGTTGTTGTGCTTCCAGGCAGAATTTAGCAACTCAGTCTGCAAGAGGCCATGACTTGTTCACTTGTTGGAAGCCAAGTTGGTTGTCAAATAAGTTAACTTCGAGCTTTTTTTTCCACTAAGTTTTAATACGGAGGTTATCTCTCTCTCAGAAAAAGAAAAAAAGAGTTTTAAAAAGTCAGATGTGTTTTTTCCTCAATCAAACATATAATTCTGTTTCAGGTCAGGCAGGAGTGAGAGTTTCCCACCATTCCCACCCCTGCCCTCACTTTAAAGCACCTGAAGATGAAATTCCCCCTTGTAAAGCAGCAGCAATCAGATTTTGGCTCTACAAGAAGCAAAGGGATTGCACACACAGCTGTAAATGGGAGAGCACATTCATACTTCCTAGTTACACCTGCTGTCCTGCTGTGAAATTGTAGATTTTTGTTGTTGTGTCCCTCTAAAGAGAAATGTGGAATTTATGAAAATGTGTTTTTTTTTTTTTTTTTTTTTTTTTTTAACCCATCAGCTCCACAGTCACTGAGGAGCTGCCACCATTTTAGTGAGAGATCAAGCTGAAGCTGTGAATCTGTTCAGAGTCTCTGAGAAGTCGCTCAGCCCCTGCTTTCTGTTCCAGTAACCGGAGGAATCAGGCTAGGAGAGAAACACCAAACATGCGCACTGGCTCTGATAATGGAGTTGCAGGGTATTCTGGCTCTTATAAACCATACTTAATTTTATTTAACAAATTTAAATACAGTTCATTTAAAACTGAGAACAGACTGCAGCTCTAACACTCCATCCTGACCAGAGCTGGTCTTACTGAACACGTATCTCTGCTGCCAAGAACCATGGTAGCCTCCGTGCAAGCCCAGAGCCGTGTGACCAACTTTGAGGAGAGTGGAGCACAAAAGCAGGGTTGTGTTCAGAACCTGATCCTTTTGTGTTTCTCTGGAAGTTATTTCCTTCCCAGAAGGGAAGGTTGCAATTCAGCAGGGGCTGGAACTAACATTAGTGAACAAAACATGCAGCCAGGAGGGGACATCACTTGGAAGCTACTTGAATAGCACGAGAGCTTTGTCTGCCTTTAAACCTTTCCCCTTCCACTCTAGTGTATGCAGACTGAACTGAGCTTGGGATGCTAGTACAAGAGCAGAATAAACCTGCCAGAGTGCAAAGAGCTATTGTTTAATGCAAGGTAACAAGCCTGTTCCCATACAGCAGCTGGTGGCCAGAAGGATCAGATGCTTTCTATCCAAGTAGCACTTCAGCCAGTGCATCTAAAGGAACATTTTTGTGAAGGCTGCGTAGCAAGGCTTCTGTGACTGGGAACTCAGGAATGCAGCTCTTCCCCAGTAGGTTTGAAAGAGAGTGGGAGAAAATAAATTGGAAATAAATAAATAAATTAGGAAATACACAGTCATTAGTTCAACGGGAGGCTCCCGCAATGTGAAGCTAACAAAGTTATAATGCTTTGATGATTCTGTGTGTTAGGGCTAAAAATAACCAAATTTCTTTTCAGGATTATGTTTTCCCTCAACTCAAAAGTAAAATTGTGCTTCAGCCCCTTTTGAAAGAATGGGGACACTGGGGATTGATCACATTTGACAACAACTATGGAGGGAATAAGGGTGTTCTGGTGGTTTTTTAAAGGGCTGGAGGTAGGGAGAAGGGGTAAGTTGTACCTTTGTTTCTTTCTCAGCAAGTTTGGCACTCTCAAATAGAGTCAACCAAGGCAGTACCACCCAGGTTCCTCTTCTGCATTGCTCAGTCATGTCTCTCTCACTGAGGAGCAAAACACAGTTTCATCAGAGAATAAATACCCTTTCATCAGTGCTATCTCAGCTCCTTTCATGTTACAGAGCAGGGAGGAGGCAACTACTGTTCTCCTTAGATAGTTTTCCAACCTACCTCAAGCCAGGGGCTGAAGAAACAGAGCACTAAGCCTGGGATCCCCTTTACAAAGGTGCATCAAAAGTTAACTCCAGCTGCTCCAGCGTGACTTTTCACGCCAGTAGCTCTGCAGTAGTGTGGCGTGGCCCTGAAAAAGGAGCTAGGGCTGAAGGATACATTGCACCGGGATGGTAAATGCACTGAAATCAGCGGTTATCATTCAATCCCTAGTATTAAGCAGTTAACTTTATTTTTTAAGAGTAGAAATTCAGCTTTCTGTCGGAGCCCCCTTCAGAGAATCCCACACCTGCTGTTCATGTGAACCAAATGAGAGCTAAATAGAACGAAGATCTGAGTCCAGATTAAGTGTTATGGTGTAGGGCCGCAACGATCTCCTTAAAACCCTCCCCCAGTTATTTTAGCATGGATGAACAGAGAACCGTGTGCTGTAAACATAACTCCATCCAGAAACACAGAGGTATGTCAGAGCGCCCTCCCAAACCACGAAACTGCTTAAGGGAAAGGAGAGGGGGTACAAAGAAACAGAAATAGTTATGGGTTTGTTTAACCTGCCTTGCTTTTCCCCCTCCCCCAAAACCTTCCTGTCTTGTGCAGCGTAATAAACACGGATCAAAGTAGGTTTAAAATTAAGGGCTAAGGTGCCATCTCAGAAGGCAGCTGTCCCCTCCACGAACAGAGAGCTGCTTAGGCTGTCGCACACATAGCCACCAGGTACGTGTGTCTCCAGGAAAAAAAAAAAAAAAAACAATCATCAGGGGCCAACACGCTCCTGGGGGCGTTCTCACCCTTGCTTTCAGGTCCTGGAAAGCAGCCCCCTCAGTCCAGGCTACCATTCCAGCTGGGCCACGTCTTCAGTGCATCATGCCCTGCATGCGCTTCTCCCAAACCGAGCATCTCACGAGGCAGCTGGTCTTGTACAGAAGTCGATGTCAGTCCTGTATTTTCTGTGCTTTTTCTTCCACCTCCAGAGCATCTGGTTCTGCTCAGAGTCCAGGAGGAAGGGCAGGGGAATCCGGGTAGTTTATGTATGCAGTGTTGCTTGTTTTCAGTACACTAAAACTCTTGGAAGTCAGCAGAGGTCCTGGCTACTGCATGTCTGGCTGGCTGTATGCTGTGGAGAGGAACCTTGGAGGCTGTGCATGAAGAAATCTTCTGCAACAGAGACACAAGCAGCATGTTTATTACCCTTCTGCCTCGCTGCAGTTAGCTGCCACCCCTTGGAACTAGCCCAAAACCCATCTCGGATTGCGGATCTGTGACTGCTGCTGCTAGGCAACTGGTGGTGGTGAGAAGCAGTTGTGACAGCAGCGAAGAGCTACGGCCTCTCTGCAAAGCTGCTATATATAGTGCAGGCAATGTGCAGCCCAGGCTTTCCTCTGCTGTCCTGCCAACAGGCCGCAAACGCAGGCTACTGCAGCACGCAGGGCTCCAGCACCACAGCCCAAGGGAAGGTGCTGTAAGAGAGCTCATTATGGTTAAAAATACACCGCTGCTGAGAAAATCCAGCCCTTTCCCATAGCCCTCGCTGCTCTTCTCTGTGTGTGAGAGGAGAAGAGACCAAGGGGCAAGCTCCTCACCCCTCCAGGCCTGGTTTGACACTCCAGTTAAAGGAGGTTGTGCATACATTTTTTTTTCCATACTTTTTTTCCCCATAATAATGAGCAGCAGTGCAGTCTGGATGCAGGTATAAGCAAATAGCCCAGCCTTCCCTCGAGCAAAGCAGCTGCGGAACGCGCTCTGGGGATGCAGAAGATTTAATGCACCGGGATGCTCAGGTAATTAAGGTGAGAAGCCAGGGCATGGACAACTAATCAAGATGTCAGCCACCAGTGCATGCTCCTGGGCTTTCCTTCTTTCCACTGAAAAAGATACTACAAGCTCACCTTAGGTAAATAAATACACGAAGCCTCGTGTGGGATTTAATCCTCACTCTCCCTTACTTATCAGTGACTTTGTGTGGCTTGTTTGGGGATCTAAATTAAATTCTTCCCTCCGTGAAAGCTTCTGTCTGACTTTAAAATGCTTTAGCTGATACTGGCTTAGCTTCCCTCAGGCATTTTCAGGTGGGCGAATCCACATCTCTCACCCTTGTGCTTTAGCTGTGCGGTTAATAAGGAACCCATCTTGCTTAGACAAGTTCTTTGTTTTGATTCTTTAAATAGTGTAACTTCTGCCCAAACTCTCGCAGCCTGGATTTCACCAGGTATTTCCCCTTTAGCAGCTTATTTTAGAGGTTTCAAAAAGAGAGATTCGTTAATAATCTCTATGTTTTGCAGTAAGGGAGGGTCAGATATGTGAAAAATTGCACTCAAAAGTCACGTTTAAAAGAGTTCATCTTTTTCCTGTCATAGTCTAGGATTTTTCTTCTTTACTGCTGCTTCCCATTGCAGCTGAAGCCCGTAAGCTCTTACCTGGTGTTGGTCTCTGCCCAGCCACGCGCAGTCAGATTTCCACGTTGGGATCTGTGAATCCTTTCTTCCCCTCGTTCACCAGCACAGGCTTTTCCGTCCTCGTATGCCAGACTAAAATCTGAAGAAAGCAGCAGTCATTAGCTGCATCTCTTCACTGCACTAACAAATATTCTTGCACATTAAATCAATAGTGCAATTTAACCAGCTACCCTGGAGCCTAATGGTGCATTCACAGCTGAAAGGAGGTTTGCATAAAACTTCATTTAGGTAGGCCTACTGATACCCAAAATGCACAGTGCACAGAAATTACCTATTTTACAGTGTACTGTCTTGGGACATTAACCTGCTCCTTCCATGTAGTTATCAACCATCTTCTGCGAAAGGCTCATCAACCTTTCCACTGATGTAAGGCAGCTCCCTCAGAAGCGGGGAATCAGATGCATGTTTCCCAGAGTCGAGTTCCTTGCTCTGGTTCTTGGTTACGTTACTGCACACCACCTCCAAAGCCCCACGGGCCTGCCCTTTGAAACGCTGGCCCCGAGCTGCCACCGCTGTTCTCCACCGGGTGTAATGGGTTGCAACTTGAAGGTCCCTCTCCAACCTGCTTAAATCAGAGCTGAAGCACGTCAGGATCCTAACTTGTACTAAATGCTTCCCTCAGACCTGGCAGCAAAGTTTAATGTAGATCAACAGCTGTGAAAGAGAGCTGGAAAAAAAATAATGAAGAGGTTGTCTAACGTTTGGGGTGTGGGGAAGCATCACAGGTCCATAGTTTCTACCAGCTGTGCTCCACTACAAGCCCAAGCAGCTCTGGAAGCTGCTGAAAATGCTCTCCCCTCACCAGACTCAATTAAACTCATTGTTTTGCTCCTAAACCTGCGTTGCTGGGAGCAGTTTCCTCCCTTCAGAGCTGGTTTCCTGCTTCCTTTCACCTGCTGGCTGCTATTCCCTGCCTCGCGGGGTCTCCCTCCAGTTGCTATGACAATACTCGGCGCCTTTAATCCAGCTCTCTGCCAGCCGTTTCATACCCAGTCCCTGCTTTCCTGAAAAATTAGGCCACATTCTGCTTCTGAGGGACCAACAAAGCCCTCCTCAAACCCTTGCAGTTAACCAGGAGCCCCCCCACCTCCCCGAGAAGCTGTTTGACCGAACGTGGCTCTGATGTGAGCGCTCGCCTCCTGCACAGGGCTCCAATCTCACCGGCTGATACCAAGGCAGCGAGACCAACCGCGGCCTGCAGTGGGGCCCAAACCTGTCTCATCGCTCCCGTGCAGCCACTTCTGAGCCCTCTCATCCACGTGTGCTGTTATTAGCACCCTGCTCACCCGCTGCAGCCGCGCTGCTGCAATTCCTGCTCGCTTTCTTCTCCAAAGGCAGAAGCAAACAGGGCTCCGCGAGTGGCTTCTGGTGCTGGGAAAGCGTTCGTTGCGGGCTCCTCATCCAACACAAACCTGAACGCAGGCCAGGTGCTAGGAAAAAAAGCTCTTGCAGGCAGTTCTTTCCAGCGGGAGCAGGTAGGAGCTGTTCCCCACACAACCACTGAGCCCCGCTGGTGGCTGGGCACCGCGCTCTGCCAGCGGCACGGTCGCCTTCAAACAGCTCTCACCACCGAGCCACGCGCTCCGTGAGCAGCAGACCACAAACACAGATGAATTGCTTTTCTTTTAGATTGCATCCCGCTTCTACGTCGTGAAACCCGAGTGCCAAAAAGGCAGTTACGTTGAATTAGCTGACTAAAGTTGACTAATTTTCACAGTTTGCAGCTTGATTCAGCGGCTTCTGCCATTCCTCGTGCAATGCTCTTTAACATGGGAGGGAGCTCACAGAAACACCTGCTTTTCCTCACAGTCAATTGCTTGATTTTTTTCCACAAGGAGTGTGTTTATGTCTTGGGGAAGCTTTGGCTTGTGCAAAAAGCACAGCTTGTATTGGAGCAAACAGGGTAGGGGACCATGTGTGCACCACTGACCCATACGGGTCACCAGGAGAGTGAAATCTCTGCTGCTGCAACTCCCTTCCAGCCTCCTCATCCAGAATCGCAGGACTCAGAACAGACCTGAGAGATTTCAAGGATTCATTTCCATCGCAGATTTTTTTGTTGTTTTCCAACAGGAAATTAAAAAGCAAACAGGCAAAAAGTTGACCTGCAGTTGGAGGGGATCACAGATTTCAGGCCTCCATGGAGGACACCGATAATTGTGATTTGAAATGGAGGCTACTCAATGTGAAGGAAAAGAGACAGCAAGCTGAAATGACAGATTTGCTTCCTCCCAGCTTGTGCTTAACCCAATTCCTGCAGGGGCTCGTAGGCATCATGGAGGCCCCGTTCTTGCCAAAGCCTGCCCGTTGGTACACTGTGGAGCAGGGCAGGCAGACAGTGCAGCAAAACCCAAACAACTGGGGTGTAATTACGTCTTTCAGCTGTGATGCAGGGGATGGCATTGGCACAGCAGTTCTGGTGGCTAATCAGGACATGACAAGGTGAAAAGAGCCCTCCAACTTCTGCACATCTCATAAAAATCAACAGCTCCAGCACTGTTGTGGCGTGCATGTGAAGCTTAACCAACAAAGCGCTGTTGCATAGCAGCCGGGTACTGACGGCTCACTGCAAACCACCAGGCACAAACCTGCAGGAATACAGCAGCCCCATTTCAGGAACAATCTCACCAAAACGAGGGCAGATCTGCTCCATCCGTACCCTGCTGCTCAGCCCCTGAAAGAACACAAAGAGCTCGGGAAGCCAATTCCTCTGCCTTCCGTCTGTAGCACCACAGGATAAAATCAGAAGGAAGCAAAGTATTCCTTTGCAAGCTTTCTTGCCTGAGGCTGACGTTTTCCTTCCCTCCTTGCCCATTCTGAGCCAGTTTTAGCAGTTTTAGATCTGTGATGTCACGAAGCAGCCGGCTCTGGTCCCTTTTGCTGTGTAATTTCCTGGCTGCTGCAGGGCCCACAGGGCTCCTCCATACACACGAGAATTTATTCCCCTCCCAGAGCTGGTTCCAAGACCCCCGGTGGTCACGATGTCGGTTTGTGGTTGAGGTACTGCCAGGACAACTCTCTGCTCCCTGTTTTCCAGCCTCACCCAAAGAAACGCATCGGCTCCGATCTCCCTGGGGAAACGAGCGGGTCCAGGAGTAGCTGGGATGAGACGCATCATTTCCACTGGTATCTTGTGGTCTCTCCTCTCGTACCAGTACCAGCTGAGGCTTTTGAAGAGCTGGGGCCACTGCTAAGGTCTCTCCCCTTTGAGCACCCTCTGACAGTGCACTGCAGCTCACTTCCTCAGGCATTAATGGAAAACGGGGAGCAGAATATGTCCCAGTTACATCAGCCTTGTGGGAACACAAGATCTCTGAGACCTTGATCCTGTCAGGTTTGATGTATCAATGGATTGGAGAGAGCTCTGCCTGCTCTGGTGGTGTGGGGGGGGACTGCAGAAGCAGCAGGACGCAGAAATACACAGCTCGCTTGCATGGCCTCGTTCCCTTACAGCTCCATAGTAAACCAGTCCTTCCCTCCTGATGAAGAGGGTTAACTCCTTTCCACTGGGCAATTAATGCTTCCTTTTCTCCCTCATTTTGAGCAGATCTCAAATCAAAGCAAATAACCAGGACACATGGCTTTGGCCAAAGCTCAAGCTTTCTGCAGGAGCGAGCGTCTGTGGGCCGAGGTCAGATGAACACTACCAAGTGAATACCAGCGCTGTACCCAAGGAAGACAGCATTTTGGGAGAACAGATGTCTGTGCTTATCTCACATAGCTCTCTGATCCCTCCTTAATGACTGTACCTGAGCACATCATAATCTGTAATGTAAATCTCACCGCAGAGCAGGAGCGTGTCTGTGCCGAGCAGGGCAAAGCGTGCCAGCTTTGGAGGAGAGCTTCAGCCCTGGGGCAAGAGGACCCCAGGTCCCAGCCTGCTTCTGTCCCTCTCTGCTGCTGGTGTGGACTCTTCACCTCACCAGGAGCGTGAACAAAACAGCAACTGGAAAATGGAAGCTGCTGGCAACAGCTGAGAGCAGAAAGGCAAAGCTCCACCTGCAACGCCACACGCGGGGTTTGCCAGGAGCGGCCAGCAGTCAGTGCACAACGAGGCCCCTTGTTGTGTCAGATCCCCGCAGCCCAGCCAAGAAAAGGAATGCAGTCTGCTCCAAATCCTGGCCGGCTGCTCCTGCGTCCTCATCAGCTCTGACCTGCAGCTCCCGCAGCACAGCCCTGACCCAGCAGCCTGGCAGCGCCGTGTCTCACCTCCTGCCTGCAGATAACCCTTCCCTTCCTCTCCTTCCTCCACGTGTTCCCCAAAACCATCATTTCTTACTCGCAGCCTTTTAAACAAAGCCTGTTTCCCGTAGCTGTTTTACAGCAGGGATGATCTCTCGGAGATTGCATAACCACGGGGTGAAAGTCCCTGATCTGTGCACCAGGCTGGAAGCATCTCCCCCGATCGGCTGGCAGCTCACATCTCAGCCAGTGCCTCCCTGTTAGCTGGTGGGGCACAGAGAGGGGAAAGAGGCAGGCCCGGGTGTGTCTATATCCTTCTCCACCAAACCAAACCAAACCACAACAAAAAACCAAACCAGAGACCTCCAAATCACACTCGTGAGGTAAGCAATCCACTGCAGCCCCTGCTGGGCTGGCCTTTTGCGAGCCTGTCTGACACAGTGCCCGCGAGCACAGATCTAATTTTAACCCAGTCCCTTGTCCCAGCCTCAGCAGACCATCTGTGCGATGCTGGACATGCCCAACCACAGACACGCAGAGTTAAAAAAGGAGGCACAGCAGGTATCAGATAATAAATAAAGTCATTTCTCCCCCGCAGTGCCTCTTCCTTGTTCCTGGGCTCCTTGTGCAAGCGCTGCTGAACATCGAGATCCTGCTTTTACTGGGGCGGGGAGCCACGAAGCAGTGAGGATGGAAAGCAGAGGCAAAAGTTATTATTCAAAGTAACCCCAAAAGGGATGGAGACCTGGGCCCAACACAGGCTGTGTCAGCAGCACCAGCTCATTTATTAAAAAAAACAAAAATCTACCTGGGAGGATTACATGATAGAGTCCCTAAATCAGACTGGGTGGCCGTCTGCTACAGACAGAGGCACGAGCACTGCACGGGGGTCTCTGATCCCAAATGGAGCCCCTCCGGTGCCGGCTGTGCTCAGGGCACCCACTCACAGAGCTTCAAAGCACGACAGCATCGCTGCTGCTGTGCCATGATTGATGCCTGTCACGCTAACCAGCACTGTCTCATTGTATCTCACATGTTTCCCTGTCATCCCAGATAGATTTCCATCTGCTGGCTCTCATCTTTGCCTGGGAAGTCTTCAGGGCAAGAGCCATCAGTGTATCCTGTCTTTCTATCTTACTTAGCACAGAGGGGTGCTGCTCCATAACCTGGTGGCTCCTAGACAATGTGTAAAGTCAAACAATTCACAGTCATCACCTGCAAAATCCCCCCACAAGGAAGCTTCATGGAAGCCTCCCAGGGCTCGGAGCACTACCCCAACCATTAAAACATTTCTACATTATCCCTAGCACACAAAAATCAGCGTCGTTGTGGTCAGCTCTAGCGATATTTTACTGACATCAAGAGGGAAGAGGCAACGGTGCAATAAGGCAGCTTTTATGTGCATGGTCTTTCCCTGCAGGCAGGGAACAAGAAGGCTCGGTACTGCTGGGCTGCAGCTCAGACAGCTCCAGAGAGCCAGGTCCTGGATGATGCTGGCTTACTGCAGGCGTACCGGCACTCAAAAGCTGCCCCAAGGAATTGAAAGCAACCAACCTGCATTTCACCCAGGGGATTCCCTGCCCCAGGAGATTAGCAAGGCCACGGACAAGCCCATCTTGAAAATAATAGGGATATTATTTGGAGATAATATAAGGAAGACTCCGTATTTCAATGCCTTCAGCAGCCAGTAACAACAAAAGGAGCTCCTACCACACTTTTTAAAGGCAATTACCCCGCTCCCTTGCAGTGGGGATGTGCTCTCCTCAAGACAGAGAGGACAAGCAACCGAACAGCCTTTTGTCCCACCACCAGACCCTCGCACCCTCTACGTGAGAAGGACGCCGTACCTTAGTGCAATTGGCAGCTTTCGGCTCAAGGTCATTCAGGGTGACCAGCTCCCGGAGCAGGCTGCTCTCCTGGTAGCCCCCCTTCACTCCTCGCAGCTTGAAGTAAGCCTGAGATCGCTGGAGGATCAGCCTGAGGTTGACAGCAAACCCTGCCATGTCGATAGCGAAGGGCCGGTGCGGGTCGAACACGGTTTTCCAGCCGTAGACCTTCCCCGCAGCGTTCACTTTGGGCGACTCGTAGCGTAAGCCACCGACGAAGGCCACTGGCCACACCGACACCTTCCTGGTGCTGCGCATCTGCAGGCAAGGAAAGAGAAGGGTTGGAAGGGGGCACGCAGCCTCCAAGGCCCCAGCAGCACCCCAGCAGCGTGCCTTCGCCTCGCTCGCTGCCCTGCAGGGGCCGGATTTTGGGAATGGTGCAGCAAAGAGCCTGGTCATGGCCCCAGACATCTGCTGTGGTTTGGCAGCAGGGCTCTGTGCTCTGCTCACCTCCACGAGGCCGCACGTCCTGTGGCTGGGGGAGCAGAGTGCTTTGGGATAGTGGCAGCTGGGGACCACGTGTGAGGTCAGTGCTAGAAACAAAGCTGTGGGTAATAACCCTAACCGAGATGTGGGATTTGTCAAAAGGCCCTCGGAGCGTTGGTTCTTCAGAGCTTTTGGTTCCCCGCATGGACAGCTGGGGAAACCGGGATGCAGAGGAGGGACGCATGCTGTCCAAGGCCACCTGGGGACCCAGGGCTGGCTTATCTAGGAAGAGAGGTGTTTCCTCTGAAAGCAAAGGATCTGAGCTGCGATCCCAGCTATGAGCCACATTAAGGCTAAAAGCAGCCCTAGGGATGCTTAAAGATGCTCGGGGACAGCTGGAAGCACAGCCTCTCCAGAAGCTCTCAGCACACAGGACAGGGCCCTGTAGCTGCTGCTGCTACCCAGAGGGATGTTGGAGGCTTCTGCTCCCCATGGAGTCAGCAGAAACAGAGAGGAGGCACCAGGGGACACCTCAGACGCTTGCCAGTGTGGATGATCTGCCTGCCAGCCCGCCTGCACGCCCCCCGGCACCCTGCCCTGCTCCGCTGCCAGGCTCAGCCTCGTCTCCTGCTCTCAGCCCGGTCTCTTAGATCAGGGATCTCCCAGAGCTAATCTCATCACTGCTAATTACTGCAAACGAGAGCAGAAGAGCTCTGGCACTTGCCCTTCCGCATTATACACATGCTAACGGCCGTCCCTGTCCGCGGGGAGCAATAATGCGTGTCTTCTGCATTTCACAGCACATTTCATCGGCTCCATGCGCCCTGAGCTGCAGCTACATCTCGGAGAGGAGCAGCCTCTGCAAGCAAAGCACCCGGGTGAAGCACCCGGGTGAACGAAGGAACCCTTTCTGCTTTATTAACGCACCGTGTCTGTCTGAGGATGCTGCCAGAGCCAGCCTCAAAGGACGATGTGGAAAAACTGCCTTCAGTTTGAGTTTGCTCTCAGCTTTAGAAGCATGCGTGTGCCTGTGGCTGTCCGAGCTCAAGGGAAAGCCATCGGGGGGAGAAAAGGGGTGTGGAGTGAGTTAACAGGAGATCCCTGAAATGAAATCTGGCAACCATTAAGGAGGCAATCCTGCGTCCTTGTCCCTTGCTGCAAGAGCTCAGCCTCAGCAGATGGCAACAGGAATTTCTGAGCTGGGAGCAAGGGAGGTGCCGTGCATGTGGCGCTGTAAGGCCACAGACAGGGAGAGGGGCAGGAGGTCATTTACAGCCCGTGCAAGAGCAGAACAGGCAGCAAAGCTGGGAAAGCACAGGGGAGCCTTCCCCTGCTCGAGTCTGACAAGGTCGCCAGGATGTGCTGAAATCCTGCCTGCAATCACGGCTCCCTGAGCCGCCAGCTTCAAGGCTGAGCGTTCAGCCCCAGCCCCTGCTGAAATCACCCCGAGCCCATCTCTCCCTGGTGCTCCAGGAGGAAGAGCTGCAGAGGGGAGCGCTGCACACACCTCCCCGCAGCAGCAAGGGCTCCTCTTTTCTGGGAGGTGAAGCAAGCGCCGACAAACGCGTGCTCCTTGTGTGTGCGGCGGCCCGGAGACAATTTGCAGAGAGCATCTCCCAAGAAGACGTCCTGCGAGTGCTCTGCCTGCGCCAACGCCACTCAGGCGTAGCTCTGAAGGTCTGCTCCCCCGGCTGGGAGCTGCGCAGAGCAGCTGCCGGGCTCTCGACAGCTCTGGAGTTGAAGCAGGGAACGTGCTGGGATGAGAGCAAACAAATGCAAACGGCAAGCAAGGAGGAGAAACCCCAGGGACTCCTCCAGCAAGAACAAACAGGGATTAACAGCTGAGTGCACTACGTTGGGGTGGCAGAGAAGAAAGGAGGATAACAGCAGAGCGGGAACCAGCCTGAAATCTCCTCCAGGGTGGGACATAGGGGGAGGATGGCCAAGGGTGCTCCTCCCAGGTATATTCATGTGTCTGTGCAGGCATGAGGGAGAGCAGTTCATGTTCCAGCCCTAACAGCAGCTCCCACAGAAGGCAGCTCTTCATCAGCTTCCCTCACAGCACGTCCTACCTGCGTGTTTCTCCTGGTAGGATCTTACCAGCCAGCTCCTGCCCCAAGATGACCACTCTCCCTCATCACAAACAGCCTTTTGTGGATGTCTTTTAGCATGGGTTTCTGCTACCAAGGGAAAAGCCTTGTGCTTTCTCTCTGAGGGAGCACTAACAGGCAGAGGTGGGAGTGCAGAAAAAAGGCAACGAGACCCCTTCAAATGCAGCAAATGCCTTCAGGTAATGAGCACAGACGCCCACTAGTATGCCTCCACCATGTGCCACAGGACAAACTGGGATTCCCATCGCTCTGCATTACTTTTGACCCTGGAAGTGCACACTTTGCAGTGGTGTGGCCAAGCCCCAAAGGAAACTTCAGGGCAACCACTACAGAGACAAACTGACCTGGAGCTCAGGAGATGTGCACAGGATCTCCTCGGCTCACTACACGCTATCTTTTACAACTCACACACAAACCTGCTGCGTTCAGCTGTCCGGGGCTCCCCCAGCAGGCTCTTACCTCCTCGAAGAGCTCCAGGCTGTAGGTGTTATCATCGTCGGCGAAGTAAACGATGCCAGGCTGGCTGTTATTCCTGTTAAAGGTCTCTCTCAGCCATCTCAGGGCCAGGTTCCTCTGCATGGTCCCGCGGGGGATGCGGGGATCCCTCATGTCTCCCCGCAGCTTGTAGTTGCGAGGTGTCTCCACGTTGAGGTGGGTGTAGTTCAGCCCCGTGTCCCGCAGCAGCCGGGTGATGAGCGGCGTGCGCCGCTGCGAGTCCTCCACCAGGATCCAGTGCAGGTTGGGGACGTGCAGCAGGGTGTTGGCCAGGCGCGTCAGCTCTGCCTTCTGCACGGGCCGGCTGTAGGTGGGTGTAATGACGTGGATGGTGGGGAGGGTGTCCGACCACGGGGGTGGGCGGGTATAAACATATTCTGTCCTCACCACCTCCACAATGTCCCGGTCCGACAAGCAGTATTCCTTGGAGTCCAAGCCTGCAGCGAGATCACGCCGGGAGTCACCACCATCATCTGAGCAAGGGTACGAGAGAGAAGAGAAAGCCGCATGGACTCGGTCCTCCGACACCCACCCTCCCCGGGCCGAGCCCGCAGGCTGCTTGCTGAGAGCAGGAGGTCACCCCGCAGCTCGAGAGGAAAGGAAACAGGCGAAGTGGAGGCTTTAATAAATAAGTACACGGATGAGTAAAGGAATCGGGGACACACCCCTGAGAAAAGAAGCTCCTCCTGGTAGAAGAGCAGCACCGGTCGAGGCCTGAGAGCCCGGCCCAGTGGTGCTGCTCAGAGCAAGCAGCTTCCAAAAGTACCCAGAAGAGACAGACAGATCTAGATAACGAAAATAGCATCACGGCCCGGCGAGCTGTCATTCCCAAAGAGCTCCAGGGCGAGAGGGAAGCTCTCCTGGCAGCATCGTTTGGATACTGCAGTACCCCCTCTCCTGACCAGCCTGGGATGCTGCACGGAGAAGCAAGGGCAAGACACGCTCGTTAAGTCCAGAGACAGCAGAAACTGAAGCCTGCAGTTGTAGGCTTTTACCTGCACCTGCCCCTAACTTCTCCTCAACAAGACCCTGCAGATTTCTTAACTCCCAGCCCATTCGGTGTTAGGACGTGAAAAGCAGAACAGCACTGCACCAGTTAACTGCGTGTAGGATAAACTGACCCTAATGTCTCAAATCCTTGCAAAGGGAGACGTGGGCACAACTGGCTCAGGGTAAAAAATACTCCTGCATTCGTCACTTTTCAAGGGTGCAAATTCCACGCTTTCATACAAATGCAGACGGGCAGGAACACCACAGTCTGCATTTAGGGACTGGCAGGGATGAAGGGGCATCGCTCTTCAGATATCAGCCAGCTGGTGGGCACCTACACTTAGAGACTGCCAGGAGCTTGAGATGAGAAAGAAAGGGAACAGACACTAGCACCGACCCAGTACAGTATCACTTTTAATTATGATGTGGTTGCTCATAGCATGGTACTCCTCCAGCAGCACAGACTTTGATACCAGCCCTGAATGAAGGCTTCATACTCCGTGCCATTGAAGGAGAGAGGGGTGTGTGTCTGGAGGGGTGGGGGGACAGGAGCAAAGTGTCCTGCACGTGTTGGGATCAGGCCCTAGGAAGGTAAAGCACGTCTGCATCACACAGCACAGCTCTGAAAGCGCAGAGCACCGGAATCAGTTCAACAATAAACTCACAAAATGCACGGGGCACAGACAGCAATGCCATCAGCCAGGCTGGAGCCTGAAGGAGACACCCGAGATAGTTTGCAAACCCCTCCAGGTCAGCCCCTCAGCTCTAAATCCTGGCACACGTATCGGCTGCCGCCGCGTGCTCAGCAGCACACAGGCACATCGCGTTCAGCACCTGTGCTGAAGGATCTCAGAAACACATCACAAGTACAAAGAGACTTTTCCTAAGAGCTTCAGGCCGGTCTCTACCACCACTCATTTTCCACCAGGGGCAGCACAGGCAGAGGAAGCAGCTCACCGAGGTCACCAGCAAGTTCAGGACCAGGGCAGAGCAGGGCAGGCTCTGTGCTGGAACCCCAGTGGCCATGGCCTTTTACCAAAAAGCAGCTCCTGATTTTTAGGGCTCTGAATCAAACCACGATACAGACAGCGTGTTCTTAGGAGACTTTCAAGCCCTGTTTTGGACCTCTTGTCCTCTGACACCCTGTGCGCCTTTCAGAGAGGCTCAGTCGTCCTTGCTCGGGGTGGGCTCCGAACCTCTGACAGCTCACACAGCCCGTCAGACCGCTGAGCCAAAGCATAAGCAGCTGTGGAGGATGGGTGTGAGCACTAAAATGAAAAGGGAGAGAATCTCCCAGAGAAAGGGCCTGGAGAGAGCAAACGGGTTGGCTTTCTTCCCCGGCAGCAGGGCAGAACTGAGAACAAAGGCTGAAGAAGGCAGTGTGGCTTTCTCCTGCCCCCAGGAGCTCTCACTGCTCTCGGATACTGCTGCTGTGAGAAGAATGGGATAAAAACCAGGACCCTTCTGGCCAGAGAGGACCCCCAAGAACCTCCTGCATTTGTCTGATTTGAGCCAGAGCAATATTTAATGTTTTGTGCCACAGGTAAGGTGGAATCTGGCTTTTCTCCAGCATTTTACCTTCACCAAACAATTAGGGCAGATGCTGGCTCTCGCTACGTGCCTTCCCCTTCAAGCCCAGGAGGACCAGTTTGCTGCTTTCCTGGGGACACAAAAATGCTTTTTGCCTCATGTCTCCTAGACCAACTGTCTCCAGTAGCAGCTTTGCTTTCTCTGCTCTCTTTTTTTTGCAGTTTTCCTGCTGGACTCATCTCTGTGAGCACGCTGCAAACACCAGCAGAAAGGGACCCCTCTCTTCCAGATCACCGGGGAACAAAGAAAAGCAAATTCCTTCTGTGCTCTGTTCCCCTCAGTCTGGATTTAGGTCATGAAGAGCTCCCCAAGTGCAGGGCCATGCCCACGGCTTGGAGTTTGATGTCTCCAAAGAAGCCCGGAACGCCTTGGGCTGTTCCTACAGCACAAGGGGAGGCTTCTGCGTGAGCATGGGCTGGGAGCTGAGATGAGCATGGCTGCCATGGAGAGATGAAATGAGAGAGGAGATGAGGACGAGGGAGGGATGCACAGACTCGGCATGGGCTGGTTTGATTTCTCTCACCCTTGTGCACTGCAAGCAGTGGAGCAATGGTGCTCTGGTGCCAGACGGTGATTAGTAGCGTCCAGGGCAGAACTATCAGCACGATAGCCAGGATGTCTCGTCTCTTCGGCATCTCCAAGACTGACTGGACCCACAGCTCCTCATTACCTGACAGTGAAAACCCCAGAGACAGAACAGCAGAGCACATGGAGAACAGAAATAAATGGGCAAGAAGGAACAAGGACAGAGAAAGAGAACGCGAGAGAGGGAGAGAGCAGCGAAGGCGACACGGCTCGCAGGTCTTACCAGTGCTCACAACCCACCCATTGCAGAAGCAGGTTTGGAGGGGCCTCGGCTGCTGGGACCAGGAGCAGGAGACGACTTCTACGGGACGCTGCTGGGGCCTCCAGCAGGAACCTCAGGGACACATTTGGCAGGCGACCTGTAACACAAAGCACCGGTGAGCAGGCGGGGAACAGTACGTGGAAGCACGTAACACTCACAAATCCTCCCTGTAAACATCAGCTCAAGCTGACCAAGAGGAATATGTGCTATTCCTCCACGAGAGATGCCTCTTGGGTGCCCAGGGCCTTGCTTCCCTGTTTGTCCACTCATCAAGCAACCTGAGCAGCTGCTTGGTGCCTGAGCCATCCCCCAGCAGCACAGGGCCCTATATCCACTGGGCAGCCGGGTCTCCCGGCACCCTGTGCTGAGCCCAAGCCCCAGGAGGATGCAGACACCGCTCCGACCACATCAGCACAGCAGCAAGCGCCCTGACCCAGCGGACCCTCTCCCTCCACTGGGCAGAGCTCTCAGCAGCCAGGAGGGAAACCGAGCCTGTGTTCTTGGGGACATGGCTCCAGGGAAGCCAGTGACCCCACATTTTGCTTATCATCATCATCCCCTCGGCTCAGACCATCCCCCTGGCACCTTCCACACCGCTGGGTTTAGCTCAGGCTTCCCCCAGCCTGGTCAGGTTCGTTTCTTCCATCTCGGAGGTGTTGCGGCTGGAGTGTATTAAGCTGCCACGATGGCTTACTTTGATTCAACACGAGCACATACAAGATTTAAGCAGACTGTATTTTATCCGAGTATCTTGGCAAGCAAAGTGCATCGCTTAGCGGGGACACGCGCGGTGGACAGTTTGCAAACACGGGTAGCAGTTTAGTAGCACGGCTCCCTTGTGGGGGAATGCATTACCCTGCTGCTTCACGGGCTGCACTGCAGACAGGGGAGAGCCCAGAGCACACCGCAGGCACACGTGGTGAGGTCTCAGTGCTGGGGAAAAGCACTGATCCCCCCCCTCACCACCTGGTGGGTTACTTTCTCCGCAGTGCCCTGGAAACCATCAGATCCCATCCTAAAATCATGGGGAGCTCCTCAAGCCCAGGCTGTGCTGCACACGGATGCTGCTTTGCTGGTGGTTTTCCCCCGAGACCCTTGGAGTTTGCTTTGCCTTGGGGGCTGCGGGCAGGCAGGGAGAGACCCGGGCTCAAAGCCTTCATTAGCCCCGTTCAGATCAATCTGTCCTGCCTGTGGCCATGCCCTGACCACTGGGCTGCACGAGCAGCCTCTGGCACCAAGCCCAGTGGCAGACTGGAAGCGAAATGGCCCAGGGCAAGGTGCAGCCAGGAAGGGTGATGAAAGAGAGCCAGTCTTCTGGAAGGGTCCCCAGAGAAAACAACAAAACCCCAACCCAGCCACCAAATACATCCCTTTTACTGAGAATGGGGTTTCCTGCAGCCCAGCTCGGGGAAGCAGCACTAAAAAGCTTTTCACAGCCCAAGGAACTGCGCCGTGCAGCCGGACACCCTGCAGTCTTTCAAGTATCTCCTGGCAACACGGATTTGTCCTTATTTTTTTTTTCAGAACTGCTGAAAGCAGCCTCGTCCTCACAAAATAAACCAGGGAGGAAGAGGAGGAATTATTCCAGCCTCCTGCTCCGTGCCTGTACAGCTCCTAAAGCACGAGAGATCCTGCTGGCCTCGCGCTGCCAAGGCACACAGTGCCCTCAGGAAAGAGCAGCTGGCCTCATCCTGGCTGTCCCTGCAGCTGCTGTCAGTGCCTGACCAGGGGACCCCGAGTGCTGGCATCCCTTAAATCCCCTACTAAAGCCAGGACGTGTTCTTTGAGCATCCTGGTAGGGCAGAGCCTTAAGGGGCAGCTCTGAAAGGACCCAACACCTCGCCTGTAAGGTGCCTCTGCTGCAAATGCACCAGGTAAGGGACTCACTTGTCCCTTGGTCTTTGCAGCATCGATTCCTTTTAATTAGCCACGGAGCATTCAGCAGCTCCCTGGTCAATCATCTGTAGCATGGTGCTCGGGCTGCCCAGGGCCAGCCCAGCCCACGTGTGCCCCAGCAGAGAGCCGAGGGCTGCGCGGTGCTGCTCGGGATGGAAGTGGAGAGCTCATGGGGACGGGATCTGCAGGGACACAGCCCCAACCTGGACCCAAATTCAGATGGCAGTGGCTGTCTGGGGGTGTCTGTGGAGCCCCTGACCACGCTGCTCGCTGCTCATTCATTGAGCACTGGGATTTTCTGGATGACCCTTAAAACCCTGGCTGAAGGACACCGTAGGAATTCACCAGGGGCTGCTGCCTTTAACAGCGAGTCCAGCCGAGGGCCTCAGGGCAGGGCAGTGCTCGCTGCGCTGTAACAAAGCCCCCGCTCCCTGCTCCCTCACGTGCTGAGGCTGCAAAAGGTGAAATCCATTTTGTGCTACCAAACAACAGCAGCGAGGAAATACTTGCTCGCCTACGATTTCACGCTGCTGGTGAGAAAAGTCACAGCTTCACAGCCCAGAACAGAGGGCTCGCCCTGCATCCCCAAACCCCTCGCTGCCAAGGCTGAAGGATGATTTTTGTTGCTGGTTCTGGCACCAGTGTGCCTAGCCGAGCATCATACCAGGGAAAATTGTGCCCCTCTTCAAGGTGTTCCCTCTCCTCGTGCCCCACTGTAACACCACTCTCTTTTCCCCACCGAAATGCTCAGAACAAAACCTGGCTGTTCCCAGATTGTCTGGTTTCGGCTTCTGCCATCTCCACCTCCACGAGGAAAAGAAGGAGGGGGAACGAATTTAAACATGAATTAATTAAAAGACTCACTCTGTTTTCCACTACAGAAAGCATCTTTTTCCAGGTTTGAAAATTAAAGCAAAATGCACAAATCACAAGCTCGAATGTAAGCAATTTGGGAGTTAAAGTGTTTCTAAAATAAGGGTTTTTGCACAGTTTGGGGAGCCTTTCCTTGCCAGAAACACATCTGCCATGCTCCAAGCCACACGGTGGCAGAGATTTCACGTCCTCCGGCAGAGGGCAATGGTGTCAAGGCACGGCGATATTAAAAGGGCACTCATCTAATAGGAAAGCTTTAATAAATCCCGGAGCCATGTGTTAGCAACGCGTCGGATTATTAAACGCGGAAGGTTCTTTTTTTAAACCACGTTAATTGGCGTCAGCTCTGACACTTACCGTAGGAAACGCCGATTTGATCTGTAAATCTGCTTTACAGGCAGCTTTCCCTTCCTTCTCCCTCTGAGGCTGAGCAGCCCCAGTGCCATCGCTCCGTGGTGTTCCCACGTTGAGCAGAAGTGATTGAGAACGTGTTAAATCGAAGGATTGTTTTCACCGAGCTCGCGTATGTACAGCAGTCACCGAAGGAAAAATATTGTCCAGACGTAAAAAAAAACAAACAAAACAACACAACAAAAACACACTCAACCCCCCCAAACAAACACATCAAACATTTACTTGCGTTACAAAAGCAGCCGGGAATATCAGACACTGCCAAATCCCACAACAAAAGCTTTCAGAGGAAAATAAACACCGATGCTGCAGGACGCAGTGTGTCTGCTCACTGCCAGCTTCTCCCCCTGGGCAAAGCATCCCCTAAACCCAAACTCTGTTTTTTTTTAACCTTTAAATAGCAACTGGTTCTGATCCCTGGGGGAAAATTGGAGCCCTACAAGGCTTCCTCTGCCCTACAGGGGAGCTGGGGGGATTTGGGGCCACCGATCCCAGCCCAGCTCTGCTCCACGCCACGGGCAGGGGACAGGCACAGAAGCCTCCCCTCCTGCCTGCGGTTTTGGTGTTTGGCAGAAAAGGCTTGTAAAGCACTGGCTAAAAAATAAAGGTAGTAATAAAAGCCTCTTGCTCGTTAATTACTCTGTAAGCCATAACTGCCTAAAAACCCCATAACTTTAATGGGGACTATTATAAGTATAGTAGCAAAACTGTGAAGCTAATTACTGTTTAGTTATTAAGCAGAACATCGCCAGAACTGAGTAATGAGCACGCAGAACTGCTCATTCTTCGAGGATTTAATCACGGGCATGAAGTTCAGCCCCAGGTTTTCCCAGCTTGGCAGCTGGGACGGGGTTTGGCAGCCTGGCACCCCCCGAGGGCTGCAGGACACCCCGGGGGAAGGCACCAGCTAGAGCTGCTCTGCACGGCACAGAGCTCCAGATGCAGACCAAAAAGGGAGCAAAAATGAGCCAGAAATGTCTCAGATCAACTCTGCCACTCTGATGGTGAGAGGGGAACTGGATTCATGCATGGGAATACAACTGGTTACCTGTTAGTCCTGTGTCAACCATTTTATGGTCCCCGTTCAGCAAAACGCTTGCAAACTTCTTCTGAAAACCCCAAATCCATGCCCCAGACGGAGGCACAGCACAACTATGATGGGAAACCCACACCAGAACAGCACAGGGGCTGCAGGAGGAGTTGGTGTTCCCCCAGGCAGGCAGGCAGGGCAGCGTTATGGGGCATTTTGTGTGGGGATGAGGAGCTCAGGCAGGGAGCACCAGGACAGCACCGTCGGTTGGGGTGATTGAAGGAAAATAGGTTAAATTCGCCCAGGGAGGCCTGAGGAATAATAAGCCCCGCTGCCACAGGCTTCAAATAGGACTAATTTTGTTCAATAATAACTTGCTTTATGGGGAAATAAAAAATAAGAATAAAAGAGAGAAGAAAAAACTGTGTTTTTCCTCTCCTGGGGTTATTTAACCCCAAATCCAGAATTTGATTTCTCCTTTAAAAAATTAAAATAAGCCCTATGGCTAAAAATACAGAAATAATATGTGCTTGCTTCCTTCCTTCCTTCCTTACCTCCTTCCTTCTTTTATCCCCTCCCTCCCTCTCTGCAAACCCAGACAATTCAGATACCCTGGCAAAGCCTGGAAAGGAAGCTCGGTTTTCGGAGCCTGTTTTTCCACCCAATCCTTTTGGCCAGCTCCAGCTGGGAACCCCAGGCCTGCCCGCACACTCTCTGGCTGTGCACACAGGCACAGTTTGTGTTTCCCAAGCTGTTGGAGAAATCAGGGCACAGAGACTGCAGAATTTGCCCCAACTTGCAACAGTCGAGACAAAATCTGACCTGCTCTCCCCTCCCAGTACTGAGTCCCTGATCCCTGTTGCAATGAATGGGATCAAGAACACAGATTATCTCACAAAAAAAATAAAAAACGGAACCGATCTTCTCAGATCAACTCTCAGAATTTAAAGCAAGCATGAGCAAAGTGGATCAAGGGAGCTCAACACAAGCGCAATTAGTTTCTGTAACTTATTGCCACAGGACACTAAGAAGAACAAGAACTTAACAGGATTCGCTAAAGGATTAGTTGTGTATGTGAATAAACTGCGTATCCAGAATTAGAATGAGCCACCCACCAGTTTGGAAAACACATAAACCCCTGAGTCTCAGAGCTTAAGCCAAATTTTAACAAGCATCAGGAACTTTCTCGTCTCCCATTAATCCCCCCGCGCTGCTCTGCCTTTGCAGGTGCTGGCGGAGCTGGGGACAGGACAGGAGACGTGCCAGCACTGCTCACGTGCTGACGACACTGCCTCGTCCCAAGATTTTGCTGCTTCTAAGAGTAAAACGGATCTTCTGTTAAATCCCTAAAAGATTTAATGCATTGTCCTAAACGTGGTTGCTTTTCTGTGCAGGTTCTCACAGCACCACATCCAAGCTTCCCAGGATTTTGCAGGGACCCTTGGCTGCAGCTGCTGTGCTTCTTTCCCTTGTTGCTCCCAGGATATATAGGGGACTGCCTCGAAACGGGCAGGTATCATTTTATTACAGTGCTTCTGAAGAGGATTGAACACGGGCTTTGCAATCTTCTTGTGATAAGCACGGCACAATCAAAAAATGTGTCATGCACTTGGCACCAGGAAGCGGCAGGGCTGATGAGGATCCTTAGCGCCGGGGAGAGCCTCATCAGTCCTGGGCTGGCCACGCAGGAGCTCCTGTCTGTAGGAGACACGGCGCCGGGCTCGCTGCCCTCGGGATGCTCTGGTCCATCCGTCAGGATCGGCAGCGCTTGTTCCAGCCTCCCTCCCCAGCCAGGGAAGCCGTGGGTTGACTCCAGTCTTGGATGAGAAAGCTTTTACGGCGCCCAATGCTGCTTGATAAATGGATGCACTTCACACATGGTTTTTAAAAAGCATCTCTCTTTCTATCATGATGAAGAGCTGTTTGACTTGGAGCCCGCTTCCAAAATAGCAAGGCAACTGGGAGCTGTTATCTCGGGGGAAATGCTGACGGCACCCAAGAAAAGTCGCTCGGCTCTTCTGAGGTTGCTTGGGGGTGAATGCTGAGCAAACAACTCCAGCCAGCAGCTCTCTCACAGCCTTCTCCAGGAAGTCTTCCTGAACTGGTGACACAGCAATCCCTTGAAATATCCCCTCTGCTCAGCTCAGACCACATCGCTACTGGCAGAGGCAGACGTATTTCCGGACTCCATTTCCATCTCCGTGCGTTACTCTGAATATTTTGTGCACCCCCGGCTTCCACAGATCTTTAAAAGTGACATTAACAAAAGCTGACCCAATTTCGACACGACTGGTCTCAGTTCCACAGCTCCACAATAGGCTTTGCACATGCTTTGTCCACAGGGTTTGAAGGCACTCGCGTGGTGTGATCCCGCCCGTAACGGAGGTGTCAGGCTCCGAGAGCCGAGCTGAGCCTTTCTGAGCAGCAGCCCTGATTTCATGGGGTCTGCAGGGCTGAATCCTTCAGCCAGATCTGGCCAGCATCAGGCTCCCCACGGGCTTGCCTTGCTCCCTGTGCCCAAGGAAGCCTAAGGAGTTAAACATGACACGGCCAGGTGATGGAGTAAGTGGCACTGCTGTCAGAGCAAGGGCTGCAACACTTGCTAATGCCATAGTAAGGACAACTTCACCGGCACCCTGCTCCCATTTTTGTTGCTGGTGGCTGGGAGAAGCCCCAGACTTTCATACAGTGCTGAAATTCAGGGTGTGGGGCTCTGCCTGGGCACCTGAGAGCCCTGGGCTGGTGGGATACACTGGGAGCTGCCTCCCATTGAGCTGTGAAAGTTCACAAAGATGACCATCAAACACAAAGAGCCATGCCCAGCGAGTCACAAACCCTAATTTTTTTTATCTCCTGGCTGTGCTATGTTTCCAGTTCCAGCCCTGGAGGTGGCACTGCTCATCTCCCGTGCACTGAAGCCACTTGGATCACTGGGGACATGAGGTGGGGGGATGCAGCGGGGTCCGGGTGCCTTCAGCATCAGCTGGGAGGCAGCTCACCGACTGCACCTGCGAGCTGCCTTCCGAGCCGCCAGCGCTTCCTTTTAATTAGCGAGCGCTTCCCCCACCCTCTGAAAAAAAATAATCCTGTTCTATTGTAAAAGAGTTATTAATAACCTGACTCCGGTGCAGAAAAAGGGGGAAAAATGAAGCCTTGCAGAGCTAGCGAGCAACCTGGCCCTCTCCTGCTGCAGCGAGCCACTGCTCACCGCTGTGCACCCTGAAACATATCAACAGGGGGTTTTGTTTCCAAAAGCATCATTTTTCTTCTTTTTCTGCAGCAAACAAGGATCTTAAAGGTGTTTTTTTTGGAAGGCTGGGGAAAAAAAGATAAGCAAGCATCCAAATTCTTCCTTACTTCTGAAAACAGCAGCTGGCCTAAGTGCAAGTCCCTGGAGACGCCACTGAAGGAAAAAAAACTGCTTTGCAGGAGAGGTGCTCAGGACAGGCAGCAAGAAGCGTTGTCCCCTGCCACATCATGACCGTCACTGCTTCGGGGAGGCGTGCTGCTGGATTCACATGTGCTGTCTCCTCCAGGCTCCCACCCCACGGAGCCCCTGCAGCATGTGCTGCTCACGAGGCAGCCGCGGAAGCCTGGGATATGCGCTCTGTGTTGCAGAGGCTCTGCAAGCAGCCATGCAGGTAATTCAAGCCGAGGAGCGTCTGTGCTATAAATTCGCATCTCGGCTCCTGCCTTACAGCACGTTACCTCCTCCTTGCAGACGAGCCTGCAACAAAGGGCCCAGATATCCAGGCTGGCTGCTGCGCCCTGCTCCAGCAGCCTGCTGGAGAGCCCTTGGTGGATGCTGCCTGAGCAGCAAAGCCTGCCCCAAAGCTCAGAAATGTATTTATATCCTAGCGGCAGTGCTTTTGGAGGGACAGGGCCACTCGTTGCATCACGGCAGCCCTTCCTGCAGCTTTTTCCTCCTGTGGCCTTGAGGGGTGGATCCGGCGAAGATGCAGCGAGGCGCTCAGGGCTCGCTCAGCTCCCGGGTTAGCGGTCAGAAATCAGGGGCAACCTGCAGAGAAAATCCCCTGCTGCCATCCCCGTTAGGTGGCTTCTTTACATGGCACAGAGAGACCGCCAGCCCGTGACCTCTGCAGAAGTCACTAATGGGACCGAGGGATTAACATCGATTCTTTCAGGCTACAGTGGGGAAACAGAAAGGGGGGGCACCCGGGATGATAAAGCGAGCGCCCAACTGTAATACAGCAGCTTGCAACGCGATCAATCGCCGCTTGCAGCTCTGCAGTCCATTAGCACAGCCACAAAGCTACACAACCTTCTCCTTGGAAACAGGATGGTCATTTTAAAATCACCTCCCTTCGATTCCTGGTCACCACCGAGACGTGGCAGGGCCCCCGAGCCCCACTGCGCCCGCCGGCAGCAAGCACCTGGGGTTTCCCGCGTCTCTGCCCTCGTCCCCTTTCTTCACAGCAAGCAATGAGCTCCACGTGCCTGGGAGCCTGCAGGCTTTGCCATGTCACGATAACGTGGCCCATCTGCTGTTTGAGAAGCATTTGGAAGGAAAGGATTTGTCTTCCTCTACCAGCAGAACCCACGTGCCAGTGATCCCGTAACCCCAGCCATCCCAGCAGTGCCCAGGGAGGTGGATTTGGCTTTCGCTTTGACTCCCAGGCAGAGGCTGACCCTACCCATTTGTCCTGCTTCCAATCCAAGCCCGGTTCTGACTCCAGCTCCCCACGGCTTAGTTATTTTGGCTCACCTGCACCTCGGATGGCTCTCGAGGGGAGATGAGAACAGCTCCCTGCTTCTGGGCAGGAATTTACACGGCTCAAGTGGCTCAGCGGCCAAACACAGCCGTGGCACAAAGCCGCTGCCCGAGGTGCTGGCACCTCTCACCAATCTGACGGCCTGCTGAGCATGCCTGGGGAAGGTCATTCCTCCTCATTTTAGACTCACTCAAGGGCCAAACCCGTATGAGTGAGAAATGACAAAGCCAAGCAAAAGCTGGAGGCAGAATTAAGCCAAAAGTGTCTCAGCCCAAGTCAAAGAAGCGGTGACCAAGCAGCCCCCTGGGAAGACAGACCCCGAGGGGTGTCCGCCTGCTGCCCTGCTCCCCAGTGCCAGATCCAAGAGCATCTTCACCACCTCTACAAGCCTGACCTGCTCAGCCAGGCACCAGCCTGCCCCCAGATCAGTTGGGACACAGGGAATTACTCTCTGTGAGTGTCTGTGCATTGGGGAGCTCTGGTGTGCAAGGGGCTAAAAGCAGGCACGTGCCACCCGGCACAGAGGGACGCAGGCAGGGATGGACAGACGGACACCCGCAGGGCTGCCCTTGCAAGGTGAGCCACGAGACAAGCCCTGGGGGGGCTCCAAGCAACTGGAGGGTTTTGTAATGGCTGCTCTAAGATTATTGTAATCATGCCGTAATTATGGTGCAGCTCAAATCAACCCGGCAAATTGCAGCGTTATTATTCCGGCTGTCACCAGCCTCGCGTGATGGGGACGGAGGGGTAGGCCACCCCCTGCCCAAGGACGGAGCAGAGTTTGGAGAGTGCCAACAGGGTGTCACAGTCCTACCACTGCGCTCCTTCAGGCTGCCCAACCCACACCATGGCAGCCTGGTACCTCCTTCAAGCGACCCAGACCACTCCTGCACTTTCCTACGCTGGACCTCAATGCTAATTCTCACGTTGACTTGACTTTTCACAAAATTAAACAAGTATCTTTAGCACAAGAGCAGTCCTTGTCATCTGATTGGAACCGTCAGGCTCGCAAATGTCACTGCTACAGATGACTAATCTTTAAAAATAAGACAAACTTACTAAACTCCTTGACTCAGTTGAAAATGAGCCAGAGGGTAATGGTGGTAGACACAGAGGGAGGAACCGGCGCCGTGTGCCTGCAGCAGGGCTCGGTGGTGCCCTGAATTCTTTTTGCAGCTCAGAGGACTGGGGCTCCTGATGAAAGCAGAATCCAGGCTATGAAATGGGGTGTGTGGCACATTCATGGGGACACCTCGGCACGCTGACTCCTCCAGGTCATCGTCATGTTGTGCAAAGAGAAGAATTTCCTCCCTCGGTCACTCTGTACGGGTTTTCTCAGCGTGGAGCAGAGACCTCATCTCATCCCACCTCCTCCACAGGTTCCCTTTTGAACAGGTCTCCCCAAACCTCCTCACTTCCCATTTTCCCACATCCAGTCAACGCCGTGCTGCTTTGGGGAGCATCCTGTGATGTAAAACTGGTTACAACGCTCCTGAGCAGCAGGGGAGTGCCTGTGCTGATCCCAACCCGATCCCAACACCAGCCTAATCCACACACAACCCCTTTCCCCCCCAGACCAAGGGCTCAGCCCCAGCTTGCTGCCCCGTTCCCCACCGCCCTGCACCAAGGATGACTCAGGCTGTCACATAAGTTATTAACTTCAGCAGCCAGAGTCTCTTCCCATTAGGGCGCGATGGTACGAGATGCCTGGGTGAGACAAAAAGGCCTGCCAGGCAGAGCACAGAGCGCACGAGACGGAGATGAGAAATAATGTTGGCAGCATTATTAAAAGATAAATTGGAGGAAGAAAGGAGGTGTATGCGTGGGGTGAGAGCTTCAGAGGATTGTAACAAATCCTTTGCCACCAGGAGCTTCACAGCTGTCGAATTTCTGAAAGCCAGGGGACGGGGCAGTAGCTGGGAGACAGCTCAGGTCCCCTGCTCACCCCATCCAACACACGTGCCTCCAGCACCAGTCCTGGGGGCACTCAGCACCAACAGGTTTATGGTGTGCAATCCTTTCCTGACCACAGCACCTCATCAAACTGTGAGGTGACAATCCCAGCCCCAAGGCCATTTACTCCTCCACAAAGGGCATTAAACCAGCAGCTGCCCCTCCCGCAGCCCTTTGGGCTTTATTTATAGACAGGCAGAGATAGCATCGACACCCCCAGGATGCAGACAGCTCCACCTGGATGCCAAGGATTCATCCTGGAGCACTTTTGTTCATGATCCCACCTGCCAGGCCCCTTCCCAGTCCGCCTGGCCAAGCACTGGCTGCTTGCACCCAGAGAAATCCAGAGCTGAAGGAACTCAGAACTTCCCACACCCAAGGTAGATGCGACTTCAGACCCAGACACCCAAGAACGAGTTGAATTCTGGTCAAATTGCTTCCCAAACTCTTAAATAATCTCCTGAATCTCACTGCTCGGCCCCAGCTGGCACAGAGACACCCAGCAGCATCCCTCCCCTGCCCCAACACCCTACAGCCCATCCTCACCACTCAGACCCCACTGCAGCTTTTCAGTGCTCCAAATTTTAGCACTTGTGACCCTTTTCTGGTAGAACTCATGCCAGAAAGGATGCTCATCTACCTGAAGAAGAGAAATAAGTGCTTCCAAACCTCACAGAAGGCACTGCAGGAGCTCACTGAAAATGAGCATGTTAGAGGTGAGCTATGTGGATGGGCTACAGTAAAGGTCACCGGGAGAATTATTCACCATCAGTGACTTCTGTAGCTCCGTAACCAGCTGCCGTTCACCCAGGTGGGTCACAGCCCACCTGAATAAACCCCTGTGTGTCCCTCCAGCCCCACATCACCCAGCCAAAGCCAGGCTCTGCTGGGGCACCATTCCTGCAGGAGGTGAGGACGGGAAGGGGGGACAGTTCTGGTATCTCAGCGAGGCACACAGGCTGGCAGCCTCTCCAGGATGGCAGGCTTGTGCCAGATTAGACTTCTCTCTCCCAAATTAGAAGCAAAACGTGCCACTAGAAAGTCAGGTGGAAGCTGCCTCTCAGGGAAGTAAGAGGCTGCCTCTCAGCACCGCTGCGTGAAGCAGCATCTCAAAGCATCCTGCTGATCTGAGCGTGGCGACTGCCTCCCAAAAAAACCCCAAAGCTCCCAGGGTCCTGCCTTGCTGCCCCAGACCTGCCTGCTTGCCCTGGCAGACACACATTGCGGGTTGCTGACCCCACCATAAACTAGGATTTCATCGCAGCACCATTCCCCTCCCCTTCCCAAGCCCCTCAGGAAGGCAGCTGAATTAAACATTGCGCTGTGTTTATGTATTTCTTACACACCACAACTCTTTTCCTGCCTCAGCTGCAGCACCTGGGCTGGGCAGCGATATATATGGACTGTGAGACACGAAACAACACAGCAGGCACCTCTCTGCATGAATCACACAGGTTTTACCGTCCCCACCTCACCCCTGCACAGCCCTGGGGGGCTCTGAGCAGGCAGCAAGCCCCAGCTCAGCACCGCACTGACCGTACCCCGTAAATCTTCGCTCCCTCCTCCAGGGACCCAGCCCATTCCTCTGGCTGCCTCTCAGCCACCAGCATGTGCATCTATTATTCAGGAGAAATATCGGCTTATTTGTCAGCCAAAAGAGGCTCTGGGTACCACACCCAGTCTCTAGCGAAATTCCTCCTGCAAAGCTGCTCTTTTCTCGGCGTGGACACAACCAGGGAGGAGCGCGGTGCTGCTCTCCCGCCTGCGTCCCTCCGGAGGGTTTTACAGCTTTGTTACGGTGAGGGACAGGAGTTAACAACCCTGTCAGGCCGCTCCCTCATCATCTGGTTAATGTACCTCGTTAATGGCCGCGCCGCAGCTCACCTCCTGTACACTCCACAAACTCCAACCTTTCCCTTGGGCTTGCGGATCCCGTGCCCGCGGGGCTGGGGGGGTTGCAGAGCATGAGCCAGAAGCACTGCGGGGCCACCGGTGCCTCAGCACAGCTCCAGATTTACTCTCCGTGCCACAGGCTATGGGATGCAGGTGGAATAATCATAGATCACCTAGCCTGGTCCCGTGTGGCCAGAGCGATGCCGGCCCCCACAGGGCCACCTGTGTTAAGAGAAACGCCTCGGTACACATTCCTTCCCTAGCTTCAGAAGCTGTAAAACAGATGGGCAAACAAAGCAAGAAATCCACGGAGTTCAGCCAGAACGCCTCAGCACCCAGGGTATTTATAGAGCAGCCCAGGGGGAGGCAGCCCAGCACCCACGGCACTGTCACTTTGTGTTTCTCCGCGAGAGGCCACGGTGCTCTGCTCCCGGGCAGCATCACGCGTGCAGCTCGCTCAGCACCCTCTCCCACACGCATCTGCAGCCAGACCCACTTCTTCACAGCATCACACGAAAGCATCGTAGCCTTTGCTTTGCAGCACTGGGGCGAGGCAGGAGCATGGGGTATTCAAAGCGACAACTTCTCCAAAGTGGGATCCTTCTCCTACCAGTGGCGATAGGAGTTGGGCTTTTTATTCACCGAGAGCTGGAGTGGGCCCCGACTCGTGCTGGCATTATGTTATCATAATGCTGGAAGTATTATAAATGCTTAGCGTGCCAGACAAATCCTGGAGCAGGCTTCCAAATCCCCTCAAAATCCCCACTTGCCTCTCTACATTCATCCATTCGTGAAATCCAGAGCAGAGCCTCGGCATCCATCCCTTTGCTTTTGGTCTCCATCCAGCTGAATGGAAGGTGAGGGGGAACGGGCAGAGTCAAGGTATTTCTTCTGGATTAGCCTTCTTTTTCCTTTCAGGTGCCAAATCCGAGGAAGAGATCGTGTGAGGGTGTTTAAGAACAGCAGCCAGCAAAGCAGCCGAGACGACTCCTGTGCCCCTGTCTCCTACCACAAAGCAAAGCACGTCTCATTCTCCATGAGGGCTCCCCCCATAACCACCTCGAACTTCAGCACTGGAGGACCTGGGGTCCTGTCCCACCTCCACGATGAGGATGAGGCTGGAGGAGAGGAGCTGGCTGGGAGGAGATCTTTGTGCTGCAATCATCAATGTCAAGCTCCAGATGAAGGTCAGATGAGGGCTGCGCTGGCCCTGCAGTGCCCAAGTGCAGGGCCATGGTGGGACACATCCATCCCTGCCTTCTGCTGTGCTGTAGATGTAGATCCCCACAGCCAGGCTAGATTCCTTTTGCAATCAATGGGAGAATTAATTTGGCTTATTTTAGGTGCATGCCTCCAGAGGAGGTGAGCTGCACGCTGGAAATGCCCACTTCTCTTCACTACCCAGCTGAACCGACACGAGCAGACATCTGCATCTTCAATGCCCTTAAGCAAAGCGATTCCCACCTTTCCAGCGGGGAGGTAGGCTTTGTTCTCTGCGGCACAGCTTTCAGTTCCCTATCCACTGGGCTTTGACAGGGTTCCCAGATGGCTGACGGTGCAGAAGAGCAAATTTTTCTGACAACCCAGCCCACCAGTCTAGACTTGCACGAGGCAGGAATGGAAGGAGAGAGGCTGAACTCTCCTCTCCACGCTGCACGAGCTGTGAAGCAGCTGTTGGTATTTCAGGGAGGATAACCAGACTCCAGCAGACACCAAGGAAGGAACTTGGGGATCAACTGAGATCTGTGTGCAGTGGGCTCTGCAGTGCGTGCACATCTCTGCACCAGCCCAGAGCTGAATGGAGAGAATTCGCCATCGTGATGCGAAGCTGTAAATCCCCTCCCCAGAGGCCTCAGAGCTGGGGGGCTTTCAGGCATTTCGGAAGCTTGTCCCACTCTAATTGGCAGCATTTCTTCCCTGGACTGCCCTAGCTCTGCCAGCAGAGTCACTGCGTGACCACAGGGCAGCCACCTTGCCCGTGTCAGCATCCAGCCACCCTCTGCCCGTCCCGTACTTACACGCCACGCTTCGGTGCAGACTGGATACATGCAGCACAGAGACCCTGGAGCAGCAAGGCACGTCTCAGGAGCTTACAAGAAATAGCACTCCGGGGCAGTGTGCTGCTGGAGCTGGGCCAGCAGTGACCAATGCATTAACACGCTGGTGCTGCTGCATCGCCGGCTCGCAGCAGCACGAGCAGCACAGGAAGCCTTGCCCAGAAACGAAGCTCTTGTCCCATCTTGAGGAAAATAGCTCTGATCCAGGCAGGAAGGAGATCTTGAGCGTTTCCTATTTATTCTGCTGTCGCTGCCAAGAATATCACGCTGTGTTCCCCATGGATCATCTGGGTAGCGGAGCTGGAGGGATTGCTGAGGTAGCGCTGCAGCTGGCGGATCGCTTGGAGGCTGCATGGCACCGGGCAGGACAGGGCACTTCTCTGACAGACACGCAGCGTGTGCCTCTGCCCGCAGCTGTACGAGGGGAAGAACATACCCGTCTGTGCAAAGGCCAGGATGGAAAATACAGGTGTGCAAAGCTGCACGTGTGAGTGTGCTCCAGGCCCCGTACCGTGTCCGTAAGGTATAATTCAGGACTTATTTTATGAGCCTGTGAACAACACGCCTTGGCAAGAGCCACTTGTACAACTAAAGTGTCTACAGACAGACAGGGTGAAGTACAGGATGGGGACTAACATGTCCACATTCCTCAAGCTCCCAGTGCCCCAGGTCCCCGAAGGTGTGCAGTTCCCATCAGAAAATGCAAGAGGATATAGTCGATCATGAGCAATACGCGGTGTTACTTGGAGCACCTGGGGGGGGTCCATGTGTCTAGATCAAGACATTAAGATTAATTATGGGGCACACCCTGTGATCTCCACTCAGCGAAGCCCTTATTAGCTGAATCCATCCCTGATGTCCACTCACCGCTCCAAACACAAACAGTTGGGGTTGACAGGAGAAAAAGGGAGACTCTATCAACGGCACTGCTTCCAGAATATGCTTTGGGGAGGAATGAAGCCACAGCAAATTCACCCCCAGCCATATACCCAAACAAAAACTACAGTTGGAGTCTGCCTAACTTGTCAAAGCTGCTTCATGGCACTTTGCAATGGAGAGCTGTAAAAAAAGTGCAGGGCAAGAAAGCCCCACAGAGGGCAACAGCCCTGGAGAAAGATGCTGGCCAAGGTCTGCTCCGTGCCCACAAGGCAGAGACCTTGCTGATAAGCCCATACAAAAAGCAGCCTTGGAACCAAAGCAGCCTCTTGCACTGCTCACCCCTGCAAGACAAAATGCACAGTGATACAAAAAAGGCCAGGATTCTCCCTATGGATTCCCAGCTGCCTGCTGGATTTTGTTTGAAGAGGAGAAAAATTCCCTTTGCACAACTTTATCGAGCTGACAGAAGTGAAGCAAGGGCAGGAGAGAGCAGAGGCACTGCAAAAGGCAAGTCTCCAAGAAACACTAAAAAAAGAACCGCAACATTTGCCCTGATGTCCCTTAAAAGACAGTTCTTTTCATTTCCCAAGGCTTCTGCTGTTTCAACATGAGGGTGCTGGGAAAGATTAAAAGGGCAGGCGCACGGCTTTCCTTTCAGAAAGCATTATTTTGACATTGAGCAGCCAGCTTTGCACAAGGGCAGTGTGTGCTCACACTTCGTCACTGAAGGTTTCTTGGTCAGCTAAGGCCAGATAACGGCATTACAGCAGATATTTGCTACAAGGAAGCACTCGGTGCGGGTGCTAATCTGCAAGGCCCTGCACAACGGAGGTGCTTGCGGCTCCTCTCGCCTCTGTGGGCACACGGTCGCAAAGCCTGAAAGTCACAGAGTGATGCTGCAGGTCAAGGGAGGAAAGGGAATAAATCCAGGCAGCTCTGCAGCTGGCCGGGGCTCTGCCATCCTGCCCTGATGGGACAAAGCCACAGGAGAGCAGGACGGCAGAGCCCAGAGGCACTGCATCACACCTGGGACACGCAGGACGGCATTCAGACCCCTCCATGGGTTGGGAAACTCTGGGATGCCAATGAACACATGCCAAAGTTCTCCCCCCGTTCTCCGTGCCACCACGTGCATGTGCAGGGAGGCCTTTTCTTGGATGGCCTCTCGCTCTGCTGTCTTAGAGAAGTGACACCAGATTTGCACCCCGTCTTCTGCGCCCCCGTGGGGTGAGCCCGGCTCCGAGGAGCCAGCTCTCGTTAGGGCCGTCCCTGCGCTGCTAACGACTCCGAGTTCAGAGGGCTTCTTTGCCCGCTTCACTACGAACGCCTTTGGGGGGAGGCAGGGAGGGATTTATAACTCAACCGCATGAAATGGGAAAGTACTCCCAGCTAACAGCACTGAGCTCGCTTCTTTCCTCTCTTTCCTACACCCAGGCATATTCAAGCAGGAAAATACAATTACTGCCACCTTCCCCCCAAAACAGCATCCACTGTCCTGCTGGCTTTGGCCATTTCCGAGGCCAATATCACAGAAATAACCCTTCTGGGAGAAATATCCTTCTTTTTCCCCATCTGATCCCCCAGTCCCTTCCCCAGCACATCTTCCTTCTTCCTCAGTGCTTGGAAGCTGACACAGAGAAGGTCTATACACAGAAAGAAGTTATTTTACCTTTTTTTTTCCTAGCACCTCCATTTTCTCACACCTTTTCCATCCCACTTGCAGGTTACCCAAGCGATCCCAACCACTGCAATCTTCGAGCCAAACCTCGGCCAATTCAGCTCCATCGGAGATGTGTGTGCAGAGCAGGACGAGCCACACAGATGAGATCCACTGCAGTGACTTAAGACACTTTCCTCACACAAGCAAGAGTTACTCACAAAACAAAGGATGGCAGAGGCTCCACCATACATTTACAGAGCCCTTTTCCTGTATTTAGGTGCACGCACACACGGGCAGCCTCCCTCACTGACACGAGTTGGTGGCACCTCACCGTAACGTCCAAAAGGTCCAGATATAGCTGTGTGATGGGTGTCTCCTCAGGTCCGTAACAAACGCTGGGCCCCGAGCTCCTCAGATGTGTACAGGAGCTCCTAAGTTGACTGACAGCACATCAGAGCTCCTGACTTTCTGCCCTGTGCACATAAGCACTTGTGTGACACGTCACCAGAGAAACATCCAAGGCTCATGCTGCCGAGCCCCGTGCCAAGCTGAAGACCCATCAAGAAGTCCTCAAAGGCAAGGGAGGGAGCGGGTAGCCGAGGGACAGCACACAGCAAGGGGCACTGCGGCAGCGAGACCCTGCCAGGGATAGTGGGGGGCTCCAACCAAGGCTTGGACTCGCTGGGATGGAGAGGCAATGGGATCCTCAGCTGTAAACATCAGGACCTCCTCTGCACATTCCCAAACAACATCGGGGCTGAGCCACCTCCCAGGACTACCTGAAGTTGTGCCTTCTGGTCTGACTGAGAGAAATCAGGGCTTTCAGGATCACAGACCCAGGAACTGTCAGAGAGAGGCCCAGCAGGGAAAAGGAAAGCAGCATTTGTGGCCAGCTTCATTGATCACTATGGACTTTCTCCCCCCTAATCACTATTTTTCATCCCCATCCACTCCCACAGCATAGCGTGACACCAAGATCGCTCTTCAGCAGGCAAAGCATCTCTCAGCCATCTCCTCTTCCTCCAGAAGACAGCACTCGCAGAGCTTTTCCCTTTAAGCAGCCTCAAAGTTGGCTCTCGCCACTGCTGGCACAAATGAAAGGGATTTCAGTTCCCCCTCCTCCTAAATCCCTTCTCTTTCTGTTGCAAAGAAAAGGCAGAGGAAGACCAAGGAAGAGAAAAGCAACTCTCCCGCTCGCATCTCACCTCCCTCCCATCTTTCAGCACGGACACACAGGGGGCTGGGAGGGCACAGGACCACCACCATCCCCACGCAGCTTTCTGGGGAGCCACACCAAGCCCACGAGGGGAGCCCCAGAGCAGCTGCAGGTCTGGGAGGGCACGGCTGGGAGCACAGAGCTCCTGGAGGCGAGACATGGGCATATTTCCCCACAACCCAGCCAGCCTTCCCCAGGCAAAGAGGCTTGGCATCCTACGGCACCCAGCCTGGGAAAGGGGGCAAAGTGATCTCCAGCACCACAGCCCCCCGGAGCCATTCTGCAGCCTTTGAACACGCCAGGAGGGGTAGGAAAATTGCTTCGAGTCGTTCCTGCTTTCTCCCACTCCCTGCCCGCTGCAGGCACACGCACACACACACCCAGCCCTGTGCATAAAGGATCTCTGTCCTGCTCTGCTCAGCCATGCAATGTCTGCAAGAGGCGAGAGTTACCTTATTCCCACAGCCTGAACCGCCTTCTCTCTCCATCGTGGCCGGGAAGCTGCTCCCATTCATGCTTTAATCCCTGGGAACAGAGGCACGATTCAAAGCAGCTGTTCGCCCACTGGAGTGGGCTCCCCCCAGCAACCTCCTCCTCCTTCTCTCCTCCCTTTTTCCTCGTTTGTTGGGTCCGGATTTTTTTTTTTTTTTAATGTATTCTTTCTTAATCCAGGCGGCGACCAAGACACTCCTTCATCGCATCTCTGCCTCCCCGTTCCACTCTCAAAGAAATAGCAGGGCAGAGCTCCTTCCTCCTCCGCGGACCTCCAGTTCCCAGGTCTGCCTTTCTGCAGCGTGGCGTTAGGGGAGAGAAAGAGAGTGAAAGAGGGAGGGAGGGAGAGCGAGCGGGAGGGAGGGAGGGAGCGTGCAAACAGGGAGGAGGAGGAGGAGGAGGCCAACGGGGTGCGGGAGGAAGGAGCCAGAGCGTGGCTGACTGCTTTGTATCCAGAGCAGTGCCGCCAGCCCCTTCCCTCCCCCCCAGCAGCGGAGGACCTGCGCTGCTAATGGTCTGTACCAATTTATTCCACTTGGGCAGGGGCACTTCTCCCTGCGACAGGAGGAAAAGCCAGGGAAGGCTCCGAGATGGCCCCTTAAGGAATTGGTTCCTGCTCTCCTCACTCCGCGGCATCACCCACTGGGTTCGCAGCCACGGGCGAGGGGAGATGCTCAACCCGGCTCAGCAGGAGAAAGCCAAGTGTGAGGCTCAAAAGGGCTGGGTGGCAGGGATGGGTCTCTCCAGCAGCTCTCCGAGGGAACGTGGTGACCTTAGGCAGGGGTGCAAGGCCAGGTTCACCTCCAGCCCCTCGGGAAGGCAGGCTGAGCCCTGCTCCCCTTTATGCAGCACCCTCCACACCTTGTAGAACATCTCCAGATGACTCCAGCTGGGCTCTGCAACCGGTGGGCAACACTCGTTAGATCTCACGTAGCTCCCCTTCTAATTAGCACCACGGCTTTCCATGGCCACCCTCAGCCATCCCTACGCGAGCAGCAAGGCAGCTCCAGACCCACCTCGGCACTGACCACGGGCCCCAGCACTGGGTGAGAGGAGCAGGAACAGGCTCTGCCAGCGGGGAGGAGGCTCTGGGCTTCATTAGGGCTGCCCCTAATCAGGGTACAAATGCCCTGAGCCCCATGGAAAGGCAGGATGCTTCTGTGACTGCTACCTAAGCAGCAGGACCTCAGAGATACTCCCTTCCTCCACAGGGATCGCCTGGGGAGGCAGGGCTAGAAGGGGTTGGGGAGCAGAGCAAAGATCTTATCTCTTGCTGCTGCCCTTTAATAGTTAACCCGGGGAGGGCTGACTCATGCTCAGCAGCAGATTTCTCCGAGATGGCTGAACACCACAGTACATATGTCTCAGAACGCCACACTCGCAGGTAGGCAGCTTATCCCGAGCCAAAAATCAGCCCTGAGGCTGGGGGTAAGTTACCTCTCACCTGTCCTGCCACCGCTGCCTTCTCACCTGCTGCCAGCCGGGTCATCTCTCTCTCTCCACACCCTAAATTCCTGGCTGCATGTCCCGGAGTGGACAAGCACAGATCCACAGCTGCAGCTACTCCTTGCTACTCCCTCTCTGCCAGATCTGGTAAGGTTACAGTGCCATGGTAACATGGAGGTAGAGAGAGATTTACTTACGCTTTACCAAAAAAAGAACAACAAAGAAAAAAAAACAACTTGCAGTTCCTGCAAAAAGCATCGCTGCTCCGAGAGCTGAGTTCCATGTTGTGGAGCAAGCTGGGTGATTTTCACTGTTGGTTCCCACCGTTTTCACCCCGCTGTTCGTTTTGCATCCACAGCGCTCAGCTTGGGCATGCCAAGGGGTGCCAGGGAGCAGAGATGTTTGCTGTGGAGTTCAGAGTCAAATCATCAGCCACATAATCAGCCACAAACTAACGAGCATCAAGGGCACACCGACAACCCCTGACTGCATCACAGGACCTCCAGAGCCAAACTCCTTCCCCCTGAAGTCAGGCAAGCTGAAGGACTCCGTGCATGGCCCCAGGCCTCTGCCTCGGGTGGACGTGAGCTTTGGTGAGACCAGCAAGGCTTGCACCAGAAAACCAGGGAGATGCCAGCTCCAAGTCAGGGCTGTCTGTGGAGGGAGATGCTTAAAAGGCAGCTCCTTGCCTCTCCCCTCGCATTGGGGATGAATAAGGAACAACTCTGGGATTGCCAGTCCCGAACCCTTCACCACGCTGGGCTCTCTCTGAACAGACCACACAGAGGATCGCAGCCAGGCTGGTTTCTGCTATGCCACTTCCTTGACAAAATGAGCCAGCTGGTGAAATCCAAGGGAGCATGGCCTCGTTCTGTCCTTGGGCTCGTTTTCTGCAAGGTACCTAGGGAGAGATCAGCTCCGAAGACTATTTGCCTGGGAATTTTGTGCCAATTCAGCTAGTACTAAGGGTTTCACTGAGCTCTGTGTCTATTAAAAATGCATAATGTCCACTTATATCAAAAGGGTGGATTCAGACCCAGCATTTTACCTGCTGCTGTGGCACACAGGAGGTGGATGGGGGGAGCTGTCCCTCGAGGCCTGTGTCAGGAGACAAGAAAGGGCATCGCCACTGACTGCTTCAGAGCGGGGTAAACAAGGGAGAGAGAGATAAAAGCGCTGCTGTCACAAAATATAAACACATAAAAACTCGGGGAGGAGGGAAACGAGATGTGTTACACCTGAGGTTTATAAAAATTACGGGTGAGCAGTAACATTTCAGGTTCAGCCCTGCACCAGCATCTCCAAAGACTCACAAAGGTGAAAGGCACTGGGAAAAGTGTCGCAGAAGCTCAGGAGGGACACAGACACGTACAGAGAGACCCCCCCAGTACCCCCAGACTGCAAATTACAGCCTGGTGCGCTCAGAGCTCCTTTTTGTGATGGGAGCAGCAGAGCAATGGTGCACAGAGGCTGCTCTGACATTTTCCAAGGTTGTCCCTTTGAACTTTAGCATATCGACTTGTTTGCGTGCTGGGTATGGAGCGTGCCACGTTCACCAGAGCCAAATTCCCGTGGAGAGCCTCGGGAAATGCTCCCAAAGGGCCTCGGGGTTCAGGGAGCAGGGCGCTTGCCTGGAACCCGGAGTGCTTCACCGAGGATGTTGAGCTCAACATGCAGCACCTCTGTTGACAGCAGCGTATATAAACAGAGCAGCATTTTCCTGCTCCCTCCCCCTTCTTATTTTAGCACAAAATACCCCGAGTAAAATACATACACACAACAATCCGCTACGAAAGCAAAACAAAGCCCCAAGTGTGCGCACGCACGCACATGCACACACATAGATATTCTTCTGGAGAACGCAGCGTATATTCAATACCTTAAATGTCATTTCTTAAATATTAATGCTGTGCTTCTGGCGAGGTTTATGTAAGGTTTATTACCGCCGGATTGGAGGCACAACAAAACCCCAGCTCGGCACTCGCAGCCTGATGTTCTCTGCCTGCCCAAGCCATCCAGAGGCCCAGCTCCATCACAGTGCCCCGTCTCCCCTGCAGACCCCAAACCCCCCGGCTGTGGAGCTGGGGCAGACCCCAGCTGACTGCCAGGCTGTTTTCCTGGGCGGGGGGGCAGAGCTACATCTCTCTTTTCCCCCATCCCCGTGCTTGCAGCTCGCCATCTGGCCCTGTCAGGAGCATCCCTGCTTGGAACCGCGCTGCAGCCAGGCGCAAGCCCGAGCGGATGCCTCTCTCCGGCTGCACAATAACCTCATTAGCCGAGGCAGCGCAGGGCGAAAGGAAGAGCACGAGGGCAAATGCTCAGCAAATAGCCGGGTACGGTTCAGCTGCGTACGCACAAGCACGGCCCTGGGCTGCTGGATGGAGCCACGCAGCAGGCAGAGCAACCCAAGGGCTGGCAACTCCTGGCTGGCAACAACCCCTGTGAGCCCAGCCACAGCTCCACATGCCCTGGTCTTGTTCAGGCAGCCTGAACATGGGAACTAACTCAGGCCCTTGGATGGACCCCAGACTGTCACTGCCCTGTGGTGAGAGGTTTGAGAACTGGCCAACCATGGGTGAGAAACGAGGTGGGCCAACCCACCTCAAAGGCACCGCGATGGGAGGACCTCAGCTGAAAGTCCCACTCAAGGGGTTTTGTCAGGGAGATTAGAGGGACCCTAGGCTCTGGGAGGAGAAAAATCCCAAAGTTTGGCCTCTTTGCCCCTGCATACTGGGCAAAAAGATCCTCCAGCAAGTGCCTGTTAGCCCGGTTATTCTCCAGGGGCCAAACAGAGGCCAGAGGGTTTTGAAGCAGAGGATAAGCTTCTTAGGGAGCGCAGCCACACATCGTGCTATTTGCACAGACCGCTTCCAGCACTCGCTGCTACTGCCCACGTTGTAGCTGCTATGGAGAGCAAATTCAGCCTTTCAGACTGCTGGGCTGCAGTGGGGGGAAACCGGCAGATAACTCCATGCCATACCTACTATTCTTTTTCTTCTAGCAAATGTACAGCAAGCAACACCAAAAGCATTCATCCCATCCCCAATCTCCCTACTTTTCACCCCAGAAGTCTATCTCACGGACTTCACCCGCACAAGCTCCCGGCGATGCTGCTCATCGCCCAGCCCAAGTTGTGCTGCCCCTTGTGCCTTTGTGCTCGGACAGGGAGGTGCTCTCTTCCCTGGCAGGAGCTGTTTGCCCCCACCAAGTCTCTGTAGGTGCACGGAGGGCATTTGCACACCCTGACGGATTGATTCAGTGTGCCCTCAGGATGTTTCGTGGACACATGAAAAAAAGCAAGGAGTGGGGCATGGGAAGCATGGGGAAATGGAGAGCAAAGCCACGCTGATGCATCAGCAGGTGGTGCTCTCCCCTTCAAATCGTCAGACAAGTTAAGCCCTCGCCTGGCATTTTACCACTGGGACTTCCTCCAGGAAAGGACGCTCAGCGTAACACACGACCCCTCTTCTCTGTACTGCTGAGAGAGGCAGAGGCTGTGGCAGTTCAGAGCCCTGGAAAGGAGAGCCACACACTGCACAGAGCTCCCCTTGGGCGCTGGTGCTTCTTTACAGCTTGGAAGAAACTCTTCACAGGCTAAAGACCCGTAGTAGGTAAACCTAACTCTGGGGAACATCAAAGAGGAAACGCTTTAGCACGTTGCTGGGAGTTGGCAGGAGTGATTCAATAACCCCTGGACTCCTTGTCCAGCCACAGCCTCGCTCTGATCGTTATCTTGGCCAGAATCCAAGGCAGAGATTGTTCGGAGACCAGTGCATCCCAGACGGTGCTAAATCACACGCATCCAAACTGTCCTCCGAGGGATTTTAATTCGCTGGGAAGCACCCTCTTAGCAAACAAACACGAGCAGATCCAGCTCTCGCCACATTGCCGTCATTAATCTCTGCTTCCAGAACCTCCACCCAAGCCTCCGCGTGCCGATCGCGCCGGTCACAAACGCTGGTCTTTGCTCTGGATACCACAGCTTGAGACCAGAAGAGAGAAGAGAAAGCAAGAAAACGAGCACCCTGCTGGAATTACTGTTGGTTTGTTGTGAGACAGTCCTGAGGGGGGGCTTTCAGATGCCCTAAGGAATGGGCTCTTCTTGTTGTTGGGGCTCAGGAGACTTCGAAGAAAGTCCAAGCAAACCTCCTGCGTTTCTCTGTACCTGAATACTTTAACTGTGCTGCTGAAACACGCATTTCTGCTCCATTTCCTGCTCTGTTGCTCCCACTTTCTCCACCACTGATTTGCCAGGCAGGTTAGGATCTTATTAAGAGAAAACTTCCTTCAGGAGCAGCTCGTGACGCTCTGGGATTGCAACACAATGAACTGATAAAGCGAGACATAGAAGCACATAAATAATCATAGTATCTCACACGTCCCAAGATCACACAAGCAATTTCAACTCTTTTTTTTTCATGTCCTGTTTATAAATATTCATTTCAGGGCTGTTTTAAACCAACGGAGCCTCCTACAGAACCGCTCCAGAAGCTCGAGCAGCCTCCCATTCCCATGCAGCATGTGGACGACCTGCAACGATTTGCAGTCCCTCCTCATCCTGCCTCTTCCCCGCACATACTCCCAGACCACGAATGCCCAGCACGAAAGCACAAGCAGCAAATATCTCAGCATCTCACCCTGCTCCCGTGGCAGCCGTGTCTGTGCCATATGCCCACTCCTTGCTACTAACCTCCATCTCCCAACAGCTACGTGACGGCCACATCACCTGCTCTGGGTTCACTAAGCAAAATCACTTGGAACCATAAAAAAAACACTGTTGTGTTCATTTCTGGAAAAGAAAAATTAATATGCAAACGGTGATAAATTCTCTGATGTGCACATTTATGTTTTTATCATGTAGTTAATCAGGAAGGAGTTGGTTCAGTTTAGATACAGCTCCACACTTTGCCTCTATAATCCGAATCCCAGAAGGGCCTTATAAAACCATAATCTGCAATGCAAAATTGCAAAGCATATGGGAGTGTCTATAGATTTTCCAAATCACCTGTGCCCTAATTTAATATGAATAACAATTAGTTTACTCTTATCAGTTAATTGTGCCCCTTGTGGATTCAGCAACACTGCGTCTCATCGCCGAACGCCTTTGTCTGAGGAAACTTTAATTACACTTCCTCACGCAGCCCAGCCCCACTCGCAGCTTTGGCAACAGAGGCGAAATTGCTGCTCAACAAAAAGCCCACCACCAACCAAAAGGGAGCGGCTGCGCTCTGATGGAATCAGAGAAGTGCACAAAAGCTGCTGGGGTTAATAGCAGGGAGTGTTACCGCAGTCCCTTCAGCCCAGCCGAGGTGCCCACAGCATCCTCCATGAGCTGCACGAGGAGTTTCTTCAGCCCCAGCCAGCCCTGACAGCCCTCGATCCGGTCCTGTCTCTGCTCCTGCTGCTCCGAGGGGGGAGGAGATGCCTCCCAGCCCCGGGCACTAGCAGCAGAAAATGGGAGAAGGCTTTCATTTCACCTCCGGTGCTGTGATTAGCAGAGGGTTGCGAGCCAAGGCACCGGCTCCTATTTCCAGCTCAGCCGCTGTCTCCAAATGATCCTGTGCAAGTCACTTAACTCCGAGCCTGCTTCCTCGCCCATTTAAACAGCAACAATATTGTCATTGATAAAGCTGATGGGATATGAATACACATTCACTCAATGCTTTGACATCAATCCTGCAATTAAAATACCGTTAATGCAACAGCAAGCGCTGCAACTTTATCTACTGGCATTGGGTATGCGTTTTCTTTTCAAGGCCCACAAGTCCCCTTGTGAATCATACAAAAAAACAGATTGAGGATGACTGTGTTTCTACTTCCATTTCAAACACGGCAGGGTTTTGCACACACACAGACCTTAAATCTCAGTTACACCATCCCCTTGGCAGCAAAACGTTGCCTTTGCGTAGCAGAGGATGCAGGCTACAAACCCTTTGGCAGAGGCGAAGGAACAAGCCTGCAGCGCAGCAGATAAAGCCTCGGGTGTTAGGAACGTTCCCAGCCCACCGGATCCAGCCCAGGAATGCAGAGCTCACCCTGCCCAAGTCAGGGAATTCATCTCCCACCGCATCAAATATGCTCCTCATCTCTCGACTGCGTGACCTCTGCCCCTCTCCAAATGGGATTTCTCCACCCTTTCGAAGGAATAAGTTGCCGTGCATACTTAATTACTTTTATTACTCTCCAGTAATCGTTAGCATGACCTTTCCATGCACTATTTTGGTGTGTCTCTCCCCAGGTCATTACTTCTGAACCACAGGCTCTGGTGGAACAGAAACATTAATCTCCTGCAGACAGCAGAAGCAAAGCTCACGGGGTTTGATCTCTCCTGGTAAAAAATGATGCAACAAATTGTACCAGGTTGAGCTCTGTCTCTGGCATCCTGGCAATGCCATGCAAGACCTCCGACATTTCTCAGTGGATCCTCGTGCCTCTCCCTTCAATCCCTTATTAGCTCAGCAAGCAGAGCAGAAAAAGCAACTACAACTACAAATTTTAAATAAGGCTGAGTGTCACTCACTTGAGGAACTGGAACAATGCGAGTGGGCTCCAAGCTGCAGTGGCCGGGATAATCCTGCAAGCAGCATTAGCTACTTGGACAGCAGAGCTAATTCCCAGCTACAGAGAGAAATCAGGCTGTGATTCTCCGTGGAGGTTCAGGCAGCAACACCTTTGCAGTAACCATTTCTGCTCCATCTCTCGGAGCACTCTGCCAGACATGTGCAGCATCAGTCGGGACGAGCTGGCAGGGGAGAGCAGGGCTCATCCTGTGACCTTCCAATGCTTCTCTGAACAAAGCTTGTGGCTCGAGCAGGGCACTTTGGCTGAAGGACGAAGCAAGAAAGATAAACCAAACAAAAGCTTATTCTGCAGACCTGCCAGGTTTGGCAGCGTTCACACAGGTCTGACAGCTTCACCCTGTAAATGAATTGTTTCTTGTGAAAGCACAGGAGAGATCTCATCCGTCTCGGATGCTGCAAATCCATGTATGGTGCAGAATTGAACCGGCCTTTCTGAGGGAATGTATTTTATTGAGTGCTGTTTAAATGACTGCCATCAAAAAGCCTTTTCATAAACAGAAATCTAACATTTCCTCATTATTCACTCTCCTTCCCCCTTCCCTCCCTCGTCTCCCAGCTCATTCCCATCCAGAAAGAGACAAGCCTAAAGCAGGCCAGCCAAAAGCGAGCTGAACTCTCGCTCCACCTGGGAGCAGACTGGACTCCAGGTGAGGGGCTGCCCAAACCTTTCCAGGGAGAAAGCAGCAGACTGAAACCTGGAGTGCTTGCAGGCACAAAGACGTGCCCTCCACCTGTAGAAGGAGAGCTCCAAGCTTTGAGAGCCATGGGGTATGTGGGGTGTTTGTGCCCGCAGTGCCTGGGGGTGTGCAGGCGGTGTGTGGCATTCACAGCCCGCAGCATCCCGTGCCAGTGCCATCGTTTCAAAGGGATGCAGCACTACAGAAACAACAAATATCTCCCTTCTAAATAACCACTTTGTTCCTGAATCAAAAGCCCTTCTGCACAGCTGCTGCAGTGCTTCTCTTACTGACACGATGGCAGGGGCAGGAATGGGGTCTGGGCTCTTCCCTGGGCCACCGGCCCCTGCTTGCACAGAGGGCATTTTCAAACTTGCCCGAAGAACAACAAAAACTTAGGGCTGCAGGTTGTTTTTTTTTTTTCCTTCTTGAAGGTAGATTCATAAAACCCTCTGCATGATCCAGCCTCTGACTCCAAAGTATGCCCCTCGCTCTTTTGCTCACCAGTTCCTCTGTCAGCCTGGAAGCATCCCGGGACACTGACCATCCTTACCTTACCTTACCCATCAACAACCCCCATCACGTAACAGAACAGCAGATTTTCCAAGCCCTAGTGAACAAAGAACAACTCTTTGGCCATTTATTTAACAACATACTCTGAAGAGCTCCTTCTCTCCACTGCTACTGCTACTCCATTAAATGAACAGAAGGGAAACAGGGGAAAGATTTTGGCAAAGCCCACAAACTCTGTGGTGGTGTCCAAGCTTCCTATCCTCTGATTAAAGTCACTCCCGTGTTGCCAGCTGCTTCAATAGCAAAAGCACCACTTCACAAGAACATTAAATGAGGAGGGAACCTCAGACACAGAGTCCTTTCCTCCTCCCAACGCCTCTCTCCCTTAAAATACCGACTTTGAGATTTCATGTTGTCCTTAGAAGTGACAGCAGCCAGGACTTGATGTAATTAGCAGCCTGGTAAGACACTGCGTTTTTGTTCTGCTGGTAATTAAGTCAGTTTCTTGTCATGGGCTAACGAAGGAAAATGTTCAGCTGAGAGAAATTGATGGTAAAAACGGATCTCGATACAAGAGCCCACTTATGGTAACTGGTTGCTACAGGGCAAATTCGAGGACCCTTCGTTCTCCCAGGACTCACTATCCCACCTTCCAGGTTGACATTGTTTTCTAAAACAGTGGGCTGCTAGACCGTGCCCTAAATCCTCATCAATAAAGCAATGAATTTCCCAAATCCAGTGCACAAACTGGAAGAAACTGGCTTGCAAGGACTGAAGGAGTTCCGTGGGTCGTATTATTGTCACGTCAGTTGAGGTAAATTAATAATTTTCCTGATTAATTCTGATGCATGTGAGCATCCCCCACCAGCAGCTGAGGAACAGACAGGACAAGAAAACCATTTTTCCCTTGCAAGGAAAGGAACAACTGTGGTGCTCCGCTGGGAAATGGGCCTGCAAAGACGATCACTTCTAATCTGTGTGATGCACAACGCCGCTCCCGGCGGGGACACAACTGCCACAAACACATTTGGATTAACGGGAGGGGGATCTGCCCACGGCAGCACCTGGGAAGGCAGCTCCTCAGTCCCTGAGCTGCACACACAAAGCAGAGGGGACCACGGTGCTGCCCAAACCTTCACCCACCCTGACACCACGGCCTCAGGTGGGAGCACGCTGGATTCCTGCAGGTACCGGCTGAAACCATCAGGCTGAGAACTTTCTCTCTTGAGGATGTCTGCCCTCGGGTGATACCGACGGGTTTCATATGCTGAATGGTGTGAGTATGTCCTCTCCTGGCTGGTACCTCGCTCTGGGGTACTGTCCAAACACCGAGTTGTTTGCAAAACCTGCATTTCCTTGCCCAGACCTACCTCCATGAAGTGATGCGAGGAGTGTAAGGTGTAGATGTGCGATGTGCTCAAGTTCCCAGAATGGGTTAGTAACAACAGCCGAGGCTCCTGGATACCAGGCACTGCCCTAACCTGCTCTTCAGAGACTTGCACCGCTCCAGCCAAATAACACAGGCATATTTCTGTCCTGCAGCCCCAAAGCAGCCTTACCATGCTCCAACTCCAGCGCAAGAGGGGTAATCTCATCCCTCCCCCAAGCAACGTCTAAGAGGAGAAGCTGGTTTTCTGAGATAGCAAGTCCATACTTGGAGCAAGACATCCAGTATATGAATAATGGAGAAGCCAGCAGCAGCTCCACGTGTAAGTTCACCCAGACATTTCACTTAGAGCTGACTAAAATCCCCCTGCTTCACACTTCTCCGATTGAATCCAGCATCCCAACTCAGTACAACCACTCCAAGGGCAGAGAAACTTCCCATGCAACTGAAGTAAAATATTAAGTGACATTTGTAGATGATGTCTTTTTAAAATGTCTTTGAAAGATTGCTCCATTGTCCTGCATCTTTTAGCTCTCCCCTAACTAAAATGCCACAGTCTCACATGCTACCTCAGCTCAGGCTGTATCTGATGAAGCAGAAATCAGTACTAAAGAAGTTTTTTCCCCTATTGCTTCCCCATCTCATCAGCAGACATGGAAAGACAGACCAAGCTCTACGCTGGGTGCTCCTAATTGCCACTATTTGCCCCAAGGCAGCCCTCTCAAACTCCCTAATGTCCATTTGCTATTTCATGTGGATCTTTCTTCTCTCGTCTGCTGGCTTCCAGTTCAGGGCATCTCTGTTGCCAGGACCTGGGCTGTACCCTGGTGTCAGAGCTGTCAGTCGCTTGCAGCAACTGACAGGCAGCCGTTTCGTTCGGCACAGTTGGGTGAACAGCCCCTTCCAGCACATTTTGTTATTCACATGCTCCGCCTGCTAATTGCTTTCTGAAATGGGGAAGAAACAGATGACGAGCAGAATGCAGCTCCTGACAAATTCCCCAGCACTGTAAATACGACTCACCTTGCTGTAAACAAGGAAATGCTAAGTGGTGGTGCTGGTTTGTGCGTAAATTGGGGAAAAAAAAAAAGGAAGAAAGAAGGGAAGAAGGAAAGAAAAGTGTAACGAAAACATGCAGTAAGCAAAAAAATCTCAAACTCCTGTGTCCCTGAATACCCTGCACAGGGGTGAGAACCCCAATCTGTTTTGTGTGTTTCACTCTGAAGACAGGTGTAATCCTCTCTGCGCTAATACCTGCACAACTACAAACCATTTGGCCAGCACTTATTAGGGCTGAGCAACCTCTTTGTCTTGCTAAAGATAACCAGAATCTAGCATTCACAGGCAGGTTCTTTATCCTCAGCACTACTTCATCAATGAGCAAGAGCAAAGAGGGGCTTAAAAACAAGAAAACAATTTAATTTCTTTTGGACTCTAGGCATCTCAGTATCAGTTATGTTAGGTGAGCAAAGGCCGCTGCATTTTACAGTGCACAGACCAAGGATCTGCCGGCTCTGCAGGTATTATGACTCTTCTACTTTAAAGGGAAATATAATTTGCTCTTAAAATAATGAGATTTAAAATTAATAAGCTTGGGGCTTTCAGCTTGCTGGACTGTGAATCTGTAGGCTACACTTCTAACACATTTTCCGATCCTTCTCTATAGCCACAAGGCCTGGAAGCTTATTTAAAAACAAAAGCTGAAGATTCCCATGCTTCCAGGAAGAGAGGCTCTACAGAGAAACATCAAACACCATTAGATTCACAATCACATTGTAAAAATCGACAACACAAGTATATAAGCACACGGTATTACTACTTACTTCCAGATCTAAACCATTGTGCAGTGGTATGGTTCAACAGCATGAGTCATTCCACCCCAGAGGCAATTGCATTTCAATGCTAGATGTAGAAGCAATACAAAAACCAGGTGCACACTCACAGCTGGCACTCTTTGGAGAGGGAAGGTGCTGGAAGCACTGAGATTATACAGGGCTGCAACAAATAGAAAACTCCAAGTGCAACAGATATGTAAACACTTTCTACAGATACCGTACTACTCCTTATAGAAAGACATAGCTAGAAGAAAACTTCAGAGTGTAGGACGTGAACTGTGGTACTGTTTGGGGCACAAGGACATCAGCTCTGATAGAAGATATCGAACAAAGTCAAGGAGATTAGGGAAAATGACCAGGGAAATTTTAATTCACGGGATCCTTTTTCTGCAGACAGATGGTCATTTCAGCCTTTCTATTCTCTAATCCCTCATTCTGCAAAGCAAACATCCTAAATCCCAGATAATGTAGGTTTTACCATCTCATACATTTCCCACAGCATTAAGGTTGGTCCCGGCGATAGGATACATATGCTTAAACATCTGCATGCCTCAGTAATTCACAGCCACAAGAAGCTCCTACCTTGATCCAGCACAGAGGTGATCCCTGCATCCTGGCCTCCAGGCCCAGAAGCCAGCAGGGACCCCTGTTAAGGCAGGCACCTTTTCCAGGAGACATCACAGGGATTAAAGGCTGTTGATTTGGTACCAAGCTTTCCCTGTGTTTGCTTTCCAGTGAGATCCTCCTTGCCAGAAATACACCCACATCTCAACACAGTTCCGTTTTCTCCATCAGGCTAGATACCAGGAGAGAAAAACTAGAGAAACGAGAAGGTTTTCAGAGTTACCCACCCACAACACTTGCTGGGTCTTCTTGGGACTTTCTTGTTGAGGGAAGCTGTTTCTGGAAACAGCCTTCCTCTGGCACAGCCAAGGCTCCCCAGCCATATCTCTGAAGAGGAAAAAGACTGAGCACATTTTACACACTGCCATGTTCCTACCATTGAGGAAAAAATATCATAGCCAGCAGCATGGCAGGGAACTTGCATTGTAGCTGCCTGTGACTTCTGGGAAACAGACACCTCAGATCTGTTTTTGTTTTTTTTTTTTTCCCCATCATTTGACTTAAAGAAGAACCAAACTGACAAACTGCCCCTTTGGAAGCAACAGCAAGTAGCCCAGGTTGCAGGCTGTAAGCAGCTCAGTAAAACATGATCTGAATGAGGTTTTACTTGACCTACTCTTCTCCTAACTGTGGAGGTAAAGAAACCATCAGATGAAAAGGGGCTGAAGAAGGCTCAAAGTTAAGAAATTCATGATCAGTTTCTCAGCTTCCTTGTTTGTTCGCTCAAATGATTCACAAGGAGCAGTAAGTATCTCATAGCCTCACAGAGAGCGCTCACAATTAAACAGACATTGAAATGAATTTCATGAAATATGCATACTGTTTGCTTCCTAAAAAGCTGTTTAGATCAGACCATGAAAAGATGAGAAACTAGTGATTAGACCAACAGCCACTCCCCACTTACCCTTAATGAGCCCTGCACGGATGTGGAACAAAGGATGAGGCTGTGAGAGCCCTAAAAGAGGCAGAAGCACCGGACCCACTCTTTGCTGATGTAAATCACCAAAATGACAAATAGTCCCCAGGTCTTTGAACCAGCTGAAGATCCAGCCTGTCTTCCACATAGGGGAACCTTAAGGAACTAAGAACCACAGTAAGAAACCAAGTAAGAAACCACAGCCTCACTATCAGTAACGCTCACATCAGCAAAGTCCCAAACAGGACTTCAGAAGATGTTGCACCATAGCACTCTGCAGGCTCCAGAGGCAGAGCAAATCTTTGGGGACCACAGAAACCCCAGAGAAGTCCATGGGTGGTTAACAAGGCCATGTTTTGAGGGCAGAGCTCTCTGGCAGGGTAGGAGACCACCCCCATGTCCAAGGCACTGCAACCCCAAACCCAGCATTAGATTCTCTTCCCCTGCTGTGGAAGTAATACTAAGAGCTTTCCCCTTTCCCTCCTCCCACATCATCTGGGACAGGGCAGGAGGTTTCCATCCCCTGACCAGGAGGACTCACCCCTCCTCACACACTAAAGATTCAGTGCCTCAAACCCACAGCCTCTTCCCATGGCAGATTTGCTGCACTCCAACTTGACACAGACCTGGGCACATCCTCGCTGCCGTTCAGATGCAGCACATCACATCTCGGGAGTTTTGTTTCTGACAGGCTTTCTCCTCTCGCATGGTTAATAGCTCGCTGTTTGTGTTCATGCACGAGGAGCAAATTCTTCATTATTGGAGAGATCTGACATGTACAAACAATTGGAGTAAATTGATTGTATTTTCCAAATCATCACACTGACTCTAATTCTATCTGCAAGGCACACTAATTTGCACTAGAATTACCTCCTAAATTAGGAATTAGAGCTTTTGATAGAGAAGAGCAATGACTGCCCTTGTGTCACAAGGCTGGGGAGGAAAGGTGTCGATCCCTTCCAATTTGCACCGACAGAGAGTTTTAGGCTACCCTCAGAGCCCATGGAAATGTGATGAAGGAGACACCAGTCACATGAGGTTCCTGAAGTTTTCAAGGAGATATCTCACTGGTTTGGATGCACGTTTAAAAAGAACTGAGTATTTAAACTTCATAGTTTTATACTCAGAGTCTACCCTTTTCTCATGCAGGAATTCTCCTGGTCCCTTGCAAAGTGGAGATACACAGCCCTGCAATTTACTTATTGATTTCTTTATTTATTTTTGAATGATGACGAGCACCGCCGAAAATCAGATCTGCAAACACTCAGAAAGTGCCTTTGTGCCTGCCGGAAGCAGACGAACAGGGCGCACTGTGCTCCTCCAGACATGAGGTCATCCGTGCTGCTCCCGGAGGCTGTGCAGGACCAGCTCATTTCGATGTAAAAGAAGCTAAATCATTAAGTTAACCTGAATCATGCACCCACGAAGCGTCTCCGTCTCCAGAAAGAGAAGGGATCAGAGCGTTCAGCGCTTTCCAAATCGCCAGACACAAGGTGTGTTTCTCTGACACCGCCTTCTCTATCTGACACACAGCAAAATTTATAGCACTTCCAGCCCCAGATGCTCCTTTCTCAGGGCCGGGGAAGGCAAATAATGTGACAGATGTTAGGGATGCTGCCTAAACAGTGAAAGACATAAGATATATATCTACACAGATATAATCTAAATATATAAGCCTATTAAAACTGTCCATTCTGTGAGCAGTGGAAGTAAAGCACTCTGAATTTCTTGTGGACATGGATTGTGGTCTAGGCTCTGTTGCTCAGCGAGATGCAAGCTCCCAGTGATGCTTTTCCTGTGTTTGGGACGTTTGCAATGTCTCCCACGCAGATTCTGGTATCTAATAAGGGTGACCTTCCAGTGCAGCCCCCATAGTGGGACTATCAGAGTGTCTTCTCTGGCCACCCATGATTACAAAGCCTATAGAAATATAGGATTCTGCCAGTCCCTTTGGGTAATACAACAAACACTCCCTGAATTCTCCTTGAGACTGACACGTTCTAGAGAAATTTGTTTGAAATTTGCAAATGGTTCAAAAGCGATCAGAGGGCCAAAGACAGCAGCATCTCATAGGCCCTGTCTTGTTTGCAAATCCAATGAAAATCATCTCCAGGGAATAAATATAATTATCACTGCAGCCCAGAGAACGCTCACAACTTAAGCTGGACCTGACACAAAGAAATAGACAAATAATGGAGAGGGAAGGAAGAAGGCAACATCGCCTCTCTTAGATATGCAAAAATATCCTGCTAAACCCCAGGGAGTCACAAAACTGACTTTGTAAAGGCATGATTAAAGACAAAACAAATGCTGGGAGTTCTTTTTCTTTGCCTTTCAACTTCAGCAATTATAGAAACTTAACCTGAAGCACACTCCATCTGCAACCAGTTGAGCTACATGACTGTTTATATCCTTAATTTGAGCGGAAAGCTGAGATATTCATACACTTGTGCACTTCTAGAAACTGAGGATTCGTGGAGGGAAAGTAAGATTCTTCATGACTTACACGTCTGATGAAACAGCAGGACACTGGGATGGGGAGAAGTACCAGTGCAGCAACAACTGACAGCTGTTTAGGTCAGGAGAGGGTGTGTTTATTGCACAGCTATTTCCTTGGGTGCCCACGTGTCCTCTCCCTCCCACACTCCTTGCCGGGGAATTGCCAGATGTGGGTTTTCTGGAGGGTTCACTTCCAGCCGATTACACGCTGTAGATAGGGGACATGCACAACACTGCCCTGGCAGATGCTGCTGCACTCATCCCAGGCCCCTTGCACGCACTGACAGCAGCACTGGCTGCTGGAAACCTCTTTTGGAGATCTGAGAAACTCCTCAGGGCGAGATGGAGACCGAGTTGTTACAGTTGGATGAGGACACGACAACAGCACGGTTGTTTCTGTCTGCTCAGTAACACAAATTTCCTGGGGTGAACAACAGAACCATGGAAGTAACACCCGCGGCCACTTGTACCTGGGAGAGCGTTACCTCTCTGTCCACGTCTGCCTACAACATACAAACAACCCAAAATGCCACCGCAAATACAACAGACCAAATCACTATCCCACTCTCAGATGCGTCAAGACAGTACTTTAAGTAAAAAGTGAGTTTCGCCTCTGCAAACAAAGCTTAAATTTCTCTTTGGTCCTGTGCCACCCCCCGGCAGTCTCCCCGATCATTCTGAGTAAGCGGGGTCTGCGTCACGGCTCTGTGCAACAACTACACGGTTACTTCTACACTCACAACTCCATGTAACAAAAGGCATTTAATTTATTTTTCCTAGCATTTGATCTTTTTTCCCTCTTTGGAGCGTGCACTCCCAGGATCTTTCACTGTGCCCACTGCCACGAAAACGTGACGCTCACCACGGGGGATGAGGGTGAGGGAGGGAAAGAAGTATGCTGAAATTCTGAGAAAATAATGGGATTCCAGGAAGGAGAGATTTTAAGGAGAGAGCTAACTGCACAGGTGATGCAGATGAGAAGCAGGTACTATGATTCACACAGTTCAGCATGCTGGGCTCAAATGGCAGAGATGTGGCTGGGAACAGTGGAGTGATTTCAGGCAACAGGAGCCAGGAGGGAAGCAGTATGCCTTCCCCCAGCATTTGTTCAAACGGTTTCATCCCCGCCACTCAAAAGAGTGCACAAATGCCTTATATTCAACCAAAAATATATCCATAAGCAGTGCACTTGTAGAGGTATAAAGGTAACTGATTAGGTGCTTTATGGGATGAGCATGTTAGTGCCCTGGCTTTATTGGCTGTTAGTAGTTCAGCTCGGTTAGGATCCTGCACTCTTCTGATTATGCAGATACAATCTATCACATTGTTCTGGAAACTTGGGTAGAGCTGTGCTCGGAGAGACGGCTGCAGCTGCAGCAGGCTGGGAGAGACACACATCATTGCTCTCTTTTATGAGAAGGAAAATTGGCTGTTGCTGCTCCTGCAAAAAGCAGCTGTTATTTGTTGTTTTCGGGGTGGTTGTTGGTTTTGGGTTTCTTATTTTGAACTATTATGATGAGTTTGCCTCCTCTTCCCACTTAACCAAATTACAGAGTGTTTATGTTTCCATCCTCTCATGGAGATGTACGAAGCTGGCACGCCTGCTTACAGCCAAGCAGAGGTCTGCTTGCCTCTCCTCGGGCAGAGGCACACCTTTGGCAGGATGGAGGAGCCTGCAGAGAAGAGGGGGAGCCCTGGCCACCTGCCTGAGCTGCACCAACCACCTGCTGTCAGCTTTCTCCTTCTGTACAACAGCAAGAACCGCGAATTTCTGTGCCTGGATTCAGAGGACCCAACCCAATCCTTGCAGGAGGACCGTGGTGGTGGCTTCATCACCGATTAAGTATCAGAGCTGGCATCCACCAGGCCCTTTGCCCCCAGACCTGCCATGATCCTACAGATGGTGATGGGGACCCACCAGACCCTCCACGACCCTACAAATGGTGACGGGGAGCAGCCCCCAGAGAGACTCACAGCAGGAGAATGGGAAGAGTTTACGGGTACCCCTAATAGCCTTTTCTAAAGCACAATTTTCTGCAGAGGTCAGTATACATTTGGGCCAAAGAAACTCATGACCTTTGTGAAGAGCTACTGCCAAACCCTTAACATTAAGGTGCAAGTGTGCCATGTGTGCAGACAGACCCCTTCCATAGAAAACCCAAATGATCAGAGCTCACCCCCTGCTTTTCTAAAAAGAAAAGGGGTGGGGGGAAATGTGAATTTGCCTTACACTCCAGGACAGAAATACAGGCACAGTTTTTCCTCCCAGTCTTTTTTAATAAAACCACCTCATCCATTTCATAAAAGAAACTCATTTTAAAATAGCACTACTTTTGCATTAAAATGTTTCCCCTTCATAAAACACCACTGCTACATTTTTAATATAATAGCAGTTCCGACTCCCTAGAAATATGTTGTAGCTTATATTTAAAGGGATCTTTAAAATGTTTCCAAGACACAGCTGTTATTCAGAGGTAACAAAAAATGCCTTCCTTCTAAATTACAACTGTTAGCCCCTTTTCAGTCAGGATTATACAAACCATCTGTGCCCAAACTACAGAAGATGGACGTGTGGTGTGCAAGCTATAGAAAGTTTGATTTCCTCTCTGGGTGTTCCCAGATCAATTCCTGGCATGCCCACCCAGGTTGCTGAAGGTAATCACACCACTACTTTCACGTGTCTTTATAACAGCCCAACAAGCAGCCCTGAAACTCAAATTCCAGATCACACACAGAGAGGCCAGACAAGCAAAGAGTTTCAGGTCCTGATCCTGCAGTCAGCTTCCTGTGCCCAGATCCATGCACAAACTTTAATGGGGTATTATGCTGACAAGCACTGGCAAACACATACACATTTGGCTGGAAATCACGGCCTATTCTTTTCTTTCCTAAGAAGCAGGACGTTTCATTAACTAAAAGCAAGTCATTAAGAAAAAAAGAAAAAAAAAAAAAAAAAGAAATGGGAAATCCAAATATAATTTTATTCATTTTCAAATAGTGCTGCAATCACTCAGATGCACTGCAAAACACTGGCACAAAATAAATGTTAAAATAAGAGACTTACCCTCTGCTGCCAGCTGGCTGCAAACCTCGTCTGCTGACAGCAATATCAGAAGCTGGTTGTATCTTTGCACTTGCTGATGGTCAACCCACGTGTCCAAGACAATTCTAGCTATTGTCATGGAACTGCTGTTCCCTATGAGCCTTAGGCTGCTTAATACAATATTTCTCATTCACATATTTGGTGTTTCAACTCCTCCAGCCTTCTAAGCAATAGCCCCTTTGCATTCACCCTGGTTGTATGCACTTTGTTCTAGTGAAACCTTCTTCCTCTGGAACTAAATCCCCTGTTATTGTCCCCAGCCCACACACCTCTGCAGGCATTCTTGGCTTCAACTCATGTTTCTGCACAACCTGCACCAAACTCCCTTTCTGTTAATGCCATTTTAGCCCTCCCCTAACCTTCTAGCTCACATTTTTCCTATGCATTCCCTTCTAGATCTCATGCTGTCCCATATTCTTTCTTCCTTCAGGCTTTGTGCTGGGAAGGTGTGTGGGGGGAATGCTTAGCTTATATAGCACAGCTACTGTGCAGGGTGAAAGGTGGGAACCCCTTAAGGAAGTTAAGTTTCTGAGAGTTTTGGCACATTTAATACCTTTGTGACAAAACCTGAAAGAGCAATAAAAATGAAAGCCTGCAGGTCTATGGTGTGAGCTGTAAAGATGCAGCCTTCACAATCACAGCCTGGAAACTGGGCTGTGAAGGCAGTGAGAACACAGCAGTGTCACTCACGAGACACTTCATCGAGCCAGCAAGGCTGCCAGAATGGCTTTCCTTGTTGGCAGAGTCCAAAGGAGCATGAAAACATTAATCAAAGCAAAAATAAATCAGGCTACTTTTAATTTAAAACCCCGCCATGCTGGACTCCTGTTCAGCTTTGGCAACACACAGGCTTCAGGAGCATCTTAGTTCATCCAAACCATGGAATACTTTTTCTGAAGCCACTGCAGAACCGTGTGCTCAAGGCCCAAAGGGTGGTTGTTGTCTGCACAGCGATCCTTTCCAGAAGGAAAGGGAAGCAATGCGTTATTAGCAGAGCCAATTTGCTGCCTGTCTGTAGAAGGAACTGTCACAAACACGCTGTAGCATAGTAAATCCAGCCAATTTGCACCTGTAGTTGTAGCAAAACATACCACAGGAAAAAAAAAGCACTGTCAGCAAGCTGACACCTCTTCCCAACGTTTATCTGTCCCCTTGCTCAAAAGTTCACTGACCTTGCTCACATCCCTCCTCCTCTCTGGGGAGTTTGCACAACCACTGTCCAGCCTCGTGGCTCACCCGCTGGGGAGGGTCTCTGCAAAAAGATGAAATCAAGTCAGCCCTTCCCTCATCCTGCCAGGGAAAAGAGGGCAGATCGAACCTTAGAATACAAGTAAATGCATGGATGCTTCTTTCCAGATCTTTCCTTCTTTCCAGTTTTTAAAAGGAGCAGGGCAAAGCTGGATATTCTAATGCTTATTTATTTTCCTCATGGGCACAACAGAGGCATAAAGAGGTGAAGTGATTTGCCTACGGCAGCAGAGCAAGTCAGCAGCAGAGTGAGCGTGTAGCTGTGACAGCCAGACGAGCCCACCTGACTACGCCACCTCTTGCTCCAGCTGCAGCACATTTACATCCCAGCATCATTAGTTTGTTGTCTTTACACGGGCTAAATTTACACAGCAGCAAAAAGAAAGGAAAATGTGTAGAGAAAGGGACATAACATTGGCTCCGTGGGGATTCTGTATTAACCAGGCAGGGATATGGCATTTATCAGATGCAGATAAGCATTCGAGGAATGAGGGGAGAAGTATTCATTAGCTGGTGATATGTATTTCCATGCAGCAGATTTTTTTTCCCTTCTGATCAGCAAATCACACCTTTTGCAGCAGGATTAGTTGATGCCTTTAATGATAGTATAAGAAGATTATATTTCCCCTTTCTCTTCACAATTCGAAGCTCTTAAACACAGAGGAGCAGCTTCCTTGCAATATCACCACGGAATTACCACTCTCCTCACATAAACAGCCAGAGAGGCCATCAGAGTGGAGCAGGGGTATTTGCCTTGAACATATTCGCACAACAGCTCAGCAAGAGAAAATAGCAGCCGCAGATGAACCCTTCAGATCGCATCGCCGCTGAGGGCCTGTCAATTGCCATTTGTCCTGATCCACTGGCAGTGCTCAGGAGATGAACTGATGCTCTTGGCTTTCTGGTGGAGACCTGAGATGCGACTGCATCCAAACAGGGAGCCACACGGCCCCTTTGGATGCTTCGAGGCCATCTGAGCTGCAGCCAAAGCTGAGGGAAACGGCATTGGTCATGGGAACTGGCATGCAGGGGAAAATATTCCGCATTTCTCGTGTGAAAGGGTTTGCAGCTTTAAGCACTGGCATCCAGGGGATGTTTATAGTGCAAGATGCAAATGAAGGAACATGTCTCCGAGACAGAAAACTCTAATTAGCAAATAGTCCATCCAGGCCCAGTTAACCATTTAGATTGCCTGGCAGCACCGAGCAGGTCTTGGAAGCAGCCGTGGCGTTTTTTGATGGCAGGAGGCCTGGCCTTTCAAAGCTTAGGCGCAGCGAGGTTGAAAGCAAGCCAACAAGAGGGAAGCAGAAACCAAAGGTGCATACAGAATAAAAATGTGTTACAGGAAAACAGAAGAGTAAAAATAAAAAGCTTTCCATGAATTAAATGATTCAGCTCAGTAACTGCAGTCCCGTTAAACTTCTCCCAGGCTCTAATCCTGTTACTCAGAACAGGGAAGCATTGCTTTTTGATTAGTTTGGGCATCCACCGTTAGGGATTCCTAATCCATCCCCCATTTATCACTTACCTTGCCAGGGAAAGGCAGGGTGGCACAAAGAGCCAGTGTTCTCTTCATGTAGGCATCGTTAATGAAAACCTTTCCTGAGCAATAAAGTGCTGATTGGAGAAAGCTGTCACAGAATTTCTTTCCTCAGGAAAAGCCTCAAAGGCAAAGTGGTGGTGGCACCGTCTATAGCTCCTGAAGCATCCAACCCTTTCCATCACTCACTAATAAGGACATCAAAAATACCAAGAAGACAGTTGAGAATGGGAAACGTAACAGAGAGACAAAGACTATTTTTTCCCTACATTTTGAACCTGCTTTTATAATCCCTCATAAGAGACATTGTTCTCTATTAAAGCCTAGAGGGTGATTTGCAGGTACAGAAAGGACCTAATCTCTACAGAACTACCTTGTTTTTGGAGTTACTTCTGAAGAACCCTTTTTAATTCTAAAGAATTCTTTCAGTTTCATCCTTCTGAAGTTCCACAGGCCTCTCTCAGGCCATCGGTATAGATTTGTAAGGCTGACAAACAGCATTTAAAAAAACAACAGCACAGTAGGACAGAAACAAATCTGAGTACTGGCACCGTCAGTGTGGCTGTTTCCCTGCTGAGCAACAGTGATGCTGTTTGCTACACTGCACACCAGCCCCTGAGCCTAGGAGAGGCCAACAGGCAGCACTGCCGCTTTTCTATCTGTACAACTCCAGAATTTAGAGAAATTCACTAAAGGAACCTGAGGGAAGGTCTTCCTGGGTAGAGAGTACACAGGCACTCTGTAAAACAAAAGGGAGGCTGAGCGTGGTTTGATGTTTACTGTTTGCATACTGCTCACAGTGTCCGAAGTGCTTTGCAGACATGCACAAAGACAGTGCTGCAGTCCTGAAACACTACAGCAAATAGGGATGTAAAGGAACAAAGGGTTACGTTTCCTCTTTCCTGCACGCCTGCATCAATCTGAGGGCTTTGATTTCACTGCCTGTCTGGACACTGGGATTTCAGAGCTGTGACTATTTACTCTGACAAATTATAAGACACTGATCAGCCCCCGAGTTTTCTTGGAGCTACAGGTAAAAAAATAATTGTTTCTACCAGAGCGTCTGGAATAAACCCAAGCTCAACAAAGAAATATCATTTCTGGGAAGCCAGACTGGTTTATTTGTCTTCATATCATCCGTCTTCCTTGTTGCTGTACCTCCACCCATGTGTTTCTGCTGCTCCCTGAGCCAGTGGAATGAATAAAAATCCCAGGCTGAGCCTTTATTAGCATGTGTAATGCAAGTCAAGCTGCTTTGAATGTCCTCTTGTTGGGTATTAATGCAGCATGCCATTTGTTACACAAGTATTTTGCTGTGGCAGACAGAAAGTGACATTTATGGGACTATCATGAGAATGAATTTCACCATCCATTAAAATGATGTACAGGTAAACACTCCATTCATTCTAAATCTATGAGCTTTGGTTCTTTCTCTGCTCTGGTAGATGGGTCCATCAATACAGCTACTATTAGCCAAACTATTTGCTGGGAAGTGAGAACTGCTGAAAAATGTTACAGGCCTGTAATTAAAGGGATTGTAGCTTGAAGGGAGAGTACAAGAATTAAAGTTATTAGTGAACTCTCCTCTTATAGATCCGCATGTGTGCAGCAGCTGGGATGCATCGGCAGAGCTGTGCTGCTGGAAAAGCCTTGTCTCGTTCAGACACAAGGAAACGCAGCTCCTGGCTCGGTCATCTACAAGCACTGAACCCAGGACCAGCAGGTCTTCAAGATAAAAAGGAGGGCAATGTCTGCAAAAGCTATAAATCTGATTTATGTATGACTATGTGGGGTACAGACACTAGAAAAGAGAAGCCCATGTAAGCTATTGACTGCGGTTCCTCGGCTACTGGCTGGAGCTGTTGCACAGTAGGGCAGGTTGGTGATAATCAGTCACCAGGTCCCACCCAGGACGTGGCCACAGCTGAAGGTCAAGATCTTAAAACAACATAGGAGGAAGGTTCAGAATCCCCTGCTAGGGAGGCTATTATATAAATGTACGTTTTGCTCTGAGAAATGTACAAGGTAGAGAGAAAACATGCTATAAATGTAAGCCACATCATTGGGAAAATGAAGTACAGTTGTTTATCCACTGTAATTGTAGAAATTAAGGTAATAACAATTACAATTAAGTGACTCATATGTACTACTGTGCAATTAATTTAGGCTTAGAGGGAATGTTATTGTGTATTAAATAAAAGCCAAATGATGATATATCAAGTTGTCTCTATGATTCAGCCCATGCATTGCTCATCTGGACCCAGCACCAGGCCATCTGCAGCACAACGTGACGTTGGAGGAAGCCGTACGTATGGAAGAGGCCACACTCCCTGTGATGGAACATTAAGCCACGTCTCTGATGACCTTTGATGCTTTTTGTAAAGTGAAGTTGTTCACCCACCTTTCTTAGGCAAATACTAGACTAGAAGAGTTGTGTTTGTTCTGTTTGAGCTTCAGTCATATTCATTTGCCATTCCTGTTCTTTCTGAGCGTGTTCCTAATCTCCTTTTTAATAGTTCCAAGCAAAATGTCTGTGCTATGTCAGATTTCCTATGTATAAATCCAATCTGGAGGTCCTTTGTTGTGTATATTACATGGTATTATTTAGGCAGACTCCTCAGGACTGAATTATACAAGGATCTCACGTCCTGGTCCAGCATGAGCAATGTCACTAATTCAGCACAACATGAAGCCAGGAGCCCTCTGTAAGATCAGAGTCGTGCACAGGCTCCCCCTGCACCCACAGACAGGCAGAAATTATGCAGAAGCTTCAAAAGAAGAGCTAGTTATCTCGGCTGTTTATTGACAGTGAAACATCACAGTGACAATCACAGGAGCTATGTTCTTAAGATAAATTGCCTGAGTTCCCCACACACTTGTTGCATTTATGTGAATGCTTTTCCTGCAGGGAAGCCACAAAGAGGTTTTGCGAATGTTTTGAGTCACTGCATCTCTAATCCCCTTCGTCAGCTTTTAACTATTAGTTTGGTGACACTCACAATAAAAATATGGTTGTGCTCACAGCAAAATGTGTGTCTAGCCCACACAAATCAAAGGAGAGAAAAGACATTCATATCTCCTTCTGAATTGAAATCCTTACATTTCCACTGTCTAAACATTTCTAGCCTGAGTTTATGACTTACCACCTGTGGTCTCCTGCTCATCCAATAAGAAGTAGGGAATTCAGAAGTTATGGCATGAAAACTTTTAAGAAAGAAGCATATTTCTTTTCAAGATAATATTGTTAGACTAAGTGAAAAAAAGGGTATGGAAAAATCAATGCAAAAATTATTTCCAAGTAGGATATTTAATAAAATTATCCCAGAGACATCAGCAGGTCTCATATCCCTGTAAATATGTTTCCTGTAATCAGCTAGTATGTAATTAACACCCAGTAACTACCTGACAGAGGCTATATGGATTCTTTAAGACACTTCATTTAGAAAGTGTGGCTGAATTGTATTGTAAGTGGTTCCTCTGGCCTGGCTATCCAGTAGCTATTCTTCTGCAGAAGCAAAAGCTTTATCTCACGGGCAGCTTGTCTGACTTTGGTAAACTTGAAAAGCTACAATTCACCTTCAAAGTGGATCTATTTAATTCATTCTCCTCTTTCTTTCAATTACAGTCACTTCCCCGAGGAAAGGAAACTGAAGAGAACCCGTTAGCTGCAGCTGAAGCAAGGAATCAGAAAGGAAGTAGGTAAAAAAGAGCATTTCCTTAAAACTGTATTAGGAATAATTACTAAAACTGCACAGTTCTTGTTATATCGAGCATAAGAATAATTTCAGAGTAGTCTTCACTCTCCTTGCTGGTTTCTGTTCCTATTCAGTTTGACATGTATGTCTTCAACTGCTTTTGTATAAGCTAAGCTTTTTCTTTGATCTCTTTATTAGCAGGAGCCCTTGGAACAGCATTTTTATTAAAAATCACTACCTTGCCAAAGATCCTGTCTCTCAGAGTGGGTAAAACCAAATACGAAGGGAAAACTGTAACCAGAGGGCAAGCGCACCTCTCCCCAGCACAATCTCACAGCCTCCAGAGATGGTCAGTTAAGGGTTTCTTGATTCACAGGTGGCATCTTTTTCACAAGTCATGAAGGATATATTTTTTTTTCCATTAAATTGTGCAGGTGTACCTGTTTATTCTGTTGTTTGCAAGTAGGTACAACTGACCTAGAAAAATTTTGCACAAGACACTTCAGGCAACTCAGACCCTTCTCCAGATGTTGCCTGCTGCAAAAGGCCCTCGTTGTGGGTGGGTGGGGAAGGCAGAAAGCAGCAGCTGTTGTAGAAAGGATGAACTCTGGAGGAACGTGGCTCCCGTTTTCATGCAGAGGGTCCCTGCAGCACAGCTAGCAAAGGGAACAGAAATGCCAGTTGACGTGAATGCAGCAGTGTCCCTAAATAGGAGGCTTTTCAGAGCTCCCCTTAGCTTGGCACAGCTCTTTAGTAAAAGGAAATGCAAAAACGTTGGTGAACCGAGGAGTCCCTGAGCTCAGGAGAGAGGGCTGGGTGCCCTAACACACTGAAGTGGTGAGGCTGCACTTACTCTGCCCAGAGCAGTGCGTTTACACCAGCAAGGGGCTGCTGAAAGCTGGAACAGAATCAGGGCCAGCCTCCTCCAAGCTCCGTTTGTCCCCAGTGTTAGCACGCGTTCTTGGCACGAGAAACAAAACCGCTCTGGTGGGCTTTTGAAATTCTGGGGGCTTTTCATGTCGAAACTTTGGCTGTTTTCCCATCTCGTCTTAGAAAGGTTGCGTGTATTTCATTGCATGTAACCTCTGTATTAAAGGGCTTCCACAGCTCCAAACCAGATGAGCTACCAAGATCTCATAAAACAGAATTACGTGGCCTAAAGAGACCTGCAGAACACATTTAACTCATTGCTAAAAGTCCAGATTAGCTCCTAGAGGTGCCTGGGCTTTTAGGCACGGTTTCCACCGAGAGGGAATTCTCCTCACATAAAGCTGTCCGCATGCCCTGCCTCGGTACCTTCACAGATGTCGTCTCAGAAAAGCATCGCCGAGGCTGCAGCTGTTCCCTGGTGGCCGAGCTGTCTGCAGGCAGCTGTGCTCAGCCCATTGTCTCAGTTGCAGACAAGGGATGCTTGCAAATGCGCTCGTATTTCCCCAGCCACACTGGATAGATCTGTGCTCGATTTTTAACTGATTGTAACGGACACGAGGTAATTCACACATTACAAAGGTTGGTCCACAATGAAGAATGATTGTTTGCAGGCTTCAGGGCAAGGCTTTAAGGAACAGCCATTTCTTTTTTGAGAAGCACGGGGATTCAAACCCACTCATAAAATGGCTACAAGTAAGAAGAAGCCAGCGTCAGCTGAAAGACAACTACCCCAGGGAACCCCATGGTGGCCACGTGTGCTCTGCCACCACTTCTGTCTGCAGGACATGAGTCACATCTCTCCAGTCCAATTCTGCAGCAGTCTGGCATCACTGGAGTAGGCAGGGGTATTACAGAAGCCACATCTCTGTGGTCTAGCCCTTCTCTAGAAGAAGACATTTCTGGTCAGCAGAAGAGCCCCGGACAATGGCTCAGAAAGTGGCCCTAGAAAGGTTCTGCAAGTTGTGGGTCAGCACGAACAAGCTGAGATGAGAACAAAGCATGGCTGTGCCCATGAGAGGTTCAGAGAGCTCTTGTGTACCCAGTACCTGCCAGGGATGAGTCCAGAAACCCAGGCTGAAGGACAGACAAGAAGCTGCTGGCCCAGTGGAGCCAAGATTGCAATTAGATGACAGAAAATGCAACTTCATCATCAATTAATTCCATTCCGCAGAGCTCTCCAAGATCCTTACATAAAAGGTACCAAATAAATCCAAAGCGTTATTATTAACAAAATGCTCAGTCCTTTTACAAATTAATTAATTTGTGATTATTTCCTTAATGAGAAATATTATCTCATGAAGCTAACACACTACATCAAACAGACGTATACTACTCGACAGCTAATCCAATAAGAGAGAGTGATAGGAAAATGTCTTTAGGGTCTACCAGGGGAATGACAAACAAACAGGCAACCACATATGTTTCGTTTCATTTAATATCTGGGATCTGTCTGTGAATAAACATTTCATATCGCACCTTTTGATGGCTGCCACAACACTGGTTCAAACAGATAGCTCCTTCTTCACAAGGAAGTTGCTCTTCTGTGAGGAGAGATGAAAGACAGCTTTGCCGTGCGGTTCCAGCACAGCCCCAGACCTTTTGAACCATTAGGATTTATATGTCATTAAATAATTAACTCAATGATGCATGAGAGAAAGTAATGCGGCTCTCTGTAAAAGACCTCAATTAATTGCTTTCATTTCGGCAGACACTGAGTCTTCGTGATGAGATATAAGTGAGGTGAACTTTATTTCAGAGATTGTCTGATAAATGCAGTCATAAAAAGGGTGAAAAATGACTTGTTCAGATAAGACTTTTGTTTGCTGGAATGTTTTTTGTGTTGCAGTGTCTGTGGCTTAAATTAACTGACATATCAGATGCCAAAAAAATGCTAAGAGCTTTGCCCTTGTGCTACTCCATTTGCTTTGTACTGCTTTCTCTCCTCATGAATTCCAGGGACAGTCAGAGGCATTGCAAGGCACGTCTGAACCATGGATTTTTAATTAATTTATCTGCTGCCTTTTATCTTTCAGTATTCATCACCCAGCATACGCAAGTTGGTTTAAACTGTTGGCTGCTCTCTGCCACTTCTTTTGGGATTATCCCGTAGTCTAATAGGATATAATTTCTGATACCGCAACCCTCTCTGTGCATCTCACTAGTTTTGTTTTAACTCTACCACATCGCCCTTAAGCCCCCTTCCCATTTTGGTGCCCACTGCTTTTCTTCCTGCAGAGACTGGGAGCAGCAACTGGAAGGGTCAGGTCTTGGGCTCAATCCCCAGGGCATCCCCCTACACTAAATTAAATCCTTGGATGAGCCCTTGAGTGGCAGCTTCACAGCCCACAACCTAGTCTCCGTCCTGATCTCCTACAAGCCTAGAGCTGACTCTGAGGTCAGGCTGACATGATGTTCAGCTAAATTTAGAGGAAGGCTCATTCTTGGTCTGCCACTCTGTTGCAGTTTGGTGTCTGGGGAGAGAAGTTATGGTAAAAAAAGGCAGCAGTGGTGGAATATCCACTCATTTAGGTCTCTGGTCAAGGGTCTTCAGCTAGAAAGGGCCATTTCTATTCCCAGATTTAACACAGGTGGAAATTAAGTCACGTAACAGAATCCATTTCCAGCCATACAAGTCATGTGCCAGTGACCATGGTCTTACCTCTGCCCGTGCTAAGATAACCTGTGCTTCACCCTGAGGAACGTTAGGCTTCATTATTTGAAAAGTTACCAAAAAAAAAAAAAAAGGAAGGAAGAAAGAAAAGAAAAAAAATAAAAAGGAAAAGACTAATCTGGAGCCATCTGCTCAGGAAGAGGTGCAAAGAATTCTGCCAGCATCTTATGTTCACCTCTGTCCACTGGGTTCACACGGGCATCCATTCCCACCTAATTACATGCTGTCACATTCACTGCTGTTGCCTTTGAACTGGCACCTGAAGGCTGGGGGTGGCTGGGGAGAGATGCTCTTCTCTCTTCAGCAGATGGCACGGCCTCCACGGCAGGAGACAAGTGGTGGTGAGGGCTGAACAGACACTCTCTGCCCTGTTTCCAGCAGTTCCCTGCTGGGAGGAGCAGGCTGGCTGGGAAACTGGAGCTCTTCCCACTGGGAAGACTGGGCTCCAGCACAGCCTCAGAGCAGAATCACGATTTCAGAGCTGGATGTCACCGTGTGGGGAGTTGTCCACCTGATGTGGAAGGTTACACGCAGTGCAAAGATGAATGCTGTTTCTTCCTCAGAGCTCAGATATTTCAGCTGTCCCCAATTCTGCAAGAGGGGGAAGGTCCTGACATGCTGGGAAGAACGCACTGCAAAGTTTCACAGTTTCTTCTTTCACCCTGGCCACGTTACACTGCTACTGGGCAGCACTTTCAGGTCAGGGATAATGAAGCCATACTGTGACTACCACATAGTCACTGCTGACTTTTCACAGTCTGCTTCTGCGGCAAACCTGGCTACCTGCAAAGACAGCAATCACCTCCATCACGACAGCTAAAGTAAAGGGCTCTTAATTGGGTGGGCTTCACACGCAGTTGAGGTTCTCCTTGCTGGATGCTTTGGAAGCCGAAAGGATCAGACTATCCATACAACCACTGACATCAACTGCGGTCTTCATGTTGTCTGCCTGGAATGAGCTTCATTAATGTTTTCCTTGGTATAATCCATCATCCCTTCAACAATGCATTTCTGACAGTTAATTAGACTCCACACAGTGGAATAAGTAGTGTCGTGTTTGGAATTAGAATCTGTTACTGAACAACAGATCGTATGAGGCGTATCACCAGCCAGAGCTGTTGGACATCTTAAGTAGTTTTTATTTGAAAAGCTTGGTAAACTGTTTAGTAAACAATTCTGCAGCATATTTGCAAATGGCTTCATTACAAAGAGGAGTCAGGAATCAAAGGCCACCTGTTCATTAGCAAAACCCCAAATAAACAAACAAATACACACATAAATTCAGACCCTCTGAATGAAGACAGAACCCAAGTGTCATTAACTGCCCTGGATCACTCAGTACATTAGAGATGAAATCCTTGTCCAGCTGATGCCTGTGGCAAAGTTCCTGCTGATTTCAGTGGTGCCAGGACTTGACATGAGAAATCTGTTACACCAACTAGACCGCAAGAAAGGCACAAAACGCTGCAGTGATGACCTGCTTTATCTGAATTACCTGGGGCATCTGTTTTTTGGAAAGGCACTGCTATTTACTGAGTATGCAGAACAAAACCAGGAATTTGGGAGTGACACCTAAGCACAACTGTGATAAAAGACTGCAAATCACTCATAATAAAGACACCAATTAATAATACTAGTGACTTGGCTAGAGTTTGAAGTGCCAAGCCAGGAGAATTCTTGTGGATGCACAGCAAGTGAAGCAGTGTTAGAAGGGAGGACAGAATTGATCCTGTGATGAATGATATGAGGCAGGAGAGATGTTCTCTGTAATGTACTACGTCTGCTAGTGCTCAGGTGTCCGCTTGCTTCAGACATGCAACAGTGCTGCTACCTTGAGGCCCCTGAGCACAAGCACACTGCTTTTACAGCTTACAATCAGATGAAGTGTGACAGGCAGAGAATATCAAGTCTAAACAGACCTCGGCCACCTCTTTTCACACCTTGCATCATTTACTTCCATCTTTCTATTCTTAACCGCTTTTTAATTTACTGCTTATCTAGGCAGCATTTGAAGAATGTCCCAGCCCGCTCTGGATGCAAACAATCAGTTGAACATGACCGTGAATCTTCTGTTAGGAAAGCTCACGTGGCTGTCTGGAAGTATCCTCATCTCCAGATGTTTAAAGGAGTTGGAGCAGCTATGAGTCCTCGACAAGTCACTCAGAATCCCACTGGCTCCCAAGGACCAGTTGCATGAAGACAAGTGATCCCTAGCTCTTTTTGCAAGCCAAGCCTAAAACAATTTTAAACTGTGGTCGTTTCCTTCAAAGATATCCCTTCCCTGAGGCAGAGATGATCCCCTTATGAACGCAGGCCATATATCACAGAGTGCCAATTTCCTGGGCCAAAAGCCTGCTTCTGATGTCCCTCTTCCTAAAGGGTCCCTCAGGTGCCAGGGCAAATGAACTGTCGTGGCGAAGCACAGTCTTCTCTCCTGCAGAAGAGATGAAGGCTTGTTGACTGCACATGGCTACTGGAGCTGATCTGCACACGCAGAGAGAATCTGGCACTGCTGGGATGCATCAAATCTTCCCTGTGTGCCTACCTCGTGTATATTGCTCAGGCAGCTTTGGAGAGCTCTGGTGCACTGTCGTCTCCTGCTGGTACAAGATGATCTGAGAGCTGACCAGCCAGTTGCCCGCTGAGCAATCCACCAAGAAACCGTGTAGTGTTGGCAGACGGGTAAAAGCCACAGCTTGTCGAAGGAAAATGAACAAAACCAAGAAGGGCACTTGTTAATATTATAATTTGTTTGTTGCTATAGATCCAGTGGCAAATTCTCATTTCTCCTTGATCTGAAGTCTTATCACCAAAAGTCATTAGAAGCAGGGTTCTGCATTTATATTCATTTTAGTTTTTATGCAATAAAAAATCCTCACAAAATATTTTTTTAATAAAGGCATAGGCCACAGAATTTAACACCAGCACTGCATAAGCTGAGCTATTCCGGAAACCTTAAATGAGAGTGCACCTTTAACTTTGAATTTAATATGTTTTTTTATTTTATTATGCTCTAGACATCGTTATAACAATTCAGACTGAATTGCAAGCAGTAGAGAAAAATGTGATCAGAATTGGAGCAGAGGATTAGATACACAGACCTTAGCGCTCCTGATGGTTACTCATTGATTATTTTGGGCATACATTGTATTGATTATGGTAATGAGAAAGCCCATTGACAGGCTGCAGAGAGACAGGCAGGCTTCCCAGGCCAGCATCTGTACAGCTGAATACCATTTGCAAAGCACTGCTGGAATTCACACAATTATGAGCAGATATGGTTTCCATCCCTGAATATCCCAGTACATCTGGACCACTGATGAGAGTGCTTCATCAGACAGAGTTCTACATTTCACGTGGAAAAACTGAGGAAGAAGAAGACCCACGTTGTCCAAGACCATGCACTAAGGAAGTCTCTGGCAGAGCCCAAACTGATCTCAGATTTTACAACAGATTTTACAAACTGAACTCAGATTTTACAACTCCCTAGCCAAGGCCTGTTACAAAAGAGCATCTTTCGTCAATACTGAATGCCTCCGATCACATTGTTTTTATGCTGGGGGAAACCAATTTTTCAGTGTAACCTTTGTCAACGGTGAATTTATGAGAGGCTGATACTGAAAAAGTTATGAACTTCTTTTGCCAATCTCTATTGTGACTCCTGGGAAAATAGGTCAGCAATTTTTCATAGGGATGTTCTGAGGACAGATACATGAAAGATTATAAGATACTCAGATAGCACTGTATAAGACAGCAAATGAAAGCCAAAGTGCAATTGGAATTCCACAGCAAATATTATCCAGCATTGTAGCTGTTGTGTACTTTGCTGCTGCGACCAAGCTGATATTTCTCTTGACATCCTAGTTCTTGCAGTCATGTCATTAAATGTGAATTTTCACTTTCAATTTCTAATCATTGCAGAAGAAAGAAAGGGTTTTTTAGCATCTGCTATCATATTTTAGCACAAGAGAAGAAAGACCTGTAGCTTTGGCTTTATAATGCTAGTAAATAGTTTGTGCCTGCTTTACTTAGCAGAAGGTTACACAACATTAGTGCAGAATGAAAATGTCATGCCAGGCAGAGAGACAACTGTGGCTTCAGTACAAATTCTTTTCAGACTATAAATATAGATCTTTCCCCATAATTGCAATACAATCTCGATCTGCCTGTGGTGATAAAAGGAAAAAAAAAAGCTGTTTAATTTAATTAGAGTCCATTTGAAAACCTAGTAGCATGAAATAATTTGATACACAGGAATAATGCTCACCAGTTACAGATACCATTTTGTTGTGTCTTATCTTGGGATAACAGTAACTGTTATATTTCAGACCTTAAACTGTATAAACAGTGTGACTAGAGATAGCCCCAAGAACATTTACAATGACGTCAGAATATTACCACTTATTCAGTGCCTGTTCTCTGTCAGGCAAAGATGCTAAAAATGCTGCCAGAGTAGCATTCACCCTTGAGGAAACTTATAGCTAATTCACATCCATCCACTCAGAGCCAGTTGTGTTCCCCAACATAAGCATCCCCCACTAAAGACTCCTCTTCTTGTGGGTAGACCACTGCTGGCAATAAGGGGGGCAATGCTATATGAAAAATGCCCTAAATGTAGTTGTAAGGTATAACATTAAGGAAACTTCTGATTCATTCTACAGCATGTCATGACTAGTGGTAGACAAACGTAGGACTGAATCAAAAGTCTAGAGACAAACTGGCAAAAAAAAAAGTGTTTTTGTTTTGTTTTTTTTTTTTGACAAAAATCTTGCAGGGAAAATTCTTCTACCCACATTTTCTATGAATATGTTTTTTCTCCTTTTTGCTTACTGCTTTGCTTATTTTTGTCTAAGGAAAACTGAAAATCCTGAAGAGAACAAAGTTGCAGCAAACCAAAATATTACCTGCTATTGAAAAATGATCTTTTCTTTGTTTTTACTAACATATTTGGCTTCCACTACCTTTTTCGAGTTTTGAAAAGCAGAGAAACAAATGCTATTACCACACACTCTTCTACTGCTTTGGCATTTTCTCTTGCAGAAGTAAACAGTACAAAAGAAAACACAGCCTTTCTCTGAAGATAAGAGGGAGCCAGCTGATTATCTAGGATGATCTCTTGTATATCACAAGCATTATATTTACCATGATATCTCTCTACTGAGTCCAGTAATTTCAGCTAAATTAAAGCATTTCAAGCTCTTATGGCTACACTGTGGTTTGCCACAGAAAAGAGATTTGCAGATTTTTTATTTTACTAGTAGTAATGTGAAGATAGGCAACCCCCTCCCACACTACTTACCTTTGAAAAGAAGCAAAACCTGCTTCTGTGTGACACCAGAACTAAAGATGTAGAAATTTGCTTTCATGTATGAGTATGTGAGAGACTATATATGTGCACAGGAGCTAAAGCTACCGGAGCTTTCCCAACTATAAGGCAGATATACACAGGAACTAAATCTATAAAAACAGCTTTTGTGTGCATTTCTGTATGTGGATGTGTGCCAGAAAGATACAGAACTTAAACCTATAAAACACTGCGTGTGCTTGTGAGGAAAAGACAAGGGATGGGGTTTAAGTCTATTATAAATACCTTATGTAAGAGACAGGGGCAGAGAGATTCAGAGGATAAAAATGTAGAACTCCTCTTTATGTCATGTGAGGGACCTGTCATACTAGTGGCCTCTGAGACAGGCGAATCATCCCCCTTTCTTACTTCCTATTCCCTCATTTTAGTGTGTAGATCACTTCAGTCAAATCTAAGATTTCTAAGATTAGAAATTCACTGAATCCCAAACATGGTCTAATCTGCAGTGATGTGAAGAGTATGCAATTTAGAGCCCGACGTGGCAGAAATACCTTGATGAGCACACTGGCAAGGGGCTGAGATTCTCCTTCCACAAAGATTACATGTAGCTCTTAGGATCCAAGGTCCCTTCTCACACTTACCCATAACAGCCTTTTTCAGTGTGCTCTGAACAGAGCCATGCATTGCTCTATCAATAGGGAAAACAATTTCCAGCACCAGGAACTCCCTTTCCCCAAGCAGCCAGACTCGCCATGTATTAGCCAACAGTGAATAAAAAGGGGCACAAACATGGCTGAACTGAACATCTGTACCGAGTCTGAACAAAAGCTTGCAAATGCTGTTTATGAAATCCTGAACCATCTCCTGCCACTGCCTGCCAATGTGGATGGCACTGAGCAAAGGAGAGTTTCAGATCATTACTCATACATTATTATTAATTATTACTATTTACACTGTGCTCAGCATCTGACAGTCTCAGCCAGGGAACAGAGATTCCATTTTGTCATCTCCAGCTATGGGTGTTTTTCTATCACTCACAACATACCTGGGATAAGGCCGTGAAGTGTTGAAGTGGATCCAGTGTTGCAAGATATTGCTGATTCCTAGGTTAAAAACATAAAAAATAAAAGGCATCAGATTCATACACTTGTTGCCCATGGGGAAAAACAAACAGAAATTGTATTAACATCTGCAGACCAGGCTGGGGCGGACACGACTGGGTGATCATGCGTTTTTTTTCCCACTCTCAGTTTCCAGTGATTCAAACCCTGTCCCAAGGAGATGGTTCAGAAACTGTTTGGGACATTACAGAGGTGAGGGTACAGCACAGACCACAACGCTGCTGTTCATCATTTCTGTTTTGAAAGCACCCGGCTGGCACTGCTTCTCCCTCTGTCCCCTCTCCTCTCCCAGTCTTCCCAGCCAGCTTCCCAAGCCCTCCGGACCAGAGGCTCCAGCACAACTGCAATTCCTCCACACAGCCTGCAAACGTGCCTTATCCCTCCCCGCCTCCTGCCAAGTTGCATCTACATAAACCTGTATTTGTCTCCGACGATAGCCCAGTTTTCTCTCTTTATTTATCTACCTGTCGACTCTTTTTACAATCTCTCTCTGGACAGCCACAGAGCAAGAGACAGAACCAGCTGCTGTGGCATGCACTGAATGCCAACTAGCTTGGTGGAGTGTGCGAGCGTCCTCATGCAGTGGAAAGGTCCTTTTGTAAACATGCCTTGTGATCAAAGGGCTGATGCTTGCTCATATTTTCAATATTAATAATCTCCCAGCTGCCTCCCTCCATTCTGTCTACCTGTTTACCTATCCTTCATAGTTGACACTGAGGCAGAGCTTAAAACAATAAGGCAGTTGAAGGCAAGGAAGTTTTTTTAAAACAGTAATTCACACGAAGAATAATCCATATTCAGACAGAAATGCATCAAATATGCATAAAATCGCTGTATTGTCATATCCTGCATCTGGCACCGAGCAAGAGTCATCTAAAGACATGCGCACGCATACATCCAAAAATAATGCATATTTACATCCACACCCCTACAAAATCCATGTACTGCATACATGTTCACGTGCCTTGTGCATTCACACCTCCTTCCCCATCCATTATGCAGATATATACAGAAGCTGAGAATCGCAAGAAGCGTGTCTCATCAATAAAGCTGACAAATAACCACCCAAAATAAATGCACTTGCAAGCTACTCCCAGCAGAAGACAAGCAGGTGGCTATTTTTTGTGATGATTTGTATGTTTGCAAAAGGGTAGCAAGGCTAAAGAAAGCCAAGAGAGAAACTAAGCAGAGACAGAAATAGCACAAGGAGCAAGGCTCTAAAAGACAATGAAGGGAGAGTATTTGGGCCAAGTGCTGGCTCAGAAAGCCCTGAAGATGCAAGGAAAAGTTATTTTCTGTTGCTTAACTCCTGCTGTGCCCTTTGAAGCAGGACAGGGTATGTTCTTAGTCAATCACCAGGATGGCACCAGAGCTCCCTGTTTCCGCTGCCAATCTCTCCTCCTAACACATGTCCTTTTGCTCAAGGAGAAAGCCTTAATAAAAGCTGGGTGTAAGCTATGCATACACCAGGAAAATGTCATCTGTCACTGAAATGCAGCCAGTACTGGCAGGACGAGCAGCAGACCTTACAGCAGCACACTGCCAGACAACCAAGCAGTTGAGCAGAGGCTGTAAAACACACCACATCTGCCTGAAACTGTGGGGGTGATGTACGCTGAGTGGGAGGGATCCAAGCAGACACAGCTCACGGAGGTGAGCACCTCTCAACGCAGACAGCTGAACCCTGCTGCCTGCAAGCTGCAGCAAAGCCAGTTCCTTCACTCCCGTGCAGAAGGGTGCTTCCAGCAAGTGCATTTCTATAAAATTTTCTATCATTTTCTTGCATTGTGGAGACAAAACATGACCTACTGCAAAGGTACCTGACCAGGAGTGCGAGCTGTTGGAAACAAGCTCTGGTTTTGATCCATAAAAGCCTGACAATGCCACAAAGATAGGACTGCACTGACTTGCCAGCAAGGGTGAAAATTTATCACTGCAAATGTTTTGCTTTCCTTCTTTTTGGTATTTAAGGGCTTTCTAAACTCAAAGGTCACAGAAAACTGCTGAGAGGAATCGCAAGCAGAGAAAATGTTTCCAAAGGGAAGAATCTTTGTGTAAGAAACACATGCCTAGACTGACAAGAAATCACACCCGTGGCTTTGTATCATCCCAGGATCGTGCTACGTGCTGGCTGGCAAAATGAGCTCCATTTTCAGATCCCACTCTAGTGGCTGCATTTCTTGGTGTAATCCACTGAGAGTTCCAGGCCATCTAAATGCCGGTTTTATCATCACATCTCTAATATATGCAAAGCACAGTGATTTTATCTCTTGCCGGGATTGTATTGCTAGACTTGCACTTTTGAAGCCTGCTTATATAGGTTAGGATCTCACGTCTTTGCTTCCTGCCTTCCTTTTTTCTGGCTGAGCAGAGGCTGGTCCCTAAGAAGCCTCACCGCACTTAATGGTGAAACATCTTCTTCCAGGGCTGGCAGATGGGGAGGGAGGAGAGGTGCAGTGTGAAGTGCCAACATCTGCTCGCTGCTCGGCTTTACCTGTGCTGTGCTCACAAGGCAGACCCCGTGGAGGGAGGTGAGGAGAGGATGCTATCGCTAGCAGTTTACTCCAAGATGGTTAAAGTGCGGAAAAGCAGGGCAGCTTGCTTGGGAATGCAGTGGGATTTTTTTTTCTTCAGGTGAGTTTAGTCCTGGTGAAAGGCTTCTGACTAGCAGCCCAGGGACAGAAATTTGATAAATTTGCTGAATTGTACAGAGAAGGCAGAGCTAGCTATCCCTGGACCCCACAAAGCTCCCTCTGCAGGTGAAAGAGGAACCAAGCTCTTTCTGTACTGCTTTTCTAATACATGGAAAATGTTGCATAAACCCCCACTGACCAAGTGCACATTTACTGGGAGACAAAAAAGGGGCTGCAGCCCTGTGCATAGTCGTCTTCCACCACGGCAGGTGCTCACCGTGCTGGACATGGCAGCAGGCACCAACCGAACCCTCCTAACACATCCACCTTGCCACTGCTTCGTGCTGCGAAGATATGAGAACCTGTGAATACATAAAATAACATCGTGGGGGAAGGGAGCAAGGGAAGAGCGTCACATCTATGATGAATACAGGTTAATTATTACTTTTTTTTTTTTTTAATGCATAATTAAGCTGTGGAATTCACTAACAGATAAAACAGAGACCGAGAGGATTTTAAAAAGAACTCGTATAAATACTAAGCTTGGCCACAGCTGCTAGAAAAGATAAAGAAAAAGCATTAGGGCAAAGATCCCTCTCTGCAGCCAGGCGCCTGCCAGCCACTTAGACAGGACAGAGGATTAGCTAGACCCTGCGACTGGACTCGTGCAGCACTCCTTATGCTCCTGTTTGCTTCCCTGCCCTCTCCATCCCCAGTGCTCTCGCCGGGTGATGCTAATAAGGAACCTGATTAACATTCAAGGACCAGTTGCGCCAATTAGGCCCTGGCACACAGCGGGGCTGGGTCCAAGCACTCACACTGCTCCTCTGGCTGCCAAGTGCCTCGTGGCCACTGCAGAGCACAGGAGGGAGCAGAGGACGTGCTCCCACAGCCAGCCAGGGCAGCAGGCAGGCACAAAAGGGCCAGGAGACCCAGGTCTGAGCCACCTGAGAGAGGCTGGATCCCTGCAGGCTGCAGGGGCTCGACCCACGCATCACTGCATGACTTGGGAGGGAGGTGCTGGAGCGTGTGTCCGTGCTGTTCTGGGGGCCTGCGGGGCACTGCTGGGGACTGGCACGTCCTGCTCGGGCTCCGAGAGCCCAGCCCTGCAGGAAGATGAAATCTCTTTGCAGTTCACAGAGCAGGAGTTACAAAGGCAGCCTGGTAACCGTATTTTCTGCCAGACTGCTTGTGGCAGAGGCGTGGAGGACTTCTGACAATGAGGCAGCCACCGTCTGCTTCGGACCTGGACAGAGCTGTGCTGCTCGCAGCCAGAGAGATGAAAGTCTTCCTGGCTCGCCAGCCAGTGCCGGCAGGAGGAGGGCATGATAGGAGGAGGGACAGAAGACTCCAAAGCAGCTATAAATCATAGCAGACAAATCTTCGGTGCTGTGGAACATAATTTATCATTTCTGAAGGAAAAAAACGGAGGCCCCATCCCTCCTGAATGACTGAAGGATGGGCACTGAGGGTGTGCGGCTGCTGGTGGTGAGATGCTTTTCTTCTCAGCCTTGGTGCTCTGCAGTCACAGGAACGTGTCAGGGAGTGGAGACGGAGCAGAAGCTTAGCCTTCAAAGGGCAAGAGAGGATCTCCTTACATGCAAATGTACCAGGAGATGATGCTGGATGGAAATAGAGCTATTTCCTCACTCCTGAATGTCAAATGGAATGAATATCAGGAATAGAGGTCATGCCATGAAACAACAGAGAAGGTCTGTGACAGAGCACAGAAACAGAATAAACAACACGTACCCTTCCTCAATAGGTCATTCTGACTGCAGAAAACAAGTAGAAAAAATGTGCAGTGTGATCATCAGATTATTTATCTGAAATTCTTCAGGCAGCAAGCAAACAATTAGGACTTTGCAGCGAACTAGTATCAGAAAATGACACATCCCTGTCCTGCTTGGGTGAATAAAATATGTCCTGAAATAGTTTCAGTCTCATAGCAATGGCTCATAGCTATCACGAATGCCAGTCAGGGTTAAATCTCTTCCTCTTCAATTATTTTTTCATAAATTAAAACCCAAATGACAATAAATCATGCTATAAAAATTAAAATGTCATTTGCTTTTATCCAAACTAAAATTAAGCCATACACGCACTGAAAGCATAACAAAGAAGAGGGAAAGAGACAGACAAGGATGATAACCATTTATTCCTACATGCTGGTACAGCCGAGATGAGTCACAAGGTCTGCAGCTGGAACTGAATCACAGGACTCTCTGACTTGATGCTCTGCTCTGGGCAATTAAAAGCAAGACCAAACTGAGACTTCTTAGCTGACTTTGAGCAGTCCTCAAGCCTTTCTCTGAAGCACCTTAGCACCCTCAAAGAAAGGCAATCCAAAGCTGCCTCTGCAGTTTCCAGTTCTCCTGGAAGGCTCGGGGAATGTCACATGTTTTTTGAGAATCTGCTTGCATTTAGGTCGTTGATAAAATGCGTTGCACCAATTAAAACTAATTAAAAAGTCTGAACATATTACATATTGGGTATGTGCAATGTTGACAACCAAACTACTTATCATCTTCTACATAGAACGTCCCCAAATCAGACCATGAACTTCTGTGCTCAGCCCAGGACTAGGCTGTACTTATGGCAGTGTCACCAAATCTACCAGAAAGCCTGGGGTTTAGTTCATGGTTACAGCATTACAACAGCAGCAAGCTCATCGTGGCAGATTTTCTCCTCACAGTGTAAATATCCACTGATGCTCCCTTCCAAGAGCAGCAAAGACCTCAATGCCAAACAATGTTAGGCAAGCTTTCAGACTGCTCAATGCTCTCCTTCAGCTGTTTTATTCAATAATCTTTTCTCCTCCCACATGCTGAAGGCCATAGGAAGAAGAGCTATTTCAAGTTTAAAGAGAGCAGGAAATGGTATTTCCACTCGCACTGGTCATTAGCCTTGAGCGATGGGACATCTCTCTGCTGAAAGGAGGTGGCTTATTCAGTGAGGGGAAGGAGAGAAAACAAATTGCATCTGCTTGTTCAAAGGCCAAAAGTGGCCGGAGATACGGCTGTTCATTAACTCCAGCACGAGCTGAAGCATCGATACAGACCTGAGCTGCTCAAATTCTCTGCCTGGCTCTCCTTTGTACGCTAACAATGGGAGAAAGAATTTGTGCAAACATCACGGGGAAGCAATGAAATATGACCAAAGTCTTGTAATGATGAAATATAATGACTCGTAATGAAGAAGAGGCAGAAGCCAAAAAAAAAAGGAGTGAGAAATCTATTCTCACGAAACAAAAATAGGAGAGAAGAAGAGTGGAGAAGATGAGGGGACTGAGGGAGAAGACAAAGGAAGCAGCAGCTGGAAATGACTTTTAACTTTTCCACTTAGCGTTTTAAAGCCAAAAAGCAATTACTGCCAGGCTGGCATTGCCTTTCTGCACATTAATTCCCTATTATGAATAAAATTAATGAGTTTAACAAACTCCTTGTCCTCATAAAGTTGTGCTCTTCATTATTTGTGCTAATAATCCGCGAGGGACCCTGACTCCAAAGCTCAGTACCGTGTCCTGATTTTGTTAAAGTTTAAAAAAAGACGAAAGAGATAAGATGGGGAAGAAGAGCTCAAGAAAGGAAAATAAGGGGACTCTAAGCCCTTTCCCTCCGGTTTTGACCCAGGCTGATGTGCTGCAGAGTGAAAGTCATTCTCCAAAGGATGTGCTCAGTGGCCTGTAGGTTAAAATGGCAGTCTGACCCAAAGGGGAGGATACTTCTCATTTCCCAGAGAGAACCCCACAAAAACCAAGCCCAAACGACTCTAAGTGATACCTGGCAGATTTACAGTGCTTGAAAATTCGGCAGCCTAGGAACATCTTGCAGTCTCATCTCTGCCTTTTATTTGGAAACAAAGATATCATGGAGGGGATGCATACATAATTTAAATGGCATACAGGTGGCAGTGGAGGAAATCTCCAGCTACAGAAAAGCCTAGGAGGCTTTGCACGCTGGCAGATGGTGCCAATTGCTCTCTATTGCCATGTGGGATCTGCTGATTTGGAGCTGTTGGATCTACAGCCTCAGACCCAAAGCTCACCAGGGAGAGTGCAGTATCCCATGTCCCAGCAGTGGGATGGGGAGAAGCTGCAGAGGGGAAGACTGCTGGGGACTGAGGAAGCTGACCTATGGCTGTAAAGCAGTGGGATTTATCTCTAACGTGCCAGAGGGCTGGAATATGGAAATGTCTGCAATCAGCATAGCTGGGCTTTTCAGGGCTGTGTAAACAGGAGAAGCAGCAGGAGAAAGAGAAGATAGGAAAATGGGATTAAGTGCAGGAGTCTAAAAAAGTGTCATGAAAGTGATCTAGCAGAGTACACAAAGCATGCTGTGGCCTACCTAAATACTGCCTGTAGGATCCTTTTTTTTTTGGGGGGGGGGGGGGGAATTTAAATTATAGAGCCTGAGAACAGAATTATTCTGCTGACCTAATGATGCGAGAGCTGATGAACGAGGAGTATTAGCAGCGAGCAAGATGCTTGTCTCAGTTTTATGTTGCCACTCCTGGAAAAATCCTGAGTCAAAACAGAAAGCATGAGGACAGGAGTGAGGAGGAGCAGCTACGGCTGACGTGGAACCACTGCGGAGGCAGCCCGCAGCCTGCTTGTTTAGCAGCATGAAGCGACATTACACAACAGGCAACAGCAAGGGAAAAAGATTCACCCATCTACCCAAACGCACCGGGGAAACCTGGCTGAGAGGCAGCAATCCACTAAACAAGGTCTTCAAAAGCTGCCATGGGATTTATGCTGATAGCACGCAGGGATGGCTCTGCATGTGCTGAGGAAACTCGGCTCACCGGTGCCAGAATGCCTCTTCCAAAAGATGGCCCTTCTGCGAGCCAGCTGGAGAAGTTTAAGATGCTGTCTCCTACCTCGCAGGACCGCTACTGCCCTTCTGTCAAGGTTTCCATCCCTGCAGCTCCGCAGACAGATTGCTTCTCGAGAGCCTTCCTTGATCCACTTCAGTCATAATCGGTCAGCTTAGCTCACATGGCATAAATGCTATGTTTGCACTAACCTGGCTGAGCCTGATGGCAGCAGATTACAGAGCACTCATGTGCAACATTCCTCCCACCGACAGGCAGACGGTAATTTTGGGTAGAGATACGGGTTACATACGGCTGGGGCTGAGATGCAGCAGTTACATCCACGGAGCTCTGCAGAATAAAGACACCCGGTGGGCAGCACGAGGCCCTCTGTACCAGCCAGCTGGGGAACACTGCACAGCGATAGGGCACGGCCACCCGGATGGCAACCAGCACCTCCTGCAGCAGGTCTGAGCATCCCGGGCTGGTGGAGCTGTGCACCATGAACATGGATCATTTATTTTCCAGCAACCCTCAGCCAAATTGACAAGTGTTTTAAGCCGGTTCTAATGCTAACAGCATGGCGCTGCCCTTAAATTTTCTGTCCTCACCAGGCGGGTGTTTACTTCTGGGAAGCGAGCAAATGCAGAGCAGATCCTTCACGGATCAGAGCACAGGAGCACATCTTGTCCCCTGCTACCGACTTCAGAGCCTCCTGGGCAGAGGGCTCCCTGTATACCATGAAGTATTTGCTGCACAAAGCCAGAGTTCACTGGGCAGTGGCAGGTTTAAGCCACCTACTTTGTCCTCTGCACACATTAGAATTTAAAACCTACAATAAAAAGGCTGAAAGGGGAACTGCAAAGCTTTAATAAAAACAATTTTTAAATCTGCTTGAGATTTCAATTGATACAGCTTCCTGCACAGCAGCTAATGTTTATACTGCACTTTGTGCTCAGATTTAAGTACCATCGATGCCCTCAAACATTTTTTTTCTTTTAGACAAATTGTTTTCTTTCCTCAGCTGTTACTTCCTAATGGTATGAAAATTTCACATCCACTTTCTCTTATTGAGTAACCCAGGGCAGGATTTAGACCTCCTGAAACCTATGGACTTTGCCAGAGGGAGAAGGTTAAAAAAAAAGGAATTAAATCTGGATGCCAGACCCCCAACCATCACCTGCTCTAAGCCAGAGACAGCAGAAATCTCAATCCAGTATAAATCCAGACTGGCTGGTGGCTGCGGGGTGGTGGCATCGCACACCCCAGTGTGAACAGCCAGGTCTCTGTACCAAAAAAACACCGCTTCAAGGGGCACTGACTGCATGCCAGCAGAGCCCTTGCTCAGCTGCAGACTGGGAGGCCTGAGGCATCGTGATGGCACTAGGTGTTGATGTGAGAATCTGCTCATTTTGGTCCCCTCCTGCAGAGGATCCCAACAGCTACAAAGCTGCACCAGCACCTTGCACCAGCTCTGATCTATTTAGGGAGGTGTTTAAGGCACACAGAGGCTAAATTTCCATTCAATGCAATGCTCTAATTAGAAAACACCACTCAAAGATCAGACATATGTGACTCACAAATTAAGAGCAAACGGTGAAGAACAAAAACTGGGATGTCAAAATCTATTCTGAATGTGACTTGTGAGGCTGTGTAGGGTAAGCTAGGGCACAACAGGAACCAGGGGAAGTGAGAAAGAGAGCAGATGATAGCTTGGTATTTCTGATATCAAGGCAAAAGGAGTCACGTGTCAGCTGCTGCAGGGGGTGACTGATGCCGGTGGTTACAGCCCCCTGTTGAATTGCTTGTTCTCATTTATAGTCCCTCTCCACAGGTAACTAAGAGACAGCAAGTATTATTGATCAAGCTGCACCAGGCACCAAAGTATCCATTTAGAGGTTTGGTAGCGCAGGAGAGGAAACGTAAATGTGGTCTGGAGGGTAATCCCACAAGCAAAGCACGCAGGAAGAGGAATAAGGAAGCCTCACGTAAGAAGTGTGCCCTTCTTCTTTTCAGACTTCTTTCCAGAAGTCGAATGCTGATTTCATTCCTGAAAAATCCCACAGACAACCAGCCACAGGATGCAACGCTACTTCAGTAAATCCAGACAGGATACCGGCACTGGGCTTTGTCTGCTGCGCAGAAACCACCAGTACTAAAATCAAAAGAACCAGATTGAGAGAGGGGGGAATAAAACAACCTTAAACACTACCTTTAATGGTCAGGTTCCAAGTTCCAGCATGCACAAGTCAGACAACTTCAGAACTAAGCTTCCCCAGCCATGTTTAGTTCGGTTAAGTTCACGTTTGGTTCTCTGCAGCTGCACCATGATCAGTTTGCCACCAGTGTGTCCTGGCACATCCTACCTCTGTCACCCCATCCTCATCCAAACCCGACTCTGCTATGCCCAATACATGTGGTGGGTGCCCTGCAAATGAGCAGCTGCTCAGCGTTTGTTATTTTTTTACCTTCAAAGCTCTTTGTGTGGCCCTAAGCCTTGTTTGCAAGTTGCTTTCCTGCTCCTGCTGTGCGTGCAGAACCGTTCACTTCCTCCCAATCCTTTGTGAAGTGTTCATCTGTATGCATGTACTACACAGCCTTGGGTCCATTTCTGTGCGTCACCCTGAGATGAAGTCCCATGTGGAAGGTTACTCTCCCTGTTTTACACCGTGTTCAGCGAGACAGGGCAAAGTTGAAATAAAAGTGATGTAACATTTAAATTCTCCTTTAAATATGTGGTCTTTGAGATGCTCAACACTTTGTCATATGCAGCAAAGGCTTGCTGCATAATTGAGGGCCTGCTGTGCTTGTTCCCTGCGATTCTGAAATGAATCCAAGGGAAATACAAAATTCAGTGAAATTTGCTTGTTTGTCTTCCTTAGGTTCAATTCAAAATCTCTAATGATGATAAATAAATACATAAGATTCTGCTGTGCTCATCAGGAGGATCCGGAAACATTGCAAAGCAAAACAAATCTGTCCCTTGAAATCCTTTCCATCTTGGGGAGTTCTCACTTCACCCCAAGACAGTGAAAGTTCAGAAAAGTCCCGTATTCCTGAAAAGAGCCCGAGTTTGGAAATCATTGGGGGATGTTGTAGAGCCAGCACCTGGCGCTGTGCAATGCCCAGGGTGCTGGGTGCAGCAGGAGAGGCTCCTGTACAGCACTGACCCTCGCAGCAGAAATGGTTCGGGCTCCTTCCATCACGCTGCTGACGGCCAAACATCTCCTTTGGAGCTGGATGGCAAAGCACGCTGTGATGCCTGCATCTTTCCCTGACTTGATTTCACACTTGCTGGAAAAAAATGGGTTCTGCGTAGCTTTCTGACTCTGAAATTTCTTAGAAGACCTGATTTTATTTTGCCCTGTAGCTTCTTTATGCTTAAGGGGGCTGAGATTTGGTCTGGCTGTAATTTACTGCAATTTTAAACCCTATTACCCCCTCAGCATGGTGCTCTATAAACGCAGTGCAGGGCCTTTAATTTTCTAGACAAAGGTATTATTTGACTTCCTTTCATAGTCTAATTATTACTTAGCAAATATCATGTTGTGGTGAGTATTTATGGATAATTCTCAGATAATACCTAATTATATGGCTAATTCTTATAATGATGGGAAAGCCTCAAAGATTCAGAGTCCAGATTCTTTAGACTATCTCCGAACTGCAGATATTTCCCTGCACTTATAAACTGAGCTACAATTTATGATTTTTTTTTTCCGTTTCTAGAATATAAAACAGCTCTTGCTACAGTATCTCAGACTCCTCAATGGAATTTGGATTCACACATAGGTATGGACTGCTTTGAACTGAGTGACCTGACACAACTCGAAACCTGATTAACTCATCAGATAGCCTGAGTATGCGAACAATTTATGCAACAGAAGGGGCAGACCTTTCAGAGAATACACTCTTAGGGGAAAGTGGTCTGTGCTAAACGGAGACAAAGGTTTGACTCTATCAAAATTTCTAATTTTCAAAAACATGCGATGGGATGGATAGAGCATGAAGAGAAAGGGGAGAAGTTAGAGCTGCTTTTCTTAACCCTCGTGAATTCATAACTGTTCCTTGCTGGAAGTGCTTCCCTGAAATGCAGGGATCTGCAGCATGCTGAACTGCTGCGCACTGAGTAAGACCAATCAGACAGACAAACTGTGTTTCCTGTGCAGTGGCAGGGCTGAGCTCCAACCTTCATAGTTCACGAAGTTAGTTCATTAAACCACTCTTGACATCTTGGGCAGCTCCAAATGAAGTTTAGTCTTATCAGGTAACAAACAAGTTCTTGGCCTCCTGGACTTGAATCTCTGAGTCAATACCTCTCCCAGCTGAGGCTGTGGACATAATGATTAATTCACTGCTGGCTGCCTGGGTAAGTGGCTACATAAATACAGAAGGAACGGTGCCTAGGCAATCAGACACTGCAACCTGGAGACACATCGAAATGCAGAGATACTTGGAGAAAGACAGGCAGGCAGGTATAGGGCTGTAAGAACTCTTTTGAATGGGTCGGAGCCCTCCTGCATTGACAAAGACCAGTAACAAATGTTTAAGGAAGAACAGGGCATGTTTAGATCTCTCTTCAAATCATGGCAATCATAAACAGACTGTATGTGGACCACTGTATTTTATTGCTACCAGTGGACCTGTCTCCTGTGAACCTTCTCATCATAAAGAAATGGATGAGGTGAAACCTCAGTGACTCTGTAAGTGTCAGGGGGATGCCACATTCAGCCAGGGCACTGCGGTGAAGGTGAGCAGTTGAGAACCTCACCTCTGGAGTGGTTGCAGCATGGTTTGTAGCGCGGCAGTCTGGGTTCCACTGTCAGCATCACCATAGACTCAAGCAAGGCACTTTGTATCTCTTAGCCTTGATTTACCCCTGTAAAATGAGTTTAACAGACTACTTCATGAAGTAGTCTCAATTAATTAGCATTTGTAAAACTGCTCTGAGATCCCCAGATGAAAGGCTGGCCTGGAATGGCAAATTGCTAATGATAATTAATAGTTATTCGTGAACACTTTACAGAATTCCAAATTATTTTCTGGGGGAAAGAAAGTAGGGATAGAGGCTCTCAAGACAGAGACCACAAAAAAAAAAACTCACAACAGCTACACCTCCCCGCCTGCCCTGCCTCCTTCCCCAGCATTAATCGGAGGAGCTGACACCTCTCACGAGCGGAGGAAACGAGATGTCACGGAGGCCCCAGGTGCTCCTGTATTCTCCGCACGTTCCTCCTCCGGCACTCAATGTAGCCGGGGAAGGGTAGGAAGGGGGAGTGAGACAGCAGGAGTGGGTGAACAGGGGTGTTACACTTCTCTCTCAAATTGATGCAAAGGCAGCCCTAATTAAACAGATGTTCTTAATAATACTCTGACAACTGTCCCTGCTTTAATTTGCTTCAGAGTAAAGATTAATATAACAGTGCAACAATACTTTACAAGGGGAGAAAAGGGAGCTGAGCTAATAAAAGGCAGTAGCTTACATGGTATATTATTGCTTTTCTTTCTGCTTGTCTGGCGAATATTTACCTCCTCTGGGAGCAGTTTTCATATTTATTTGATCACTCCTCCAAGCTAGAGCTGACTTTGTGGTACATTGCAGAAGGATTAATGCCAGGGCCAAGAGGTGTGCTGGGTACACAGTCACATCAGGGTCTCCATGGTGATTCTCCAGCAGGAGCAAAGATCCCGGTGGCACTGAATTTAGTGGCACTATTAACCACGAGCCATGGCTAGCTGAGAGTGAATTCCAGGTTCCTGTAACAGGAAAATTCTGAAGGATGGGCGGGTGGGACGCAGAAGACAGGAGACCGCTCTCCAGCTGATCCTCCGACCAAAGAAGAAGCTTCTCTCACCTCTCATATCTGTGCTGGATTAATTTCAAGTGAGAATGGCTGCATTTTTGCCCCCCGTTTTCCTTTATGCAGAAGGCCAAGAGCCGTAAAATAAGAATGTCACACCTCTTTTGATCACCCTGAGTTTCCCTGGGGGTGATGATGTCCCTGCATGCAGCCTGGCTGCCCAGCAGTATTAAATCTGTGCCCATCCATGTGGTCCAAGGTTCGGAGTATCCAAATCTCCAACATCACAGCCTTCATACACACAGTGACACTGAAATCCTGGAGCACAGTATTTGAACTAACAGGTGATTTCACTTTGATTATAACCCTGGGTAGGCTTGTTAAATAATAAAACAAGCCTTATTGTTATACTGACTTGTGCCTGGTTTAAATTCGCAAGAATTTAGCAGCAAGAAAGAAACTAAGAAAGAAACTGCTTCTCTCTGTAGCAGCAGAGCTGTCTCTAGTCACTGCAGATGAGTCTGAAGCTTTTTTGGTTCAGGTCATTCAAAAAGGCACCAGCCCAGAAACAGGAACAGACTGCAAGTCCTTCATTTTTAAAAATACATTCACTGCCGGAATAGGATGCTTCACACCTAACAATGCAGCATCTTCTAATAGTGTGTGTAGGCCAACAGACCAGCCCTGTGAAAGGAGAGAGAGAGCAGCCCTGGCTGAATTGTCATCCATTCCAGGCGCTCCTCAGCACAAAAGGTTATTATGAGGGAGCGTGGTTTCGCTACCCTGTGCCTGAGCTGAAATCGCCTGCAGAAATGATTTGGCACCTCTGCAAATAATGTCTGTCACCGCTGTGTGTGCTCTTTGGTGTCAGCTGCTTCCTCAAGCTGCTCTCCTCCGTCTGCAAGGCGCCCTGCTCGCCTATCTCCTCCTGGCAGCTTGCTGCTGGGCACAGCCTGGAGTGGAGCTGAGCTTGCTTTTACCCGGGACCCAGGGCTACAGCTCCGCATCCTGCAGCTCCTACAAGAGCAAACACACGTGAAAGTCTGCGTGTGGCACAGAGCTCAAACCCGACACTTGGTCCCTTGGTTTGCCAGGTGGATGCACAAATTATCTCGTTCCAGCAAGAAACGAACACAAATGGGAAACAGCTGGCTTATGGATCACCTCATTAAATTTTCCACCCCAAATCTCTTCCTTCCCAACAGCTAGGAGAGGAACTGTGCCGAGCACTGGAGGCGTTATAAGGCACGTGTATTGGCTGGCACAGCGAGAAGCAGAAGCAGAGAGCAAGGAAGAAGACATTGAGGGAATGGAGACAAGGTGACAAATAGAAAAGGAGGGATCTATGGCAATGGAAAGAAGGAAGGAAGGAAGGAAAGGACCCTCTCTCTCCAAGGAATATGGGTTACCATTCAACTATTCTTTAAATATTTTAAAGCTCTGTTTGTTATGCAATTTGTGAAGCTGTTTACGATAATGAAGTCCTTAGACAATAAGGGGGAAAACTGAAGAAAAGAGCAGAAGCTGGCAGCTAAGTACATTGCCCTTTGCTGGAATTAATGAGGCTTGTTTACTTTCTGGCTTTTTACAGCTTTCTGAAATGTCAGGTGTCACCCTGACTATCTTGACAAAAGCACGCTGTCAGCCTCTTTCCCACCCTCCACCCTGTTCCTATACCTCAGCGTCCTCATCTCTCTCCAGACTTTTCCCTCCCAAACCCTACCCACTGACGGACCTTTGAAATTTTCACACTAGGGACAGCAATTTCCATGAATGGACTCATTTTTAGGAGTAAAATATTTACAGCTGTAACATTCCTGGTGCTGTTACACTTAAATGGAGTTAGCAGCATGCAAGCAATCACCATCGCTGGAGTGATTGTGTACAGGAGAAAGCTCTTCAGGCTTCTGCAGCTCCGAGGTTTTCCCTTGATCTCTGCTCCCAAGCAGGGACAAAGTTGTGCACGTCTGCTGGAATTACCGTGGCTAAATTGATGGCTGCTCCAGGCTTGGACTGACCCGCTCTTGTCCTTGGCAATTATCTTGCATCGCTCTGGGCTCCTTGTCCATCTGAGAACTATTCCTAGATCATCTGCAGACCCTGCAAGAATTATGCTGACTAAAAAGTTGCTTGGACTTCTTTAGTTCTCCCACACAACCCCTAGCAGCTGGACAAGTCTTCCAGAGCTTTTGACTGTGGGACAGAGGGAACAGGGCTGCAGGGCCCTGTGCTCTGAAGCGGAGCAGCGTCAATTACTCAGTCTTTACTCAGAAGGTGAATGTGACTTTTAACTCATGGCAACGCTGGCTGGCCTTGATTTAAAGCATTCTCTGGTTCTTCCTTTGCCAGAAGAAAAATGTAGGACACAGGTGGTCAGTAGCCAAAAAGATAAAAAGGAAGAGTGAAGCCTAAGGTAATCACAGAATGATTCAGGCTGGAAAAGGCCTCCAAGATCATCTAGTCCAACCTTTAACCTCATGCTGAAGCCCACGGCTAAACCATGCTACTAAATTTTACGTTCACGTTTTTCTTGAAGACCTCCAGGGATGGTGACTCAACCCAACAGCCTGTTGCCGTGCTGCACAACCCTTTCAGTAAAGACATTTCTCCTAATACCCAATCTAAACCTCCCATGGCACAACTTGAGGCCATCTCCCCTCATCTTATCACTCCCACATGCCTGGGAGAAGAGCCCCATCCCCCCCTCGCTAAAATGCCATGTGTCACAATCCCAAGCTTTTGAGTAATGAGATGTGTACCAGGCCCCAGCACCTACCAAAATGAACACTGCCGGAGTTTGCTGAAGGCAAAACGTAGACAGGAAAAACAAAGGTTTTAGGAGAAGGTATTTTTAGGCAGCATTATCTATGCTAACAAGAAGGTGGTAAATCCCACCCCCAGCCTCCGTTCTTATCAACCCCACGCTCTCACTGTGCTCTCCAAACAAAGATTTATCACTTAAGTATGAAAACAAGTCAGACAAGCACAGCTGCCCTGATGCACGTTTATAGTTACCCCTTTCTTTCGTACCCTCCTGTCTGGTCCTGGCTCCAATGTCCCAGGCTCAGCGAGGAAGAGGAGCGTGCCAAGCAGCTGCTCTCAGCCCGTAACTGTTCCCCAGGCACATCTCAGCCTTGGTGACAGAGGAAGAATTAATACAAGCGTTGCAGGGGCAGGCTGAATTATTTAGTTGCCCCATAAATCAGTTGGCTGGAACACTCTTTGCACAGCAACATCACTGGCCACTGCTCATTTTTCTTCTCCTTGCTAGGGCTGCCAAAGAGAGTCCCAAAGGTTAATGGCAGAAAGACAACGCTCCTTCCCATTCAGGGAAACTGTCCGCTCTCCTTCCCATCACCCCTCTCTATTTCTGCAGCTGGCTGATCCAGACACACAGGTCCTGGGGTGCCCGGGTGCCCAGTGTGCCCCCCACAGCCTTGCCCAGCCTTGCAGCCGTGTGCTCGTGGTGGCCACAACAGGCAGGGAGGCCTGACCCAGCTCCTCACCAATTTTTGGCAATCATTTGGACGTTCTCCCTCCAATGGCTGACATTTCTCTATGTGGGCTGACTCATTTAATGCCGCTCCTTCTGCTTGTGTCCTCAAAGATTTGTCCTCCCTGAGCACAAATACTCTGCTCCATGGGGACCCCATCCCACTGCTGTCCCCGTTGCTGCAGCTTGTTACACGGGAAATGAGTTTCATGCTAACAACTTGGGTTAGTCCTCCAGCTGAGCAAAAAGCATACATGGACCTGCTCCATGGTCCTCCCTTCTCAGGGCACAGACCAGCCCCATAAACTAATGGACAGCCCTAAAAACACTGACTCTACTGGATATGGCAGATCTACCCCTGAATATGGCTGTAACTGGTGAGGTATTGCTGTGTCTCTGGCTAATTCAAGGGCCTCAAAGAGTTTTATGGGGATAAATAAATCCAGCTGTTTTAATTACAGAAAGATCTCCCCGTGCTGCACCAGGCCACTTCTCTCCTACTGTCTGTGCAGTCCATATGCAAGTCACTCTCAGCATCTCCAGGTGTGGGACCCGAGTGGACAATGTGAAATTCACTCAACATCTTTAAATTACACCGAGTTACTGCAGGGTCTAACCGAGTTCCACAAAGCACCGATTCTAACTCAACATTATTCAATTAGTCCATTTTGCTGATTACCATCTGGGTCACTGTTGTCAGGGTTACAGCTGGCTCAGTATTCACCCATAGATCATATCTGAAAATACACCTGGGGAAATGGGGATATTAAAAAATAACAGACCTTGAATGTAACATGATTTCCAAACATTCCCACAGCTGCTTTACTGATCCTAGAGTGAAGCTCAGTTCATTAATTTTGTCCATCTTAAGTAAAGTAAAAATAAAAACATGCATTCCTGTGTGCCCCGTGCTGACAGTGGCTGTGTGATGCAGGGGAGCGCGGCGTGGACAACTTTCTCTCTGACACAGTGTGCATCATGAAGTGGTGTGAACACAGACCTGATGATTTCAAGGGATGATGTCTGCCTGGGCAAAACCAACCAGGTCTGAGGGATTGTGAGACTGATTGGGGAAGTAGGAGATCCAGAGTCCAGGTGAAAGTGACCGTGCTTGTGATTCAAAGAACAAATGCTGGAACTGTGTGCACAAATGCACAAGGAAGAAAAAAACAGTATGGATATTTTTGGTTGTGAATTTGGGATTGTGTGCCTGGCTGCATGTACAAGCAAGAAAGCACATGCCCATGCCAGCCTGTGTGTTGAGGAGATTAAGCTGCACAATTCTGTTGGATGCTAAAAATGCATGGGAGCGCATCGGGAGGGAGCAGGGGGAGAGAATGGAGTGGCACGAATGATTTGGGGATGTGTGGCTGCATAGCCATGTCTCATGGTCGTGCACGTGGCTGTGCATTTGCTAAGTAGCAGCTAAAAGAGGTCAGTTTGGGATAAGCCAGTTGCAAAAATAGGATCATCAGGAGGCTGGAGCTCCAGGTGACAAGAGCAGTAAAATCGCTGCACTTCCAGCCCAAATAAGACCATGTCACAGAAGCACAAAGAGCTTGCAGCTGAGCCCAGGCTGGCGTTACCCTCCAGCCTGTGGTCACAGGGAGTACGTGCAGCAGTCGTGTGAGCACTGATTGCATTATACCCCAGGGAGAGAGTGAACTTCCAGACAAGTCGTTTGTTTTCTAAAAAGGCTAAATCCTTATTTCCTCTGAGAGGTACCACTGGCCTGAAGTTCCCAAGGTCTAAGCAAAGCCATCAGTCACAGTCAACTGGGCCTGGACTGCAGGAAAGTGGCAGTCGTATCTTTCAGAGACAAGTAGGTACATAGGGACAGGCTGTTGACCTGGTAGAAGGCAACTGCTCTAAACAGATGCATGGTGGAAAGGTGTAAACTGGCCTCTATTTCACTTTCAAGAAGAGGACAAGCCAGCTATTTATTGCCTTAGGAGGGAACCTTCTTCACTGACTGTAGATGCAAGAGGCAAGGACCATAACGGAAGGCACAGCAGGAGTAGTAAATGCAAATTAGGTGGTGTTTGGTACTGCTTGACTGTGTTTTGGACCTGATTTACTGTACAACAGAGCTGGACAAACACTGAGTACATAGGAGGTATCCTTGGAGCGTCGTGGATGTGCATCTGCAGAACCAGGGATGGGGTGATAGAGATGGCTGTGCCAGCTGTGCCTGGCTCTGGGAAGCTGCCTGCACGTGGATAATCCAGAGTCCCAGAAGTGCATAAGCTGCTAGATCACGGCCCAGAGTTAAGCTCAGTTTCCATGTGATATCCCTCCTGTGCGAAGCCTGAAATCACTACCCACCACTGCAACGCAGCAAATTCCACCTTGGGTGGAATGTGACAGCTATTTAAGGATGATGCTACACAGTCTGAAATAGGAAGTGAAAGGAGCTCTAAGTTGTGCAAGTCCAGGGGGAATAAAGATAGGCCGAATATTAGCCTGCAAACGGGAAGGCATCCCAGTTCACAGGTACTCAGACATTCAGGTTTACATCTAATCCACCTGGCAGGGACTGATGCCATCCACTGTGACCACAGGACCCCACCAGAGGTACCTAATACACTGATGTGCTTGTTGAAAACCCTTCCTAGCAGTACGGTAACATTTTTTTGCAGAAGTCCCACCCTCAACACTGATCAAACCCAACCTGCTCAGCTCGGTAACAGCAGCACCGTTCAGAAATCTGTCTCCTGCACTGATTCTGCCCTTCATGAACCTCCGCCACGAGCTCATCAGTAAACAGCTAAGCAGAAACTTGATTATAAATGTGAAAGAAGATTTTTCCCTCTGGAGGAAGATTTAATGCAGAGTAGTTTTAAGCTCCTTCTCACAGTAGGTTTTCACAACTTGCTGTTTGAAATCACTCATAGGGAAGTCTGTCAATCTAAACCCCAGCTGTGCTGCCCAGCCCAATGCCTGTTCCTCCCACCAACACCTCAACTTATCTCAGCATTTCAGCATCTTTTCGATGGTTTTAATACCTGGCACAGATTTATGCAGAGGATGGTCAAATATCAGACAGGCAATGTTTCAAAGGGATTCTCAGAGGAGGCAGAGATCTCCGTTTATGTCATGAGTGTTTGATTACCACTCTCTCAACACAGTCCCTTCAAACCAAAGGGCAATTACCGCATGTAGCACTGAAAGCAGAATAGCTCGAGAGTGGCTGGAATCAGCAGAGATCTATTGGTCATGAAAATGTGTACTAACACAGAGTTGGAGAGCTAACCCCGCTCTCTGTGTGCACAACCTCTGATGAGGGCACCTAATGCAGTTATTTTGTTGTTGTTGTTGTTGTTGTTTTTTTTTTTTTCACTACTGCTGCCAAAGCCTCTCCATTCAATTGCTGTTCTGGCCATGTAAGACTAACATACAGCATCTGTGGGAGCCTTCAGGAATCTTCTTATCATACTCCCGTACCGAGCACGCTCTATCTTACAACTGAATTTAATGAAACGTGTTGGAATGCAATCGTTTTCAGAGCTGCATTCTAAGGGTTGACATTGTCTTGAAAATGATAAAAGAAATAACGTACCTATTGGGTTTTCTCTTATCCCTTGAAATGTAATCCTGGGGCTGTGCGTAAAGAAGTAATTGTATTTGAAAAAGAGATGCAGGGCCATGTAAAGTCAGGCTTGGAGAAGCTCTCAGCAGAGGCAGAGAAGATTCGAAGTGGGGTCTGAGACACAGGAAAGGATTGATAGTGAGAGGCATCAAAAGGTGAACTGGAGAAGGAGTTGCATAAGTCACTGAAATAGCATTGTAGATGGAGGGATGAAGGGACAGAATGAGAAAAACATATTACAGAGATGAATACATTCATCTACATGCATATATTTCTGCGTATTTACCTACCAACACTTTGTCTTGTTTTCATATGCCTATGACAAAGCTGCTTCCCTATTCTTTCTCTTTTAGTCTCCTCCTTTCCCAGCTTCTTTCTCCCTCCACATCCCTCTGTTTCTAAACTCGTTCTTCCAATGCATCTCTGCCTCCACTGAAAAACGTTGCTCTCTCCTCTCATCCCCTGAATCCATCACAAGGCACACTTACAGCTATCTGGACACAATGAAATTCCAGCTCCCTGGTACAAAAACAATCACTTCTTTTCATGTAATCTCAGGATTATTCATTTCAAAGGGAGGGAAATAAAATTTAATGAATTTTTATAAATGCTGAGATTTAAAAAATAAATGACCAGGGTGCAACAGGACTTTATTAAAATACAAAGAGATTAGCAAGGTCTCAATCCCTTCAATTATTAACAATGTACTTGTTCTCCAGGAAAGTACCCATGAAAATTTAAAACAGATGAAAATGGTTGTTCGCTTAAAACTGCTCAGTTAATCTGTGAGAAATGTTTTATTCAAAGGCATTAAATGACTACTGCAAGGTTTGATATGCAATAATCCATCATTCATGTGGCACAAACATGGAGATCGATAAAATCTGTCAAAAGGAAAGGTGAACATGGTATCTTTGGAGGATTTCTGCACAGGAGGCTTGTTTCAATTCATGGGATCTCCGAAATCAATATTAAGTCATAGATTTTAGAAACTGGAAGCTTTTTATTTATTTATTTATTTTCCTTTATAACTCTTTTAAGTCTTGGCTCAGAGTTGGAGGCTGCAATAGCATGAGTTGAAAGCAGGAAACTGTCTCAAAAGCTTTGGTATAAATTTTCACCACAGGCAAGGAGATAGCTGTTGGCAATGAGATCGGGAATAGCCGTACGATGGGAGGTTGGAATATGTGCTAAAAAGTCAGCCAAGAAGGAAATCTGGATCTGGATTACAGGCCGTATTGGATCTCTCTCCAAAACCAACTTCAAAGTAACATTGAAAGGACTGGTTTAGACTACAGTGAGAATGGAAACCCGTTAGGAAACATGTCTGGGTCTGTCTGCTGCAGCCAAGTGCAGAATTTGGGGCAGGAGTTCCCTTACAAGCCACGTGTACTATTAGCAGGACTGTGCACCTGCTTGACCCTACAAGTTTACAGCCTGAACTCCAACACGAACAACCTTGTTTTCATTGCTTTGATTGTTTGCAGTAGAATAGGGTCAAAAGACAGCCATCTGACACCAAGGCCATCTGAGCGTAGGGATGTTGCTTTTGTTCTAAGAAAAAACAAAACAGGGAAAATAGAGGAAATCTAGCATCAAAGGAAAATGTTTTGTACATGGTGCCTATTGTACCAGTTAAGCTTTGAGTACAAGGAGTTCTTTTACCCAGCGTTCTTTTACCATTATTCTCGTGGCCAGGCATAAGGTTTATTTCTGCTTTTATTTGAACAAAAGAATTTTTGTAAAAGACTGTTTCCTTACAATGCGCAGTGTAAATGCACGATTCTCAGACGAGATGTGGCTAGGAAGCAGTGCAAGCCCACAGGCTCATGGGGTAGAATCAGAAAGAGGCGTTCACCGGTGTTCTCACCCCCTTACTCTTTGCTTCCTTTCTGTGTTTCTGCAATTACTGTGCTTTCCAAGGTGAGATTAGGCAAGAACAAGCCTGCCAATCTAAGCACGCAGATTAGTTTTATCTCTTATGGATGAGGCTACTCAGTTGATGATGGTCTGTTATCTGTATTCCTAATGAGCAGAGATGTGATGGAGAATCACCAGACTGCAGTGAGGAGCCAAAGCGAATTGTAAGCAGTGTCTGTGTCCCTTTGTTTAGCTTGCTCTGTGGTCTGATAACACCAGACTGGGCAAAGAGCTGCCAAGTAGCTGCCGTTACAGCAGGGACATGCAGCCAAGCCACTCGGCTGAACCACTGCAGCCGGGGGCAGATGCAGTTGTAAGAATGAGATGGTGAGGGGACAGCCGTTTGTTAGTGAAATAACGAGACTGGTAACAAAGGGTACGGAAATACAGCACAGCGACCGTGAGGTAAAATGCAGGCAAAGCCTCTATCTGTTCATATCTTTATGAGGCTAATGACAGAAACAATAACTGTTATGTCAAAGCAGCTCGGGGGCAGAGAGAACCAAGAAAGGAGATGACAATAAATATCCCTTTGGTTCTTCCTGGGTTAGCCTGAACAGCACGCATGGTAGTGGTTTGCTGGGTGAAAAGCACATCTGCAGAAGGAAATCGGTCCTTCCACGTCCTGCTTAGGCATTGCACAGCTGTTCGTACCTCAGTTGTTGGAATAACTCCTTCATGGTGTGCAACAGCCAAGGCACATGGCAGAAGGGCAAAAGCTAGGGGAAAAAATTTAGGGGAAGAAGATGATTCTTTTCCAGTTTCTCTGCTACCGTGGCTCAGAATGGCTCTGCGCTGGTGTGTAGAGGCTGTAAACTGCCTGCTCTCCTGCAAATTGGGGCAGAGAAGCAATATGGAGAAGTGAGCAGAAGTACACAGTGCTTTTAAGTGTCCGTAACATCATCTTTGGTTGATTAAAGAAGTGTTCACATTAATCATATCTTGTGCTTAATGAACTAACACAAATTGCATCAAGCAGTGACTCTTTTATGTAATCTGCTTAGCCACGATATGAACCTCTGCAAGAAAAATAAAGTGCACCACCCAATTGAGGCATTCCCCTCCTTCACTCAGATGACAGCTCTTGGAAGGTTGCAAGTAACGGTGGTTCAAAGGTACCAGTGAAATACGGGCTACAGGGTGCTGCTAGACATCTGACGAGCAGGAAGACACAAACATAGATGGGGAAATGAGAGACAAGTGCAGACAAGAGCTGCGCAGGCGATGTAAGAGCACCCATTTCATCAGCTTTGCTTTGTGCACAGTGAATCCTGGCTCTAGTCAGTGGAAAGAGGCAGCTTCATCTAACTAGAGAGTCCTGGGTTTTGTCCTGACCTTTCATCATTTCTGGTATGTTCAATGCCAGTCTATTTCTGGCTCTGGTTCTGACTCACAGCATGAATTTGGATACATTTATTTCATTTCTCCATGCCTCAGCTTCCATTTCGGTGACATTTAACAAGCTGAAATCACTGATATGTGTGGAGCTCTTTGAAATTCCTGGATAAAAGTAAGGCACCGGCTTCTGTTAAAAAGATGACCAAATTTGTGAATGAATAAACCCAGGGTCAGATAATGTATTGGAAACATATCCGTAAGAGATAATGGAGCATTTATTCATAGAGCCATCAAAAGGCCTGACATGGTCTTGTTGTAAATGGAAGCAACAGTCCATTTCTTTGGGCTCCGGGCCAGTTTATATAAAGGGTGACATATTACTAGAACCAGAAAAGGTCTCCTTTCCATTTTGTGAGGCAGGCTTTTTCATTGCCATATGCTTCTGCTTTTCTATCTCGCTTTTTTCCAATGATTTGAGACAGGTCTGTAATTTATTACCGTGTTCTCTGGCTAGAAAATCTGATCCTAAAAGGATCAGGGAGAATTCACGGTGTTTCTTCTTGCCTTTGCACAGGATTTTCTTGTCAATCTTGGCCCTAGCACCTTGGACACTGGTGCCACCCATTTTTTGTTTGCCTGTTTTGCCTGTGGCAAGGAACTATCTAGTTTTCTGAGGCCTAAAGAACTGTTCCCCTTTTAATGCCAGTTGGGTGAAACACAAGGAATGATGACCTGTGAGGTATGAGCAGTCCTCCTCATCCTACGTGGACTGAAACACAGGGAGCATGCTTAGTGTTGGATTAGAGTAGCTAAGAATCCTTTTTCCTCACTGTGCTGCTGTCGATGAGCCTAAAAGCAGTTACCTAAAGCCATTCTGGCTCTTAAGTTTGCCTTAGGATCAAAAGTGGGCAAGCGTTATCAATAAACAAGCCACTGTGGTGCTCTGTCAGATCCCGCTTCATCAGCTTTAAGTACTGGTTTGATGAAAGTGCATTGGTTAAGTAGTAACAAATCCATTAGACAAACACAACACTCCATGATCTGCTGTATCTTCTTTGCCTGGGGGTGTAAGAAGGAGCAGGACATTACAGGATTTTGCTGTTTCCCCTAGGCTAAATTATTAGCCTTTGGGAAGCGACTTCATGGGCTGGAGGGAGGAGGAGGAGTGTGTTGGCTTGCAGAGCCTCTTCCTTGCAGATCACACCACTTTGGTCAGCTTTGCCCAGTGATGGAACTCCTCTAATTCATGGCTGTCCCTGGGCATCGGTCTGGTGACATCGGTGACATGAAAATGCATCCTCAGAAAGCCCCATCGAGGACCCTTCCTAACTGAGGATCGAAGCATGCAGCCTCACAGCCACAATACCTCAACTTCCAAGTAAAACTGGACAAAGGGAAGACCAGCGATCCCATCCTGCATGGATGCAGTATGGAGCTGAAAGCACATTCAAGGCTGAGCTACACAGTAAGGTGCAAGAATCCTTTTGGTTGTGAATGGAGCAGGCACCCACAAGCAACTTGCTCCTAGAGCTTTTGCAGTTTTGCTGAAGTCCTCGTGGTTTTTCCAGGCATTTCTGCTGCAGTGCAGCTATTTAAGCCTGGTCAATGGCTGAAAAACAGCTTGAGGGCAACATATTGAGGTCCCTTTGTTTGTTTCAGGGAGGATTTTTTCCTCGTTATATTCTTACTGGAAAGAATGATACTGCACAATATTCCTCGATTTAGGGAATCTCTCTGCCAATTCAGCTCAGCCTGAGCCAATCCAATCTACCCATCCATATGCAGAGAGATTCAGGAACTCATCTGAGAGCTGGAAAGTGAGAAAGTAATAATTTTCTAACCTGCAAAGATGTCGCTGTGAACAAGGTTAGGTGAAAGGATTCATCTTCACTGAGCAATGTTTTACTCATGGGATTTTCAAGGTTGGGCACTGGGCTGCCTGGACACTGCATCATTTTTATCATGGCACTTCATTTTTCGTTTTACTGTTAGCACTTGCCTCTTTCCCCTCCCTTTCTTTCCATTTTCAACCTTTTTGTAAATGACCCTGATTTATTTGGTCTCTCCACACCTTTCTCCCTCCCCTCCTCTCCATTTAACTCTCCATAGGAAGAATGAATTTGAAGCTGTGGCAATGCCTCCAGCCTGGACAGGAGGGCTGAGCAGTTAAAATTGGCTGGTGAGTCGGAAGAGCTCAGATGCTATGGCAACAGGCCACAGAGGTATTCAGACAGATATGATAACTGTCATTTCCTTCTCACTCCCTGCTCCGTACACCTCCTTTGGCAAGGGCTGTCTTTGAATTTTGGTTTCAGGAAACACCATTTTTAAGTAAAATAGCTTCATATTGGGGATGGGACACACTGCGTGGGACTGAGAGGTTTTCGTTTGTTACTATAAGCTCCTATGTCCAAATTATTAAGTATTGCAAATATCATAAGGTTTAATTTGCTTCTAAATAAGCAGAACTGATAATTTCATCAATTTCAGTGATTTCCATATAAACTGACATTCTTCAAAATTTAAACTAATGGGTAAATTCCACCTACCCTGGGATTCCACTGGGAGCCCACTGCACAGTTACTGTATGCACAAACACCTTTCATCCTGTATAAAACACTCAGACCTGTAATATTTTACTGCTTTTTATATGAGCAGGTAGATTATAAGAATGACCACAAAAAAAGGAAAACTCAGCTGAAAAAGGAGAGTAGATCATACATCAAACTATTTGTTCCGAACCTCTGGCTGATTAGAAAGTTTGAACATTTAACCTCTTGGAGTTTTATTACTTCCTTAGCCAATGAAACCAGGTGCTGAGGGATGTAGTGACTCACAGTATTGCCAATACTGTATTATATTCCTAGTTCGTATCCTTGGAAAAGTGTTAGCTGTCTTACTGCTCTGAGTACACAAGCATTTTGTTGAGCTATCCAATAACAAATGCAGTTTTTCAAGTTCAATTAAAAAAAAAAGTTTTTTGTTGTTTGTTTTAAAAACTTACCTTGAATTTCCCAACAAATAAACTAATCTGCCCACTCATAAAACCTTCTGGGGACCCTTCCTCAGCCTGTTTCCCTCAGCCTGTACTTTTGTCAGTCCTTTCCTATCAGCTTTGACAAGTTTCTCATCCTGGCTGTTGCCTGAATCCATCTGAAAGTTGGACAGGTTTAGAACCTGAATACCGAGTGAGCTGAACTCAAATCCCAGCCTCAAATTCTCTCCACTCTCTGCATCCAAGCTTTGCATAAATCCCCAGCACCCTGTGCTAAGCAACTTTCTGTATATTTTGGACAAGAGTGAGTTAAAAAAAATCAGAGCTGAAATTCCAGTCTTGCATGTCTGCCATTGGAGCAGATTCACTGCTTGGGATAATTCCTCTGAATTGAACAGCACTAACCCAGGGATGAACCTAGCCTACAAGCCATACGATGCTATGCACTGTAAATCCCCCTTCTCATTTCTTGCCCTGGCTCTACAATATTTATTGTCTGGCCTAGTGAAGCAAGGAGCAGTGTCACATGCTCACGACACAAATATGCTGTCAGGAAGTCTTATGGCCTGGAAGACTAAAATGGAGGCTCAAACATTAGCAGCTTTTATCTAAAAGGGGAGGGAAAGCTCCATTTCCAAAATAGAAGACAAAATATTGAAATGATCCATCACAGCTGATGTACCCAGATGGCTTTATGAAAGAGAGAGACAGAAAATGGATCGCCCAGTTCACCACATTTAAAGCAACAAAGCTGAGAAGGAGATACACCATGCTTGTGCTGCTCCGAAACAAAGGGGTAAACTACAAGTAAAAATTAAGGGTTGTACAAAAGACTTCCCCATATTACAGAATCACAGTACGATACACCTCCAGTGAACAAGACAAAGCCCAAGTAGACAGATGGGCAACAAAGAAAGAGTTAATCTTCGGTGCCTGATCCACAAAGAAAAGCTTCCAACCACGCAGCTGTGGGTTTCCTTAATAATGTTTGCAAAGAAGAAACAGTACCTATATAATGTTAGTATCTGAGATACGGAGCCATTTTTGGAGGACCTCCCTTACTCTTTTTGCCCTTTTAACTTTCATGGGGATTTTGCTTGGCTGTGAATGTTTGGTTTGACCGAGAAATTTCCCAAAGCTATTCTGATTTTTTTCTATACAGTGGAACCCAAAGCAAATTCAGCTTATTTGCAGTAGTCAGATACTGACTGATATATATATATACATGATGAAAAATCCATTAAATATTATCTGTCTGGTACCAGCTCATCTTTTCATCTGCCAGCTGTGTTTCTAAGGTGCTGTTCACCTTGGTATCTAAAAACCATTTGGTACGCCTGAGTCAATTACTGCACCAGCCAGTCCCTGTTACTGAACTGAGCTCAGCAGAGGGCAAGCACTGGTCAGGCATCCTGGTATCTGGAAGGGGGTTATATTTTAACACATCCCCATTTTCAAAAGTCAATCATCTAGATAGCTGGTAAAATGATTTGGGATCCCTCTGGATGAAAGCAGCTATGGAATCTTGGAACAGTTGTCATTACTGCCTTGTGGTCCTTTGTGTGCTTTTTAAGGTAATTAAAATTAATTAATGTGATATTACACAAAATTAAACTGAGAACCACTGCAAGGTCACCCTAACTAATATATTTACTTCTTCACATTAAAATTCCTCCTCTGCCATGTTTGTTGATTGGTTTGTCTGTTTAATTAGTTACAATGGGTGTCTGAGTTGAGACTCTGTTGCCTGTCAGCATAACAAACAAGCATATCCATAAAGTAAATGACAACCTCTCATCTTTTAGGACACCCAACACATTATAAACGCTAAGTGACAGACCCCATAATTGCACGGCAATTGCTGTCTCCCTACTCCAGGGTTCCTGCTCTACATCCTTCTGTCTTGAGCCACGTCATTTTTATTTCTGATTTAGATCTACTCTGCCTGTTACGACCACAGGACATTTTCAACTTCCTCTCAGACTTCGTTAAAGTTCAGTGTGCCGTGGGTTACGACCAGGTTATGAACGTGGGCATTGCCATACTAACTGGAGCACGCCTGGCTACCTCAAATCTCCTAGCGGGCAATGACCAGCGTTCAGAACCAAAGGCAAGATGATAATAACAGGAAATTATAAAACAATCTGGCTACAGGATAAGCAGCTTCCCGAGCGCTGCCATTTGGATGCTGGCTGATAACCCGAGGCACAATAGTGATACGGTGACAATAAACTCTGAAATAAGTCCTGTTCTCTCCACGGGGAGCAATGAGCTAACTGTCTGCCAGGACTCTGGTGTGATGAGGCTGGAACTGTGGGCTATGTCGATAATATCGGAAAATTGCTATTGGCTAACTCTCAGAAAGAGACGCTCTTTAGCGTAACTGGGAATTGTTAAGCTTGGTATTATTGTCATCATTTATCTAGCAAGGGAAAAGAATCACTTGGTTTTGTGAAGGAGGCCTCCCGCAGCGTTCCCTTCTGGCTCTAAATCACACACGTTTAACAGCCGTCCATCAGGTTTGGCACCTCGTGGTTCGGGCCTCAGATGATAAGTCAGAAACTGTAAGGTTAACAGAACATGCTTCACTCCTCTATATATCATTTTTATGAGGGCATTGCTTACCTTAGTTGATGAAGTTCTTTTATCTAGCTAAACAATGAGGACTGGGTCTGTTTCTCTCCTAGCACAGTTCCACAGGCAGGTAAGTTCCAGGTTTCTGTCAGCTGAGATCATAAGCACCCTGGGACTAAACCTCTGGCAGTAGCTGTGTAAGGTCAGTGGAGGAGGATGCTGACGGTGTGGCGCCGTTCAGCTCAGCTGCTGAGCAGTCCCGGGGCTCTACGTGCACTGCCCGCAAACCGCCCTGCTCTGTACGTGCTGAGGTCCCGCACAAAGCACTTGTTCCCCCCGCATTTGCCTTCAGTGCCCCACTATTTCTGCTCACTTGGCATGCCTTCCCTGGCTGGCTGCTTCCTGAGCCTTTTCTACTTCACCACAGAGCAAGTGTTAAAGGAAAGAAAGATATTTGCAAATCTTCAGCGCTTTCCGAGTTGCCTGAATTCCCCCAGCACTAAGGTGCATGTGTGCAGATGCCGATGTTTCCCCAGCGCTCCTTTCAATGACTACGCTCAGCACTTTGCTAGCACAGAGCCAAGGATTATTCTAGTGGAATTACAAGAGACGAGGCAACTCTGTCTCTGCAGAGAAAACAATTTCACAGAAGACTAAACTAAGTTAGGACGAGAAGCAGGGACACAAAGGCAGGGAAAAAGAAGCTGAGCTCTCTTTGCCTTGCCAGAATGAAGAGCCAATTAGGGTAAACTGGCATCCAGAGTATTTTTTTAAAGGACAGAAAGGCATGGAAGCGTGAGGTGATTTGATTCCACGTAACTTTCTTTGCCAGCTTAGTTACCATTGTACCTCCATCCATCCCCTTCCTGGGCCCTTTATTCTTCATGGTGCTTTTCAATGGTCCCACAGAAATCCCATTCTGTGTGATAGAGGAACGGGACGTGATTCAGAGAGCATGGCACATGGGTACCTGAGGAAGCAGGAATGGAGAAGCCTGTGCACCTCAGCTACTGATTTCCCACCTGATTTTGGATAAAATATACGTATTTTGTACTTAAGAAGTCTAGTGACGGGAGCTATGAGCTCTGCTGTGGTTTTGCAGGATTGAAATCACCAGAGAACCAGACAGTCAAGGTGGGAAACAGATAAGAGTTGCCAAATATTTTCCCAGTGCAAAAGCATAGCATCTATGATTCACAGGGACAGGCAGAAGCATACCACACCAGTCATCATCCAAAGCCTATGCTCCAGCTCTGAGTTGTCCAGCATTCATATTGCCATGCTGTGGTCTGACTGCAGTAATGCTGACATCGTAATGGTAATGCTGAGGACGGTAAACGTTTGCTTTACAATTGTCAGCCTGCTTAAACCCAACAAGGAGCCACGTTTCAATGTGTTTCAAGGAGCCATGCACAGCCTTGGCCTGGTTTCTTCAAGTAGTTAGTGCAGACAACTAGAATCACCCAGAGATCATATCTCAGCATCCAAGAATGGTTTAGAGAAACCTCAAGTGAATAAACTCCCTCGGTGCTTGGTAGGGGAATCAACAGTGTTACAGGACATAAGACAGAAAGAAACACATCTGTTTTCCGTCTTCCTTGCAGGTATTATAGGCTTGATTTGCAGATATAAAGTCTGTAAAAACGGGTAGAAAAACAGACCCAGAAGACTTAAATCTTATTGTTCATTTGTGTAAATTAGGAACAATTCAAGTGAAATCAATGAAGTGTGAAACAAACATAAGAAATAATCAGTACAGGACAAGCATTCTGATATTTGTTTCTTCTTTCTTCTTTCCTCGATCTTACGAAATGAAATACATTTAAAGAAGCACTGCACTTCTCTAGGGCTCATACCGCAGTGATGTGAACCTGGAACAAATTTCTTGTATGTGCATATGAAACACAAAATAAAGGTTGAAGATGGAAAACCATCTGACAATTAATGACCTACAATGACAGAGAGCTTAGGAAATGGAAAGAAGGCTGGGACCTTTGGGAAAGCTGTCTTGTACCAGTGCTGATTCCACCATCCTCTGCCCAGCGAGACCCTGATCTCAGATTCACCCTCTCCTGGAAGGGGGAAGGCAATGTGAGCCAGGGAACAGAGTGCTGGTCTAGATGTCAAAAAACTTGAGCTCTTTTCTCCCCCCTCTTGGGGGCCTGCTTACCTTCTGCAAGTCAAACCTTTCTCAATTTCTCCACTTAGAAAACAAAGATAATGATCCTGACTTTTATAAAGGTGTTTAGGAGGACAGAATGTGCAATCTAAGAGGTAGGTAGTACCTCTATAATACAAATAATGGTAGTAACAACAAGACATTTGTTTTCCTCCCTTCCTGACCTTCCTCCCACACACACCATTCATGCCAGACTCTCTCTGTGCTCTCAACTCCTGCTGCTTATCAGTTTCTAGCCAGAGACACTAACACCAAATATAAAACATTTTAACACATGTGATCTCTCTCTCCTCTCCTCCCACCATCCTTCCTCTGCAGGAGAGAATGATGGATATTTGAAATGTGCATCTCCACCTCTCTCCCCGAGCTGTGACGCTTGCTAGCAAAGAAAAGGCTGTGATGAGGCTCTAGCGCCATTGCTTACACATTTGATTGATGATGACTGTGCTGGAGACTGGGAGAAGATTGGTTTCTGGGGCTGATTGATAAAGTCTATCATGCGGCATGAAACAGTTGGAAAGAAAAATAATGGGCCATCTGATTCTTTCTAGCAGGAAATATTTAGTGAGAAAAGATTACTGAGGATTTTTCCTGATTAATTTGTAATTATAGAAACTTGCTTTTACATACGAATTTCACTGGGTATTCCTTTTGTTAAGCAAGATTGTCTGACCAGTTAATTAAGGAAAAGGTACACTTATGGAATATTAAAGGAAACCACTAACATTCCATTTAGCTGGAGTGATGAGTAGGACTGTTCAGGCGGTATTGCTTAGCAAAGGGAAGACCCAGTGAAAGATCCCATTTAAGGAGTTTGCTTTACCTGGTAGTAAAAAAAAAAACAAACAAAACAAAACAATGAATTAATGATTCAATGGAAAACAGATAATGCTGGGATTGAATTTTTTGTGGGGCTTCACCGATATTTCAGAGATCTGTTTGCTTTTTGATGCTTAAAGCACTTTGATTATTCTTTTTTAATCCTTTTTTTCTAGATTTTCTTAAGTGCCACTTGCAGTTCTGACTTTAACTTGTAGTCTAGAACAGACTGAAACAGGTAGTCTGGAGCAGGCAAGCTGTTCTTCCACAGCTAACGAAGTTACACTGCGCAGGGGACAACTGGTGTTCTTTAGTCATTCTTTAAATTTGGGACAGTAGCACATGAGGTTCTTTGATCTGACCACGGAGTAACCTCCGCTGCCTGCTGAAAGAGAACATCTACATTATGCAGATGGAAAGTGCAAGCCATCACAGAGGAAAACTGCAAATGTTGTTCTCCCTTTTAAATTTACTTTCATAATGTAAAATTCTACAGAAAGACCCTAACTGTACGCACAAACATACAATTAATTTTCCATGGGTAATGTACAAGTGATGCTCACCTAATATTGTCACCTAAAAGGTCTTCAATTGCTTTAGCAACATCCAGTCCGTTGGAGCTGCTTACAACTCATGCATGAGCTTGGCAATTATAAATGGAAATGAAATTTTCATTTTGCCTGTGAATAGGGTGAACTCTAAGCAAACAGGAACCCAGTAGCTGTGTTGCACTCACAGCCTCAGAGATGCAAAAGCAGGAGGAATTACCAAAATCAACAAAAAACTAATCTCTTTAATCCTGGGAAAATTTTAAACTAGTTTTAATAATTGATACAGTGTCAGAAGCAGCCTGAATCCATGGAGAGGAGATTAATATTAAATGAGAATGCTTCTCCATCTCTGTATGGGAAAGGATGGCAGAGTCATTAAACAAGTCCTTTGCACACCAGACTTGGCATAAGCTAGGTAAAATGCTGGTAAAATTGCTATGGTTGCTTCCTTGCTCCAGATTCATACACAATCTGACCAGTGGTGTGGTAAGAGGAGACCTGACAGCTCTGCCAATTTTGCTCTTACAGGAGATAGAAACTAGGAAATATTGGAAACAAATGCAAAGAAGATGGAAACTATCTGATAATCTGTATTAATAGTTTCCATTTGTGACCCTGAGCTTTATGGGCATTAAGGCTTGGCAGCAGCCTGTTTGCCCTCTCTCCTGCACCGCCCTGCTTCCAGCTGGCAGTTTTTGGCTTCCCTGCTCTGCCTTTTGCCATGTGCAGGGCTGAGAAGCAACCGAGACACCCGCCACGCTGGCATCCCTGCATTGCAAATCTATTGACTGTGGCTTCTGGCCAACCACTGAGAAACAATCAAAGCCGATGGCTCCAGACTGCCACATGATAGCTTCCCAGTGATGATCCTTCAACGAGATATGGTGCAGCTCTCTGCAGCTGGGCAGATCAGAGGAACTGCAATTCATTAACCTTGCCTGGGGCAAGGCTGGTAACACATGCAACCCGTAATACAAAATGGCAGGTACAGTGGAAAGCAGAGACACAACCTCAAACAGAGCATGTTCCACTGTGCTAATACTTCGCTTTTCCAGTCGTGTTAACTCCTATCAAATAAGGCATTTATGTCCATATCTACAAAGGTATTTAGATACTCCAGTGCTGCTGAATTCAGTATCAGTTTGTCACCTTTGTGAACCTGCATCTTAAGCCTTATTTCTGTACCATCATGCAGTATGCTTAATGCTGAGAAGGTCACTGTTTGTATCAAAGTTATTACATTGCTCTCTCTCCTACCAGTTACGGCACAGCTCTGTCTTCATATATGGTCCTCATCGCTGTAGTATCTGAAGCTTTTCATGCGACTTAAAAGCCAGCAGCTCTGTCTTTGTCTCTCTCTTATCTCCCATTCAGAAGCAGGATCATTATCTTCAATATACCTATAAAAATAAGTATTGTGAGATTACTTGGGGAAAAAAAAGCAGCCTCACTCTGTGATAGGTAGTAACGCCAGATCAGACTAGTGGTTACAAAATACAGCAGAAGAAAAAGAAAGAAAACATACATCACTGCACAAGTCCAGCCTGATGCTCAGGAGACATGCTGGAGCTGTGCCTTGGAGCCCTGTGCCAAATGGCTAGGTTTTGTGAGGATAGTGAGTGGCATTGTATTAAAGGTAACACTTCCTTCAGGATTTAATGTAAATAGACAGAGTTTTATTAACCTGCCCCCTGAGGTACCTAATAAGGATAACGTCAGAGAAGAGAAGCAATAAGGAAATGAGTAACAACTTACTGTATTATATATGCATGATGATAATCAATACTACTTTGCACTAAAATAGTAGTTGGCATCCAAAGATCCCCCAACATTGCAGTAAGGACTCATTCATCAACGGGCTAGTCTTGAAAGGCACTTCAGTATTATTGCATGCTTTGTTCAACGGTGAGTGAGGGGAGGGGGGCACAGAGAAAAGACAATGCTTGCCCAAGGACACATTGCTCACAATTGACAGGGTTCTGAAAAATAGCCCGAGTTCCTGTGTTCAAAGTCTCACGGTGATTAATGCCTGGTGGAGGCCATTATGCTCAAACCACTTAAACAAAGGCCATCAGCTTTTAGTCTCTGATTCCTAGAGCAAATCCAGTAATTGCGCTTTCTTTAGCGCTGGACTCTTGGAAAACTAAAGATGAATTAGATGGCAGAACAAGCCGTGTGTTAGGTCTAACGGTTGCGACCGATCACTCAGGAAAGTGTCCCTCAAAAGGGGGTTTCTCTCAGGTGGGGAGGCAATAACATCCTTTGCTTGGTATCCACACGAGGCACACAGCACAGGCAACGCAGTGATGGCAGCAGGGAGCGAGGCTGTTAGCGAGCGAGCTGGCAAACTGTAATTGCTACCCAGTGGCAATTTACAAGCACAGGCAGCCACTCTGGTAGATTTGATTTAAAATAACACCGATGCTGCTGGCCGCTGATTGACAGCCTCCTCCATCACACTTGGCAATTGCTGGGAGTCTCCGCAACCGCTTGGTTCTCGCTGCTCACCATCCATCTCTGCCACGGGAGGCTCACGGTCCGTGCACGAGGCCCCGTTGTGCCAACAGAGAAATCAGCTCCCGGTCCAGCCAGGAAACAAAGCAGAACTTGCTGCAGGTAACAGAGGCTGACGTCACTGGGAAAGTCACCAAACTGGCGCTGAAAACTTGGAAAGAGGCTGAAATTCTCCAGCAAGTGTGCTTTTGGTGCAGCTCTGCCTTCCCCCAGGGCTGCTAGGAGACCATCCCGCACACATCCATTAAGCGTGCTGTTATTACAGATGGCAGGGAGATGGAGGGTACTTGGCCCTGGGTTGCGAACGTTATTATTTCCTGATCATTAACACGGTGAGTGGCTTCTTACAAGCTGAAATATTGCAGAAAAATGTGAAATGCATAAGGAGCAGGGCACAAGTTCACTGCAAAAAAAATTTTTCACCCAGGGACTGGTTCCAGGCCACGTGGTTATGGGATGTCTTAAAGATACAAGGGCCTCTTCCATAGGCACGTGGTGTCTGCTCCATTCCCATCTCCAACACACAGCCACCAGTGCACGCTTGGTACTAGAGATCAGCTTAAGTGCTCAAATAGCTCCTCGGGGATTTACTTTCTGACTACAGAGTTTCCAGTGCTTACAGATGTACTGTCTCTGGCAATATTTGGTACTTTAGCTAAAAAGCCTGAGCTTCCAGAGTCATTTGATCACCTAAAATGCTCAGCTTGCAGGCAGAACACCCTACAGACATCAACGCTGAAGATTTAAACCTCAGCAGGTAAATATGGAAACCCTGGCTGCTGCTTTTTTTTTTTTTTTTAATTTATTTTAGGATTAGAGGCATGAGATAAAGCCCAACTCGTGATTTTTTAATACTTCAGGTTAGCAGTTCCAGTCACCTGCAAAGGTCCTTCCCACGTGGGCCCTGCTTGTTAAATGCATCAGTTAATTCTAGCTCCGGGGTATCACGCAGGGAAAGACAAAGGCTTTGAAGCAACTATGGCTCTATCCATTTTCAGCCCCAAAAAAAACCTCCTGGCTGTCCTGAAGTAGCACTGAAGTCATACCCACTGAAAATCCTGTGACTCTGATGGAAGAATAATTGCCTGCTCTCTCGGTATTAATACATCTTTGGTTTCTGGTTGGCTGCATTTGCATCTGGCTTTGCAGACTGCCTTCCCCTGAAGCATCTTTATCGGATTTGCTCAGTCTCATGACTTAGTCTGTTTTTTAAACTAAGTTCTAAATAACTAAAATAAGCCCCAGGATGGCTTAGGCTGCCCAGGTGAGACAGGGAGAATGTGGGATACAGCCCAGGCTGAGAGGAAAGGGTTGGAGCTGCTCCTCCCTCCTCGCAGGCCAGCGACGGTCCTTGAGCACAAGCAAGGCCCACGGCACAAACACTATAAATAACATTAATGGGGCACTGCTGGCGACATCAGAGCAGAAATTAGCGAGACTGGCAAGTGCAAAGCAGCAGCAAACTGAAATATTTTCACTGCGAGTGCTTTCTGGAAATGGTCTATCTCAGGCCAAGTCAGACAAGTAGGGGGGCAGAAGATTTGCCTCCACCCAGCCCGGTGGTGAGGGACGGGCGCAGCAGCCTTACTGCAGGCCAGGAGGAATACCTGGCAGCCAGAGACGACAGCAGTTCGTGTTTTAGGACAATGTGCCCTTACAGATGGCACAGGAGCAGTGGTTCCTGCGGGTATTTTTCCCTGCACTGTGATTCACACCGCGGGGTGCGTGGGAAGGAAATGAATGGTATCAGGTCTTTAAAAAGTGCAGTGTCACCACACTCCCTGCAGTGACTTCTGCTCAACAAGGTAAGCATGGCAATGCTGCCCCCAGAGTCCCAGCTCTTCATTTCCCACTGCATCTCCCGGGAGGGGACTAGCCTCATCGCTGCCTTGTGCTGCTCCACAACTAGGACATCCTATCCCACACCTTTTCACATCCAAAGGAGCTGCAGCAGCCTGCTCAGGACTTCTTTCCCTTTCTCAGCAGACACCTCCAACAAAAATCTTAGCAGCAAAACTGTTTGGCTGCCAAGGTGTCATTCTGCTGGGATTAAAATTGCTCCCGGCCTTTGGATGGGTCCTCCTGAATAATAAAGCGTATCTAATAAAACAGTCTGTTAATTTTCGAGCTAGAGCAGAAGCATGAATTGTGTAGGAAGGCTCTTGGAAGCAAACCAGGCTGCTCTGAAGTGGCCATGAGCACCTTCAGCACAGCCATGAAACAGCCAGGAAGCAAAGAAAGTGCAGACTGGGCAGGGATTGCCCCAGCAGGCTTGTGCTGACATTCCTGATGGCACTTTGCATTTTCTGGTGCCCGAGCTCTCTAGCATAAAGATAGCTCGAGTACATCCAGATGTGCTGCATGCACGGGCCCCACATGCAGTATCAGCACGGCTTTTAATAGCTCTCTGGGGAAGACAAAAGTGCTGACATCTACCTCCCTCCATCATCTGAGCTCCTCTAGGTGAGGGTGACTTGCACGTCCAGAGCCTGATACCAGTTCCTATGTCAGGCTACCGGTACAGCCCAAACAGGGCTGCCCCATCAAGGCAAACCAGGGTCAGCCATGCAGACACACAGCTTTATACCCGCACGGTGATGGCAGGCAGTGAAATTCCTTACAAAGAGTCCTGCATTGGGAGGCTGAAAGGACAGAGTGCCTGCCCTGAGGACACAGCAGCTGGGATGCCAAGAGGGCAGCAGCTGCATTCACGCCCTGTGTTTGCCTTTCAGGAAGGCTGGACACTGTTCCAAAGTCCTTGTTCTCTTCTTTGCTGGGCAAACTGACTCTACCTGCAGTGTTTGTTCCCAGCTCTTCTCTCTCCTGGTCAGTGGCAGAGGAGAGCTGGCTCTGCCCCTTCCTCCCTGCTGCTTACAACATCTGCTGAGCTGTTTGTTGAAGCCCCTGACAAGCCACCTTGCCCTTTTCTACAGTCTGAGATTGGGTCATCAAGGCTGAAGCTCCCATCTGGGGATGAAAGCCTGTTGGATGATGCTCAGAAACGGAAGGTGAGAGCACATGGTGCAACAGATAGCATCGGCAGAGTCTGACACACGCCCCAGTGAAGGGCTGTGAGGTGTCAGGGGATGCCTGATGGCAAAGAAACCAAGGTTCAAGACTTGCTATCACTGGGTCATCACAACAGCTGACACGTAGACAGAGCGGTGAGGTTCACATGTTAGCAGTAGCAACAAGGAAACGCAAGCAATCAGTTATCAACTTGCCACGCTGTGCTTGTAGTACACACCAAGCGGTACGTTTGGATTCGTACTTAGGACAGGGACTGGTTTGGAAGTCGCTCTAGCCTACATTCATAAGCATAACCCTGACTTGGAGAAAACCACACTGCAAACAGCTAGGTAGGTAATGTTGGAAAAGGAAAGAGAAGCACAAATGATTTTCTATCAGGTCAAGACTAAAATCCTGCTTGCCCGTCTCCTAGATCACTACTGCCTTGATGCTGCTTTGATGAGTGACACAGGGCCCTGAGAAGAACAAAGGTTTACTCTTGTTTCAGATAGATTCTATTTTTTTTCCCATTTAGACTAGAGATAGAACACGGATAAATTCTCAATTCTTGGCAAGCTGAGACAGATTTGGACCTAAATGTTACTTTCCAGATTCGCTGTGTTCCAACGCACTCCTTTTTGCATCTCTCAGGTCAGATGCCCCAGGTTCTGCAGCAAGCACAAGCCCTCTGTTCACAAGCTGAACAGACTTGCTTTATTTTGTTCATAGTTTTATTTTGTTCATATCCGCCTGCTGTTGTCCTTAATGCAGGATTAATGGATGCATTGCTTTGTGGTCGGTTTATTTAAATTACTGGCAGCAAACAACAGTCATAATACACTTTGTTGCAATGAAATGCAGTTTGTAGTGAAATCTATTATAGTTCAAATATAAATTAATTATAATCCCTTCTGCTGTAGTGAACCTTCATGTATAATTAACATTTACTGTAGGGGGAATAGAACAGGAAAAATCCCCATCTGAATGTTTCAATGTCAGTAATAATTTCCACATCCCTAATGTCTCTCAGAGGAAGTTATATTATAGCTTACCTGTCCCCCTGCACAGCGCAAGTCACAGCTGTCTCCAGCTGCAGCCAAAATACTCTGCTGCAGCATGAAGAAAACATGAGCAATTTCACATCATGCTGGGCTCTGGTCTCCAGGAAATATGGACAGCAGCTTTTTCACTGCATCCAGCTCAGGACTTTGGAGATAAAAGTGGTAAGAGATGGCAGCCCGGCGGGTATTGGCAACTACACCACTTCTGGTACAGATGTTAGACTCGGGAATAGTTTTTGGACCCAAGCTGCTCCAGGCCCCGTGGCACATAAAGGCTGAACTCACGTGAAAGGCAATGAGGAACCTGAAGCGCCGGGCTAGCCCTGGAAATAGCCTACGTCCTCCAGATCCCTGTGGCCCAACTTGTCGGCCCAGCAAGGAGCTCTGCACCTCCTGAACAAACTATTTCTACTGGAGCTGAGTTTGCTCAAGATGGCAAAATGCACTGCTCAAACACTGTAACAGCAGCTCCGCAATCTGCAGGCACTTCACTCAGCCTGGATCACGCGCTTCTGCCAGAAGTGGTTACTTACTGCTCCAGGACTTGTAAAGCCAGGCTGCAGGAAGGTGAGAAGAGCTCTTCTGGGAATAGACAAGGTGATGGCTCAGCGTCCAAATTTGTTCAGGGCAAGGGTCAGCATAAACACCAGGAAACTAAGGCTGGTAAATGAAAATTTGGAGCATCCTTCCCCCTCATGATGAAGCCTCCTGTTCCCAATCCCTAATGAGAGCCAATTGCTGCTGATAAATTTTACATAATAGCTTTTTGCTTGTTCTGCAAATTAAGCAGAAAAATTGCCTATTAAAGGGAAAACTGGGGCATTTCTTAAAACTTAGTGTAACCTATTTAGTTGGTTAGGTCAGACGCAGGGTGGAATCCAAAGTCTCCTTATTAATTTTCTGCAGGGAGCAGCAGTTTGTACTGCTGCAATGTCTTGCTTCAGAGCCCCAGCAAGAGCAGATTTCAGATCCACATCAAAGCTGGCTGGTACCAGAGGGGCTGTGTTAGCTCCTTGGCTGACGTGTAGGTAACTGTCCTTCGGTGCAGCACACAGCTCTCTTCTGCTGGTTGACTGGTTACCCACACAAGCTTCAGCTATGTACAAACCACCACCAAAGAGGGAAAATGCCAAGCTTGAGCCTTAGAGCCTCTCTTCAACCAGGACCTGTCACAGCAGCTCTCTGCCTCCCAGTTGTGTGCTGACCCAATCCTGCCTTTCAGCGGTCAGCTCTGTAGTGACATGGAGAGCATCAGGCTTAGTTAACCCTGGAGATAAAAAACACAACGCCTAGTAGAACTAATCTTCTGAGGGATGTGAGCACCAAATCCTGACTCGTTTCGCTTTGGGGCGTAAGATGGCACCACATTTACTTAATGCCGAGCTTGGCTGCAATCTGAAAGTGAAAGAATCCAGGCTCAGCCTCAAAACACAGTCAGATATTCAGGCCTTGTTAAAATATCCCCCCAAACCTTCCTTGCAAATCACAGTTGTACACTTACATTCCATATCACTCTCTCCCTGAATGTGTCTATATTCATTCTATGCTAACCCTGTACAACTCCCCAGCTGTGTTTGCCTCCTTCTGATCATCCCCCTGTCCTCTCACTCCCACATAATGTGCATTCATCCTTCCCCACATCCCTGCCTGCTCTGCACAGGCTCCACTCTACCTCCTTGCTCTTCCTCTTCCCCTGCAGTCCTTGCCAAGCAGGGTCACAGCTCACCGGAGACCAGCCCGGTGGACCCTGAATTCCATGCCAGGACCCATTCCCTCCTTCCCATTATTCTACCTTTGTCATTGCAAGGCTTTTTGGTGTGTTTCTTTGAAATCGGCTCTGGACTGCAGACATTTATTTGCAGTAACACTCAGAGCTACCAGGAAACAGCAAGAAGCAAGAGAAGTTTGTTGGTCAAGCTTGGCTGAAGAGAATCTGCTTGGAGGTTAGGAATAACTAAGAAGCTGCTGGTCACTCTTTTATTATCCTCTCCATCTATTAAAAGTGACACCTTCTTATGGTCTTCCTTTTAAACCATCTGCTTCATTCATCCTCTCCCCTCCTCTTAGACAAGGTAGTGGCAAACTTACAGAAACTCCAAATTGCGGGCTTGGCCATAAGTCCTTGTTACTTTCTCCTAACTGGCCCATTTGTCTTTCTCCACCCAGAGCATCACAAGACGGCCTCAGCTCCTCATGTTTAAGAGTCCATAAAACGCTCGCATCCCCTGGCAATGCAGCAATCGCCTCCAACTCAAGAACCTGTGACCAAGGAGCAGTCAGCATTACCCACCACAAAGGTCAACAGCTGATTGCTCCTTGTTCTTCCTCCACTGGTTTTGCCACTAACTGGAACTTACAGACGTCCTGTCTCTGCTGGAGCTCGTGCAGAGCACTGCCGGCTGCAATCACGAACACACCGTGCTCCACTGCATTCCTGTGCTGGCACCCATCCTGCCTGCAGGCTGCCTCCACCTCCCCACACCCCCGTTTCATCCATATGGACGAGCAAACACACAGAGATGCAACTGAACTTACTGCGGCTGGTTCTGCCTGCTCCCCTCTTACTGACTGTAGGGCCTCACAGCTCATTTATCTGCTTCTGATACAGGTCCCGTGGGCCTCGTTGGCTGCACAGGATCCCCACTTAAACCCAGGGTGTGCTTTTATTGTTCTCTGTCTGAGCTGCTGAAAGCAATCCTGACTGTCTTAGCTAACCAACAGCATCGCCCAACCAACCTCATGCTCCTGGCACGTGTGGGTCCCTTGCTTATTCTTCACCAGCTGGGAAAGAATCACCCCGGGATTTGCTCACCATCAATGCGTCTCCAACACACAAGCAACAAAAAATAAAAAATAAAGTGGGGAGCATCACAGAAGGGAAAAAATAGGGAAAATAGCAGCAAAGGTCACCAGATCTAACCTTGGTCTGCCTCAAAGAGCTGCTTGTCCTCCATAAGCAGCATCCAGAAAACACAAGAACTGTTAAATGCTATATGGACCTGCAAAAAACACAACTGAGTCCCTTCGTGCCAGTAAAGATGCAGCCACTGGCAGCTCTGGCAGCTTGCAGGTCTCCCAGGGATAAGCGCAGTGGGGACAGATATTGTTTATTCCTTTCAATTTTGGCTGAGCCTGTGCCAGTGCTCTGAAGCCTCAGAGCCTCTTCACTTTGTGTGCACACACCAATTAAGTAAGTAACCTCTGCTGGCACGAAATAACCACTGCACCTTGGAGAAAACAGTTTTAATAGATAAGGGGAGGTGTTTTTAGTAAAAAATGTGTTGATAAACTTATGCAGAGGAATACAACAGATGTGACACAACTTCACACTTTCTTCCAACCAAAGAAAAACAAATTAGAAAAACTGAAACATGCTTTGGGCATTTTTCTTTTTTAAACCAAACCTTTCTTTTGTTTCCATTACTGAGATCTTTTGTTTTAAAAATATGTCAAGTTGTAATCAGATGGATCACTTCCCCCTCTTCCACCAAAACAAGTCAATGTTTCATTCAACCCAAACCACAAATTTCCCTCTTCCTCACCTGTCCCTCACCCCTTTCCTCCCTGCTCTGGGAATGTAAAAAATGCTTCTGTTCCCCCAGAAGTGTTTTTTCTCCTTTTCAGTACATTGCTAAACATAAACACCAATGATTTACACAGCTCTGCTTCTTTTTTCTTTTATTTTTCCTAGGGAAGCCAATGCACAGCAGGGCAAACCTGTTGCAGAGTCAGAGCAAAGGCGCACAGCGTGGTCCCCTCTCCACTACCAGCTCTCTGCCTACCCCCCAGCTGCCAGCTCCTGCTCGTACCTCTGCCCTGCACCCTACATCCACTTGCCACAAACAGTGCTCTGGTTCTGAAGCCTGTTTTTGAGGCTCTGCTCATTCGTGGAGCTCCAGGAGCATAAATAGAAAAGGCTCGGTGTTCTCGGGCACGGGGTAGATAAGGTGAGCTTTCACAATTTAAAAGCAGTAGCTGTGGTTTGACAAGGTTAGAGCTAAAAGCAGAGTATTTCACTCTGATATCTCCACCTCTGGCTACACAGAGGAAGAAGACTCGCTTATTGTCATTCCCTCTTGTCCCACTCCCCAGTCCTTCTGCCCTCTGAGCTATAGGACTGATTTATACCCTCCTGAATCTGCGGCAGAGATCTGTCAAGGCATTTCTAATGCTACCTGAGCATTACCTATGCAATCATAGCAACTCACATTATATTAAGGACTACCCTACACATTAGCACTCGTTAGAGCAGCAGCCTAACCCCTGGCAGCCGGTTCTGCGGTAACACAGTGTGTTGCCACGAGTAGCCTCATATTTGTGTCACTCTGCGAATTAAAGTTTATCCGCATCATAGCCACAGACACAAAACACGGACATAAAGCAGGAACCAGAGCTTTGGAACCATCCAAAAAAATGAGATAACTACTTCACCCTGAGTTTTAATTAAAATGGGCTTAGCCACTTTATTTTATTTTATTTTTTTTTCTGACAGCCATCTCCCATTTTCTTTTTAAATACAATCTGCTCTCATTTTTCAGTGCCATCGTAGGGTTGGTGACCAAAGTACAGAAATAAAAATCACATGACTGAATTACTGCATTTTCCAAACACTTAGGATTTTATTGCCAGTAGCTAACTGCATTCACAGAACATCTGCTTTCAGTTCGTGGTGCAATCTCTATCTCAAACTGCAGCTATAACTGCTCTGGAGGAGCCCAGAGACAAGCCATAGCATTAAAGTCTGACCTACTTCCATCAAAGAATTGTTATCACCTCCTTTTCCTTTTCTCTCCTTCCATTTGCTTTGCCACTTGCCACCTTCCCTTTCCGGACCAGCTTCTGTTTGCAGAAATAGCTAACATCTACATTTACTTGGGTCTGGGAGAGCAGGATGGAGTGGAAGTTACAGGGGATGACAGGCTTGCAATAACTTCACACCTTGAAGCCACAAGTTCAAATCCACGCACGCGTAATTGAGCCCTTCTCTCTTCTGAACTTGCTGTACTGAGAGCTGTGAGGCACAGGCACTTGAAATCCTCAGGGATTTCAGTGGGAGGAAAAAAGCAGGTCAACACATCCTCGGTGTCTTTAGCCAAAACTGCCCTGTCATCGTTTTCTGAACTTTCTGGATCTCTCTATGATGAAAGGAGAATATCCCTCAATGCTGGAAGAACATTCCAGCTATTCCCTTTATTTATTTATTTTTCACTCTGCATTATGAACTAGCACATTAACTAGCACCTGGCAGCCACCTTCAGAGAGAGCAGCAAAGCCTTTTCTTTATTTAAAGGTTGTGAATGCAGAAAACAGAGCGGTGCATGCGGAAAATAGAATGGCATCTCTATATAGGATTCCTGACATGAAGAGAGAACTGGCAGTAAATAAAAGACAAGATGAGAATCAATAGCATGTGAAAGGGAGAAAAAAAGAACATAAAAGGAAGTGCAAGAACCTGGAGAGGAAAAAGGTAAAAAAAAAAAAAAAAAACAAAAAACCAACAACAAGATGACAACATTGTTTTTTTACAGAAACTAAATTTGTAGGGTCTGGGGTTTCATCCAACCCTGGCAGAAATCTATAGCATAGCTGTCACTGATTTCAGCACCCTTTGGGTCAGGTGCTCTGTTTTTTCTTGTATTTTAAATTCCTGCCCATCCTGGTGAAATAAGACATGTGATACCTTTGGAAAGGTACAACAGTAAATCCCCACTGGCCTCCCAAGATAACAATAAAGCAAAAGCAGGCTGAGCAATGCCACTGAACCAATCCCCACAACAGCAGCTAACACGTCTCGGCTCTGGGTTCTCTCCCTATCCTGACAACCTGTAGCACAACGCAGGGTCCCTTCTTCGCAGTTCACTGGGAATTGCAATTAAATGGAAGGTTTGCAATGAAAGCAAACATGGTAATGGAGTTAATTTTAGCAAACCACTAATGAGCAATACACCAGCCTCCTTTTTTACCCTTATGGCCAACCTCCTAATGTGCCTTCTCTTGCTTTATTGAAATCATTAACAACTAACCCGCTGTCCTCCTTTTGGAAAACACATTTCTTCCAGATTCTGCTCCACAGGGATCTGAAAGAGCTTTTCCAATCAACAATTCATTGAATGAAGTCTCCAGAAGTCTGCTGCTGTCCTTTCCATCCTGTGCTTGACCTTGAGCTATTTAAACCTAGATGGATTTCAACTCTGTAGTCCCACCAGCCTGCAGATTCTCCTCCCCACCCTCCACCTGGGATAAGAGGCTTTTCAGAAAGTGTTAGAGGAGGTCTGCTAAATGATGCATTGAAAAGAGCTGGAGGGAAAAACAACTTTATCATCATCCTGTGGTTCAAGCAGAAGGGGATAGGACTCCTCAGTGCTTTAAAAGAGAATGAAAAATAAAAAATCTGAGCAGAGAGCAATGCAAAAAAAGGAAAATTAATACTTTTTGATCAACTAATGAAAATGGGTTCAAGACAGCAAGGTACCAGGAGAGTCCCTGGCATGGTGTGTTTGGATGAACGCAGGCTCCATTCTAGTACAACTTTTCTTTGGAAGATGAAAGGGTAAGGGGATATCAGGAGAAAAGCTCTGTCCAGCTGCAGAGAATATGCTATGAAGGAGTGTGGGATTGAGACAAGGGAAAAGTTACTGTTCAGAATTTAGATGCACCAAGTTAAACGGCTGGAGCACCACTAGATAGCCAGGAGTGCAGTTTAGCATTTCTGATACGGATTCTGCTGCAGATTTTTATAGTAGATGCAAGACGGAACAAACGCAATAGCTCCTGAGTGCTGTATATCCTCACAGCTGCTCAGTCTCCAAGCAGCTGCAGGAATTTCAGTCGTGGTACAGGTATGCTGGCAGAACTCCACGGGAAGGGGCTATACATGTTTTCATTATTTGGTCTGAACCAGTGAGTGACTTTCACAAATGCTATCACATTCCTCCAAAACTACTGTTTCTGCCAAAACACTGCTAGAAGAGTAATTTGTCCACAAACCATCAACACCAGAAAATTTGCTAATTGCCCCCTGCAAGGTCACGCTGCCAACTGGACTCTATTAACGTGCGACAGAAGGTCACAGAAAGCAGAAGCCAGAAAAGCTGTTCCATTTGCTTGCATTAAGGATCACGATTTGCCTAACCCTGTGCAATAGATCAGAGGAGAGGGAGAGGAGAAACAAGAAAAACCTTCCCAGCAGCAGCATCTTCCCCTGCTGAGCAGTTGTCCCCTCTAGCCTCAGAAGCATGAGGATGCATTATTTAACAGAGTCAGACCAGGTTTTCTCAGGGGGGCAAGACCCCTTACTTCGGAGATCTCCCAAGTACTCATTTATTCAGATCTTTAACCTTCTGGAATGAAAATGAGCAGAAGAACAGATTCTGCTCCCGTAGCACCCTGCATCTGGAGCTATTCCTTTGCTTTAGAGATCTCCAGAATTACACTCAAGTATTCAGGGAAATTCCAAAATAATGTGCTACCCTACCTCCAGCCCTCCTTCAGGAGATGCTGGGTTACATTGTTTGGGTACACTTCTGTATTTGATGACTAATTAAATAATAACATATTAAAAGCCAAAGGTAATAACTGTACATGAAATTATGAAAGTACAGTGCTGGAAATATTAAGTCAAGCAAGCAATGCCATCACACACCCGCCTTCTTATTCCCCTCCTAAAAACCTAATTATTTTAAACTGTACTTAGTTGGGCTGAAAATTGATGGAACTAACAAATTTCTAGAGCTAGCACAGGCAGAAGCATCCTACCATACAACTGAACACGACTATAGCTCAGCAGTATGACAGGTTACAAATCCCTGTACAGCTGTGCCTCTGAATCACATCCTGCCACAGCATGGTCACTCCACAAAGCTTTGCCCACATACTACAGTTTTTGTCTGCAAGTGTCCTGCTGGCTCCGAAGCCCTTTCAGAGCTCTGCCCACCCAGCCCACACCTTCCCATCAGGATAATATTTGCCTCTTGGTCGTTGCTGTATCTCCTGATACATTGCTAATTAAGTTCCTCTCCACACCTGTTTTCTGGCTCACTCATGTTCCTTGGGTGCCAACGCTGTTCTAGCACAAGGCATCAAAACAGCCAGGCAGTTCCAAGCAGCATTTTCTTGGTTTCCCAATCTTTTCTTGTGCTGTGCATTTATGTACATTCATCAGGCTTTTCATCTATCTCCCATTCTTTAAAAACCATATACCAACCGCTGCCTAATGGACTGATGTTTGCATCGTTTCACCTTGTCCAAGGGCTGTTTTCTGGTCAGCCATGCAGGCAAGCCTCCTCCACACAGGCATTTCTCCTGCCACCAGGTATTTATTCACAAAACCATGGGCTCAGAGGTGGTGACTTTGTTTCGTAAGTGAGAAACAACACACCTTGCTCCATCACATTGCTGCATGCACCCAGAGGAGCAGAAACAGAAAATTTCTACCTCTAACACTTCTGATCAGAGGCTTGTATGTATTTGTAGATATCCAACAGCACTATTGGACAAGCTTTGTTAACAACAATGCGACATATCATAATATTTCCTGAAAAAGACCTTCATGTCTCCTCATACTGTGCAGGGACTACCAAGGGGATATGCCAGGCTCAGTGTATGCACCCCTCAGACCACTTCCACCCACAGAGCCCCGGCCCCAAAATCCCAGAGCTCTTACCAGGGTCTCCCGAACTCCTCCTGCATCTCCATGCTGCCACCCCACGGAAAAGCCGCCCTCGGCCTTCCTCAGGGGCGGTGACTTCTGAGAGAAAACGAAGGCCTGGGCGTCGCCGTGTGGTAAAAAAAAACACCCCAAAACTCAAGGAGGTATTATTATTATCATTCTTTTTCCCCTAAAAGTCATCACATTGTCCTTCCCAAGCTGGCAAGGAACTGTTGCCGTGCAGGGAGCCGGGCACATGCTGTCTCCCCCTCTTTGACGCCTTCACCATGTGCTTCCCTCCTCCTCCAGCCGTGCGCGCACCCTGTTTAAGGCTTAAAATGGCGGCCGCGTAGGGCCTGAGGCTCCTGGGTGCAGGGGAGAGAAAAAAGCAGGTTGAAAGATCAACTCTGCCCTCTTGGGACGGTGCTGGTGAGTGTGGGGGCTTCCCTCAGCTGTGTGCTCCCTTGCCCTCATGGTCCCTTGGCCTTCATGTGCTCCTCCCTGAGGTGGGGTCGCCTCTCCGCTGCGGGGCTGCCCTCGTGGGGTGGGAAGTGCTGGGGAAATAAGGGTGCTGGGAGAGAAATAAGGGTGCTGGGAGAGAAATAAGGGTGCTGTGGGGGTGCCCGATAGAGGTGGCATGCCAGAAGCAGAGGTGGCTGGAGCTATCAATCACACTCCTGTTTCTAATCAGCAGCACCCCGGCTGGTGAACAAATAGCAACTCATTTGCAAAGCTTTTGCTCCTTTCTCTCATTAGCATAAGTATTGTTTTCCATTATCCATGGTGATTCACATTAAACTAATGCAAATTCATCTGTCATCTGAGCATATCTGAGTAAAGGGCAACTGTGAATTCAATTAGTGACTATTTGCCCCTATCCTACTAGGATACTGAAGGTGTACAGTGCTGTGTGGGAGCTGCCTGATGTGTTGCTTGGATCCTGGCTGACCTTACTGTAGTAGAAGCAGACTTGCATTTGTTTGCTACATCAGATTTGAACTTGTAGATATTGATAACATCAGTAATTCTGGCTTCAAAGGTAAACTTAAGCTTTTACTGCAGTTCCTCACCACATGATAAATGGTGTTTTTTATCCTCACTCCACCATTTTATGAAGTGACAATTCGCCCAGTAGTTTGAAATCCATTGCTGTTTGTTGTTTCCTTGGATGATTATAAGGGAGTTTAGTACTCCTGGGTATTTTCTTGAATTTGATGTAGTCAGAGGAGAGAACTAGCCATAAGCCAAGCTCTTTTTCATGTGCTTCACGGACATCCAGTTTCATGTAATATTCTTGCAACAGTAGAAACCTTGTCCTGGAAAAAAAAAAAAAAATCTGTATTGTAGGTAATGCTCTTGCACAATATTTGTTCTATACTGTAATTCTTTTTGTTTCATCCAGGAGAGGTGCATTTGCTGGCAGGTTGTTGCTGTGGTCCTTTCAGTAGTGTTTGCTTGCCTGTGTTGTAGAGTACACCCATTCTTCCTCTAGAAAGAGGAATTCAAAATCCAGATAGTACTTAATTGAGTTCTGAGAGATCCTACCAGAAAAGTGCTGCTGAAATACATTATCAGTTCATATTATTCCATGGGGAGAAGGTGATGGCAGGGGAGTTTCCTGATGCTTCTCCTTCTGGATGCTCTGAATCAGATGGGATGGGAGCTGTACGAATAAACAAAAAGTCCACAAGGTACTTGCCTGCACCACAACCACCCAGGCTATAATTCTCTGGGGTGCATACACTATAAATTCCTTTCACTGCTGGCATGTTAATGGCACTTGGGGAGATGTCACTTCAAAACTAAAATGAGCAATGACACACCAAGCAGCAGAAGGTAAATGGCTTTTAACTGGATAACATGTCAGTTAAAGGCTAAATTATTTCCCTGCTGTCACTTCCCTTTACTATGTCGGCTGGTGTTATTGGCCATTACTGACAATGGTCGAGAGAAATGATGCCCTTGGCCCTGGGGCATGCTGATTACCTTTGTAGGTATCTGTTTATGGTAAAATAATAGGCAGACAGAGTTGAAACAAACTTATTTTCTCTAAGATACATAGAAGTGACTTGTATAAAGAGGTATCACCACTTACATGACAGTATTTCACTAGTGACCAGATGCTTGTGGTGTCTTTCAGACAGATTTGCCATGAAAGGAAGCTTTCCCCAGGGTGGTGAATGTTTCTGGACAACGGTCATTGTTTGGGTCTTCTAGCTCATGAAGAAAACTTAAGGTCTCAACATAAGTCTGTATTGGTCTATGACTCCTACAGGAATTAGGCTCTGGGGACAAGATGTATCCTCAGGCATTCCTGTAAGACATTAGAATGGAAGAGGAAGCCTGAAACTTGCTATTTTTTTTCAGCCTTTATGGGCTTCTAGATGATGGTAATCAGAATCCATTTTTCTAGATGCTGTGCCATGTCTAATGCCAAGGTAAACATTGCTGCTTTAGAATCTTTCTGAAAGGTTGAGGGTTTGTGTGCACGTCTCAATTATGTGGGTGAGTCATTGCATGAAGGTAAATGGTAAAAGCAGCAATAGGTGCTACGAAACTCAGCAAAATCAGTGTTAAAGAAATTCTGAAAATTAATGTATTATTTATACAGTAGTTTTAGTATTGAAAAAGCTACTTAGTATTGAAAAGGCTATAATTTTTAAGGCTTTCTCAGCAGACTAATTGTTGTTAAGTAGCAGCAGAGCAGAAGAATTGATCTCTGGATTATAAAGCAGGAAAGCCAGAACTTTCTGCTTCTGTTGTCTAGGTACATTTTGAAAGCTGCCCCTGCAGAAATGGCCCTGTGGTTCTGTTTACAACAGGGATGCCAGGCGGTTATAGTTTGTAGGAGGTGACTTTCTCATTTCCAGATGTTTTGAGATCCACAAGTCAAACAAGGCCCTTTCTGTATCATCCTCAGAAAAAAAGGTTCTGCAAGACAAATAAGGGTTTTATCTACACACCTGTACAGCCAAACTGCTTTTGTATTGGTTGATGTGAACTAATCCAGGCTACTTAAAAAAATTAGTTGAGATTTAGTAGGTTCCTAACTGCTCTCCTGTATTTTGGGTATACTCTGAAGTGGCAGTAAGTTAAAGGTACTAAAATAATTTTTTTTCCCTTCAGGCTTTAGCTGTTCAGAATTAGTCTAGACAACAATGACCCTATTCTTATCCAGTTTAGGACTTCAGCCATTCATTTAAATGCCTTAATGGGAGGTGGGTGAGTAAAAGCCCAGGCAATGAGTGGTGTTGTGTAGTGAAGCTACTCATCATGCTTTGAGCGCGTTCCTTGTGCCCCTTGAGTTCCAGAGATCCCCAGGTATCAGATTCCAGCTTCAGAACCTGAATCGAACAGGTGCTCGGGCTTCCTTAAAGCATGTGGAATGTGGCAGGAATCCTTTAAGTTCACTAGCAAACACTTCGAAAACCAGATGGTTTCTTTGCAACAGAACCCTGAACATAGCAGGAAAATAGAAGACACTCTCCTCCCTCTCTTAGCTGGAGAAAAGAATCTTAAAAATGCCTTGCATGTGCTAAATAAATAAATTTAAAAATGAACCTTCTGGCCAATCACAGTTTAGCTACCCTGCAATTAAACAAATCCACAAACTGGCAACACATTTACATCTCATTAAGGGGAGGCAAATGCAGCAACTGCATGAAAATTTAGAAATTAGACACAATTACCATGTTGGCTGGAGGCAGGAGCAGGGAGCATTGTTGAGGGAGGCTTTTAAGAGAAGTTTGATGGTTCCTTAATTGGCTGCTGCCTCCCCGGTCCCACCCAGCTCTGCTGTTTAAATGAATTAAAAAAACAAAACCCAACAAAGTCATTGATGCTCTGCCTATCTCTGCAGTGCAGCAGCCCCGAGGAGTTAATGAAGCAAGACAAGACCCACAGAGGTCTGCCAGAGAGCTGCAAACCTCGAGGGTGCTCCCCTGACATGATGCTGGGCAGCCTTCCCAGTCACTGAGGGACAAGCCTCTGCTGGCCTTTCTATGGGGTTTGCAGAGACACGGCTCAGACACTGACCCTTTTGCTCTTGCTGTGCTCTGCAGCTGCGTCCAGTCACATAATGAGTTGTTTTGAAGGGCTAATATACTTGGGATTGCAGTGCAGCACTCACTGAAGTTTGTGGGTGCCTTTGCATCGAATTTAAGGGTCAGAGTATTTGTCTGATGTCAGCGGTGATGTCTGCTAGTACAGAGGTATTTTTTTGTGCTTGTACAGCATCCTTCCTCTTCCCTTGTCTCCAGCAGCTGCCTCATTCCTCTGTGTGTTAAGAGGTGACAGGTTTGTGTTGGTTTTGTCCTGTATTAGTGGCGGTCTGGCACAAAGCAAGAACCCCAGAACCAAGCTCTGATAGCATGCCCTATAAAAAAAAGGCCTAAAAAATAATAGTTTAGCATTAATGAATTAGGAATGGTTGTGGTGATTGCCCATTTGTGTGCAGGGACCTTTTGTTTTCAAGCAGAATATTCACAGTAAATACTAGTTAGGTGTTCCTTTGTATTTTTGGAAGGTTTGAGGTCTACACCTCTACTTTCTGAAATGTACAGCCCCTTAGCACAGCTTTCTGCATGGCTTCGGCAGCAAAGTCCAACTTGGCACAACTGAAACAAGTTAATAGGGGAATGAATAGAAGTCCTACAGGCCGACGCGTACCCTGCATACCAATTGATGCAGTCTGTCTGGTGCAGGGGAAGGCAAAGAAAGAAGAGTTTTTTCACGTGTCCTCAACTGATCCCTTGGAAAAAAAATGGAAGCAGTGCAAATTTAGAAATAATTTAAAAAACAAAAAACAAAACAAAACACCTTCATAACTGTTTAAACTAGAGTTTTTTTTAAATGTTGGCATATATGTCCACATTCCTGGACCTTTCATCATCTGTGAGGTTCAACTGGCTTTAGAGTTTTATTGGCATTTATATGCCACCTGCACTGTGCTTGTTTTTCCTAGTATTTCTTTTGATGTCTTGTTTTTCTTCCCTTGAAGGTAGCTTTGAAATTGGCATGTTTCCTGATTGCTCAGGTATCTCTGATCCATTGGATTAGTCATTTTGCTGGGCTCTCTGTGACCCTGAGGAGAAGCTTTATCATTCATATAAGAATTGAGGAACAGCGTTGACTTGTGAATTGATAAGCAATTAAGGACATTGTGTCAAGGAACCGATGAAAGCTGTAAGGGTCCGTAAGGGATTTATATGCTCTGCTGTAGATGAGAAACTGTGTTGTCAGTAATTGAGGGGACTGTATGTGCAGCAGCGAACAAGTTCAGAGCTGTAAACAGTTCCCGTGGCATTAATCGTCAGCCTGTCACTGAGTTCAGGAGTGTTTTGCCCCTGACGTGTGTGTAGCCTCGATATGAATAGTTAATGTAGGAGAGGTGCGTGGTTAACACTATGCTTTGGCTGAAATGTAAGTTTCTGTTTGGGGGGCTGCAGAACCTCTCTGAACCTTGCATTTTGTTCTCCTTGCAGTGTTTCTCTATAGCTCTCTTCCATGCAGTGCGTGGGAATATCATGCATAGAAGAGGAAAAGTGCAAAACTGGTGAGAAAACTGCTCTGGCCTGACGCCACTGCAGTCTGCATCCCAGCCAGCTGCCCTAGGGACTTTCTGCTTTCTATGTAAAAAACAAAACCAAAAAACCTGCACATTACTTACTCATAAGGCAGCTGCCGAGGAAGGGTTAATACAGATGGTATTCGGTGTGTGGCTCCTGCTTTTGGCTGATTTTGGAGTTGGTTTCATTTTAATTTTATTATGAAGATATCTTGCTTAGGAAATCAGAAGAGGGCTCTAGCTGCTCTCATCTCGCCAATTCATCGCTTCTTCCCTGAATGTGCATCACAAGGATCTCGGGAGTAATTCATACAAATGTATCCGAGCTTAGCCAACAGAAGCAATTTCAGCTGGCACCGAATATAATCCATTTCACCCTGGCATCAAATAAAGGGAAGGGGCCCTTTTATTACTTTGACTCTTTGTTTTTTGCAAATATTCAGATGCTACGATGACGTATTGAAAGATAAAATCTAGAGATAGATATGGAGGGTGGAAATCAAAAACCTGCGTATAGTTGCTTGCAGGCTCCATGGAAACTGGGCTTGTCGTCATCAGCTGGAGTTGCATATACATGAATCTGGGCATCTTTAAGAATGAAATCAAGTTTTAATCTTTTGTTTCAAATGTCACAGTGCAACTGGATTATAAACCCTGAGCTCTCGGCTTTGGCAGCAGCAGCTATTGATGAAGATGTCATATATTTAAGCATGTTGGAACATTTTCTGGATCTTTTCTGAGTGCTCCAGTGCCTCGCTCTTAGGAAGAAAGCATCAGTTGTCTCCTTGCGACCTTATTCTTTGTGTAGTGAAACAAATAATATTAAACGGATCCAAGTAGGTGTAATTCTCCTGAGGATCCCATCTTTTACTTAGCTGCATTAATTGCCTCAATATGCCAGCAACAGATCTAGAAAGCCCTGGTTAAGATAAACTCCTGCTGTGCTGGGTGCAGTTTTATGAAGAGTGGAGGAGGAATTGAGAACAACAAATTAAAACTAATCTCATCTCCTAAAATATTTGATTACACAAACTCAATTTATTACACAGAGCTGCCCTTTTAAACATGTACAAGCTGGTAAGACAAGCAGGGCTGGGAGAGGAGGGGGGAATTAACCCCAAATTTGTCCTACAAGGAAGCTTTCTGTAATCTTCTGTAATAATGGCTTGAAAGGCTGCCCTAACCTCGCTGTAAATTAGCATGTTTAGCACTCTCCTTGGAAAGGATTGTCTTATAAATCAGGGTCTTTGCAGAGTGTGGTGTCTTGGGACCTGGGAATCTGAAGTTACCTCTTTAACGAACCTCAGGCTGAGCGGCAAGCGGCCAGAGCGTTTGGGCTGGAGTTGAGACGCCCTCTGTGTCAAATAACCTGTATCCTGTGGGCCTGGAGTGGATGGCTTTCTCTTTTCCTTGTTTTTTGGACATTTCTTCTGTAAGAAACAACAGATGATTTGTGCACAACATGTTTAGCAGCTGCTTGTTCACCCATTCCCCTGATGTGTGTTTCTTAGGCTATTCTGAAACATTTTCCTTGTAAAACGTCATTGCCTTCTCATTTTAATTGATCTTGAAGCATGTTTTTGGATACCCCAGGAGTAAAGATCACTGTGATCCCTCTCCATCCCAATCACTGCTTTATTCTTTGAGGAAGCAAGGATTCTCAAAGGCGGTCTAAATTGAGTCGAGGTTGTTTCTGCTTCCTTGCATCGCCCTCCCAGCTGGAGCAGAGGTGAGAGGCGCTGCCTGGGAGCTGCCTTCGAACAACAGGGAAATAAATTCCATGCTGGAATTCAGCAGCCCCTCCAATCAATGTACTTTCCAATTAATTCCTTTGTATAAGGAGGACTTCTGAAAACAGTGTGCTGCTGTTAGCTCTGGCTTTAATTTATTTTGAAAAATGTGTAATTATCAAGCTGTGAGCAAATTGCCATGCCTTTCACCTGGCTCCTTTCTGAACTCATTCGCATTCAGAGGAGCCATTGATTAATGAACAGAGCAGCAGAGGACAAGGATGATCCAATGCAGCTACGGGCTGCATACCGCAGGAGTAATGCCGCAGGAGAACATCTCTTAGGGCCTCTCTTGGAAACCACTGGCTGAGGCAATGCTGCCCCTTATTGCAGACAAAGACAAAAAATGGGTCCTGTGGGATGAACTTTGCCCAATCCCTCGCTTGAGCTGTGAATGAGCAGAAGCAAGCCCTGTTTCTCAGCCCCTTCCCCTGCTGTGTTTGTGTCAGCTCTGCCAGCACATGGACAAATGCAGGTGCCAAGCCCACGTTAAATTCACTTTTTCTTATGGGAGAAAAACAAAATCAACAGTCCTTGTGGAGTACAGGCATCCTGTGCTGTGTGCAATGAATGGGATAGCGCTTGTTTATTCTGCATTCACAAGGACCAAAGGATCACGAGGACCTTAGGCACATTTCTGAGCCCTTTTTAGTGTCCCCTTTTTCCTTTGCTGTGCCTTTTCCACACCTGTGGGACAAAGAGTAGCTGGCTGTAGCCTTCTGTATTGGTCTGTATAATGATGCTCTGCCCTTTTCCAGGGGACACACATACCTGTGAGGCTCATGCCCTGTTTCCCACGTCTGACCATAGAACCATCAGGTTGAAAAAGACCTTCAAGATCAAGCCCAACCATCAGCCTGCCCAGCTGAGCCCCATTCTTCCCTGACAGCTGTTTTTTATTTACAAATGGTGATGTAGTTCCTAATTAGCACTGGGAAACTGAACTTACTGTTGCTTAACCATTGCTTGTTGAAAAGGCCAGAGATGGGAAACTTACCCGGGTATGTAGCCATCGATCTCATGGAGTTAAATTCAGAGCCAGCTGTGTAAGCTGGTGCATTTTGGTGCTCTTCAATATGGAAATTACACATTTTTCATTTCCTCTGAGTTCTTGGTGACTGTTCTCCCCCTCAGCCTCTGTCCTTGTTAGACCGACAGTCGGCACGTTACTGGGTGTCAGCCGCACATCAGCTAGCAGGTGTGAATTCTCAGGAGATGAGATAAAATAATTTCTTCTGGAGTGCAGGTGACTTAAACATTGATCAAGGTACTGGTTGAGTCTGAGCAGCAGCAACGTTACATCCCTTATGGCTTGTCATCTTCACCCTTGCTCATCTCAGGCGGCACTGTAGGTTTGCTCAGACCCTTTTCTAGCAAACAGAAGTTCGGGTCTGTGATTTTTGTTGTGCCCTCCCAAAAGGACTCATAGCTGTGGTGCTTTCACATGGTGTGGAAACACCAAACTGCTGGAAGACAGACAGTGCTTCAAATATCCCTCTTACAGCCCACTGAGCAGCTGTCTGTTACTGCTGACTTCAGAGCATTATTACGCCAGGCCAAACTAAAATGGTTTAACACGCAGGGAAAAAAAAAATAAAAATTATATGCATCTTTCTCTACTCTTTTGTGCCACATTTTCCCTTTGTTTTGGAGTCCTTGGGGTGGCTATAGTATTTGTCTGGGTCTTTATTTTGTTTCTTTAACTTCTTTGGGCTAAACTGCAGAAGCGCTGATAATCCAAAGCTTTTAGGAAGACTTTGCCAGAATCTGGGGCTGGCAGTGAGACCTGCCAGAATTCGGGGCTTTGCAGGATCGGACTGTGATCCCTCTGATTTGTTGGACTCTTTGTGGCTCCCTGTTTCTGCAGGAGTTAAGAACTGTGTGTTAACATAATCGGGTTCTAACGTAATAACCCCTCTAGGCTGTGCGAGCTTTAAGCCGATACTGTGAGAAGTAGGATATCAGCTCCAAAAAGGGGAGGAATACTTTATTCTATTGAATTTGCACTGAAGGAATTAAAAAAAGCCTAGCATCTGAGACCAACAGTTTCTTAGAACCCTGCTACAATCCATTTAACAAATTGTTTCTACTCTATCTTCACCCTGGTTGTTCTTATTATGCCCGTTATCTGATGGTTATTTAATCTATATTTTGTAATTACTTCCCTTCTGTCTTCCACTTCAACATACATTCATTTTCTTGTTGCGCTAATGCAGTGACCTACATTATCCAAGCTGTAAAAGTCAATTATGCTGCCTGTGATTTTTCAAGTGGCGTTTAGCAAATGGGTTTGTGTATTATCTACCTGTTACCTGGTTCAAGCCAGGACCCGGTTTTTCCCAGGCACTTCTTAAAAGCATCTCTGGAAATGCAACTGTTCTTCCAGATTTGGGTACCACTTGTACTGTGACAGCGCTGGGAAGGAATACAGGACGTCTTGTCCACACGTATGGATGATAACGAACGTGCATTATACTTTTCAAATGAAGCATTGCATCTGTTGTCTACCCACCGAAACAGGAATACATTGCTCCAACCTGCTCTGTGCAGGTCTCGCTGTACTTTTGGGTGTAGATTTTGCATCTCTGATATTAAATCTCAGGCTTTAACTCCAAGCTGTGCTTGTACTGCCTGGTAGGTAAGAGAGGTATCGTCGTTACCAAATGGATTACAAAATCATCTGTACCCAGCAAACGGTTCCCAGGGGGCAGGTGGGTGGGGAGGGTTGTTTGTTTTTTAATCAAGCCTCATTCATTAATGCTTGAAGCTTCCCTGCATACAGATCGTCACCCTTCGTGCCTTTCCCCAGCTTCCTGTTACAATATTGAGATGTGAGCACATTACAGATGAAGTTAAGAGCCCATGTTAATAAGCTCTCTAGACCCATGCTAATTTTGTAGTAGAAGAAAAGGATGTATCAGAGGGAATTTATTAGACAGAGGTGCAATCATTCTAAAAACTCCTGGCTCTTTCTCCGTACGAAGGCTGATTGCTTTATTACTTGACACCACAAGACGCCTTATAGCAGCACTCTTCTAGCATCATTTTTAGAAAGACTCACCAGCCCTTTGACACTGCCACGTGCGCACATTTTGATGTATGTGGGGAATGTGTATGCCTGTAACATGCATAGATGTGCATGTGTTCTTATAGGGAGAAGCTTTAGCAGAGGACAGATGTGCAAAGATAGGGATTTAAACATGTCCTGTGCATTAAAATGAATGTTTATTGATTGACATACCCAAGACTTGCACAGTACTTGCAGAGTTTGCTGACATTGGCACACACACGTGCAGGCGAGGATGTCTGCTAAGCACATGGACAGGCTTTGAAGCAGAGGAACACGGGCAGAAGGCTCACATCCTGTCGCAGGGTCTGTAGTTACCCAAACAAAACTGGCATTTAGCAATCGGTTCTGAGGCTAATTGCAAAAGGGTGGGCAAAGATTGTTTCTCTCTACCCTGTGATGCTGGTGTTTTGCCTTCTCAGATCATGATGGTTGGATTGCCATGGGATGAACCTCCTCCAGGAAACAGGGTTGTCTGGCTCTGTGGTCACTCTTCGTAAGTCTACACTGTGCCATTTTCAACTTGTCTATGCTTGCTGCATTTGCAATGACGCCTCCACCATGAGCTATATGCACACCTAGTTTATTCTGCTCCTCAACATTAGCTTCAAGCTGTAGAAATTACACTCAGAATGTGCTTACGAGGCATCCTTTCTATAGTTAAATGTGTTATATTACTTGGGAGAACCTGTCCTTTCCCACTTGTTTTTCCTTTTATCCTAAGTGCTAGCTGTATATGGCCTATATAAAAAACTTTAAATCAGAGGAATGGTTCCCTGCGAGCAGCAGCTTCTGTGCTGCTTGACAGGTGCTCATTGGGAAGCGTTTGAAGCGTTACAGTTTTGAATGAGGGAAGCGTGTGGCAGTTTTTCTAAGGCATTTAGGTATGGAGCTAGTTGTCAGTGTGCCACTGTGTTCTCCATCAGTGCCATATTTGAGTACAGCCTAAATACCATCTGATTTAGCTTCTTTTTCTTCCCCCCTTAGAATTCCTTCTGTTAAAAGCAGCTGTTATTCCTTCATTTAAGAAAGAGAATTAAGGCAGGGAAAAATGAAATTACTTGCCTGAGGTCACTAGCAGAACTAGGAACAGAGTGGGGGTCTTGCAAATTGAAGCTCAGAGCTTTAATCACAAACTCAGATTTAAAGGCTGATGTCTGAGGGTTTTCTTTTTTTGGGGGGTTACATATCCAAGGTTTTTAAGGGAACATTCCATATGGAGCGCTATAAGCTAGTTTGAATCTGGTTATGTGTTGATACCTGGCTTTCTAATTATAACAGCTTCTAGGGTGGCTTGAAAGCATAATTATTATAGGACGTTGCAAATAAACTTTAAGAATAACCAGAAGGCCCCCAGGAAATCATGAATATAGCCGGAAAGTGAAAACTAAGTAGATCTTAGCATCATTTTTGAGCTTGTTTTCCTTCTTGTAACCCTGTCAGCGCATGAACATGTGCCTGGGGCTGGCTAGCTGTAGACAACATGGGGGGAGTTGAATAGCTCTGCTCTAAATGTGTTTTGTCCCTGGATTTCCGGAGATTGGTTTGGATGATGGTAAATGTCTGAATTCTAATATATGCTCGTTGGGAGGCATTTAGCAATCAGGATCCTCAGTGTGGGAAGCCCAGCTGGGAAGACAGACCTGTACAGGAGCTAATGCTACAGCAAAAAAGGTCTTTATTTCAAGAACCTTAACGGCAAATTTGATTTCCACCAGCCTGGTGTTTATAGACTGGTATTCTCTCCTCTACAGGAAGCCAATCTGAGCTTTCACAGGGCTCCTGCTGGAAAAAATCAAATAGCAAATTCATGCAAGGTTTGCAGTAGCAAAAGGGCAGGTGAGGATGTAACTGGTTGTGTTAGTGGGAGGTGAGGGAAATAAGAGATGTGGGAGAATGGCTCAGCAGGGGAGGAGGAAGAAGTTGCTGTCGGCCTCATTGCACTTTGAACAGCTCATGGAAAATGCTGCAGTCTGCTCTGAGTCACCTTACCTAAACCAGGTTCTCTCTGGAGAGAGAGCTCTTTGTCCACTAGGGACAAAAGGGAAGATAACGGGAAGACAGTACCAGAATGCTTGAAGAAGTTGCATTCCTCAGATGGTGATTTCTGCATTCCCCTGCAATTCTAATTGTACCCAAAAGGAAAGCTTTTACCAAAGTAGTTTCATGCATGTATTTATTTTTATTGATGAGAATGAGCAAGGAAATATGTCAATGAAAAATGTGTAGGCTTCATTTTGCAGCAGTGAGGCTGACAGTGTGCCCTGAAGTCTGGGTCACCATGAGCATCCCTGGCCAGGTTTGGACTGCAGAACTGGTGTAGACAACGTGCCTCATGTTCCTTTTCCTCGCACGTTCACTGGAGTTTGCTGCCAAAGGAAACCAGGATGTGCAGGAAGATGACAGGCAGCCAAGACTTATCTCAGCAGTGGCAGCCGGGTTGCTTTCAGAGTGCTCTGGAAAAGCCAAATGTATGGCCATTATCCCTGCTGCAGACAGAGCATATATTCCTACTCCTTTGTGGATTCCCAGTAAGGCAAGCCAGTGTTGTTATCTAGAACAAAATCCTTTGATGCCCTTTACAAGATGCAGGGATTTTTCTTAACAGAACCTGAACGTGGCCAGAGGGATGTGTTCAATTATGATTCTTTTTGCAAATTCTGCAGGCTGACTTTGGACTACGAGTTAAATGGAAGTTTTCAAACGAAACCTGAGGGAAGCATACTTAGCACAAGATATTCACTACATTAAACTAAGCCTCTTCTTCATATAAGATTAATTTTTCAGGGCAGAGGTGCCCACTGGCCCAAAAGAATAATTATATCTTCAGAATGACCCTCTGTAAAAGGAGAGGAAAAAAGGTATATCATACCAAAAAAAAAATGCATGCTTCCAGCAGATGAAAGTTGTATGTTACAGAAAATAGCTTTTTGACAGAATACTGTTGTGAAAAAATAAGGTTATGTCTGCATATCTCTTGTGCTTTTTATTCTGAAACTGCAGCCTTTCTTTTTTAAATAAATAAAGTTACCTGGCCCTGCTTATTGGGTGAAATACCCTGCTTATTGGGTGAAATGAAGAGGGGGAAAAAAAGTACTTAATTGGTAAGGGAGTATAAAAGGGTGAACGTAGTGTTATTCCTCTTTGAGTTATGGAATAAATAAGTCATCGAGTCCTACGATTTCCTCGGAACTACCATGGCCTTTACTAGTATGTCTTGGTCCAAGCAGTTTGGCTTGGTTCAAAGTTACTTGCCTGCAGAGTGTCTGAGCACCAGGGGTTTTCACTGTACTCTTGTAGGATAGGTATGTATTTGTATTTCCATTCATGTTGTTAGCAATGATATTGCCATCATTCTTAGTAGCTGATGTGCAGTAAGTGCTGTACAGTGTGACAGATGTGGGACGGAGGCGCAGGAAGCTGAAACACAATGCATCTTTTTACGCTGTTACTTGCAAAATGCCAAGTTTTGCCCATCTGTCTGGAATCTGGGACAGATACTTAACTGCAAGACCACATCCTTTATGTAATCTAATGTAAATACTCTGTCATTTTTACATTTTACAGCTTGCCAAAGAAATAGATAAACGTTACGCTGGCCATCTACCATCCACTCAGCCTCGTGTTCCCTGTTTTGTCATGTAGGATCTTAATCAACACGAAAAGCAGCATCACATCCTCACCTGACACCTGTGGTAGTGAAAAGTTTGTAGCTCTTGCTTTGTGGAATTTAGTGCTAAAAGAAGTTGAAAAGAAAGCTCATGGTACACTGGTGATACCCCTTCTTTGCTCAAAAATTTAACCACAGTTCTTTAGTGAGACCAGGAATGTTGCTTTCAGCAAGATCTTATTTGGAAGGAGTGATGAACAAATAAGATCTAGGAATAAGCTATTATGAGGTATTAAATCCTCTTCCTAACTGCATATTCAGCACACACACAAAAAAAGACGTAATAAGGAATTTCCAGAATTGGTATTAATCCTACTCTGAGGCTTTCTGGAGGTAAAGGTTGGCTCCTCTGGGGCGTTCTCTCTCCTCTTCTATAAGCAATCACTCTTCTACAAATTCTCATGAGCATGGACGCTAAGTAAAGTTGATATAATGTGATCGATGTAGCTCTTAATTCAGGTAACACTCTGTAGTATCCCATGGACCTTGGCATTGCATGGGGAAGGAATTTCAGGATGCTAAAGGGCATTTATTCTTGCATAGGCTGTAATAAAACAACAGCCGCTCTTGTGATCATTGAGATTCTACTTGGCAAGAATCAGTGTGTTTATACAAAAGCTGCCATCAAGACATTGTGTTACCATTCCAAATCAATGCAGTTTGGGGCTTGTTTTTTGGTAATAATAATAATAATAATAAAAAAAAAAAAAGAATAATTATGTGGGCCTATGTAAAAAGAAAACTTCTTCTACAAAAGCTAAATGAGATAAATAACCCCAGACAGAGCAAGAAGGCGACCTCACTAAATTGAATCCAGTCAATTTTAACATTCACAGCGCTAGAGGCAATTTTAGACTGAGTGTAAACGTAATGGAAAAAAAAAAAAAAAACACAAAACATATTCCTGAAGCTGACTTAAAGAACTTACAGTTTGAGCCCTTAATGATGATAAATCAATGATCTAGAAAATAAAATCCCTTTCCTATTAACCAGATGGGCACACAAATTCATCTCAGACTGGGATGTAAGCACCCAAAATTTTCAATTAGTTTCACATACCACTACCTTATAATTATAAGTAATTAGGCTGGAACATAGTGCAGACCCACATATATAAACTGTCTTTCTCTTGCTTTCTCTCTATAAAATGTCTATCTCCCGATTTGATACAATTCCTTTAATTCAGTTGAAAGATTCTCTGCTAACATCATAAGAGATGCACTGAAGCAGAACTCTGAAATTGAATTACAACCTTTGTATTGAGCCAGAAAGGAAAGTTGTGATTATGAGGTCCTGCCTCTGCTATTTCTTCCTTCTGTGCTCAACTTTGCAAGGCTTTTTTTTTGCCTCAGTGATGCTTCTTATCTCCAGTACCATGGAGTGCAAGTGTACTGCTAGCTGCCTGGCATGCTCTGCCTTCACCTGTCGCAGGTGACAACTTCTGAATGTCTTTGCCAAAACAAAAGCAGAAAAGGTGGGCAGGGAGAACTTGTGGGAGCTTGGGTCTGAGTGGAAATTCTCCTGACTGGCTTAATTGGCATACATTCATCGAGTTTAAGGTAGTCTGAACTTCATGCAAGCTTTGGAAAAACTAGCAGCATCTACCTGGCTGTTCTTTCGTAGACTTGAGATTTTGCAGATTTCAGAGGTGTCATCCCAGCAGTGCCAGCAAAGACTTTTTACTATGCTGAAGCAACAGACATAAATCAATCTCCATGAAAGCCTGACCATTTTGCAAGTAGGATTTATTTTGCATGGCATCTGATGGTATTTTACCTCAAGTGTGGTGGTTATTCCCTGGGTGTTTCACTACTGCTGAGTTTAATACAGCATGCAAGATGCTTGCCTGTTGAAAAATATTGGTTCTGGGAAGCCTGTGTGCACAGAACCAGACAAGGGAAAAGAAGCAAAGGAAGCACAGCTTCTGAGACTGTGCTTCCAGTAAGGTAGAAGTGTTGGGGTCTCCATTTCAGCTTTAAGGGGAAAAGGAAACTTAAGATGATTAAAGAAAAAAAAGTCAAGAGGGACATCACTGTCGCAGAGGTTCTTCACTTTTTAGTTTTGTGGTATGTTTAAGTTTATGCATCTTTAATAGTGTAAAGAAGTAAAATAGGGTATAAAGTCACTTTCTGTAATACAATGTCTGCCATGACATAAGTTTTCTGTCTGTAATGACAGTGTAATTACATTCCAGTTTTGTTTCCAAATATGTAAATAATGCTTATTCCTATGACTGGAAGGTTAACTTTATGACAACATAACAACCTTGGCTATTACTCTTAATGAAGTGCTATTAAACTCCAGATATCTAACTACATCATATTTATGTTGTAATTATTGCTACTTGCTTGGTGCGTTTCCAGTTAGATAAATCAGTGGTAATTTCCAAACGGCTAAAACAAATGCCTTGTGTAATTGTACTGTAATTGTTGGGTAATTACAGAGTAATTATATGATTATAAAATATGGTCTACTAAAACTTTTATCTTGTTTTGGGTTTGGTTTTTTTTGCACTGCCATGCAAGGTTCTGAAGTAGACTTCATGACCATGCTGTATACCTCGAAGGCAGAGGGCCTTTGAATACCAGAAGTGTTGAGTCGTGGCTTCCCATGGGTTATTCCTCATGGTTAATGGACTTCAGCACCCAGGAAATTGTGGTGAAAGCCTTTCAGGGCCTGGTGCTTTGACTTCCTTCCTAACAAAATGCCCTCACCTTCCTTCTTGCAGAATACTTGCTGCATGTCTTTGCTTACCTTTACCTGTTCACAAGATTTCTGTGAGGGTTTATTTTCTTTGTCTCTTGTCCTTCTGTCACATTTAACCATGTTGTCTCAAATCTACTTGGAGACTCAGATGAGACAAAAAAAAAAAAAGACAGATGAGGACATAAAACCACTGAAAAATCTGAAGTGTTGTTTTCATGGGAAACAACAACAAAAAGCCCTGTATTTTCAATAAAGCTGTAGGCAGAACAGTCCATTTACACTGATGTTATTGCCCTTTCTGAAACTATAATTTCATGCAACATCTTAAAGTATTCTAGTCTGGCTTTGTACCAGTTAGGATAATGGAATTACTAAGCACGTAAAAATCCTTGTTCTAGTTTGTGTGCTCCCAGAGGCATGTTCACAGGTACACATTATTTCCCTTTCTTTAAACTAGAATCCGTAGCTACTTGACAGAATTTCAATATGAAATACTTTGTCTCCCCCAGTTATTGAAATAACTGGGGATAAAACCGTCCACAGAAACCTTCACAATGCCTTTTTAAACGGCCCTTCTCTTATTGTTCATCACTGAACAGAGTGTTCCCTTTCATGCGCTCTGCAGTGTTCAAAAACTTGTTGGAGAACCTTTTTGGTGTCTTGCAGACTATAACTTTGTGCAAGGTTTTGCTCCAGCATCCTTGTTCCTTCTGCTCTGAATATGCAAGGCATTCCCCCTGTGCCTCCCAAATATCTTAACTAAATGGACAGGCTTCCCTTTATTCTGAAAGCCTGTCCATGTTGGGCACGGGGACCGTGTCTGTGTTAGCCACAAGTCCAGAAGATCAGATACCAACACATGGCGTTCGAGTGGCTGCATCTCCGAGATGATCCTGTAAGTTTTACTGTGGCTGTAACCATGTAGATAAGCCTGCAGCATGTTTGTGCTCTAATTGAATGCATTATCTGGCTAATCACGAGAACTTGCTAGTGGAATTGTTTTATTTTCCAAGTCTAGACCTGAGTAGCTGTCAGTCTAAGCTTTGATGTTCTAATTCTGTTCATACAGGTTCCTGGGGGGAAAAGAAAACACTATTTCAGAAGCAGTCAGGCATGAAAAGCAAAAGGTTCTTATCTGAGCTAATAGAAGAGACCTAACACATACAGCTGATAGTTCAGAGTGTTAACTTACGGTGCTGTACACAGAAACATGCCCTGAGTAACTATTCCCCAATATGCTTTCACATATGTTTGTAAATTACATGACACTTTTGAAAATGCCTTGCACGCTGCTTCTTGGTTTCTTCAGATTTTTTTACGACCCTTGGAAAGGAAGTATTGGGATGCTGCTTCTGTTCACCAAGCTCTGTTTGACACAAGCGAGGTGGGAAACTTGCCACTTGAGTCACAGGAACTCCGGCTGCTCTATCACAGTAGGAGAGAATAGGCTGCTCGAGTTTGCAAACCTGGTTCTCATGCCTGAGGGGCTCACTGGGGCTCACTTCTTCCTTCCTTCCCTGCCGCTGTGCAGCTTTCACAAAGGAGCCTTGCTGGTTTTAACAGCAGCTGAGAACTTTCTCGTGCCAGTTTCTGTACTTTTTTATTTTTACTCTTCGAATAACGCAAAAAGCTTGACTACTGGGAACCACTTCTGGAAATCTTTTCGATGGGTAAAATTGTCTGGGGCCTCATGCTCTTGCCTTTTCATCATCATCAGAAAAATAACAAAATCCTGTTCTGTAGGGACTGAGCTATAGCTCTCTTATCCCTGTCTCTGACTGGAGTGAATCCAGAGCAGAAATATTTCCCTCACTGCCTTATTAATTTACTTATTCTCTCCATGTTAGCAGACATTAATAAATCATGTTCTGATGACTAGCTGACTAACTTTTCCAAGAAAATCTTTCTACTGAGATGTCTAGGACAAAATACAATGTCACGCCTTCATAGGTTAGCTTTCCACTTCCGAGTGAAATTCTTTAATTTTCTTGCTTGATGTCCTTTGTTCTTTTTCCATGCAGAAACCAATGAAGGAGTTGAAATGCTTGGTACAAGATGTCATGCAGTCCACTTATACACATCTATATGTGTTTTTCTGCTGCATGTATTTGCATGAAGTATCACTCTATGCTTTTATCAAGGAACGAGGTAATGCAGAGCTGAATACTACTGCATAGATGTGCATGCATGCTTCACACAAACATATTTTATAAGCTTGTATCTTCTGATGTTTGAATGCATTTTTTGTCACGTTGATTTTCTGTTCATTGCCGTTTAGGCTTATTCAGGAGATAATATGCTGTCATGGGTGCCTAGTCAACTGGGGGTAGAATATCAAGTCAGAGAGACAGCGTGACTAAGACTGGAAACAAAAGGTGTGTTATTTTTCTTGACAGGTGCTCTAAGTTCCAGGAATTTGGAAATGTTTGCTGAAGCACCCATAGCAGAAGCCCCTATCTTAATGCCAAATGTTCAGCACTTAAGCATTTCTAATCAGATTGAGGTACTCAGCCAACACAATCTTTTTCATGGTAAGGAGAGTTTATTAGGCTGCACTAAGTTGCACTTTCAAACCAATGATCTCAACTCTGAGAAGAAACCATTTTCATGATTAATCCTGAATTTCTGCTCCTAGAGCTTTTCTGAAATGAGAAAAAAAGCAGAAGCTTTGAAGCTAATTTCAGCAAAAGCAAGAAAGCTTGCACTCCATCTGTAATTCCAAACCTGCCTTCTGAAATAGTAATTAGAGGTATTTTTACAATAAAATTTCCCCATCATGTGGATGTCCAGATGGATGGGCAGGCTTTTTCTCCTCATGCTCAATGTAAATTAGAGTAGGGAACTGGTTAGGCAAGGCTCTTGGGTTTCATTTCCAACTTTACCACTTATTCCCTGTGTGACCTATGAGTAACAGTTTATTTTAGCTAATGCTTTGTTTGTAAAATTGAGATGATTATACTTTTCCTCTGGGAGAAGAGGGGAACTGTGCTAAGGCATAAATCAGACAGTGGAAAACAGTGTAGGAGAAACTTGCAAAAAACTTTGGTTGCTACCCTGGTCTCCCCCAGGCATTTGTAATGCTTTTATGTTGGGAGAGGGGTGTTGCACAAAACTAATAACCCGTGCAGGTTTATAATCTAAAGTTGTAATGATGCAAAGATTTAAATATTTAATGGGAGGATGCTAAGCTTGTTCCCAAGCCTTTGTAGGTTGGAGTGCAAAAAGACATAAAGGGTAAGAATAGTGTGTAAAACAGTGAAGCAGTTGGCTAGGGTAATAATGGACATATGTGTGGGTAGTTTCACATGTAAAAGTTTGAGCATGAATCTTGGTTATTAACGTGGTTTGAGAACACAACTAAAAGTGCTACTGTCCAAATTTGTTGTATTTTATAGTAAACTGAAGCATGTAGATTAGAAATCTTGTGCCTTAAGCTCCCTCTGAAGTCAGTGGATAGGAGGAGATGTGCAGAGCACAGCTCATCCCATTTGAAGTCTCTGCTTTGGTTGTGGAAGGAGCCTGGAGTAAGTAGGATGCTAATGTGGTTACCACGGGGAACAGCTTTAAAGTAAGGAGTGATAAATGCAAGGCAATATCTGTAAAAGAGCAGGCTTCTTCTTTTCATCCCGTCGGTAAAGTGACTGTTAAAAGCCAACACAAAACATCTAGGAAGAGAGCATGTGTGGTAGGAAGCAGCCATGTGGTATTAATTGGAGAGTGCTGTCCTATTCACAGGCAGGCTGCAATTCCCCTTCTTTTCACAAGGACAAAATACTGGGGGAAGAGCTTCAATGGCACAAGGGCAGTTACATGCAATTTATCAGATCAGGGATAGGTGACCTTCCCTTGGGTTTTTGAAAGCTCCTCTTTAGTCCTTGAATTCGAAACAAAGCTCTTAGAAACATGGGTGCGTGCACACACATGCTTCTTCTGCCAGAGTTTGGAGGGAATCTTTTACATCTTTTAACGAGTATTTTAAAATGTGTCAGAGCTGCTTGATTTCCTTGGCCTCATAAGGGAAGGAGCCAAGAGAGAGATTTAAGCATTCACATACCATCAATAGAACAGCTGTGGAAGTGGAATTCTTTTTCCAAAAATGTATTTGTTTAACAATATTCTGTGTATCAACTGAGCTGGACAAACTGTGTAAAACTGGAAAGTTACGGGTATAGCAGTAGCACAGGATTATTGCAAAGGTGTGTGGTGCAGCCCCTAGCTCCTCTTCACCCCTATGTGATGGATTTTCTCTCCAGAGAAAGCAAAGCTTCAAAAATCCCTTCCTCCAGAATTCACCTGCTGTGCTGTACCTTTGTACGAGCTGCACACAGATCGGAGGGAGGCCCCTCCTGAGTGATTCCCCACTGCTCGCTTGTGCGCAGTGGGTCAGATTCTGCCTCCCAAGGAAATACTTTCATGCAGGCTATAACAGGGCTACCTTCCCCAAACCTCCATCTGTCTTTCATGTTTTAAATTTGACAAATTGAGCCACAGTGTGTGTATATTTATACAGTCGGTGTATAAATATACCTTGACTTCCATCCAACCTCTCTTTATCTCCAGAGATCTAGGCCCCTTAAAGAAAATGTTATCTTTTGCCAGCAGCACATAAGCATCCATTTACAGAATTTTTCATAAATAGAGCCTTCCCGAGGGCTGTATTATTGATTTACTTTTCACCTAGCACAGCACCAGTATCGTGATCAGAAAAGGCTACTCTCAAATTGTGAGGTTCTGTTTTTCCTTTAACTCCATTATCAAAACATTCACTCTTTCCAAGACCTGTAATAAAGCAGCCTACCTCTGCCAGAGAGAAATAGTGTTTATGATCTGACTCGTGTCTCTGATAATTGAGACCTGAATTCCAGAAAGTCATAAAAAGTTCCCTCTGGTCATGGAGTTACTTCTTGTTTATTTTTCTTGCACTAATAATCTATTCTTTCCCACATTTTTCTTCCTGTTAAGCACAGCACATTGAATTATCCAGTCGCTGCAAGAAGCTCTAACAGTCCTGCTGTATCTTACGAGTTGTTAGGACTGCATTTCATTAACCGTAATATACCAGCATGCAGTGTTTACGGGAATAACAACGCGTGGTACAGACAGAGATAAGCTCCTGTCAGGAAGCGTCTATAAAGCACAAGCAATTCCACTGCTTGTTCTTTATGTTTCTGATATTGTTGGTGGAATTTCAATTTTGTATCCTGCAAATGCAAGCAGTGCTTGTGATAGTTATGTGCTACTGAGATAGCACCTGCGGGCTGCAGAGTAGGGAAACATCCGTCTTTGTATTTCCGTGCATGAAACGACGAGTCAGGGAGAGCAGCGCGGCTGTGCAAGGCGCTGCACGAAATAAACCAAGGCCGTGCAGAACTCAGAATTAAATAAAGCTACAGCAAGAGGTGAGAGTGGAATAACAACAGCAACAAAGTGGGACTAGCTTGGAGAAGGGGCACTATGAGCTAAACTGATAGCAGCATACAGTGGAGAAATCACCGTGTTCACTTTTCTAAAGTCTCCTTAGCAGGAGTAATTTTCTTCAGTAGAGCTTCATCCTACAATGAGCACAGAATTACTTCTGAGATTTGGAAATAGGCAAAGCATTTTGCAGCAACTAAATTCAGGCTGCAGCATTCTTAGGACGCGAGTATTGAAAGTGAGTTATTTGAAATGACAGAGCCCACTTCTGTGAGTTAGAGCGCTTCTGTTTCCGTTCGCACTGGGTGGAGGGAAGCATCATCCTGTAGGTAATGGTCTGGAATGTTTCACTTCCACTGCAGGTTCTCACCGCTTTTGCTGTTGGTTTTACTACCTGTTACAGTAGTATATAAAGAAGTTTTAGCACTGAGGAAAAACTTACTGTGACTGCTGCTGGGTGAAAACAAGTACACAGTTGTTGCCTCCAAGCCTTTTTATGTCAGTTCTCCTTTAGTCCTCCCTGATGACGCAGATATTTAAATTGGGACCATTTAAACTTATAACACGACTTGTTCAAATCTCAGAAATACATGTTTTTATACTAATATGTTGCTCGTGTGGCTCAGAATACATTGGCGTCTCCCTTATTTTTAAGATTAGCATATGTTGAGTAGAGAGTATATTCATTCATTGCTTTATTTGCCACAGAACCATCAAGTCAGTCTTAGACTCTCTCAGAGCCTGGAAAATTTTATAAGGCTTAGGGGTTCTTCAGGAGGTCATAGAAACAGATGATGCCTTTCCACCTGATGTTACAAAAACAAAGTTTTCTAGGTGCTTGTCCTTTCCTACTGGGCTGTCGTAGATCTTACATGAATCATTGGAGTACTGGAGAATTACTGGTGAAAGCATGTATTGGGCCAGGACTAGCTGATGCTTTGTCCAAGAGACTGCTATCAAGCGGATGAAAATAGAAAATTTCCATGAGATTTGCTATTTCCCTCTCCTGAGTCTCTATACCTTCTGCCTTTCCTTGTGCAGCAGTGATTGTTCTCAGCATTAATGGCACGTTGAGGACAAAACATGTACTATTCTTTCTTTCTTTCTTTTTTTTTTTTTTCTGTTTAAATATTCCAACCATGTAATCAGCTGGAGTTCTGCTTCAAAGGAGAAAACCACTGAAGTATCAGCTGGTTTCTTTCCTGTCAGCCCTTCTCTATCTGGGTATTTTATGCTGTTTGTCAGCATGGTTTCTAAATACCTGTGGCCTCAGACTTTGAAGGAGTCCAGCCTCTCCAAAAACCGCTGATGTTTCTTGTCGTATAGTTTGCATAATTCTTGCAGTAGGCTTTTTTTTAAGATTGAGAGTCGTATGTGGTTCAAACATAAGGGGACCTCCGATTGTAATCCCCTCCTCTCCTCCTCATCAGCATGCTGTTTGTAGAGTCCAAGCACCTCTATCAGTCTTCCTCGCAACTCCCCCTTGCTTTGCTCTTTGGACTATACCTTAGGGCATAGGATAGTGTGGAGCATTACATATTTTCTGTGCTAATAAGCAAAAAGAGAAAAAAAGGAACAACAACCTGTGCAATAGCTTGTTCCAGCATGTGCTGTAAAATTATTAGCTGATTCCTTTGGAAAATTACCACCAGCACAGCTTTGCTGACTTGCACATGTATAATGTATAAATGGAGCCATCAAAGTTTAATGCACCCTTAGCAATGTACTTCCTAACACTGCCTGTGACATGGGTTTCATTTTTTTGTCTCAACAGTTTATCACACTCAGCATGACACCAGTGCAGTATAATGAAGTGCAGTTCAGCTGTGCCATCCAGGTAAATTTTGTCTTGTGTTCACTTTTCCACCATGACATGCAATACTTGTTGATGGTGTGTTTGTTTTTTTTTTCAGCCTTACGATGTAGTCAGGCTGCCTCTCTGAACTTATCCTTAATACTACACTAGTGGCCACAGGTTGTAACTAAGGTCCAGGTATTTTCTCTCTTAAGCCTTCATAATTGCATACAGACACACACAGGGTACTCTTTGCCCTAAGGAGGTTACGATTTAAACAGACTGAACTAAAGAATGTGAAGACAAATTCATTATATAGAACAACAGTAGATGGAAAAAAATAATAAAATAAAATAAAAATATAATAATAATAACAATAAAACAAGATATTTTATAACCAGGATCTTCCATGACCAATAGATCATGCTCAATTTTTTCTTAGTATAAAAATAAGGGAGAATGAATCTCAACTGATGGTGTGTAGAGAGAAGGAAGAGATGAACAGCAAGACAGAAAGTCACCTGGGTGAGAGAAATACAAGGTTGGAGTCTATTAAAAGAAAATGCTATTGCTTCTGATTTAGATTTTTTATAGAAGCATTTGCAGAAATCTGAAAACCATGATTTAGAGAGATGTTTGCCCTACAATTAGTAGCCAGTGTGGCAGATTGATTTTCAAAGTCTACACAGGAATACACCCCCTCCATCTCTGGAGAGTGTCTATAATCAAGTTGTGCAGTTGCTTCTGTACATGTAGCAAGACCATGCAGAGAGCACTGAAAAAGGAAGAGATGCAGAAGGTTCAGCTTTGAGAGTCCACACAGCTGAGTAGTGGAAAATTATGATAGGATTTAGATGCAACCACAGGAAAACCTAGATTTGCAGCACGGCTTTCAGCCTGGAAGTCAGCAGTTGTATGGTTTTACTTATGAGCTGAAACTCTAGGAGGTTGAAATCTAATGCGAAAAAAAATTAGTAGCTATGTGAAAAGCCATGCCTCAACTTTGTAGCATTCAGAAGACTGGACTGCTGAGCTGTGATGATCAACTGGCCTGTTTCCAGAGGGAGATCATCATCGGCTGTGGGCTCTGTTGGTTTCAAAATTTCCACTTTTGGTATAGCCATCAGGGATCAACAATAGATGATTGCATAAGGTTAGGTATTTTTCCTTTAATTAAATGCATTGCATTTAGCATCTTCCCCTGAAACCATGTGTTTGTTAACTTTTACTGTTGGTTGAATATATATATATATATATAGGCTTACATATATCCAACAGGAACTCTCGGCACTGTGCTAATTGCTTTGTGCTTTGTGCCATGTATTTTTGGACTAAACTAGTCATTGACTTCACAGATTTCTTTACATTCTTCTCTCCTGCAAAGAATTATGTTCTGTTACAGCTCAAGAGCTCTCTCCATATTGTCGAGCTCCCTTAAATTTTCAACCCCCAAAAGAGTTCACAGCACTACTTATTTTCGTCTACAAGCCAGCAGGTTTTGATTTAATAAGGAGTAATAATATTTTCCAATGTGGATTTATTCCAGGATAATCCAATGGCTTTTCAAAATGGAACTGCATTAGTTCTGTAAGGCTCTGATACAGGGTGGCTTCATGCCTTTCATTGCTGCCCTCCTGCTGGCTGGAATCCTGTTGCTTTGTGCCACAGGCTTCATATCATTTGCCAGCTCAGAGCCTGATTTTGGAAGCAAGAAGAACTGAGCTCTCTTCCTGCTGCTGCCATGAAGTTATGAGCATGAGTGGTAGGCAGCCCTCCTTGCTGACAAGTACAACATCTCATGCTGCACTTCTTAAATTTGTGTGAACTGTTATGTTCTTGGTGGCTTTTTAAACTATTTTTTTTTTTAGCTGACCTGAATTGTGTTTATTTAATTCCTTTAAGTTCACTGGCAAATCAGGAGCAAGGAGGAATATTTGCACAGATTCCCAAGATGTGAAACTGCTCTGGGTTCATGGGTACTGGTTTGCACAGGGTCTTGAGGACTAACCTGATGGCCTTGGAAACAGCAGCAGCAAAAACTGTTGATCAGGGAGTGTTAGAGGAATTTATGAGGACAAAATGATTCATTTTGTGAGTAGATTCAGTAGGGCTGAACCCATTTCTGAGTCCACCATGCCAGGGCAAGCAGCTCTGTAGGCTGTGTAAGGACTAGGAGTGCGAGGAAGCAGCAGGACCTCCGTGCTGTGTGAGCTGAGAGAAGGGCAAGCAGGAAGAACCTTTCCTTCCCCTTTTCCTCCCCCACTACCCATTATTCATTTTAAACATTAACCTTTTAGGGAAGTAGAAAACAATCACATATACTGGAAAGAAAAATTGGTTTGATCTTTTCCGTAATGGCTTTCGCAGCCCCAAGAAAACATGAAAGTTAATATTTAATACTAAGCCACAACAACAAAGAGAGGCTGTGAGTAAGGGGGGTGAGACGGGTTTTTTCTTGCCTTCAACGCTTACTGAGCTTCAGAAGCATCAGTAAGATCAGATTAAATTCAGAAGCATAAAGTACTTGATTAAGGTGGGGAGAAGAGTAAACTTTTCCCTGTGGGGAGGTGAGGTGACAGGAAACAGTTATTTCATTTTTGGGTTGCTTTTTATTGAGGTAAGTAATAGACATATTCCGTTGTCTCCGTGTTGTCAGAACACCTCTTCAGTCATCTCTTCCATATTTATTAGCAGAGAGGAGAAGGAGAAAGAGGTGAAATTTATAGAACATGCCATTAATTACTGCTTACCCTTCTGTTTTGATGCTAGCAAGTGATTTATTTCTAATAGGCGTGCACCGCAGGCATGGTAAACAGGCAACAAACCTGAATCAGTACCAGTGCTGGAATGAAAATTGTCAGCTCAAAAGTGCCCCAACAAACCTGTCAGAAAAAAAGTTTCATTAGAAGTCAAATAAATTCAGTTTATGACCAGCCATCTTTGTTCACTTTCGCTGCTAAGGTCACCAATTTGAGTTTAGTCGAGGGAAGCTGCAGCACTGAGGTCTTGAGAAATGCGCAGCGCAGGCAGTAGCTGAGTAATGCTGGGAGAGTTAAATGCCATCAGAGAAGTGATCACAGAGGGAGAGAAAAATAGAGGCAGTGGAAATCTGGGCCATGCATATTTCAAGAGGATAGAAGCTTAAATCTAAAATGGGTGGCACGGGTTGAAAAAATAAGACTATCACCTAACAGTGCTCCTTGAGGTTATGGGGTAGAAATCAGGGCACTTAGACTCTAACTGTAGTGAGTGGGGCTTGTTTTTAAAGTTCTGGGTTTGCTGTGTTGCCAGGTACAGGAGGGAGAGCTTCGTGTCCTGTCACAGGAGAGACAATGTAAGGGGTCAGTGCAAAGAAAACATAGAATAAATGCATTTTTCTCAAAAAGCTCTTAGGTTTCTCAGGTACCTCAGACTACCTTTTTGAAGCAATTTAAGTACTCGAGAGGTAGTTGCATATTTTAGGAATGCTGAGTGATTTACACTCAGCAAAACAGTAAACTTAAAACAGGTTCCAGGCTCATTTTCTGCTTTACTTCGTCTATATTTCCTCCGTCATAAATTTGTGCTGACAATGTCCAGGTGCTCCTGCAGGGAAAAGGCAGGTAAATTTCTTCAGGGATTTTCTCTCTCCTTGAAATCTGTGATGAGCTTTCCTACTGTAATACACTCAAGTGTTTGGAAGGCTAATAAATTGAATGGGTAGGTATAGGAGATGAGATCTGTTTCACTCATCAAAACTGATTTATTTATAGTGTCATTTCTGAGAAGTTCCACTGTGGATCTTTTTGTAGTCTATCTACAGTGAAAGCATTCATATTTTGTTAAATTAGGAGTCAAACAGATGCAGGAGATGAGAGTATGTAGATATCCTTCTTTGTTTTGCTGTCAGAATATCATGCTTTGTCCTATACCTTGGAAAGCAATGCATTTTCCTTCTCTGGAGGGAATTGCAGGGTTTAAGTAATTGGGCCTGCAATAAACTGGGCTCAGAGAACAGGGGATAACAAGCTTGCACCTCAGTTGACATTCTGGGTGAGCAGTTCATCTAGGACACCTCACCACCAGCTAAACAAGAAGCAGCTTTAGGTTCCTGAGTAAGAGAAATAGGACTGAAGCATCTTAGCACACATGGCTCTCAGTCTTGTCTCCATTCCCTCATCAGCTGCTCCTTGTGCAGTTAACTGAGAAATTTTCCAGAAGCACCTGTCTCACAAACCTTGAATCTTCTACAGAGTTCTGAAGCTCTTTCCCTAAAGGAAAGACCCTAAGTATCCATATACATCAGGCTCTAGCCCTTACGTTAGCTGGGGCTAGTATGTTCTGCTCAAGCACATGACGTAAGACAGACAACATGCTGAATTAGAAAAAACGATATTGAATTGTATGTAACAGGCAACTGTTTGAGTACCTTTATCTGACTAAAAGGCCGTGCAGCACAAAATGGACCTTGGAGCCCTGGTGGTTTATTATCAGATTATATAAGCTGACCAGTGTGCTGTTTGGAGTCTCTGCTTGCTTTCTTTCTTCCAGCTCTCTACAAAATGGAGGTCCTTAACCCCTAACCCTCTTGGTACTTGGAAACCTCAGGTTTGTGTTCGCAGAGGGAATCTAGCTCGCATCCTGTTCGTGCCATGCATGTGATGACTCGGAGGGATCCCTGCATTCCCAGCATGCTGCATACTCACAACTCAACTCAGACTACCAGAGTTGCCACTGTAGGCTTCTTTGGCAGTTTCCCAGCTTACTCAGAGAAAAAGAAAAAAAAAATTCTTAATATTTAATGTGAAGTGGATATCCCTGGAGCCAGTTCTTCCCTTCCTCTCTTACACAAGGGAAGCCTCCGTTCCCTTCCTCACAGATCAGTGAATCTCACAGTGCATTCTCAGCAAGTGCAGCAGCGTTTGCAGGAATCGCACCTGTAGCACAGATCAGAGAAACAGACTCAGCAGGGAAATCCTACAACACTCCATGAGTAGAATTGTGTAGTTGGGGAAAAAAAAATCTCTGTTTTAGCCCCCAATTTTATGTAAACACAGCTTCTTTCTGTTTCATCTAGTCCAGCTTTTACACTTGTACCAATGAAAGAACAGCTGATGCCCATGTAGTACTCAATACTAAGATGATTTGACACAAGCAGCATATGTGTGTGGATTTGGGGTGGAAAAAGAGAGACCTCAGTTTGCATGTATGTTAATGACAGGCTTCCTTTTGTCACACGTGTCCTTAAAGAAATTCATAAGTCAGTAACATAAAAGAGTAGACTGCAGGTTGAAGTACATATCCTGTGTTTTCTGTTCCCTTACAAAGAGATGCTTAATCTGGGCACAGGCTTCACCTGTTATTTCATACATAGCCAGGAGTTCCTCTGGTATTCTTTTGACATCTGATGGCATGTTTCATAAGTGCTTAGATTTTGGAGAGTGGATAGGAACATTCTCCTACTAGGAAAGCTGTCACAGTGCAGAAAGTTAGGATTTGTACCTCTTCCTTTTTGAAACTTTTCATGCTGACATTTTCTGTTCCAACAATGTAAGTAGAAAGCACTCCATTCGGAGCAATGAGCAGCTTCTTCCTACTGAAGCTCGCTCAGATTCCAGAAGTGCTCTGTGGGAAGGGAGAAAAAGGGTTGTAAGTCACATATTTAGCCAGCAGGATAATTAAGCCAGGGCGACTGAGATGAATAACTAAATTATCAGTACAAGTAAGTGTTAGAAGATTGTTTTCTGTATCTAGGTGCTAGGCATTATTTGTCTCAGCTTTTCAGTGTCCTATCCACTGTAACGGTTGTAAATGATAATTCTCTGTCTTTGCTTGGACAATCCAAACACACAGAAGGCCTCTTTCAGGGTCTTTTTTTGAAGGAGCAATCCCAATTCATTGCCTATTCTCATAAGTCAAGGAGGAGTGTTTGTTCTGGATCTGCTTACGCCTAGAGAGGTAGCAGCAGCACTGGCTCGATAGTCTACATAGCACTAAATATAGGCAAACAAAAGGGGTAGTTGGCTAAGGCTCAGCGCTGGGATCTGGGTTAAGCTGCAGGAATTACTGCCACAGCAGCAGGAACGCAACAGGCCATCTCCCTGCAGATTCAGTAAGGGCTGGAGATAAATACCTTCTTTGGCAAGAGTATCTGACTTAAGACCATCCTATCTATTGTGACAACACAATTCGTGCCACTTCTCCAGGGCAGCTAACAGCTATTACAAGCAAGTAATATCAATGCTAGCTTCCTATGCAGAGCCTGGTTTCACTGGGATCTTTGGCAGAACAAGATAAGCCCAGCAGTGTGTTACTCTTCTGTTAACTGTGCACAACTTGTAATTGACGACTCCCTCATTGTCTAGATGAGCATTTCTACTACCACTTGTTCATATTTTATGAACGTTGCAAGGTGTTTAGTATAAAGATACAACACGCATCCCTTTATATGCATTCTGTAATTATATTTTGACTTTAGTTATGTACCAGGAGGTGGTGCAGTGTGGTATGGGATGGAGTCACAGAGAAATGTGGAGCAAGGATTTCTTTTAGAAGAGACACTTGATTAGTTCCTTTCCTCATTCTTTTCTCCTGAAGTCCCCAAGGATCCGTACCTACAAGCACAAGAAATGGTTTTCTCAGTACCATTGCAGCAGAGCAAATCTTGACTTAGGAAGATTGCCCGTTCTGTTTGCAGTTGCAAGCCACAAGTGGTGCAGTGAGAACTTGATGGTTATTTCTCTGATTAAGAAGCAAAACAGAAACCAGGGCTTGCCAGAAGCACAATCAGGAGCTTTTTGCCCCTCTCTTCCACCTACATACAAACACAGGGGAACAACCCCTTCCCTCACCCTGCTACCCAGCTTCTGATACTGTTGGCTTTCTGGGCTCAAGCACACATTGCTGGCTTGTGTAGAGCTCCTTCTTCCACCAACACCCCCAAGTCCTTCCCATCAGGGATGCTTTCAATCCATTCTCTGCCCAGCCTGTGTTTATGCTTGGATAACACAAAGGGCCTCCAATAGATACAGACAGTCTGTAATTTATCTCTGGGCAGTCAGTGTCCAGACCATTCCCCCAGGCACCGGATCACAGCCACAGCCAGTTACTCAGCTTCCTACATAGTGACTTGTTAATGTGAAATCAAACCATCAATACAAGCTTCGTCTCCAGTAATCCCCAGATAGGTCCACGGCCTGAAAGCAGAATTTCATACAAAGGCAAGGGGGATCAACCGAAAAAAAAAACGTGTTTCAGGAGTCTTAAGAAGTTATTGAAGTGAAAGTTTATTCACTGGGCTTGCAGCACACAGTACCTGAGTTCCAGTTTCTGGACTTCATTCTTAGGTTATCCTCACATTGTATAAAATCTAATATCGTTCTTCTAATATCTATTTGTATCTCTATAGATGTATTTAGAAAACCTGTGTTCTGCCTAGCTCTCTGTGCCAAAGATCTCTCACGGGCCAGGACCTTGAGCACAGCCAAGAAAAGACTCCAAGCATGAGAAGCTTGAAAATACTTGAAGGTGAAATAAATGGCCTTTTGTGTTTCCCTGCAGGTTTTCTCCTTGCCAATTTGTAGACCTATATAGCAGGTTACTGTGTGTAGTTGGCTGGTGTAACTCTGAAAATCTGTTAGAGAATGGGAGCACGCATTTTGCTTAGTGCTTTAAGAACTCCACATTAGCTGTGCTCTGGGGTAAGCTTCACTGCTTTTTGGTGATATAAAAACTTTTTATAAAAAATCTTTGGCCTAGCGGTTAGCTTGCAGAAGACTTACTGTCCTTGTTTTCCCTGAAAATATTGGGTTTGTGTGGTGTGACATGCCATTTCTGGCACTTTGGTATGTATGCTCAGGCAGAGCACTTCCCAGAGTGTCTGGGCTTTTCTCTCTTGCTTCTTGTCCCCATCATCTCTCACATTCTTGGTTCTGTGCCCTCTGCACTTGGCCCCTATTTTCTTTAGCAAAATCTCTCCACTCAGCAGTGGCTGCTTCAGCCTCCTGCCCTTAAGCTTTCTTAGCATCAGTGATTCTTTTCTTCTTGCTAAGTTTTCAAGAAAGCCAGGAAAAGCCTGGTATTTATTCCTTTATGTACAAGAATATGCTGGTTAATTGAAAGGAAAAGAGATGGAGTACTTTGCAGTTGCACTAGAGCAGAGCTCAGTTAGGTAGATGTATGGTATTCATAACTATTAGCTTTTTTGCAGTTACCATCATGCTGCTATACTGAATTTTAAGAACAATTTCTTGTTTAACTAGGCAGCATCAGTACCTGGAGTTTTTCAAGATCTCTCTTCTCAGAGATTCTGTTCACAGAGCAACAAGATGGCTGTCTTGTGCTATAAGCTCACACGGAAGAAAGGAATCACACTGGGTTTTTCCTCCACCAGAGCATTTTCAAGCAGTTATGCATATGAATTTTTAAAAGTTTAATATCTTGCTTCAGCAGTTAGGCAGTGCAAATGCATACAAGCTAGTGTGCTAAGATTGCCTTTGCGCTCTAAATGCAGTTTCTGTAGTATTAGTAAATTTAAGGGGTATTGCCTGTTCACAGGATTTAGTCCTATGAAACAGCTCTTGAGCCTCCAACAGCTTGTTATTAATGGGTAAGACATTTTCTACAGTTACACAGTGGGGTTTTTATCTTTTAGTATGCTAATGCTGAAAAGAAAATAAATGCTTTTAAAAGTCAGGTCGTTTTGGGTGTACCTTGATCCATTTTGTAGCAAAGAGTATTCTTTAACACAACAGGGTTTTTTTGCTGTCTAGGTGAAGGTATGAACGATGTAAGAGATTCACATGCAACTAACAGAATACTCACATTGTTAGCTTCAGGTCATTTCACTCAGAGAACAAATACGTGCTAGGTTATTTTTCCTACACTAAGAGGCTAAAACATTTGCATCAGACCTACTTTCAGTGCACCTGACCTGGGTTAGCCCTTACACTTGCTAGTTAATTGATCAGTTAATCAAAGCTGATTTGGTGTTAGTTGCCCAGATTATCTTTCTCTATATATTTCAGCTGAAATATATAGCAGGTAACAGATTTTAAATCAGTTTAACAAAGGCACAAGTTTTTGGTTTTCACTGATGTTCTAGAATAAAAGCTTTTTCCTCTTGCGATTTAGCCCTAGCTGTGATATTCCATCACCAGTGTTGCTGCTTTTTACAGAGAGCATGTTAGAAAGCAAAAAACAATGATTTCCAATAAATATAAAACAGTGTCCTAATTTATAAGCCTGCTTTTCCAAATGGATCCCTATAGGAAGCACTAAGCACTGCAGTGAACACCTGTGTTCCAACGCATTCCCTTAAAAATAAACAATCAACATGCAATTGCAGAACTGGCGAACAAAGAAGTGACTACAGGAAATACTCTTCTCAATAAAGTAAGAAGAAAAGAAGAAAAAGCAAAAGCATTTTCCTAACAGCAGACCAGGAAAGCTATTTAACACTCATTTCTACATGAAAGCCTTTTGTAACTTCAGGCTGGTCTTGAATAGAGCTTGGTAGCCACCTTCAGCATCTTTGCCACCTCCTCACAGTGAGCTCCACATAATGATTTTTTCATGACAGTGCATTGCATATTGAAATGTCCCCTAATCTACAGCTCAGAACTGTTGTGTTGAATTGTGCAGTGAGATTAATTGATTATGTAGACTTTCGGTTAAGAAATAAAAAGTACCCCCATGCAGGGAAATGTAGCAGCCTAATGAAACAAAGCAATAGTCTCTGACACAGACTGATCAACTCTATATGTAATTCTCCTGTAAGAAATTATTGCACACTCCTATCTGCTGAATTCAGAGCTCAGTTACACTGAGCATACCCCATTACTGTGAGCAAATTACAGTGTAAATGGGCAGATTATTAAAAAGCAGGAAAGGAAACAGAAAAAGGGTTTATCTAGGATCACAATACAGATAGTGAGGAGAGAACGCACAGGGTCATGGCCTCAAAGTACCCAACGTATAATCAGCGTTCACACATTCACTGACTGTTTCCACTGAATTGTGATAATGAAATCACATATAGCGCTTCAGGAAAGTAAAAAACTCTTAAAGTTTTGCTTTTAAATGAAAGCCTGGGATACTGTCTCTTACCAGATTTAAACAAAGATCCTTTCTTTCCAACTGAGAAAATCACAGGCTGTTATTATGTGATCTCCCCTGCTCAGATACATGTTGAATAGTGAAGCAGGTTTACAAAATGAAACTCAGGATTCCTCCTAAATTTTTAATGAACTGTAATGGATGGACAGAGGAAGTGTAGCAGTTGTGCTCTAGAGGCAATGGCAAAAATAAGTGGGATGAAAGGAATCAGATGAGTTGTTCTGCAAGCAGAATCCTGTGTTTGGTTACAGAAAGCCTGAGTGTTTCCACACATGCAGTAATACAGAGATTCTGAGCTGCTCTGTGTCCTTGATTTTCAGTTACCTCATGACTCAGTGCTCACTTGTTCAGGGCCTCTGATTAATCACAATATGAAATCTTGTGATTCTCAAAAAAAAAAAAAAAAAAAAGGAAAAGCAAAACAAACAAACAAAAAAGAAAAAACATACAACTCCCTGCCTTCAAAAACAAACAAACAAAAACTACCTCAAAAAAAACAACAAACAAAACCAAAACCAACAATAACAAAAAACACTTCCCTGTCTGTAATGGCCTTGGGTTAGTGCTCAGATTTCAAACTTGAGAATGGATGGAAGAAATTCTCCTGCTTACCTTGACAGTAAGTTACCAGCTGTACTTCTAGAGGTGAAACACCAAGAGCCCCACCAATCTAGGCCAAAAAAAAATCACTATGATAACTAGCAACACTCCTTCAAGATATCAGTTCTGCTGTAATTTGTTTTCATCCCCCATGTAGCTTCCCCAGTAGCTTATTAACCCATACAGGAATTGCTTGATCCACCAGCTATAGACATATTATCAGGTAGCCTGGATTGGTGGTCTAAGAATCTTGATGAAGTGCATATGGAAAGAAATAATTAAGTACAAGAGCTCGTCCCGATTGCCCCCAGCATCTGGTTTAGCACACCTTCCAAAATGCTTACTGCAGTCATGCTGCCAATGAGTAGTTTCAATACCTATACTTTTTTTTTTTTTTCTTCTTTTGGGGTGTGTCTTGTTAAACTCTGCTTTAAAAACTTTGTGTAACATTTTGTTTGGGGACTTGGCGATTATAGCAAGCAAATGTTATCCTTATAGGTCATTAGCAACCAAGGAACTCATTTTGCATCAGGAGAGGCAGTGCACCAGATGGTGCTTCTGAGCACATGGTAAAAAACAGCTGCTTTGCTACTTACATATTTCTTTGCTTGCACAGCTAACTGCTTTTGATTAAGGTAAAAGTATAAAAAATATATGCTGTAACTATTTTTTTAGTTTGAATTCTGTTGCAAGAAAAGCATTAAGGTGCACCCTAAGCTTGTTAACCATGGTATTAGCAACAACATCAATACACTGACAGCACATTGCTGTCCCCATTCACCTTAGGTAAGCTGGTGATGCACCTGTCAAGATGGGAAACAGTGGGACAGAACATTCAACTGCATCTTATGTACAGGAGAGCACTGAATGAGAGTGGAAATGGGGAATTGACTCATTCCCTTCATTATGTGTCCTGCTGGGAATAGGACGAATCTTCTCATCAGTGCTCAAAAGCAGTGGTTGGAGGGTTATGCTTAGGAACAGCGTAGATACCTTGGGCAGTTCTGAGGAAGTTGACCATGAGTTTCGAGAGCATGGGCTGGTTGCTCATTAGCTCTCCTGGAAGGCTGGCTAGCAGTCCCTGCTTCTCCAAGGCAGGCTTGGATACTAACATGGGCCAGGATGCTTCTAGCAAAGCCTGTGCTGCCCAGCCCTGTGTCTCCCTACAGGTCAGCTGCCCCATTGGGTTGTTTCCTTTGTCTCCCACAAGACTTTCTTACCAGCTGGTTTCTTTAGCAGTTCAAGGTTGAGCATTTTTAGGTGCCTTTACTCTTCAGTAGTAGAAATGTGCTTAGGTCAGTTCTGTGACACCTTCTGAGCCACACAGATAGGACACAGCTACAGTAATCAAATTAAAGACCATTCTGCAGTTTTAGTTACTTTTTCTTGGATTGTACTTTCTCTTCTGGAGGCAGCCCCTCTGTACCCAGACCATAAGCTGCTGGTTTCCTGCCTCTCCTGTTCAGCAGGGAGCTCTCCTAGTCCTCAGTATCGTTCTCTGCAGCTGTGGCTAGGTTGTGGCAGCCCATTTCTCCTCCCTCCCTTATCCCCCATTCAGCTGTAGTCAACGCTTCATTTGAGGCAATAAAACTAGCTTTTATTGACTTTCAAACATAAAAATATACACAAAGCAATCAATTCGAGTAGCAAAACAAGAGCCCCTTGTTTACCAACCCTCCCACACAACACCCACTATTAACATTATGCATTTGTAAACATCTAGTGTTTTTATAATGTATTTATTTAGTTTGATAGTACTAATGCACTTGCTTGGTCTGTCAGGCAGAGCAAGTTATTAAAAGCAGGGGAAAGGAAGGCAGATAGTGGTGGGAAGCACTAAGAAGATACAAATTTGTACACCGCACTTTTGGATAAGTTCAGAAAGCTATTAAAAGACAAGCCCCAGTGAGCAAGAAAGAAAGGCAAGCCAAACATCTCACAAGTTGCTTTCTAAGGGAACAGAGCCATTCAGTTTTCTGCTTCTACCCCATCCAGGTTGGAAGCCCTCTGTACTACACCCGGGCTTGTAAGACAGCCAGAACTATGCAGCAGACATCCAGGCTGAAGATGACAAAAAAAATTTTCTTTCTATCAAATGTGAGTCAGAGTTTCCTTCTTACTAGTCTTTTTGTTGTTGTTTTGAGGATACCACACAGGGCAATTAATAGTCCTTTCATAGTCCCCAGGAAGCCTCTCTCTTGCCAGGTTATTGCATTGGGCTTGACCTTAGCTTGTTTTAAGCAGAGGACTTGAGTTTCTTCAGCCACCTGCAAAGAGGGCTTGGTTTGCACATCTTGCCACGTGGCCTCTTGCGTACCAAGTTGCCTTCTGCTGGTGCCTGGGCAGTCACCACATCTTTCACATCTCTAGCTCCTGTCTCTACAGCAGCCTGCAGATGCACGTCAGGTTTTGTTACTCCCGTATCCCCTGAAGCTGGTTGAGGCATTGCAGCTCTTCCCTCAGCTGGAGCACACACTGTGTCTGGACTCACCATTGTAGCAGGCTTGGTTTCAGTCTCTTCTGTATAAGGCTGGATCTCACCAAGGTCTTGTAGCTCTGCAGTTTGCACTGCTATCTGTTCCACAGACTTCTGCAGGCATTCTAGAGATGAGGCTATTTCATTTTCTATGTCTTCATTCTGTGTCCTTGTAGCATTATCTTGTGATTTCTCCTTTGGAAGACTGCTCTGCAGCACAGCCCCCAGAGCCTTCTGGGCAACAGGGAGATCACCTTCTGCATTTCCTTGCTCAGTTGCCTGCCTTTTAAAACTCTTGGACTTTCTACAGCAATACCTCTTGCGACTGATTTTGTTTCCCATGATCGAGATTTACAGCAATAATCCTGCTAGCAGCCTTCTCCAGCAAGCCTTTAGGATACTGAAAGACTTGGGCATAAACAAAGCAAAGCCTAGAAGCAGACACAGAGCCCAACTTCTTCCTTGGTGCTAAGCTGACAGACCACTCCAGAGCCAATTATCCCACCTGCAATACAGTAAGAAATTCATTAGGACCCACACCCTGTCCCTTTGTATCCCAAGTATCACCTTGGATGATTTTTCTAAGGGACATGTGATAAGAAAGTTGAAAACTCGATGTGAAACCTCCCTCCAAGAAGAGAGATTTTGCCATGAAGCTTCAAACTGTAGGTTCATTCTCTTACTTGCAACTGGAACAAGAGCAACATGATTTGGGGATTTTCTTGTGCCTAAGCACAGTAACCATCTCATTTTTATTTTGACCAGGAAAGACCCCCTGAAGTGAAGCTCAGATTCACATCTTATTTCAGAGGGGGCTGGACACAAATTGCAAGATTTACTGTTTTATTCTGTCTTAGTTCAAGGGACAGTCTTTTTTGGTCTTTTGATATCAATAAGAGCACTTAGGAAGGAAGTCAGTTACTCACCATGACTCTCAGCCAATACTGCACTTTGCAGCTATTAGTTTGTATTACCAAAGTAAATAGTATTTAGGTCTCCTCTTATTTCCTAGCCCATTTGTTAATTGTGGGAATAAATTCACATTCAGACAGGGTACTCCTATATAGGCTTGGTAGGATGCGGAAGGGAGGAAGAAGGAAAAGCAAAATGCCTCTTTGTTGAGAGATCAGAAACGGGTGGATTTCAGACCCTTTGGTAATTATTTTATCAGTCATTTACTCGGTTTCTAGAAAGCACAGAAGTGTCATCACTTCAAACTCAAGTCAGAATCAGGACAGTACATTTCAAATGCAGAGAACATTTTACCTCGAGTTATGTTTGGAGAGTGTTGTTATAAAACCACAGGATCATTAGAAAATAGATTAAGTACTTTGCAGAGAAAGATTTCAAAGGGAATTAATAGATGGAGTTGTATGTGGGTCCCTCTTTCCCTTTTCTGAAAGGTTTTCTTGTACTTTATCTTATGCAGATTAGCCATAGTTGCTAGAAAGAAGTAAACACAATTTAAACTCATAATTCAGCAACAATAAAATTGCTGTTGCTGGCAGAGAAACTGCAAATGAAGCATTATTTAAACCATTTCCAGCATCACAACTTCTCAGCCTTTATTTCTTACTCAGGTTGATAAGGTTTTGCTCTTAAGTAGGGTAGTTGGTGACACCAAGCCTCTTCCCCATAAGTCCCAGATCATTAATTCTCCTAAACTGCTGTTCCACTGCAAATCCAGTGCCACTTCTTATAGCTAAATATTTAAAGCAAAATAGAGCCGCTGTGCAACATGATATGATTACTGATGGTTCGGCACAAAGTTTAGCCATCACAATGTAAAATAACAGGAACCACAGAAAAACAGATCTATAATTTAGGGACTACAATTTTTAAATTGATGCTAATGGACCCAGAGCAGTTTTGATGCACCGTTTGAACTGTTTTTATGGATAGAATCTGCAGAAATGTGCGATTCTGTGCCAATTAGGCACTCACAAGACCACATCAGCTTCAAACTACATAGCTGTAAGAAAGAAAAAGCAGGAAAGACCAACTCAGTCACTTTCATTGTGGAAGAAAAAAAAAATCAGAAGACAAAGACATGCTATTTGATGCCAAGGCTAGAAAGAGGTCAACTTACAAATAAATTAGTGTTTTGTCAGGTTGAGTGTTCAGAGTAGGCAATTGCTGTGGCAACAGCAATGATTTTGTGTAAATGAATATAGCAGGGAAATGTTTCATGTGATTTTGGAAGGGCAGCATAATGCTAGGAGAAGAAAGCAAAATAATAGTTTATTCTATGATGTGTTTACATTTGTTATATGTTGCCATCACTACAGCAGCTCTTCAAAATCTGAGGATTGACAGATTCTTATGCTGTTGTCTCAAGAGAGGTGTTATTTATAGAAGGGCATAAAGATATACTTATTATCGTAAATACAAATGCACCAGTCATTTTTTATATGTAGTAAAATTGTTTCCCCTTCCTGATCCAAATTTGGCCGTTTCATGCTGCGAATGTTCATTCACTTTTCTAGTAGCCCCACACTCTTGCTGCCAATATTGGACCCGTTTAGTGAAGGTTTGGATGCTACCATAAGAACCACCCCTTTTGCTAAAAGCAGGAGGTAGGCCCTCCTGAAACAAGGTGACAGGAGAAGCATCAAAGACCAGAAAACCCATCAGAAGCGGCATGCACATCCCTGAATTTCAAGGTGATCCCTGTCCAGAGCTCCAGCTCTGACTAATGTGCATCCACCATGATGTGTGAATTAAGGGTAAACAATGTCCCTAGACTCCCGCGGGTGCACTTGAGGATATTCTCAGATACCAGCAGGGCAGAAGATGAGACCGCCACTGAGGATAAGAGCAGTTATTTATCCCTCTCTTGTACTGATTTGAAAAGCACAGATAGAAATCCATTTTTTGGCAAGTAATCAGAAAAGAAAAGCATTGTTTAAGGCATTATTTTCCTGCTGGTACCCTGATAGCCAGTAGCTTCACTTAGATAGAAAACATACAGAATTATGTCTAGGACAGAGCCTCCATATTCACCACCTTATGCCACAGCTTTGACAAAATTCTAAAGCTCTAAAGTAAGATAAAAAAAACAATGAAAGCCAACAAGCCAGTAACAACCCACCTTAAGTCACTGAAGTAAGAAACCCACCCCAATATCTCACATATCAAAAGCTCTCTTCTGTATTTCTTAAGTAAGTTCTTATTTTTTTGTGTGTGTTTCCACAGACTAGGTGATCTTTAAAAGTCCCTTCCTTCCAACCTGAGCCATTTCATGATTTTACTACTCATCTAACACAAATTGGGATAATCTATTTTAACATACACAAAGCTTAATGCATACTACTAGGATTTTGTTCTGAGAAGAGAGCATAACTACAGTTCTGCCAATACATAAAGGCTGAACTCTACCTCACTAGAGCAGACGTATAATAATGAAATAAATAAAAACCTAAAAAAAAAAAACACCACCCAAACTTGAGTCTGCCAGCATCCTCACTCACCTTCAGATGAAAACACCCCCACATACAGCTATCAGCACACAACTTGTAAGAGCAGGCGGGCCTTAAATAGGGCAGGGCAGCCACTCCAAATTACTTCCCTCCAGAACCTAATGATTGAATTATTGTTCCCTTATGCCAGCTCTGCTGCCTGAAAAGAAGAGGTGAGGAATTGTTTGCGTTCCATGTTTGTGAAACATCATATCATGTTCTTTGCTGGTTCAATTCATAAGCCTCTATGCATTTTGGATATCATCATCTTTTCTTCCTGAAATGTTTATACAAAACTGAAGAGAAATGTAATAGGGTATTTCTACCTGCAAATTGACAATAATAACCAGTATCGTAGACCAGCTACACAGTAGGCTTTAGGAAAAAAAGCTTGTAGCTTGGGTGTTATACTGTGGTTCTTAGGCACAATACATCTTCCTCACATAGAGGAACAGCAGATCTCAGCTGCTTTTCATCCGTTCCAAAGTGTTGCTGGCTGCTTGCATTGTGTGTCTGCAGCAAAGGAGGCAGAGCTGCTTGAGACTCTGTGATCATGTTTTCTCTGGCTGCAGAGTGCTTTCTCTCAGGAAGGTTGTTTTGACTGGCTTTTGTTTCTGAACTTGTTAAAATTTCCTGTCCTGTTGTCAAATCGCCTACAGGTTTTGTGGCTTGAAATCTGGACTTACATCTTACCAAGGGAGAGGTGCTCAAAGAAGCAAGGAAAACATTTTGTTGCCGAAGGCCAGGAAGGGATGCGCTTTTAAAGTTAAAAAAAATAATGTTTTGTATTGACAAATAATATTGACCAACAGCTGAAGCCTTGGTTAAGGGAATTGTTTGAGTTTTGACCAGCTGTTTTCAGAACACTTCACTAAGTTGTGTAAGTACTTTAAACAGTTTAGGAGAAACAGATTTCATGTGATTAAGATGCTGTTGACATTTTATGGATGCTTCAAAAGGAAAAGAAATATATATGGGAGCTCCTTACAGCGTAAGTAGATAGCAGATGTTAGGCTCCTAAAAATGCCTGTTTTTTTTTACTTCTCTCAGGTGTGGCCAGGTTGTATCTTCAAATCTTCCTGCTGAATGACAGAAAGCCTTATTTGTGAAAGTTAAAGATTCTTAACATCAGGAGCTAGGATTTTCAGAAAGCCAAAAATTACATTACAGTGCGACACACTATCCACAAGACAGTTATGGGAATCGGTGATGCTCCTTTCATGCTTATTTGCAGTGATTCATAGTCAATTTACTAGTCAAAGAATTTGCTGCTTATCATCTTAAGAGGGCAGCCTAGAGCCTGGGAACAGAGCTGAGTTTTACTCACACTGCTATGTTATTAATAAATTCTCCAGTTTGAACTTGCCTAAAAAGATGAGACAAACAGCAGTAAAAGGTACAGCGTGCAGTCACTCATCAGTGACAATGAGGCAGAGTTGTGGTGACTTAGAGATGTGCCATGCTAGGTGGTACAATTGTTCTGCTCTTATGGAGTGGTCTGTCCTTTTTTTCTAAGGGTAGGAAAAGGATTTTAAAAGCGTTAAAGTGTTCTCATGACTTAAGTCCTATTCATCTCACAAGAATCACATTTGAAAGTTTAGCCTTGTGTCTTTATCTTCAGCAGAGTTTGAATACAGCAACATCAATATTCAGCATTTTACCCAAATACTTTACAAGATGAAAAGGGCAGAAACATTAGTTTTGACATTAGAAGCAATGCAGATATCAGAAATGACGTAGAGTCTCTTCTGGCATGGCATTAGAATTCTGACATACCTCTAAAGCCATTAGAATTACAGGAGCAAAATCCTCCCCAAGTGAAATTTTGAGTAGGTTAAACCAGGACAATGCAATTGCTAGTGTTTGAGAGTAAAGCTTAGCTTTCCAGTACTTGGGGGCACATCTTAAAAACCAAAAAGAGTATGATGAAGACTCAAGGAAGGAGGAGCTGTCGCTATTCTCATTTACCAAGGAATATCTTAGGAGCCGTTTCTCAAGTTGGACACCTAGCCATTGGTCAACACTTTGCAAACATTCAGGTAGTTTTAAATGAAGACAGGATGTTGCCGAAACCTGTTTCCCAGAATTCGTGCGGTAATACATTTCATGAAAGATTATTCCCTTCTGCCTGATTTTTTCTGAGAAAAGAAGAAAGGACTACTCCATTTTCAGAGCAGGAACAGAATGATGATGGCTCAGATTGCAGGTTCCTTTCCCAGATTTGCTCTCATTTTGCAATTTGATTTAAATACTAAGACTGAAGCAAAACTGAAATGAAGCATCTACCACAATTGTTCGTGCATACTGGTGATCATTTAACAGCCCATGGTGTAAACTGACAAATTAACAGCTGTACAGCAGCCAGTCGGATGTAGGCTTAAATTTAGGAACAATGTTTGTGAAACTGTAGCCTGCGGTATTATTCTGTATGATAGCATTTGGGGTGAAAATTGATCCCTGTCACCCATTTGTTTCAGTCTGTCATGTAATTATACATTTTACTGTGACTCTAGATTAAACCAATACCTTCGGTCTCGGCTACATACTACCAACAGTCATAATGGGAATAAGAGTTGCTGAATCACTCTTATATGGCTCCCTGTTGAGTGAGATGCAAGCATTAATTAAATCGCAAGCATAAAATACAAAAACAAGTGATTTTGAAAATAAATGATTCTCCGATGCAAGAATGCAAACATCTATTTTTTCCCGGAACCAGAGAGAGATCTTGGCTCTGGGTTCTCTGAAATGTTTGCCCAAGCCCAGTGATGGAAAGCCACTATCAGAATCCTACATTGCCATTGCTTCCACGATCCTTTCCCTGGAATACATGCAAGCAAGCTTCCATCTACTTTGTGCCTTAATCTGTCCCTCATAATTTCTTCCTTTTTCCTGTTTAGCACTTGTGCAGTGTAAGAAGAAAAGGTGTTCCTTTGTCTCTACTAAAGGTGTAATTCTCTTCTTGAGTATTTTGCTGCTTTCTGCATTTCTTTGTGCCACATTGTCAAACATCCCCTCGGTTTTCTCAGCAACCGCAAAACAGCAGATGATAAATACTAACCTTTGAAAATACTTGGCAATTAATTATAGTGGCTGTTCTGAGTAACTAAGATACTGGCAGAACAGCGCACAGAAGCTTCTGTTGCTGTTTGCTGGCTTTTTTTTTTTTTCTTCAGTGATTTCCTCAGGCCTCCTCGCTCTCCTGGTGTTGGTAAGGAGGAGCCTGCCTACCCATCCACTGGCTGGTAAATCTAAATTGTAAGTAAGGAGGGCACACATTCTTCCAAACTAACATCAGCAGCAGTTTTTTTAGAAGCAACCAACCCAGGGCAGCTTGTCAACATAATCAACTGATGGAGATACTTTCAGGATTTTATATAAACAGCCAAGGGGGGTGAACGTGCTCTGTGTTAAGTGAGAGTAAAGAGACATTGCCATAAACAGCATCTCTATCCAGATTTGGTCAACAGGGAAAATTTGTTAAGGAAGGCTTAAACTGATAGGCTCACGAGGCACCAGCCTGGTCCCTTGCTTTAAGGAAATGTTTAAGGATACTCTATCTTCCTGATGTGATTAAGCTAATAAAGATAGTAAAACCAATCATCCTTTAAATAGATGCATCGCTATCAAAATCCTCATATCCTCACTCGCCTTTATCTTTTTTTTTTTCCTCCTGTGAAGACTGCTATTATAGGAAGTACACAAGAACACAATAGCTGGAAATGGTTTCTTTAGGGAAGATTAATCTTACTCTCCTTTACAATGTAGTGCTCCAGCTCTCTGTCTAGTACAGGTTCACTTATAATTCCCCTTGAGCTCTGGCAGAATAATTTGATGCAAACCCCTTTTTGGGGTGTGGAAACCAAGGAAAATAAATTAGGCTTTTTTTTTTTTTTTTTTACTAGTTCCCTTTAGCACTACATCATTTTTTAAGTTCAGGTTCAGTTGCCCAACTAACCAGGTTTGACAAGAAGCCTCTCCTTTAGGAGCTGTATAATTAGAGACAAGCAGAGTGTCTGCGGTAGCCTGATGTATTTATTACTTGCAGCAAAATGACCATCAGGAATGTCTCCTGGTGGTTATGCTCTGGAGATGACTACTTCCACAGGCCTCTTCTCCTAGTTTATTCAGCTCCATTCAACTAGCACAAGCCCTGGAGCAGCTGGCCATTAATAACACAGCAATTGATACCAATCAGTGTTAAAATATGCCCCTTTATTGATTCCAGTTGCAGCAGACTTCACAATCCACACAGCATTTCAGCATAGTTTCAAACAGTGACAGTCAGAGTAGGGTATACAGACAAGTATAATTAATAGAGCTGGCTTGTTTGTCAGAGAACACTTAACCCTGTGCAGTCAACACAGGGTGAGAAAGTTATCAAGTGCTAACCCTGGCTTGGGTGTACATGAATTGTGGAAGAAAAAGGGAAGTTATCTACATAAACATACTTGTTCTGAGGTACACTTGCTCATATCCCATCACCTCATACCACCCCCCAACTAGGGAAGGAAGGGAATTGGTGCCACCTGCAGAAGGCAGTATACCAGCTTGAAGTGTACTAACACTCTTCAAAACAGGCTTTAAGGCCAACCCTGCCCCAAGTCCTTTAGGATACAAGCACCCATCGGGTACTTGCCCATCTTGGCTCCTTGCAGGATCAAGGCAGCAGGCTCATCACTCCGCAGCAGACAAACCCTGAGTCTGCTCGGTGGTTTCTGCATCACATTTCAGGTGCTCTTTCAGCAGGTCTCTGCAGCAGGCTGGTTCTCCCCCATTGCTAGCTTTAATCATCTCCTTATCCTGCAGAGCAGTTGGAGTTTCTGCCAGACAGCATGGGATCTCTTTTGATGTTTGCCCGTCATCACCAGCCTCAGCCATTTCTCCAGCTTGCTCTGACTCAGAAGCATTTTCTTCCACATACTCAGTAATAACAACCTCTGCATCTTGTTCCAGCTGGAGATCAGGTGGGGCTTTAGCAGCACAGCATGCTTTTTCTTCCACTGTCTGCTTTTCTGCAGATCTCTGCATATTTGTGATGCCCCCTCTTGTCTCTGTGGTCTTCAGAGGCATCTCTGTCTCCCCCACGTTACACAACGCAGCTGGGGACTCCACTGCCCTCTCCACAGGCACCTCCTCATGCATCTGTTCCTTACAAGTTTCTTCTGAAACACAAGTAACTGTGGCATCTTCTACTGCATGATGTGGCTGCTCAGACTCCACTAGGGCAGGCTGATCTTCACTGGGTCCATCTTGGACTTCTGCACACACATGGACATCAGCCTTTACTGTAGTCTGTGTAGGAGATCTTGCTTTATGATCCTCACAGCTGTGTTGCTCACTGGGTTTACGGCCACTAGTAGGCTGCTCCACAGCTTGAGCTTCACTGATCTCTTGTAGACTTCTCCTGGCAGACTGGGCTTCTTGTTTTGTCTGTTCAGCAGGCTCCTGATGTTGTGTCGCCTCTGTGCTAGGTTTGGCTTCAAGGTCCTGTGGCACCTCACCATCTCGTGCATCTCTAGCAGAAACAGAGAGTGGGCCCTCAGTGTGCTGTGCATGCAGAGATGCAGCCAGATCTCCTGTGTCCCTTTGAGTTTGGGCAGCAGATTCACCTTCAGGAATATCTGATTCTGAAAGAGAAGGTTCAGGGCTTTCTGGGGACTTTCTTATACGTGCCAAATGAAAATGGTTCTCTCCAGTCCATGTTGAAGCATCGTGGGACATGTGTGCAGTTCCTGATGTCTTCTTTCCTTTGGCCTTACGAAAAACAACTTTCCTGGGAAACACACAGAGCCTCTTGTTCTTGCCAAAGATACCACCCATTGCCACAGCTGACAGGAGCAACCCAATTAACAGCTGCCTTCTGGAGGTGATGCCACCCAGCTACAAGCTGCACACTGCCTGAAGATGAGCAGGAAACAGTCCCAAAGCAGCAGCTTCACACCTGAAAGACATAGATACTTATTAGCTCACATCCATTCGCAGACATTAGTTGCCATGTTAGCACATAATATTAGCTGGAGAGCATTGTCAGAGGCTACAGGAGCAAGCTAAATACAGGTGGAGTTGCACATGAGTGGGAGGAACAAGACACAGATATGATCCTTAAAGAAATAACAGTCTGAGGAGGAAGGTTTGATTGCTTCCTAGTAATCAAACCAGGCCACTAAAAAAAAAAACAAAAACACTGAAAAGACAATTGCAGTTCCATCCAAGCTTCCAGGAGCCAAGCAGCTATGCAGGCACTGCTGTTACCTTTCAGCAGGATGGCTGCAGTGTCAATAGCATTGTTTTACTACAGACTTGTGTAGCAGAGCTGCTGAGTTTGCTAGACTGGAGTCAGACCAGTCAAGGAGGATACAGGCAAGGCAAACAAACAAACAAAAAAGCTACATGTGAATTTGAAGCCCACAAGACGTAGCATGGCTTACTCCTTAATAAGGCCATTAAAAGAAGATTAACCACCTGCAAGAAGCACAAAGCAAACCAAGAAATAAAAGAAAACCTCCAGCACAAGAGTAAGCCTAGAAAATGGAGCAGCAAGGCCTGCCATTGCACAAGTTAAACCCAAAAATACCTACTTGTACTCAGAGACCCACACTGTAAGAACTTGCATAAAAGCAAAGAAAAACACATTTCAAAAAAACCCAAAACACTAGGTGATAGACTCACAGATAGCACAAAAAGCACATCATAAAATCCCCATTCTTACCAACAAAACTCCACAACCTTCCCACTAAACAGCCATCACCTACAACACAAGGGCATCCGTCTGGCCTTAAATAGGAGGAGGTGGTCACACTCAATCTGTTCCCCCTTTGGCTCTCAATGTTAGTTCCAGCAGGTTCTTGACCCCTTAATTTTTTTTTTTTATTTATTTTTTTCTTACTGTTTTTCCCAGCCATTTCATAGCCATTGGGAACAGCATATGGCTGTCCTTCCTAAAAGCAGCTGATACGTTATTTGGATGATTGTTGTTATTTGGTAATTGGCATTGACTATTAAAATGAAAACTGAAGATGAAAACAGTGCAGTCATGAACAATGAACAGTGACCACTGCTTATCACATGCAGTGTGTAGTACCAGAGTAACAGGCATGCTAAAGGCACTCAGTGCTTCAATTTACAAATGACGTTAGTGAACCCCTGGTCTCTGGTATTATTTTATACTGGGCACTTAGAGGTGAAAAATTATCCCCCTTACCACTTTTCTGCTGTCTTCAACTGATTGAGTCATGCAATTAGCTATTTCATGGTGGCTACAGTTTATTTTAATGTTTCCAGCCACAGCTGATAACCCTCTGTTGGCGTTAACATTACCGTATCACTCCAGTTGTGTTTACTGACTGGGAGCTGCGATGCTAAATAGGTCACCTGGGCGAAATGCAGAAGCAAATATCCAGTAAAAGCAAACTAATCCCAGAGACGTGAGCATAAAGACAGATTCTAAATACACACTGCCAACAGCAATGCACCTGAGCAGGATCAAAAAGATCAAAATAACTGGATTCCAGACTATTTTATTTATTGTTAAATGAACCTACATCTTTTGATGGCAGATCTGGTTCAGCATCCTATACTTTGCCTAGCTACTCTGATTCCCTGGATTCAGAAATGCAGAAGGAGCTTTTGTTGATGTAATTCTGTGCATGCAGCCTGTTCTGAGACCGTAACAGGACAATGTCCATGTCTTGCCTTTTAAATGCGGTCCAACGTCTGCTTTGCACAATATAAAACAGGCCTCCACGTCTCAGTGGCTTCCCCAATCACATTTGCATTGGCTGTAAGAGTTTCACGTAACATCTGTTTTTCCTTAACAACAGCTTTCCAAAAGCCATTTACATCTTTTCTATTGGGCTTCCATAGAACTGAAATACATAGGCAGTTTATTGACTTTGACTACTGGAACCTTCTGCCCGTTAATACATGAACTTAATCCACGGTTTCCATTTGTGAGATACACAGATGAAAATATCTGTATCTCTACAGACTGACACAGATTGGTGCCTGCAAAACTCAGGTCACTCCAGGGCTGCAAGTCTATGCAATACACATAGATGCTTTGCAAAACAAGGTGATTGCAAGGAAATGATGCATCCACAGCTCCGCCTTGGTTTGAAAACACTGTAAGAACTTTCGTTTAACTTGTTGATTTTAAGTGAGAAGAAAAATGGCTCCTGGCTCCAGCTGTTGTGGATAGATGTTGTTGTCAGTGTTGTGTACAATGGGAAGATGCTTAGTTATCAGCTCGTTACTGGGTGGTGGGAATCCTGAGATTCAAAGTGTTTTTTTTTTTTTTTCCTTACAATTGTATTGTTGTGGAAAACAGAGACATTCCAAAAACAAAGTCCAAATTACAACCAATTGAAATAATCTAGGAAATCTGTTGCACGCAAGACACTGTGGAAGATGGCAATGTGACACATGGGAGAAGGAAAGAAGTTCTGTCAGAACAATCACATCTCTCTTGGCTAGATTTAGTATTTGTCTCCAAGGCCTTTTCTGCTCTCTGCTACTTTGATGCATTTAAAAGGGTGGTTCTACAAAAGCATACATCTGATTCTCTGACAACTTTAAAAAAAGCATAGACCTTAGGAAGAGCTTGGCTCAGATAGCAGCTCAGAATTGGGTTGCGTGATTGAACGCTGTAGAACAGGACTGTTACAAAGCCTTTTAGATGGCATCATCACTTGCAAAGAGTGTGCCGCAGTCAGTTCAGAACGCTGGGCTTTGTGGTGGGGTTTTTGATTGCAGAGAGCTCAAGCTGCTCCCTCTTACTAGAGCTGTCTCTTCCTTCCTATTCTCATGGCAGGGCCTCTCAGTACATTAACTATGGCATCTAGATACATCGGATGGTCTGCCCAGGGGCATCTCTCATTCGTCATTCAGCTGACATTACAAGACAATGACAGGCTATGTTTGAAAATTTTTCTCTTCAGAGAGTGAGAAGGGCTTTTAGACACCGAGCTGCGCAGCACGGTTTGGATACCAATGCTTAGCTTTTCCAGATGGCTCATAAAGTTTGTAAAATTTCTGCCTTTCCCTTGTTCCCAGGCTAAGGAACTGCATGCCGAAGCCTTCAAATGGTTAGGATACATTTCCTGTAGCACAGTTACTTATTATAACCCTGCTTAACAGAATTAACTTATCAAGCCATAGGCAGGCATAAACATGATTGAGTTTAATTTCTCTTGGGATTACTTACTCAAGCCTCTCTCCTGCCTGAAGTGAAGCTTTATGTTACCAAGATGAGTTTGGGGGAAAAAATAGCAGTTAAGGCACCCAGCTCCCTGCTAAGCAGCCCTTAGAAACAAGCTTTAGCAGGGAAGACTGCATGACTTTTGGCAGAACAAATCAAGTAAGACAAGCAACTTAAAGAAGTTGAGCTTTCAGTATGCTTTGCAGAAGTGTTTATTTAATGGTTCCCTACTTTTAGGTCCAAGAAGTCCATTGTTCAGCATCAGGATAGAGACAGTCCAACTAAGCTGCGAGAGTGGTTTACCAGCTTGGGCCAGCCTTGTAAGTACCAGGAAAATATTACAGATATCTATTTCTTTGCAGCATATGGACTCACAGGTGAGAGAAGCTGGCAAGTCTGAAACATGGGATGCATTGTCAGCCTAAGTGCAATTGGAAGAAAGGAGGTCAAAGTGTTTAAGAAAGCCTTTTCCACTCCCAAAACAGTTCCCTCAGAGTATTGAGTTATCCCCAACATCCACTAACTTGAAACGGTTAGCTCTGAACTCCTCAGCTTTCAGCTACATGCAGGCAAAACAAATGAAGTCATCAACATGAATTTGCCTTTGAGATTATTTTTCCCAGCATCATTTCTATGTTCTGATGCATGTTATAAAATCTAGAGATTTCAGCATGCCTTCATACCCCCCTCTCACATAAGCAGCTGGGCATTTTACTCCATATGGTCACTGAGTTTGTTAGAACTTTTTAAGAGCATTACCATTTATCCCTCAAAGCCTACATAGAAGAATGCAGAGTAGTCAGTCATTCTTCACCTTAACAATTAAGACACATTCAACATGTTTTCACCATGATCTTAAAACATTTTATTGATACTATACAGTTATGAACATTAAAAGTCAGTATATTTAAGTTACAATACACTGTCTTATGCATTCTGATCAAGACTACATTTTTCTGCATGAAGAATGTCACATGAACATTGCCATTACCACAAGAAGTACAAACAAACCAGAAATAGCATTTCATTGACTTCTTGTGAAAATATTTGTTCAATATTGACAATATGGCAGTGACAATCAATTGTGAGCTACTTCCTTGGATACTTCCCTTACAAAGACTTGATTATTTAGAGGTAGCAAGGGAAGTGGCTGTGAGCCTCACAGAAAACACTTGACTGGGCTAGATTAGAGAAGGATTTGTCTGTTCTGTTGCTGACTCTTCACAAGACTGAGGTGAAACCTCATATCATGATACCTCACTGGGGGAAACACAGTGCCCAGCATTATTTCAGTGAAACCACAGTTTAAATGAATTACTTCTCCCAGTGAGGTGTGAGAGCGGAATCAACTGAAGAATCAACTAATGGAAAAAAAGGAACAGAACTATAGTTCAAGAGAATATCTGGAAAGGTCTATTGCATATATGATCTGTTTAGAAAAAAATCAGTCTGAAGTCCAGGACACAAAGCACAAAATCCCAGGTTCAACAGCTTGAGTTTTCTTTTAGCTGAAGTTCTTAAAGCCAGGTACATCATTTTTGCTATTAGATACCAACTCATTTGATCCCCAGGTCTCAAGCTTCAGCATCTTCAGCCTCAATCTCTCCCCCACTCCCAAACACTTCAGAACACAGGGGTGCCACATTCAGAAACTCAGCTTCTTCCTTTACAGGCATCTGAGTGCAAGCCAGTGGTTCCTCTGGAAGCTGAGTTGTTGGTTGTGTGATCATCTCCTGCGGCTCTGCCTCACCTGCTAGAGTTTCTGGATCCCATTCCCTGATCTTCTCACTTTCCACCAGATCACTGAGGCATATTTGATCTTTGTCACTTGACTGGCAGAGGACTTCACTCAGTTCAGACTCCACAGAACTCAGGCTCTGCATCTCCTGTGCAGTTAGCACAACTGACTGGCTGTCTTCCTGCAAGAGGTCAAGCAGCTGGTTCGCTGACTCTGGATATTCCCCTCTTGGATACAGAGCCTCCCAAAGCATTGCAGAAGTAGAGTGCATCTCAGCCATACCACTTACTATGTCTTCTGGAGGATCTTCCGTCTTCTTGGGCTCCTGTGTAACCTGGACACTCAGTAGAGGTTCTGTCTCTACAAGACACATGATCTCGTCACTCTCAGTGGATTGAGGGCTTCCTTCAGCAAGACTAGTCCTGTCCATCTCCTCCGTGTGCTCAGCAGGAGGGCAGGGCTCAGCCTCCTTTGTCATCTCCTGCACAGCATCCAGTGGCAAGTTCCCTCCTACAGGACTCTCAGCAGTCTCTGTGGGAGGCTTGATCTCGCAGTCTTGGCCAGCTGCCATTTCCCCTGTGATTTCCATGAGGCTGAAAATGTTTGTTTCCTGCAGAGTTCCTCCAGCATATGAGCCATCCTCACTGCCAGCCCCAGCCTGTTCATCAGGCTGTCCTATAAACTCAACAAGCTTCACATCCTGAGGTGCATGCATAACCAGCTGGGCCTCAGAAGCCAGGGAAACGGGCTTTATTTTCTCTTCTGTGTTGCATGGTTTCTCTCTTTCTTGCTGGCTCTGTAATTGGGTTAAGACTGCAACCTCCCCTTCGGTCTCCCTATCCGCAGATGCCACCAAGAAATCCACAGAGCCCCAGGCTGCCTCACATTCCTCAGTCACTCCTGTGGGATCTGCAGGAGTACAGGTCTCTGTGCTCTGCTCTACAGCATCAGCAGACAGCTGTTGGTCCCAGCATGGTGACTGCACCTCTTCAGAGCCTTGTTCAGAGGCTTTCAGGGCTGGTGTGGAAGGCTGCTTCTCGATACATACTGATGGATCCCTTGAGGTCTGCAAAATTGGCTTGGTCTCACTGGTCTCTTCGTTTACTTCCTCTTCCTTCTTACATCTCCCACAAGTCCCACAGCAGATCTGCATGCTGAAATTGCTTCCCATGTTGTCACTTGACAGAACCTGCAAGAAACAAGAACTGTTTATCTTAACTGTTTCACAACAGTGTTTTGTACACCAAAGGCTTGTTGGCTTAGCTCCTGCACTTGTACACATGCAGCAGAGAGACTGTAAGGCCCCACATAACAGGGCAGACCTCCCTTTACACCAGAAGCTGAACAGTTTCTGTATGCCAGAGGACATCTTCCTAGCACACTTTGGGTAAGTATCATTACAAGAGAAGTTACAAGTGTACCACTAAACAATCATAATGAACTTAATGGTAAGAAATCTGCAGTACTAATGCAGTTCAAGTGCATCATTTCTCTGCTCTTAATCAAGGATTCCCAACAGCCAGCCAGGCACATTTATTAATTGCAAGGTGGCAGTCAACACCAAGTACCACCTGGTGTTAATCCCACTGAGTAACACAGTTCAGATGCAGTTTGTTTGCAGCAGGAACTCCTTCAGCTTGAAGAAGGAAGCTGAGCTTGGACTTTCAGCTAGAGTACCAGTAAAGGGAAGATAACTAACCAAGGAAATAGTCTTTCAACCTCAAAGACTAACTTTGCATAGTTAGTCTTGCCAAAAGATTTTTTTTTCAGGCTGAAGCCACATGGGCTTGTTTTCTTTCCATGGCCATTGCAGAGGAAGTGTCAGACTGGGGGCTAACCAAGACAGCACAGCCACACTGTAAGCCATTAGCATCTAGCACCAAGACCAATGTATTTCAGAGCACTATGTTTTGCAGCTTCTTTAAGCAGGCATCCACCCTTTCCACCAGAAGCATGGTATCATATTTACAAGAACCATTAGAAAAATAAGAAACTGCAGAACATTAAGTTGAGCAAAGTACCCTCAAGCACTAAAAGGCTTCTGAAACACAAGCATATTTTTTGGCTTCCCACTGAAGCCAGGCACATTTTTCTTAAAAATCTAATATTCCCAATAGTCACATGGTTTCTTCTAGGTTTCTGTATTTATCCTTGTTTAAAAATAAAGTAAAAAATCAGACCAGGTAGTCTTTTCAATGCAGAAGTATAACCTCTAATTAGAAATTAAAATAGTGAATATATTAGGAGCCTTAGCTTTCAATAATGCTTTAAGCCTTTGAAAATAAACAAACAAACAAGAGACCTGCATACAACAATTTTAGGACCCACAGTTATCTACAAGCCACACAGGGCGATCTCAGTCTCTTCCAATTTCCTTGTTTCCCCAGTACACTTCTTCCAACAGCAGACACCATAATTAGCTTCTGTAAATCTGTAGAGTTGGAAAAACTTACCAGCCTACAACAAATTAAAGCAACAAAAACCTCCCAGTTGTCCTTTAGACCTCAAGCTCAACTTATATAGTACTGAGGGGCCCCACAAAACCGCTTCCCCCTGCTCCTTGGGCAGCGATTCCCTGAATATTTAGTTCCTTTCCATTCTCATTCCCTTCTGGGAACAGCTGTTACGGCTACCTCCTTTATTTTACAGCTGAAGGTGTTTTATTGGCAATTCTGTGGTTTTTATCAGAGGGTAAAGTAAAAATAAAATGCAGCTTCTGTTTATTGCAAATGAGCGATCACTGGCAGTGTGCTGTAACAACACTCTGTCGTAAAGCAGGAGAGGAAGAGGCAGACTTGAGTGGTTTTCCAAGAGCAGACTGTCAGGCAGCTTGGGCTTTGCCTCAGCTCCATCTGCCCTGCCTTCTTCAGAGAGGGTGAGTTAGCAGGCTTGCTGGCTTTGCTGCAGGGGAAATGGGGTTGGGCATCCTTTAGGCTGGTGTTCTCACTTGCATCGGTAGTAGACTCAGAAATATCAGTACAAAGGTGATGTCTGTACAAAATGGAAGGGCCAGCTCTTTTGAATAACAGAAACAGACAAAAGAGTGGTGGGAGTCCTCATTATACTCCACGTGATGTGGGAGGAATATTTTTTTTCTTCTGGTAGTTTTCCTGAAGAGGTCTGTGTGTTTTGTGACTCCACTAGTTGTGAGAGCAGACACATGTAAGTCATTTGAGGGCTTCTCGTCACCTCAGTGCTCAAAAAGTTTGAAATTAGGGGCATTAGAATCATAAAACTATAGAATATACTGAGTTAGAAGGGATCCATAAGGATCATTGAGTCCAACTCCTTAGTCTGTGCATGACCACACAAGAATCAGGCCATGTGTCTGAGAGCATTGTCCAAATGCTTATTGAACTCCAGCAGCTCGATGCCATGACCACCGCCCTTGGGGAGCCCATTTCAGTACACAACCATGCTCTTGGTGAAGAACCTTTTCCTGATATCCAGTCTAAACCTCCCTGTCACAGCTCCATGCATTTTTGCTGCATTTTCAAAGTCAGCTCGGAACCTTCCCTAACACAAAACAAAAACCCAGAAGCAAAACCAAAAAAGAAAACCACAGAAAGATCAAATCTGTGTCTTTAGTATTAGTCACATCCTTGGAGAACCTAGCTGAATAGCATATCTTCAGTAAGTGGGCAGAGGGCACTCCTGAGGCTTGTGTATTACTCTTCCTAACATACTTCCATGTTTTTTTTAGTTCATTTGTGTGGTGAATAATATAAACACCCCAAGAGTGAACCTGATCAGTCTCTGAAAAGTACAGAGTTGCTTCTTTCTTCTTCCCCCTTGTTTCTCAGAACAGCCTCTCTTTTCTGGGTTTATCCGACTGTCATTCAAACTATTATAGATTTCCTTAGCATGGGCAGAAATTCTGCCTCCTCTCATAACATATTTTTTTCTACCTCCATAGGGAGACACTGATGCCATTTCTGAAGGAGCAGGCATTACTCGGGTCACAGTCAGCCCCAGGTATGGAATATTACTGTTACTGCTTTGATAATTTAAGTGAAGTCAGTATGTTGATGTATTTATGCTACACATCCCGCGAACACCGAATAGCAACTAAAATAATGGAAGTAAAAGGTGGCTTTCTATTTATGGCTCATCGTCAACCTCAAGAGAACTGGTGCATATTGATTAAATAGAGAAAGAAGCTAAGATTTTTCAGAAGTTTGACAATTTCTAATTATTTTAGTTTTTACTGCCTCTAAGGGAACCCTTAGTCTGCTTTCAATAATTTTCTCATGACCTTTACTACCTGTAAGCATGACAGTAGGTGTTTGGCCCAGTCTCTTAGCACAACCTGCTTCATCAGGCCCAGTCTGAAAAAATACTGTCATAACTGTGCGAACAAGCTACAAAATCTGAGATAAAAGCCTGTTCTCCTTAGTTGCCTTCAGAGGGGTAAGTCACCTTGCAAAAACATCACCAATTGCAGCACATGCCTGGTGATGACAGCTTACATCTTGCCCCACCTGACACAAGCTGTGCTATTGGCTGAGTGTTTGATATGTAGTTTGCTTATCTAATACAAAATAGGAACAAAACACTTTTTTACTGTGCTGTTTCAATATGAGCTACAGTTAAGATTGAGCAGCAATATAAGTATGTGTATAACTAAAACAGCATGACAGCACTTTTATTACACCGTTGGGGAGAAAAAAAAAAAAAGAAGTCTTTTGGGCCAGAGATACCACCTATCTGGAAGGGAGTATTAGCTGTCACAGGCAGAGGACAAGTATACACGGGGAAAGCTAAATAACATTGTACTCAAATGTAAAAACTAGTCTAAAATATTAGATTCTGATAAAGCTAGGGCAACTAGCTAAAGCACTGATGTCATTTGACCTGGAAGTTAGGGCAAACACTTTGCTTGTGAACAGAAACATCAATGGGACACATACTGCATGACTGAGAAATATGCAAGTGTGTATGCATGAAGTATGGTTACACATCTAGTAACCTGAAAATAGGCCTGTCTTGTAACACATGTGCAAAGATATACAGCTGTCCGAGTTTCATCACAGTGTTTTTATTTCCTTGCTGACTGCTGAATACCATAGAATTTTCCACATACACTTCATTTACTTCCACAGCACATTGGGCATCTGTTATTTTTCAGGACAAAAGCATGCCAGGCTTTGTGTTCCTACAAAAAGAACAAGGTTTAAGGCTCACTCTGATCACACTGGACTGCTTCTGAGTGCTATCTTCAGTTCCACAGCACACCTTGTTCATGCTCTTCCTCAGGCGGGGGTGGTCCCAGTGCTCAATTTCACATTTCTTTGCTCCCTGCAGCATCCTGGACTTGTGTCCTCCTCAGCCTGTCAGAAGTTCATCTTCACTTTGATTTTAAAAGTAGTCTCATTCACATAGGAGACAGCTTAGTGCAGTAATCAATACTTTTTATTTTATTTACACAAAATATCAGATGTCTCAGAAGACAAAAATCTTCTGGATATGATAATTGTTCCCAATGCTTTCAGCATCACAACAGCAACATACCTAGATGGTGAATCAACTATACAAATATTTTAAGTGCACTAATATAGGAGACAGATTCTTAGCTGAGGTAGAGTAGCTTCTGAAGAAATCAAGAATATTTTCACCCACAGATGAAGAAAATTTCATTAACATCCACACACCTGAAAAAGCAGAAATTGACTGGTTCCTGTAGGGAAGGGGAAAGGGCAGAAAAATTGGTCAAAATTTATATTGTTTTACTCAAGCCACTGATCTGGAGATGGAAGAATGGAGTTAAATACATCAGGCTTAAATACGCAAGTCATCCATTTCATAGAATCACAAAGGAAATTGTATGCAGATTCCCCATGGGGTATGCAAAGCATTCCAATGGTCACAGAATGCCTTACATTTATGTCTAGAGACTTAAAACCATAGTATTGAGATCCCTGATTTAATGTGAAAGATTATGTACTTCTACAAGTTAATGGGCTGTTACACAAGACTGGAGAGCATAAGTACTTTTGAAATAAAGCATGGACTTCCCCCTTGCAGGGTAAATACCAGCACAAGAGCTCACCAACAATAATACATCAAAATTACTTTAACATGCTTTGACAACTTATTTTGACAGGTGCTTAATTACAGCAATATATCACAAGGCATTACATTCCCCCTTCATTGCTTTGTGAGCAAGTGGCACAGGAACATAGCCCATACCTATCAAAAAGAGCAACTCCACCATATCATCTAACAGTTAAACACAAAGCAGTTAAGTCTTACATTGTTCGGTATTTCAGCACACATCAAGACAGGCTCCAAACCCCATGCCCCACTTCTCCTTGTGTCCCTGAACATTAGTTCCATTAAGTCAGTTCCTCCTCACACCGTTCCCTATTGTATCACATGCAAGGTGTTACTTAATGCCATTTTAAAATGTTTTTAGATCTGTATGCTTGTAACATTTTAAATAACATTGGTTTTAAGACTCTTGACAAAGTACATTAGAACAGTTAAAGGAAAGACGATAAACAAGAAGTCTAATTTTCTTTCCTTAGCCTTTGTGGATTTTTTGCATTTACAGCATTGGAAAGGCATGCACACTTACTGTCTGATACAGACTGTTACACTTTCCTTGCAAAAGTTGAATTGATTTGGCAGACCAACTTCAAGGGGATGCACGTGTCAGAGCCTTCCCAGCCCCTCACTGCTCAGAGGGCTGCAGAAATCCAGCTGAACCCTTTGGCCAGCTGGGGGACAAGGAGGCACATGGCTGAACAGAACTTAGCCTCTTCGACTTCTGACAAAGCCTGTCAAAATTCAAGCCTACTGCCACCTGCAGGAGATGTGCTCCCCCAGCACATTGTGGCTTCAGACCAGTTTTGGTGTCCCCACACCTGGTCACCCACCAGTGCACTGCAGCAGAACCCCCTGTCGTGGGCACAGTGAAGGCAGTGCGTCAGCAGAGCATCAGCTCCCAATTCCCACACCTTTGGTACACATGTACTGAATGTAGTGTCATAACCAATATTCCAGAGCCTTCCAAATAAATGAAGGTACTTCTTTAACCGCAATGCAAGGCCCACTGCTAACCTAGACCCACTCTTGTCCTGTCTACCCAGCATGGACTTAGCACTTGAGCTCTCTATTCACACCCTAACAGGGAACAAGATTCCATATTTTATATCAAGTGTAGCTCACATCAACCCTGTTCTCACTCTTCTTTAATGACTAAGAGTGTCTCCAGATGTTTCTCACACAGGTAAGCCAAGCTGGCTCACTTGAGACTGATCCAGGAACTAATAAGGCACACTGTCTGGAGTACTGTCCCTAGTCATACCATCCATATTCCTCATTCTGGCAATAGGCACTGCAAGAGGAACATTCCATACAGGCCCAAGAAAGAGCTGAATGTGGCTTTAACTCAGATACCATGAGCACCAGATGCTGTGAAGCCTAGATCTGAAGAAAAAGCAGCAGAAGGGGCCAAACTGTTTAGAGCAATGCCATGGGTGGAAGATGGTTTTGTTCCAGGAACCTTAAAGCACATCCCCCACCTAAATAAGTACTGGACTGAGCAAAAACAGGGCTAGCAAAAAGATCAAACAGCTTGAGACAACAGTATGGTAAGTAAAAGATTAAAAAATAATGAAGCTGCTTTCAACCCAAGTGAAACTTCAGAGGAGAGCACACATGTTTAGAAACGCTTTGAAGAATTGTGTTGCATACATCTCAGTTTCCTTTTTAAGGGAGTATTTCAAAACATCAGTGTGACAACCTCAATTAGAAAGCAAGGCCTCTTTTCACCTTATTACAGCTCGGGCCAAGGACTTCGTTGTTCAGTCACTACAAACTCCAACCACAGTAACTGCAGGAGAGCTACATTGCCTCAGCTGTTAGCCTGGTGTTTTCCCCAGCACAATGAGGCCCCTGAAGTCTAGTTAAAACATGAGAGAAAAAAAATTACTTTGGTACTAATTGGATGACAGACAGGTGCAGAACACTCACGTTACAGAATGCCCACTACAGAGCTCAGGTTTCTTCAGGTCCTGCATTTGTCTTCATTATACTGACTCTATCCATAGCTTTCAAACAACTTCATTTACATTAAAGTTGCAAGATCTCTAGAATCATCTAAGTGTCTTCAGCCAAGTCTCAGTAGTACCAGTCTTGACACATTAAGGAACTTCACTGATGCTTTGAAATATTGCACAGAAAGTATTCATTTTAAACTCAGTCATGTCTTCAGATTATAACAGACAGCTTCTAACACTGATAAAATTTCCCAGAAGGTAGAGTTACTCTTGTAAATACACAGACTGGCCCAAGTCAGTCCAGTTAAGATGCACATTACCAGGAAGAGGCATCTCTAGCCACTATCGATCATTCAGTACAGCCAAAATACATCAGCAAGGCCATTACCAAAGACATGAACGCCAGCTATTGTCCATTAGGTATTCATTCTTCACCATACAGAAGGACAACATGCTTCTAAGGAAAAAAAAAAAAATCAACCTGTTAGACACCAAAGAAGAATTCAGTTGCTCTAAGGCCCCCCCTTCGAAAAATCAGAAAGGATGTTAAACAAGCATACTGAGAGACTGTGATATAATCCCCATCTTCAGTCTGCAGGGATGGGAAGCAGTTGAAACAAGCCTCAGCCTTCCACACCTGCATGGCCTGTAATGGAAACAAAGGACAAATACAGCCTGCATGTCTCAGGCTGACAGAACAGTTTTTACAGCACATGCTCTTGATCACTTTTACAATCTTTTTCTTGCATCTGCAGAAGCCTGAAAATCCTTACAAGTTCCCTTAGCCGGCTCTTTGGCTGTACCCTGGAAGTCCTCAGGTTTGTAAGGATGTGTTGAAGCTGTGTCTGGAACTTGATCCACCTTCTTGGCAACTGGCTTTGTGTAAACCACACTGAAGGGCTCCTTACTGAGATTATCTCCCATGTTCACAGGTATGCCTTCCAGGGAAGTTTTAAGTGATGTACGTCTCCTGCCCAACAGTAGGAACCTTCTTGCTGCTACCAGAGCACCCAGCAGGCCTGTAAAAGACTAGTTATAAATGACATTAGTTGCTTTTACAAGTGTTAGCTATTCCACCTTAGTTTTTCCATTCCTAAAAACATTTCTCTTGTGAAGCAAGCTAAGACAGACTGCAAGTTTCAGTAGAAGAACCCATATTTTTAATGCAGAGATCTAACATAATCGTTATTTTTGACTCCCTTTCAAGTTTCAAGGATCTTGGTGTTGTGGGTTAGCCCTAAGCCCCACACAGCTGCTCACTCACTGCCCCCCAGTGGCAGGGAGGGGTGAAACAGCATAGGAGCAAGAAAATTCACATGCTTAGATATAAACGGTTTAATAGGTAAAGCAAAAGCTGCGTGCACGCAGCAAAATAAAGAATCCATTCACTACTTCCCACCAGCAGGCAGTGATTAGCCATTTCCAGGAAAGCAGGGCTTCATCATACCTAACAGCTACTTGGGAAGCCCAGTGCCTAACTCCAAGCGTCCTCCCTTTTTCCTTCCCCCAGCATTTACTGCTGAGCACAGCTTGCTGCCGTGGGGAATATTCCTTTGGTCAGGTTGGTTCAGCTGTCCAGGCTGTCCTTTTCCTACTTGTGCACCCCCAGCCTACTCACTGGCAGAGCAGCAAGAGAAACAGGAAAAAACCTTGACACTGTGCAAGCAGTGTTCAACACTAACTAAAACAGTGTTATCAGTGCTGTCACAAATCCAAAACATAGCACCAGAGCTACTATGAAGCAAATTAACTCTATTTTAGCCTAAGCCATTGAAGTATGGAAGAATTTATGAAGAAATACTTTACTATGAGGGTGGTGATGCCCCATCCCTGGAAGTGTTCAAGCCAGGCTGGATGGGGCTTTGGGCAGCCTGGGTTGGTGGGAGGTCTCCCTGCCCATGACAGGGGGTTGAAATTAAATGATCTTTAAGGTCCCTTCCAACACAAACCATTCCATAATTCTATTACTGTCATGCAAAAGATTTCTAGTATAGAGCTGTTAGCAAGTCCATAAAAATAGTTTCTGGGGAAACGAGAATGTGTCTTTAAGGTTAGTGTTTAAAGTTAGCTTTCTGAGCACAGTTATTTGGGTTTTATTCTGGTATCTCACCCAAATAGTTCTGTGCAATTTGTAGCAAGTTAGAGCAAATAGAGCAGAATGTATTGCCATTCATTTCAAACCCACAAATGATGTACCTACATGAACACAGCATATTTCAACTTCCACACTCTCCTCTTTCTAATTTACTAGCAAAGTTGCATCAGCAAGTTATATATCACTGCCCAAAGTCTGCCCCATAACTAGAGCTCCAAGCTGTTTCCCAGCCATCATGTTTTGTTACCAAACAAAATAACACAACCTTATCATAAGGCACTACCGAGCAATAATTAGTAAGACTTGGTGCCCAGAGCAGGAAGACATTAAAGAACACTTACCTGACTGTCAGCTAGCCAGCAAAAAGTTGCTGTAAACCTGCAACAGGCAGCACACCCCCCAGCTGTGAGCACTACAGGTTGGCTGGTCTTATGTAGGGTGGAGGAGTTGCACAGAATCACTTCCCCAAAGTCCCTGAGCATCAGTTCCTCAGGCTTTATTCCTCCTCAAGCCATTGCTGTAATGTCATATGGAAGCTAAATATAAATGCTGTATTAAGCTACTTACAAATAATGTTTATAAGTTATGCATATTTTACTCACGTTCTCACATCTATATTCTTGTGCCCCTTTGAAATTTGAAGGTTTTGTTCATAACGCTGCAAGACTATGTTCATTCATGTGAAGTGTTGGTAGCTAAACAGTAGGTCCAGCAAACCTATTTATAGATTAAACTCTACACAATTCATATCAGCATTCATTTTAGCATACTTAGAGTAGGAAATTAAGGACTTGCATGCAACTTTGCACCACTGGAGCCTTACAGGAGCAGACCGAGCTAAGTCCTTCATCCGGTGTATGTAGTATTTCAGTCTAACACTGGCAAATAGCAGTTGCCTGGTGGAAAGCAGCACAGCATCCTGGTAACACTTGGTTCATGGAGAAGGAACAGCATGTGCTGAACAGAGGGACTTCAGGAAAGTGAGCTGCATTTCTGCTGTTGGTTTCCTCTGAAAACAGAGGTGGAATCCACCTGGCTTAAGACAACTATTCAAGTACAGTGATGGCTCACACTCCAGCCTTAAAAACTTGAAGTAAACTAATTTATACCCAACTTAAGAGCATTATATGACCAATTAACTGGATTAATACCATTCTTAAATCTTTTTCACATGTGGCAAGTGATTTAGAAAGCATTACTTCACCAGCTGCTCCTGCTTTTTCTGGGAGAAAACAAACCTATACACACCATCTCTATTTTTGTGCTACCTGACAGTTTTTATGAAAAATCACCACTGGTTCTCACAGGACCAAGTCACCATTTGTTGGTACCTTGACTGTTCCTCTCATATCCTCACAACCCTTTTACAATACAGCGCTCGCTGTGCTAAAAAATGTTTTTATCAGAAGTGACATCTTTTCCAAAGCTCCTTAGATGCAAAAGGCAGCACTCAGTCTTTCAGCACCTATTGCACGGCCAGGCAGAATCAAAGAAAAGAGCTGGATTTATCCTTAGAATCCTATACAGAAAATTTAGCCATCTACTTCTCAATTCAAAGCAGGAAACAGGAGGTGTTTTTCCTGTCACGTTGCTGTGAAATCCAGAATCGTGCTTGAAGTCACTTCTTGTCAGCTTGGACCATTCCCAGCCTCTCCTCTCACACCTGCCAAAGCACTCACATTCTGCCAGGGTGCTGCACGCAAATAAAGGGGGTTTTCCTGACTGATGCCTGACTCCAATTCATACTAAATTTGAAGCGATCATAACTGGCTAAGAATTCCAAGCATTGTTGTTTCTTGTTCCTGGGGTTGAATTTATGTAAGAACCATCACCTGCAAGTAACTAAAGGACTGAGCTCCCAACTGGAAGCAGCAATAAAGTTCACATTATTTTTTCAGCCTTTAGTACGGGTACAGAAGATGCTTTCCCCATAGCCAAACACTCAGAGGAAAGGCTGGTGAAGAAGCTATTACTTTCTAACTGCACTAGACAGAAGACACCATGGGAAAAAACAGGGTGGACATTTAAAAGAATGGCAATATAGTGGGCAATAAATCTGATTCACTAATTATCTGGAGATCCCATGCCATCCTAATGGTTATATTGCACGTGGCTGACTCAATACAGCAGGATAGTTTCTCTTACAACAATTGAGAGCTTCTCTAGAGAACAATTGCAAATACCTATCAAGATCATCCTAATGTAAGTGAATGATGGTAGCAGCAACACGAGTCACCACCTATCACTGCAGTTTCTAAATCTGTTAGGAGAATATACATCCTACTGCTGACAATAAAGAAACTGCTAAATACAGTTAGGCTTTTTTATTATTTGTTTCCCCCCTAATTACAGTTATTTTATTGCAACACTGATGGCAACCCATCAGCATTTGTTCATTCACTGTAGCATTTCATGATGCCAAATCAGGCTTCAAAATATTCCTGTGTTATAGAGCTCATGTTGAATATGATTTCTTGCACAGAGCGTGAATGGTTACATGCATTAGCTTCTTATGGCTCTCAGGCTTGCTCTTAGTTTCCAAACTCACTAAAACTGCATCTGTAATCAAGCAGTATATCACAGTAGGCTATTAATTTAGAAGATAAAATAATCTGTCTATACAGTTCAGCATCCCAGGCCAACTGCCATGTGAGTGCAGGGACAGTAAGTGATACATCCTGGCTGTAACACCAGTTTAGCTCCTTTATGTTCACCACAACGCACAATTATGGAGACTGAAACTCATTTGAACTTCAACCCTACCATTCCCAGATAGGGAAAACTCAGGCTTTCAGCAAGGCAGAAGCTCACAGTTGGATTAAAAGCACATTAACCTCTTCTCAAACTCCAACACAGCTTTAAACTGTCCACATTGATATAACCACAGCTAAGCAGCTCTGCTGCTGGTCACTGTGCTGCGACCTACATTTGAGATAGTTTCTCAGGGACAAAGGGGTTTCTGAGGTAATGCACTGTTAAGAGGGCACAGAGGTAGAAGCTGGCCACAGTACGATGTCAGATAATAGCATTATCCCAAGTTTTAAACTTTTCTCCTTTTGACAGCTGTGAAGTGTCACTTGCACATGTAGCAGAGCCAGAAGGGCTGTAGAGAAGTGGTTTCTATCAGATAGTTTAAGTAGCTTGTGGAAAGGCAAGTCATTTTAAGATGACAAACCTCGGACAAGGATTAGCATGTTGATGAAAATGACATTTGGAAATAATTGCTTACATCTCTGGATTTGGGGTGAAAAGTCACATTTTTTCTTCCGAAGAAGAAACCTAGATGGGATATTGACCTTCAGTGACAAGGCCATATGAGCACTCCTTTGTGAGGGAGGCAGAATCTCTCCATCACCTTACTCTCATCTCTGGGCTGCAAAGCCAGCCTTTGCACGCCATGAATAAGACCTGGACAGGTACATGAGTTACACTTTCCATTACATGCCTCTTTTCTGCAACTGCTTCCTGCCCCTCAAAGGACTCCTGATCCTCTGTTAAACATATATTTCACACCGTGCAGCACATCATTTTAAGATAACTCCCCTACAAAAGCTTTTACGTTACTTTAATGTAATGTTCCAAATGTCCCACCAGGAACAGGGTTAAATACTCTGTTGAACATCCTGAAGCCTCTAGGCCAAGGTTAAAATTCTGCCTTGCAATGAATACTGCTGTGAAAATCCTACAGCTGGTCGGCTGCCTGCAGAAAAATCAAACCTGTTGCTTTTCCTGTGCCTGATCATTATAGTGCCCATACCATGTGCTGCCTTTCCAGGGGGCTTCCTGAAGTGGCTTTCGTTTGACCAAGTATGTGTTGATTGAAGGCAGGTTCCTGACCAGATCTATCCCCTCCTCATGGATTACTGCAAACCTGTCTTTCACTGAACCACTTCATTCCAACTTCAGGTGAGAATAAAGAATCCTAAAATATTCTTAATCAACATAAAGGTACTCTGCACTCCAGTACCAATAATATGCCTTAATATAAAGCCCACAACACCCTACTATTAGATGGAAAAATAACCAGATTTAGGACTCCAGCTTTAGTGCTCAAATGCATTAAATCAGGTTTCAGACCCTGCACTTTCTATCAGGTCAGAGCCTGCCAGCGCTTTCTCATCTCCACCCAGGTGAGAACTCCCTAAAGTACAGGAGTTTACACAAACACTTCATACCTAAAGTAGGGCAGCAGCCACCTTATGAAGCTGCAGAAAGAACAGCTAAACGTCAAAAGATTTGTTTTATATGAGCAAGTAATGCAGCAATTTAAACATACTCTCAGGTAGTCCCTAATCCAATAGAGCTGTAAGAGCAGCAAGCGCTGATTTTGTTTGCGTTGTTTTGCTTTTCCCCAACTACAATCATTACCCAATTACTACACAAAGTACACAGCAACTCATAAATTATTGATGGCCAAAGCGAGCTTTACAGAACAAGAGAGCAAACTGAATTACGCTGGTAAACTTCGAAGAAAAAACACTAAATTTTGACACACTCCCAGATCTTTAATCACTAATACTGAATTAGTTCTCAGGAATGTTTCCCTCAATAGTCTGAGGGCAATGCAGCAGATGCCTGGCCAGGCAGCTCAGCGCCCATCACACAGACCAAACCCCACACAGGCCACTGGTGCCACCATGTTGTGGGGGCCGCCATTTTGGAGCAGCCATGTGGGGGCAGCCATTTTGGGGGCATGCATGTGTCTAAAACAGCTTTAAGAAAATGTTTTATTCTCTCTTTTTGAATTTGCAGTATGGTTTCTGGGTGTTTAGGACTGAGGATGTAAGGGTAGATTGCTTCGCTAGGGCAATAAGTGGTAACTGGGAAGCAGCAGGATGGTGGGTGCATATTTTTAGCCTATTTGCAGCAGTTTTGCAGGATAAACTCAAGGGTGGATGGCTTGGGGAGCTTGCTGAGAGCTTGCAGCTTCCTTTAGAGGCAGATACAAAATAACCCCTCTGTTTACAACTGCTTGTTTCTTTGTTGCTGTAGTTTACTGGCTGCTTTCACATTTATGTTTTCATTTCAGGTCTGGAATGAGGTGTATGTGCTTGAGCTCCTGCCTGCTTGAAAATGGAACCGTGTGTTAATCAACAGAGCAAGCAGGTGGGTAGGGAAGTGGCTTGTGCATGTAGAAACAACCAGCAGCATATCTGCAGTTTATCCATATAAAAATTCTATATTTTTAACTAGTACCATGTTAGTCACTTTATGTAGAAATAGATTTAGTAGATGAAAGTAGTTATCAAAATGGAAGAAGTACATGCATCAAGGTAAGCTGTGGCTCAAATGAGAAGGGAAAATGCAGATACAGGTGTTAATTGTATTTACGTGATAGAGTTTTGTGATACCATTCAGAATCAACTTCTGGACAGGCGTATGTGTGAAAGATAGAAGACATAACTGTCGAGGAAATAAAAATAATGAACTATTTCAGCTCTGTCAGTTAAAATTCAGAGTGTCTTCCTTCTTCTGTAGGTGATTTTCCTGCATTTCAGTGCAACTTCAAAAATAACTTGGCGTAAATGCAGGGACAGTAAAACCCTAAAGAACAACAATAAATACTTGTAAGATTTTTTCACTTACAGAGTTGCTGCAGATTGAGTTAGATATGAAAACCTGGAAAAGAGTGCTGGGGAAAGAAGGGGTTCATTAGTATAAAAGCTCCTCAGACCAGGGAAGGTAAGTGACTTACTATCTTGTTTACAAGCTAAGGGGGTTTAGTGCAGTGAATGGAAATCAGATTGGAACTAAACATAAAAAAAGATAAGGTCAGATACCAAAATTGGGAGGTGCCAGCATATAGATGGTGGGGAAAGTGTGTTCTGAGCATTACTTGAGACAGCAGCTATTTATAACTTGTTTTTCTGCCATTACATAAACTTAAATGCCTTGTGAAACAGGTCTAGCCTCCACTTGCAGTGAGGTTGAGGTGTAAAGCTTGGGAGATGGCTTCTTTTACGTTGGTTCTTGAAGTTGCAAGATCGTGGAGTCCCTTTGTAAAATAGTTTATGAAGTGAGCTTGCTGTGTATGGCTTCTTAAGACGTAATTAAGTAGATCTGTAAGGAATTGGAATCAAAGGTTTTGCCATGACAAAATAACACTTCTTGCTCTTGATATAGTCCATAATTGAGGTTTATTCAGTGGAAGCTGAAAGCTTCTTTTGTTCTGATTTTGAAACAAGTGTTAAAATAATGTATACCCATGTGAAACTTTGTAATTCCATAAGCCTCAGGTGTTTGTGCTAAGCAACTGCTCTGTGTGCAGACAGTGTTATGCAGTGTATGCAGTTCTTCTCTTAGAGAAGAAGCAATTGATGTCTCCAAAAATGGATCCAGCATTTAATTAACATATGCTGGTCAAGCCATACATCAACTTGCAAAATCGATAACAGCCTGCAGGACAAAACAGTAGTGCTGTTGTATAGTTAAGCTGGCAAGGAAAATCGTGCTTCATCTTAAGGTTGTTTGTTATATGTGAGTACAGCAATGTAAGTAAATGTATACTTTATGCTTTTACTAGGCAGAAATGGTTTCCATTGGAAGGTGCACTTTCAGCTGTAAGGTATTAACAAGTGAACTATTAACATACATGAATAGATTAAAAGTGGTGTAAAATGAGAGCTCACTTTCTGCTGGACAAATGAGTTCTATGTTGATTTGTCCCCCTTTTTTTTCAGCTGCCACAGGAGGATCTGCAGTTTCTTTGAAAACCTGCCAAAACTGACATTGCCCAGCTTCTTGAGTGTTTTATCCATCCTGAGGTGGTTTGTTCAGACCTGCAAGAAGAGTGGCAGTGAGAGATGGCTCCCTGCTGGGTACAAGAAATGCTGGAGGTTTCTAGGGATGACTGTCTACATGGGTAAGAAATGGGTCATGAGGTGCTTTATTACAGGTATTTTGCTTTCACGAACAGTGAAGCTGTTTTAACCACTGAAGACAAAAGGTGTGCTGTAATGTATGCAAGTATGTAAAAGGAACTTTTCAGTCTCCCCACAGCTTTCATCTTGTTCCCAGAGCTGATGGAAACACAGAGGGAAGTCCCACCACTAATGAAACATGTCACCTGCAAGTATTTAGCTCCTAACAGCACTGGCAGGTGGAGCTCAGGGAGAAGTGTTAGTGAGTAGTTAGTTAACTCTCACATGGAATTAAATTATCTTTTTAGGAAGGTGTTAGTTGAACAGCACTATTTCTGTCATGGTTAACTGTGAAACTGTTTTAAACTCCTTAAGTTACACTATGGCTCACAGTTGTAACAGTTGTCATTTAAAGGCTGGGCTGGTAAAAATTAAAAATGGGACAATATGATGTTTAGTGATCATTCTGATCTCCAGAAAATAGAGGAAAATACACAGCATTTCAACAGAAATGTATGTTGCAGTGGTGAGAGAGAATATAACAAGACTTCTGATAATCTGTAGATGTTTTTTTGCAAGTGGCAGATTTGATTCCTTAACCTTTTTGTTCACGTAAGCAGCTTACCATTCATGCAACTCTTCTTTCAGCAAGCTGCAGTGTTCTTAGTCTGCTCCAATGAGACAGAACTACTTTCATTAGAACTCAGGACTCTGAGTTCTGTACTGTTGCTTTTCCCTCTAATTCTGTTGTCTTCCTGATTTTTGGTAGTACAGAGCTGAGCTTCACAAATTTAGTCAAACTCAGAAGCTGCATTTCCTTATAATGATTCAAACAATTGGCTTTATTCTTTGTTTTCAGAATTCATAAATTGAGAATTTTTAAATGTGTGGCTTAATGATGTATTCTTCTCTGCCTGATAAGCTTGTGCCCTTCTGAATTTAGTCTGAATACTGGTCAGCTTTTATGAACTTACGCAGTGAAGTCCTGATCCTGTAAAGAACTCAAGATGTTTTGTCCAAGCTCACTCAGGGGTATTGTGTAAACTGATGCAGGTGTGTGTACCTTTTCTAAACTGAATGTCCTGCTGGATAAGGGTTTTTCATGGAAAGCTAAACAGACTGAAATAAGTCTTAAAAAGAGCACAAAGGAGCGCGACCTTAAAAGTTGGCTGATTGAATGGTAATGTTAATATGCAAGTTCCGCTGTTGGGTGGTTGTTAGCCCTTCAGCATAGATGCAGTTAGCTTCTGATGCTACTGTGGGAACTGAGCAGTTGGTTAGCCTGCAGCACTTGCATCATTACTTCTCTAGGGGTAAGGAGAAGGGAGCTGGAGGAGCTGAAATGGCTTTCTTGCTGCCATCACGTTGAACGTTGCAATGCCTGTAGAAGTACTGTGAGTTCTAGTCCTTCAAAGTCAGTGGCAGTAGTGGAGAGGATGTCAGCAGGATCCAGTGTACAAGCATTTTTCTGGACTACAGCAGGATATTTGGGTTTGTAGGTTATTAGTAACACTTACTCCAGAGAGGTATTGAAGGGTAGGGCTTAATATTCAATTTTAGATGTGTGAAACTGGTTTAAGCCTTGCATAGGAATAGTATCAATAATTTTCTTTCATTTCCTCTTGTCTGTTTCCTGCTTCTTGGTCTGTCTTGCCTCCATGAAAGCAAAGGCTTGCTTTTTAGTGTAACATAACTAGTTAGCTTCTGATTTATTCCTTGCTTTGTATGTTGGTGGTGCTGAACACTGGTGCCACAGTTACCCCTTCGTGTAGTAAGCTTGGGAATCGAGACAAAACCAACAACAGCATAGCTTCAAGTCTGGCAGTTCTTCAGTGCTTTAAATACGAACACCCCTGCCTTCTGGCTGGAAGGGCTGGGCCCTAGGAGTGTGTTACAGGGCAGAACTGTTGCTCTTCAGCAGCAGTAGACTGATAGAGGGTACCTGAGCTCTTAGATGCTGTCTGCACCTGCACTGAATATTAAACCCCTGACAGCTGAATCTTTGTAGCTGTTGGATGAGGTTCAAGGTGAGCCCTCTACATGGAAAATACAACAAAGAAATGGAGGTCTTCACAGATTCAGAGAACAGACTGAAATGGCCAATAGATGGCCTTGGGGCTGCTTTCTTGCAGTGAGGTAATTTAGTTTTTGTTGCAGATTAATGAGTCAGGTGCTTGCAGGATCTGTGGCTCTTGCTGGAGAGTTGCAACCTTTTCTAGGACACGGTTGTTGTGCCATATGTTCTGTACCCCAGGCTGTAGAACAATGACTGAATACCAGAACTGCTGCTAGCACGAGGTCCTTAAGTGCATGGCTGGGAGGTGACTGACCACAAAACTGCAAATCTACTGCTAAATATTTGGAGAACTGGTGAGGCATTATACAAATGATGTTTATCTTGCCACAGATGATCATTTAATAGGGCAATTACTGGGTGAAGTATACGCTGGAGTGCAGTTGGAACTATTTAGAAATATTGTCTTAGTACAATACTTTTTCTTCCTGCTTATAAAGACAGAGCCAGTCTGCTGAGAAAGCTTGGAGAGTACTGCAAGCCTAAGTGCTAGGAATATAGAACTCTTTGTGGTTCATTACAATTCTTTCCTCAATGTTAGTAGCTTCAATTACGAATACCATAGTACTGAGGAAGGTAGGCAATGGTCCCTAAGAGTTTAGCTTCAGCTAGCTGAAGGAGTAAAGTAAAACCCAAGAACTATTGGCTATGATAATAATGTCTCAAGCTGATGGATTTTTGTCCTCGTGCAGACTGCAGATTCAAAGACATAGGTATACCTTTGGCTTGCCTCTTACCTTCCGTTTTTATTCAACTGAATTGTGGAGCAGTTCCTTGGGGATTTTTAATAGGGTAAGGATGTCCCGATTATTGTATTTACACTGTGTTTTCAGAAATAACAGTTCCTGCTTACACCTGCAGACTTCTCTGCTCTGGTTTTTGTTACAGACTGTATATCATCACCTTTTGATGCTGAAGCTACTCACTTGGACTGCATAATAATGAAAGTAGCTCTGTACTTAGGCTGAGAAATTTTAGACAGCACGTTTTTATTTGGCTGGGGTGAAGGTTTTGGGGAATTTGCAGGATGCAAATGATCATATTTCATATGAATACAGCTGAAAGTACCTCAGTCCTCTCAGCCACACTAAAAGCATTTAACACATAGTACCTGCGTGAGTATAGATGCTCTTACTGGGGAAGAAAACCAGTAGACTACCTTTGGAAGCCTCCAAACAAAAGGCTTTAGATTGTGACTTAAAATTAGTTTCTTTCAGATGTCCCTCGAGTCACTATTTAGTTGAATTTAGACCTCATTGAAGTTCTTTAAGCAACAGGAAAGAACAGGGCTTATGTCAGGGTTGCAGCTATGAATGGAATCAATTCATTGAAATGAACATTGCATAGAAGCGTGGCATTTATTGACAAACCTAAATTGTCTATAGGAATGTCCTTCAACAGCCATGCTTTTCTCTTTCAAGGCACTTCATAAGTAAACGTGTACAACGTAGAGGCTATATACCTTAAGCAGCCATAACTTCAGTAAATGCACTGTATACTTTGTTCATCTGTGAATAGTAATTGAGTCTTGGACTGCTTTTATAGTGCGCAGAGAGTAATACAACTGCCATGATGTATAATAATGCTTAAGAGCTCCAGGGAGGCTCATTTACATGATAGTGAGGGAAATGGTCTTGCAAGGAATAAAAATTAAGAGGTTGGTATTGTGCATGTTAGAGATATATTTTGAAATAGTGAAAGTCTGACGTGAAGGAAAATTATGGGGGGAAAAGTGGTGTAAAAGGCCATTTAAAATGCTGTTTAGAACAACAGTGGCCTTTATTTCTCCCCTCCCTTGGAAAACGGGGGTTCAGTTCCTTTGTGAGTGCTTGGTAGGGATGTTAAGTCTGGCTTTAGTGAACTGGGCACTTCTGTTCCTGAAGATCCTGATGATCTGGTGGGAGTGCAAGGAACCCAGGTACATAGCTGAGAAATGCAGAGTTTTCCGAACTCTGATGTGGTCAGATGGGAAGGAAAGATTTTATTAAGAAGTTCAATGCGTTCTCTGGGCACAACATTAGTTTTTACTTGTTTGCTGTCCGTTGAATGTCTGTTTTCTCACTGCTTTGATAATTCCTGAGAGTGTTCAAGCCTGGTCCAAACTCGGACTTAGTGGCTAAGGACTCTGTAGCTCTCATAGGCTTGCTGCTGCTTCATGGGGGTGTTCATCAAAACATCTCAACTGATGCCAGGAAGGTTAGAGCAGAAAGGCAAATCAGAAATAAGATGCTCAGGCATTTAGTAATGAGCATGGAATGTGTGACAAGTGTAGAGCCTTGACAGCATGGTATGATTTGGGCTTTCATGTTTCCTTGATGCTCGTGCATTCATTATTTCCACCCATGTCCTAAGTATTTGCTAAGAGGAACTGGAATGATTCAGTTGCAACACCTGAGTAAATTATTTGAGTTCTAAGGGACTCAGTGTTGTCTTTTCAAAAAGCAGATCTCAAATGCCAGTGAAGAACAAATATTCAGTGTCTGAAAGCTGTCTAATCTACCGTATATTGATTTCCTCTGAAAGTAATTAAGGTTAGTAGGAAGGGACCTGCACACTGTAAGAGGGTGGAAAAAATAAGGAACCGTGTTTAGCTCCACTTGTATTTTCTTTCTGCACCAGTTGGCTACTGTATCTTGCATGGGTGGTGGTCTTTGTGTTTACAGTTGGTATATGCGTATGCCGAGCCTGTTCTTTCAAATGAAATCTGGAAGATTAGCCATAAATCTGCAATAGATGAAGTCTGTTTTGTTCTGGCACCACAGAAGATCAGATCCTTCTCTTAAGGAGGGAGGCTGATGGGTATATCTTGTTCCAGAGCTTTATTTATGAAGTCACAGGCTTATTTTCAATAAGTAAGGTTTTCCTTGGACTGTTTTGCCTTGTATCTTTTGTCATTTGGAAACAAAACTTCTATTTTTCCCCTACCAAACTGGGCATACACTGCTTTCACTGTGACACAATGAGAATTCCCTCACTGTATAGTTTGAGGAGCCTCATTAGTGGTATAATTCCTCAGGTGCAGGTGTTCCTTCTACTGCAGAGCAATGAAGAAGCACTTTCCAGGGAATCTTGTGTACCTGGCTGAATGATTTGAGTTCTGAACAGTCTGTGGATGCTTTTGTTCTACTGTGAAGCAGTGTCAAACTTTATTACTGTAACTGTTTGAGATTCAAGACAGTTACACGTGGTTCTCTGTTTGTTCTGTCTAACTTCAGCATAGCAATACCACAAAGGTTGTCATTTACAGCAAGGCTGAGATGGGCGGCAGCAAGATGTGCTGTGTTTGGGTGCAAAAAGGGAATTGTGCTGTCTGAATAAGCTCGTCTGTTGCACTACCAAAGAGATGAGCACGGAACGTATCAGTACAGCTTGGTGAATGGGACTGACAGTGGAAGTGCTTTTGGGAAGAGCGGAGCCTTCTTGTGGAGTGAGGGCAGGGATAAGATGACTATGCTGATTGCTCTTGAACTCAAGAGTTTTCTTTATGATTTCTGTGTCATCTGTTCTTGTGGATGTTATCCTGGTGACTAGTCCATAGTACCTTTGAGATGCTGTAAACTTTTCATTACCTGTCCCCTAAAATGTTGATGTAAGCACCATGGCCCAGCTATTTTTGAGTACTCCCAAGTTTATTTTAAAGTCAGAAGAGAGTGAGGGGAGGGTATTTACAAATGCAGATTTTCCTGTACAGTTGGGGAGAGATCTTCTGGAAAATTATTTGCATCAGTCCTGACTTAGCTTCTGTTTTTGACTGCAGGATCTGCAACGATGGGCATCCTTAGCTGAAGTTAGCCTCCATGAATGCTCCCAGAGGTACGCTGAGGAGCTCTGAGCGTCTGGTCCATCATTTGTAAAGCATACCAAGTTCCTGTGTAAAAGATGCTGCTGGAAAGCAAAGTATTATTATTGTTGTCATAAAGTTGACATTAGTACGTCTGCGTGTCCTGGGGGAATATGCTGTGTGAGCATAAAGTGACTTGGTACTTTTCCATCCTTAAAAAGACAGTCGCTTTTAGAGCTATGCTACCCGTGTTTATAAAGTGTATCGATCCAGCAGCATCATGGTGAAATATGACTTCTCTCATTAGCTAGCGACTGGAAGTTGCTGTGGCAATTCAGTAAATTAGTATGAGTACAGACAGAGGTAGGAAATGGTGCCTGGTCTGGTGAGGGGCTGGTTCAAAGGTTTATGTGGCTGTCGTGTGTGCTTTAATTGGTGCCACATCTGTGTGCATTTACATGAAACTTTGCTTGTGCAGAACATGTTTTGCCTGGAAACAAAACAAAAACCAACAGTTTTTTTCATTTGCTAATTGCAGGTTTTGGTATGCATTTGCTACAGAAGAAGCTCTCTTTGGGAAGAAATGTTGCTAACTAAGATAGCTTACAAATGAAAGACAATTAGTAAAAGGAGACTTTGGTTAAGTTTAGGCAAAGCAGTAAATGAATGCTAAGAAGTGTCCTTTGTACTTCAGCAGGGACAGCGAAACTCCTAGTTCAGCTGTGTCCTTTAACCATAAATTGGTAAAACTTGGTGCTGAGTTTTGTCATGTCATACAGTTGCTCAAGATGGCTTTAGCCTCACTGAAAAACAGTATTTGATGTGATTTGAGGTCTGTTTCTTTGTGCAGGTATTCATTTCAACCATGAGGATGATTATTTTCTGAATATTATTGAGTGTAACACCTCAGCAAATGCTCCAGCACCTTTGTGACTGCATTCATCACATCACAGCTGCTCATTACATGTAATACCTTACCTCACTGCCATCCTTTCCATTTTGGCAACAGGAAAGCCAGTAGCTGCAGGTAGGTGAGGGCAACTCTTTCATCTTACATTTTCAGAAAGCAGTGGTGGAAAGGGAGGGAAGTACCTTAGTTGCTTTAGCTTTTTCTGTTGCTTGGTGTAAATTAGTACCCAGTATAGCTTGTTCCAGCTGAAGTGTAGCAGGCTACAGTCAGACCTTTCCCCACAAGCTGAACATGGATGGGGACCTGCTTGAGGAGCTGCTAGAAGCAGAAATGGTGACGATGCCTTACAGTAGGAACTCTAGGTTTGCTTGGGAGGCTCCTGTTTCTGTGCTTTATTGACAGTGACATGAAGTTGTGTGTAGCTGAAGCATGGGCTTGGCATCTTTGCGTCTTCAAGAGCACCATGGCGTTCAGAGCAGAAATGTTTGGTTAGCTTTAGGTACTTCTGTCCTAAAAAAGCTGTCAAAACAGGTGTGTGTGGGGGGAAGCTAGGACTGTCAGCAGTGCTAAAGCCAGTACAGGTCAAAAGCTAACAGGATTGCAGTGTACTTCTGCAATTTGTGCTCTGCTGGAGTGGCATTAATGGCTGCTTGCCAGCTGTGACACCCTGCCAGACAACTTGCATTACTGGTGCTGGTACATGCCACGATGCATGTTAATGCCTCTAATGTTGCTTGCAAAGGGCAGCAAACGCTTGCCTCCTTGGGAAAAGGCAAAGGGAGCGTGGAAGGGCTGCCAGAAAGGTGTTGCTGACAACTCTGAATTTGCTGCTGAGAGATGAATAAATAACCTGGGTAATGTTATGCAGAAAACATTTGTCTTTGTTTTAGCCTGGGCTGTGATGTGTGTAGAAGGACCACGGAAGTTAAAATAGTGCTGTTGCCACATCAGCTTTGCACTGCTGTGAATTGGAATGTAAATTTCAAGATAAGGCAGAACTGATGCAGCTGGATTCCTTACAGATGAAAACTTAACTCTGGCATTTTAACACCTCTCCAGCAGAGAGCCTGCCACCCCCCTCTACCTTCTTGGGATTTATGGCTTACTGTTAAACTGGTTGGGAGACCTAGTGCTGACAGAGCAGCCAATCCCTGAAATAGGTTTCTGGTGTCAGGCTGGCACGGTGCTTACGCCTGCATTAGGTGGTGTAGAGGCTAAACAGAAAAATTCTAGCTGGCAACTGCCTAAATAAGCCAATCACTCTGCAAGTGGACAGCAGAGCCGTGAACCTTGCCTTCCTACCCTGCTTTGTAATTTGTGTTGTGCAATTATCCTGTAATGTGCAAGGTCGGTTTTACTTATGTTACTTTCACAAGGAAGAGATTCTTCTCTTTGATTCTCCTCCAACTGCAGTATAATTTGGTGTAGTGACCTAGATGCATTTTGTCCTGGTTTCATGATAGCAACTTTTAGCAAGGAGTTGCATAGGATGAAACTGCTTAAACTTGTTTCCTGGGGTAAGGAAAGCTGGGTAGACCAGTGCCTGTTGGCCCTGGCAAGCCATTTCACGGGGAAGTGGCCTGAGAGATAGAGGTAAGCTTAAAGCATAGAGTTTATAAGCAAGATTCCTTGTATAAGCAAGGAATCAATAACGACAGACACGGGGCTTTGGTAAGCCTCTTCTACTGCAGCTTACTGAGATGGTTTTTAAAACAAACAAACAAAAAACTATTGGACAAGCTGACTCCTGGAGTGTGCAGTCCTTAGAGCAAGTGCACGAGGAAGGAGCATCTTCCACAGGTCAGGCGTCTGTCCTGTTAGCATGGCTGGATGAGGGGCAGGAAGCTTCACTGCTTTTGACAAATGACCTGTGGTCATGGACAGCACCAGCCATATGTCCTCGTGGTTAATGTGGGACATCTCAGTAAGGACAAGTTGTTTTCTGATGCTGTGCTGTGTAGGTGGGTTCCAGGAGTAAGAATGCAGTTGTCGTTTTCTAGTTTGTAGTCTTAGAGTAAGGACTGGTTGTGATTTTAAACTAGGAAGACATTTTCTACAATAAATGTAACTTGTGGGGCATATAAGTTGGTGCTTTCGCCCCAGGTGTAGAATTGTCACTGGCCACGTGTGCAAGCAGGTGCCAGTGTTCTTTAATCTTGCCTCATGAGGATCTGGGAGCCTTCCTCACAGACATTGTTATTACACTGGTGTGCCATACAGTTGCTGTGAAATACTTAAAGTATGTCTGTACAAGCTGCTGCCATATGCAAGATACACTTGTAAATAACTTCTGCTTAAGGCTACAAGAAAATTCTATAACAAGAGTTAGGGCTGTGTGAACAAACACTGAAACAATCATGTATAAGCATCCTCGAAGGGCTATGCATGCTTAACAGATTGGAGAGTAGCACCTAATTCTGTAGTTATTTTAAATGCTTTTTGACATCTTGCATGGAATTGTGTGGATAACTAAGCTTGCAGTACCCCTGTAATAGGAGTAGTGCGCTAGATCCTTGTGTTCCAGGAATGCTGCTAACAGAACAGGTAGGTGTAATAGATGACTAGGGTCAGAAGTAGTTACAAAAGCACTGAAAGCAGCTGGTGTGCAGCTCTAATGGGCTGTAGAAAACCTGCCAGGTAGCTTAAAATAGCAGATGTGTTTATGAAAGCACAGAGAAGTAGGACAATTACTTGTTTCTTCTCTGAGTAGTTTGTTCAGCGCAGAGTATTGATTAGGTAACATTGGACCTGCTGGCAAAAACAATGACAAGACTTATCCAAGATCTAAGTAGTCTGTGCCAGATGGTGCCAGTTAATCTTTGTTTGCTGGCAGCCTGGAAAAATGCTGCATGAGACAGGTTTGTCTTGCTGGCTCAAGAGGTACCCACACCTTGTCTTCCTTGTCTTTGTGTGCCAAATACTTTGTGCAGCTGCTGAAGTCTGTTTCTGAACCAAGGGGTGCATTTGAGTCCTTACACATCTGAAATTGCAGATATCAGACTCTTGAGGACTTGTGTAGCTCACTGCACACTCCAGCATACTGTGATTATTCTTGGCAGCTTCAAGTTTCAGTCTACTGAAACAAGCTGCTAGAGAAGTGCTCTGTGGCCTGCTTTTTGTGGACCACATATGGCCTTGTGTGTGCAGGAATCTTCACATTGTCTTTGGGAGGATCACAGATTGAAAAAGGGAGAAAAAGGTAAGGGCACTGTTTTTGAGATGCTTATTCTCTGGAGCAGAGCTGCCTTAAGCCAGAGATTCTTCACTTGGGCTTTGTATATGTTCATTTTAGATCTGGAAGAATTGATGAACCATTTACTGGAGTGAGGAGGGGTCTTGCAGAAGCAGGTAGCATCACCTTCCTGCTGAAACACCCTCTCAAAATGTTGCAAAAGCAAAAGTGCCATTCTACCAGCTAGGTCTGTGATTGCAAGCGTTTTCTAGACATACATTGAAATCTGCAGATGCTACACTTCCATTATTCACCCAAACCTGTCTTTCCTTCTGCTCAACATTTAATGGTCCAGTAAGCAGGACAGCAGCATCCTAGAAAGAAGGCTCAGTCATCCCAGCCCTCAATTCTTTCTGCTCTGCTGAAGTGTTTCTATTAATAGCTGGGACAAGGGCTCCTGTCCCACTCTCTTGCTCTCTTATTAGCATGCTTTTAGTTTTCAGCAGAGCTGGCTGATGTGCTTATTGGACCTTGAAGGATTTGCTCCATGTCAGATGCAAGATATGAGTACAAATGCAAGACACGCTTTAAATTCATAGAAGAATTCTCACAGGGATGGTGGTGAAAAACAGCTAAAGATGTGTTGGCGTCCCTGACTTGCATACCAGAGGGACGCCTTTCTCAGTGTTCTTGGTAGGGTGAAATAGGCACCTGGTGTTTTTCATGCAGAATGGATGATCCTGGTTTCAGTCTCTTTTAGTGGCAACGGAGAAGCCTGCTGCTTGAGATCAGAACAACCGAAATGGAAAAGCCCTGTTCAAAAAGCAAACCTTAGGAGTAAGGATTTGTAGCAGTTCATGCGGTTTTATTTCTTTTCTACGGAGGGGAAAGAATTGTTCGATATTGGCAGCAGTGCAGAAACATGAATAGAAATTAATCTGAGCACTTAGAAGTACTGATCTTTATCCAAGCATCATAAAAAGTTATCTGAAGGTGAATTGCTAATGAGCTTGTTTATAGCTAGCTGAGGAACCAAATGCAACATGCTTGTAGTTGTAAAGCTGAAAGCACTGATGTTATCGCTGGTTTGGGAGGGAGGTCAAGGATTGGCCTGTTTGTCAGAACACTTGAGGCTTTTCACGGCTACTTTTGGTCAAACACTTAAAGTACTTTGAAAAAAGCAGGGTTTAGATGAGGATTGGCAGGAGGTCTTGCCACTTCAGAGATTTTGTTCAGGAACCACAGGTCTGAAGTGCTGATCTCACCGCCGTGATGTGCATGCTGCTCTCACCCTAATCAGTGTACCAGTTTATTCCTTGTTGCGTGGCTGAAACAAACTGCAGAAGAGTGAGTTTGGTTTTATTTAGACTGTAGAGAAACCATTTTCAGGCATTCTAGCCAGTTGCTATGTGGACAGTTCTTTTAGTTCTGCTGTTACCAGATGGGAAGGGATAAGCTGATCCATAGATAAGCAGAGAACAGCCTCTTAGCAGCCTGCTTTCTTCAGAGATGGGACAACTTGTAAACGTTTTTTTCTTCTGCTTCACACCAAGTTGACATAAAAATAACGCATGTGTGAGTATATCTATTAAGGAGCAAAAGAATTAGAGAAGAATGAGATGCTTGGAAATCCTCTTAACCCTTTTAGGGGATATCAAATAAGTACAATTGATCTGAGTTTCCAGCACTGTGTTTTGTACTCTTAACCTGTGGCAGGTAAAGAGTTTTACAGACCTGTGAATTCTTAGATGGTGAGGAGCTTGAAGCAATGTTCAGGACAGTTGGTTGCTGCTATGCCAATTTCATGTATTCCAGATGAGAAATAAGGAGGAGCTCTGTAGGTTTGGTTCATGAGACTTGGTACCTGCATTTTCTACGGCTTAACATGTAACAAGTAGTTTTCCTTCTGCTCCGTTTTGAATTGTGAGTTATAGTAAACCTCTCAAAAATTGGGGGAAAACCAAATCCAGCCTGTTCCTGGGTTTTCTTAAAGTCAAAGATAGTTATGAGTTGGTAGTTTCTGACTTTGGATAAAGGCTTAGCTCAAATAAGCCTTAGTTCATTTGAAACCTCCTGTCAAGCTTTTGAGAAGCGATGCAAAAAGCACATCCATCCCTAGAAGTACCAAGAAGTGTTACATCCACCTGTGACTCTTCTGCTTAGGTTATCTTTCTGTTGGCTTAAGGCATCTTTTGAATTATTTTATGTGTTGGCAGCATAAATCTAGGATAAAAGCTAGCACCTGCATAGCCTTCAACTATGGCACAAACTAAGGAATACTTGTGCGGAAGTGGATGGAGAAGAAAGTGCTTTATAAATTTTTAAAACACTTTTGAACTATCCAAATGTTCATTATAATGCATTATTCAATCAGAAAAGTGCTTTGCAAGGAGCCGTGAAATATATCTTCATTGTGAGTGCATCTGTTGTTCCTTGCAAATGATTAGCTGTCACTGCGTTGTGAATTCTTCTTTTTGTGTGGTTAACATGATTTGTTCTAATTAAGTACTGACACTAAGAAGCTAGCTGTATCTAACAGAGCTAAGGGGGTTTGGTCATTGCTGCTTGCCAGGTCATAAACGTGGTCTGCAGACCTGTGCTTGTGCTCATTGTCACGAGTCCCATTGTTACACAGGCTGGGCTGATAGCACCAGCAGCAGAGGAAGCAGAGCAGGGGAAGACTTATTCTTAGAGCTGGCTGATGTTTCTCACTGTCCTTTTTGGTAAGGGAAGGTTGGCAGCAGTGTCAAGAAATAGTCCTGTTGCTGAAGCATAAGAGCTGTGCAACTCCCAAGGTCAGTTTTATTCCCTTCCTGTGCCCTTTAAAAGCAAAAAGTCACTACTTCCAGAAATGCAAGGGAGGCTGCTTCTGGGATTAAAAAGAAATTATGAAGAAAATATTGATAATGCATTTGCCTGGACTTAAAGGGGGGAAAAGCTTTGAAGACTTCAGAGATTCTGCTCTTTTGTGTGCTGGTTGTAGCAAAATAAGTGTAGATGATAACATGGAGTGTTAGAGTGATGTGGGGTAAGAGGGGTTTTTGGTAATGAAGGATGTGGGAGATGCTGTGGCAAAGACCACAGAGAGGCCAGGCAAATGGAAGGTGAAGGGAAGACTTCCAGGGAAGCTCTTAGTTTTTCTAGAGTGGAAACCACTTTGGGTATGAATGGGGAACTCCAGACAGCATAAGAGTCTGAGAAGATCAAACTTTCATTTTCTGAGGATGAAATTCACTTTAGACAAGAGGTTTGAGTATGTGCTGTGCAGCATGAAGTGATGTGACCTCTCGTAGTGTTTCCTTGGCAGCCTGCGTGGCTCTCGACCTGCTCACCTGTTGGCCTTAGGGAACTGGAAAACATCTGAGGTGAAAATGCAGGCAGTGGAACGTGGCAGCTGCTTGTTCTTAAATGGGACAGGCATGCATTTATGTACCTGCAAGGTTCCCTGCTGACTAATATTTCCGAGGGATGACTCAGTTTTACAGCTCAAAGCTTTATTCTGCACAAGCATGGAGCTCCATTGCATAGCTGTTCAGCAGAGGCTACGTGTGGCTGGTGGCTTTGCTGTCAAACTTTCTCCTTCAGCTGCTTTCCCAGGTTAGATCACTGTAGGACTCTTCCTGAGCTAGTGAAACAAGGTTTTTAAAGGAAGTAGCTGCTAAGAAATAAGCAGATTAGTAGCAAAATAAGTTGCTATAAGATAGACTCTGCTGTTTCCCCCTTACGCTGACCTTCACCTGGTCTCTCCTGGCCTTGCTGCTCTTTGTTGAGCTGTTGCACTCCAGATGAGTTGTCCTTCCCATTTGTTGTTGCTGGGCCTTTGTTTGCACTTGGAGGTGGAACAGCTGGGAGGAAGCTCACTGTAAGCTCCTCCAGACAGTTTCTATGGAAACTGTCAGCTCTCCAGCAGGTTCTCCGATGGGCACAAGCTGTGGATGCCTGTGAGTAATTGTTGCATTTACACACTTCCGAACCTTACCCCCGGACACCAGCAGATCTCCAAAACGGTTTCCTAGGTGACTGCATTTTCCATGCTGGGACAGGAATGGCCATGTTAGCAATGCTTAAGCAGTGTTTTCTGCACCTCCTCTTGCTTGTGATGGGGTATCAGGTGAAATCTTGGGGCTCTAGGTACCAGTCTGGGATATTGTTCCAAGTGGGAGCTGTTGGTCTGCAGTGGGTACAGGAATTATGCATTTCTGTATGAGCTGTGGTGCCCAGCTGGGTTTGTCCTTATTGCATGGCTAATAGTGCTGCTGAATTTCAAAGCAGGTTTTTGTGCTAGAGTTCTGTCCCCTCCCAGCTTCTTGTGCAACTCCAGCCTTCTCCTTGCTGCCAGGGTGCTGTAAGAAGCGCCAAAGTCCTTGATTTTGTATAAGCACTGCTCAGCAACAACTAAAGCATCAGTTATCTGCACTATTCTCGTAGTGAATCCAAAACACAGCACCATGCAGAGACTAGGAAGAAAATTAACAGTATCCCAGCCAAAACCAGGGTGGTATTGAAATGCAGGATCACTAGAATAAATAATGGATGTTTGGAATCAATAAAACTGATGTGGAGCAGGTAAATCCTCCTCTTTCCAGTAAAATGGCAGCTTAGGGAGTCAGAGTACATTATTTCAAGTTCTTCAGCTGACTGAGACCTTTATTTTAATGACTACGTGGAGTCAGTCCTTCTCTTGGAAAAGTGCAAGAGGGTTCTGGTCTGTCACTTCTGTCTTGCAAGGGCATGTTTCAACGCAGCATGTTCATGGTCTGCTGATCAAGGACTGAGGCTTTGCTGTTGGGAGATGAGCCTAGCAACAAAAGCAAGCAATGGCTGTAATATGTTGCAGACTACCGACTGTCTTGAAGCTGCGTGCTGTAATACTTCTCCTGTTGCCACCAGGATGAAGTGTAGAAACCATGTATAGCTGTGTGGAAGATGGTGCACCAGCTCCTGATAAGCAGAATTTCTACTTAATTGTATGAACTGATGGACTGGGAATATTCAGTGCAGTGTTCGGTGCCACTGAGCTGATAAGGAGTTGGATTGGAAGTTGCAAGAAATTAGAGTACTTGGAGGGGAAAAGGGAAGGCAGTTAAGGAGAGGTTGTGTGTACTTTAGAGAATGAAATCAGTTACTAAAAATAGGGGAAAATTGCATAGAATTAGGTGGGAGTACTTGTCTTCTAAATTCTGTGGATGAGCTTTAAAATGCATAGAAAGGATCACAAAATGCATGCGAAGGATCAGTTTCCATTAAAGAATATTGCTTTAGAGTAATCAGTATGCAATCCTATTGAATTCCATATCAGTTTCTTTTCTAGGCATCTGTGAAGAGCTTTCTATAAAAGGCTGCAGTTAAACCACGTCGCTTCTGGGTGGGATTTTAGTGGAGAGAGCTTCTGGTCAAGTGCTTAATTGCTAGAAGCTGAAGTTATTCAGCTAGCAGAAAATGCAGAGTGTTCAGCCTGGTCCCTTACCACTACCTACAGACATCCTGCTTGATACTCCTGGTGTTAACAGAGAAGGGTGCCTGCTTCCAGTGGAGAGCTGAAACTGTTCGACAGCTTCTGTGGCTCAGACTAGAGTATGGGCTTAAAATACTCTAAAATACCTGAATCGAAGGAGAGCACCTTGCTTGTGGTGCCCTTCTGTGGGGCAGTAAGCTGCCTTTGTAAAAATAATCACATTTTTCACGAGTGATTTGAATGCCCTTCTCTTGCTCATTTTACCCATGACCAATAATTACTAAAACCATAGGAAGGAATGCTTACGTTTGTTCAGTATGGACCTCTCTAAAACCTTGTTGGTGCTGTCTCTGGGAGGTGATTAAGCTGGTGTTTTTCCATACTCATTAAGAGCCCTGAGAGATGCTGAAAGGGCTCTCACTCTGCATTGAGCAGTTCAGCCAGTGGGGACAGAAAGGTGCCTAACCTTTTGTCTCATCTCCCATGAAATCCTTCCAAAGAAGTGCTTTTGTTTCTGTAAGCAGCCATTCCTCATCTGGAAGTGATTACTAACGGTGATCCTTGCTGAGGGGAAGGGAAAATCTGACAGAGTTCAGTCCTGTCAGGTTTCGTGGCTCCTGTTCATCCAGCTGGGTTTGTCTCCTGCATCCCCTGACATCATCGTGCAGTGACATCAACCCTCTGCGTGCATATAAATGAGTGCACTGCAGTGGCTATTAAACCTGGGACAGGGAAGGGTATGTCTGCTGCCTTTATGTAACCTGGGCACTTCCTTGGGGGAGAAGACTTTCAACTTTCTATTGGCTCTGAGAAAGCCTAGTGCTGGCAGGGCTCATTAATTTTTAATTTAGCCCTCTCTTCGCTGCACTGCTGTTGTGTTTTATGAGGACATTATGCTGAGATGAAGGCTTGTAAAACAGAATTTCATAGCTTAAAAGGTACGGTCATTATAATAATCTGCATGCTGAACTAGGAGTGAGTGGGTATTTATAGCATGGCTAATACTAATTTTTTACTGTGATGTCATCCTCACTGGTCAACTGCACAGTAAGACACAAGGTAGGCCAGAACTCCCTGGGCAGATGACTTTGGTTTGGGGGCCTTACAAATGGTAGGGTGAGTTTCACAGAGGCTGGTGCTGGAGCAAGTATGTCCTAATTCAGTTCTATCCTTATTCTACCCCAGTGCCACGAACACCTGCATCTTGGCGCAAGATTATTGGGCATGGATGCATTTCTGTTCCATCATGATAATTTTGGGATGGAAGACTTTTTTTCCATGCACTTGTCATTCATTATGCACAGAAGAGTTCCATCATCTAAAAATGCAGACGGTGCTGCTAGAGCATCCTTGGTGACAGCTGCAGCCATGGAGTTGTGCTTGGTTTTGCTGCTAATGGCTTCTGGGTTCTGCTCCTACAGGCCCCTACGTGCTCTTTCATCTGTTTTTGTTAAATCTTATACAAAATATTAGCATGTTTTTCTTCTACTGTTGGTTAAAAATGTTTTAAATGGTTTCTGGTGTTTCTTGTTAAGTGTTACTTTATGTATTATTGCAATCCAGGATATCAGTGATTTTTTTTTTTTACCATCTCCATTTGATGTTTTAGGTCCTTATCAGCTGCTGTCTCCCAGGCGGGCAGGATCAGTGTCTCAGATGCGGCTGGGCTGTAAACAGCTTTTACAGAAGTACCTTTGATAGCTGAAATATTTACTTTTTGACAACTTCTTTATGTGGCCTGTGATCTGCAGTTATCTCCATCTTTGACTCAGTCTTCTGAGAATGATGTGGTGGTTAACTTGATTGGAGCTGGACTGTTATAGAGTAATTCAGGCTGGAGGGGACCTCAGGAGGTCTGGGGTCCAAGCTCCTGCTCAAAGGTCTGTAAAGACCTCAGAATTTACTACAACTGGTTATCTTATGAGGAAAAGCCTTGAATGGGAACTGATGAGAAATTTCTTTGCACTGAGACTTCCCATCATTAAACTGCATATTTTATCGAGGTCCTTTCCTCTGTTGGAAGCTTTGTCTTTGCCCAGCCTTCATGTAGTACAATCCTTTCAATTGGCTATTCCTGACTCCCCCACCTCATAAAAACCAACTGTGTGGGGAAGACTGACAGCAAAGTACTTGCTCAGGTTCTGTTATGCTTCAGGGAAGAAAGCTTTGTAAATTCAAGAGCAAAACAAATTCTTCCTCCATTGAAGGAGCTGTTTTGTACCTACCATAGGCCTTCTCTCTGCAGGATTCATGAAATGAGCTTTTGAATTAGTGGAAGATGTCTGCCAAGGCACATAATAAAGTACAGAAAGCACTCCCTCTGAAGTTTCCTTTTAAGATGTTTATTTTCTAAAAGCTAAAATTCTGAGTGTATTATGCAGCGGATCACCAGGTACCTCTGTGTGGCTGAATGATGCTGGCAAGGGGCACCTGTTTGCTGCAGGTGGGCTAATGAGTTGCAACTTTACTAGCCCTGCCCCAGGTATTTCATTTAGAGCTTGGAGCTGTTTGTGTGGAAGCTGAGGCTCAACCGTTTCTGAATAATCAGATAATGCTTGTGCCTAGGCCTGTGGAACGCAAGAGGTAATAGATAAAGGTTTTAAAAATTTATCTACAGACTTGCAGGGTGAAATTCTGATCCATTCTGGCATTAGTGACAGTGTACGGGGCTTCAGCTGCCTCTGTAGAATAGCAGGAAATAAATTCATGAATAATGGAGAAAGAGTTTGTATTAAAACTACATTATTCAGCAAATCCATCGTTTTCATCTGAAGATCTGCAGTTTGTATCAGATTAAGAACAAGGCTAGGGGCTTGTTTTCTTTGCCTCACAGGAGTAAATAGCTGACAAATGTAGAAATAATAAGTACAGGAAACAAAGCTTTAGAATTGACTTACAGAGTTGTAGGCAAGCTGAGGGACAGTTAAGTGAAAATTCCTGGCAAAACCTGGTCTGCCCTGTGTGCCACCTGAAGAGCTCAGCGTAAGAATTGTTTCCAGCCCATTTGCTTTTCCTACAAAAAGCAGCCCCCCAGAACGGGGATTCGGAAGGCTTCTCTCACCTGAAAATCACAGCAATGTAAATCCCTGAAGCTCCTCCCCTCCCGAAAAAGTTAAAGCACAGGAGGAAGTTTCCAGGCAGCAGACTGCAGCGGTGGTGAATAGGATTTTCACAGCTCACTAACCTCGTAAGTGTTTAATAAATCTGAGATCCATCCCAAGGATAAGGTGGCCCTGATACCTAAGCAGACAGCCCCTGCCTGCTGTCATCTTTCTTAACGCTGACCCTGCGCAGCAGGACCAATTACCCAGCTAACAAACTGGAGACAAGTGTCTCCTTCTGTGCTACCCTGGCAGCGGGGCTAAAGGTACCGTGGTTGTCATGGCAATGTTGCTTCAGGTGCTGATAGTGTGAGTGGCTGTGATTAAGTGCCTGAGGATTGGGTATGGAGGTTTTTCCTCTTTTGTATGGATTTTCTCGGTTCATCATGTGACCTTGCATTGACAGATTGAGGGATGGTCTTCTCTGAGCAGTCTGATGCCGTGATTACTTGCTGAGGCAAATTGGCAAGTTCAGGACGTAGTAGATCCTATAGACACTGGTAAATGAGTTGCTGTGCTGGGAGAGATAGCTGTATATAAATACACAAAGCCTTTTGCAGGCTGCAATGCAGAGGATGAACAGCTTAGGCTTCCTGTAGGCTCGTCTTTTAACTGTTGTCATACTCCTCTGTGCAGGTGAGATGATTGTTTTGTTTCAGTCGGAGAAAAGGATTGATGTGCCTAGCTTGTTTCTTAAGCAATTGCCACCGGTTGCGAAGTTGTAGATCTAAGCAAATGTAGAGTTATGAAGCTGAGGCTCTTGCCAGGGCAGGGTAATTGGGGAGCAATATAATCACACGATTGATGTCCTAATCAGCCAGCTGGTGGCAGAAGGCCCAGCTGGCATCTCAGAAGTGATCTTGAGCATGAGCCGCTTGTTCTCTGGCTAGAGAGTCCCTGTGGAGCGTGAATGCTTTACTTCAGAGAAGTTGGCTGCTTGGCCCTTTGGCTCGTGACCCAGCGTTTAAAGTTCTGAGACCTCTTTCAGCTTGGAAATGAAGAAAACGCAGGACTAAAAGGCAGCGCTGAAGCTCTTGCCTTGTTTTTATATCCTGGTTGTGTGCATATCGCTGTGATAAGTCTATAGGCTTATCTTTTGTCAACCGGTGTGCCATAAACTATAAAGAACCATGAAATACAGTCACTCTGGGTTTATAACTGAGTGTAATTCCATTATGAAATAGTTTCGCTTCGGAGGTGAAAACTATGTCCAAGTGTACAAGGGGGATGAGTGAATAGAAGCTCTTGCAAATGCCAGCTGACCTGGCGTAAATTTGTGAGCAGCTAGGTAGTTTGTCTCACTTGTCTTATTCCTAGATTGATTTTGATTACTGCTGTTGCTTGCTATGAAGTGGAATCTTTTTCCTGGAAGTGGCTACGTCCTGCAGTGATGAGTTAAAAACAGCCTGTACGCAGAAAGCCAGCTCAGGGCTATGTGCTGGGGATGGTGCTGGTAAATCCTGGGGTTAGGAAGGACAGGAAAGATGGATGCATTGTTCCAGCAGAACGGGTAGAGGTTTAAGGCTGCTTTTTTAGAAGCAGTTGAGATGCAGAACAAAAGGGATGCAAGAGAAATTGGTGTTAGAGGTGAGACAGTGTTGTAGTTGATAGTTTTGTAGAATGATAGATTTGGGGCAAGTTTTCAATAGCTGTCTTATGCAGGTGCTGTTAAGGATGTCATGCTCCGCAGTGGCAATATCTTGCGGAAGGTCTGTTTCTTCCCTTGTACTGGGTTCCAAATTGACTTTCGGATGCAAACAATTCAGTAAAATGTTAGACACAGGACAACTAAAGTGAGGCTGTGATGCAGGAGGCTAAGAACCAGGTGCCAACCTGCCCTGATGACTTGATACCGACTCATTCAGGAATCTTGGGAAAAGCTGAAATAGAATTTGTCCTGGCTTGCTTGTTTGTCAGTGGTGCTGTTTGGTGTAAGTTTGCTTGTTTGATGTCAGTGGTGCTGATGGACCTTGAATAACTTAACTCCTTTTGATAGGTTACAGGATAGGGAGGGTAAATACCAAGCTTCCTCAATTGTCCTTATAGGTAACTAAGTTGTCATAATTGGATTCACAGGATGGTTGAGGTTGGAAGGGACTTCTGGAGACCAGCTAGTCTACCCCCCTGCTCAAGCAGGGTCACCTAGGGCGTGTTGCACAGCATCAACTCCAGGCATGTTTTGAATATCTCCAGTGGAGTTTCCACCACTTGCTTTCCTGGATAACCTCTTGCTGCTTTTTGTCAAGAAACAATTAGGATTGTTTTCTGCCCACAGAATGAGAGTGTTTTCTGTAGTCCTTCTTGTTGGCCCTCTCAGACTGGTTGTTCCTAAGGCTCAGCTGTTCTGGCAGCAGCTATGGGTCAGAAGGAAGCTAGCTGAGCTCCTATCTTCGGGCTGAGGTCCAGCTGCATTCTAAGAATGGGCTCCAGTTCTGTACTGCTGGATCCAAAGTGGTTCATTAATTTATTTTGCTGGAAATAGCATTTGTGCCCTTCGGTGATGTGGAACATTACTTAGTATTATGGCTGTGTTAGGGCATGCACCTTGAATGACAGCAGGCGAGGTAGTGATTTGCATACAGAAAGCAAAAGCCTTTACACAGTGCAGATAATGCACATTGTAAAACAGTTACAATAACATTCACTGCAGCCATGAAAACAATTTTACAGCAGATTAAACACACTTAGAAAAAGGAAAAAGATGAGAGAGAAAGCAAAACCAACACTAAATTAGGGTTTAGTCAGCAGCAGAAGAACATAAGAGAAAATGAATGTTCCAACTGTCCTCTACTGCATAGTTTTTTCCAGGCCAACTGTTCTGTTCTAATCTATTTTGTTGGGCTACAGTTTGAATTGAGAAACTGTTTTCTGAAATCACGCCTGGTAGTGAAGAATACGAGAGTTGAGACGATCAAATAGTGCTTGGATCAGCAGCTTTGTCTTGGGGTGCGCTGAGCAGAGCACTGCTGGCTGGTGCTGAGGGAAGCACCTGTCCTGCTCTTATATATAACTTGGTATAGTTGATATTCTATGACTGGAGGACAAGTTGCACTGTTTTCAGACAAATAGTTAATCTGGAGACTTGGTCTTTCTTCTTTGTCAGGTCAGCCTCGGTGCTCAGGAATAGCAGTATCCATCCAGCAAAAGGCTCAGACATTTTGGTGGGTTGTTTAGGCTGTAGCTGCCTGTAGGTGTGAAGTATTTAATGTGTAACAGAGCATGGTGTTGGTTCCTGGGTATCATTTGAAGCCTTTCTGTCAGGCACTGTTAGGTGAGCATGGTGTTGCATTTCAGGCAAATGCCAAGGTCTGATCCAGGCCAGGTGTTGAATGGCTGCAGGAACCCCAGTGCCTTATGCCGAAAGCTGTTGTAACCTGCAAGTGGCTGTAAACCAAAAATTCTGGTTTTCTAGATGAATTATCAGTGTTTTCCCACCTCTACCATATAAGGAGTGAGATCCTCTGTAATGCTGTGCTTTGGGGAGGTTTAGGCAAGTCTCCACTGCTGATAAAGCCGCAGGAAGGTGCATTGCCTTCTAAGCATAAAGGGAAAATCCTTCTCTACCTTGCTGTAAACGTGTTGTGCTGTATGCATAGGGTACGAGCATGTCAGCATTTATCAGCAGATGGCCTCTAACGTGACAGCCCTGTCCTGGTATTTGCATGCACTGCTCTGAAAATGTCTGTAATGGAATATTGCAGAAGTTTTAACTATTGAAGGGTGAGAGGAGGTTAAATGGAAGTCAAGGAGTTGATTCTATCAGGATCTTCAGGGATTTTCCAGTCTGGCAGATTCATTACTGTCAGAAATGATAACTGATTGTATCTGAAGAGGTCAGAGGAGGAGTAATTTAGATCGTGTCCATTACTTGTCAGCAAATAATGCTGCATAGAGCTGCAAGGAGTGAAATGAGTGTCTGACATTATCAGTAGCTCTCCCATTTGACATTTCAACGAGGGCTACTAGTTGTGCTCTTATACATATGTATCTTAAGCTTTAAATTATCATTACTCCTCTCTTGGTAAGGAGAGATACCTGTGGGAAGTGTGCAGTGAGCCAATTTGCTCTGGTGGCTAGGAAAGGCCAGTAACAGAAACTTAAGAGACAGTAAATTTTACTGCAGACACGTGGCTGTGCAGTCATTAAAAGCTGGCATGGGGCAATGCTCTGCTAATCACATACCCATATTGTGTGCAACTCTTCCAAAGTATTGTTTGTGCTCTAGCTCGCGGCACAAATACATCCTCGGTTAGAAAGTAGCTGGCGGCAATTGCATGTTCAAATGGCTTTAACTCTTGCAGAATGTCATTGTTTCTGCTAAATAGAAACGTGAAGAGGTAAAATACTTGGTTGGGGGGATTAGTTTAACTTTATTCCTCTCTATCCTTATGTATGTATTTAAGAGCTGAGTCAGGAGGAGAGGTTCCTTTATCGTCTTGCTGTTCCAGTGTTCCTCAGCATCTGGAAGACACTTGCTAGTGAGGTGGCTGCCCAGTGCCTGCCAGTGTTCAAGAGGCATTTGGATAATGCCTTTAGATAATGTGCTTTAACTTCTGGTCAGCTCTGAGGCTAACGGGATTGGATTCCATCTTTGTAGGTTGTTTCCACTTAATTATATGCTGGGAAATCATGCAAATCTTCTCTAGAAGAGCCATCAGGAGTATACGTAACCCCCAGTGCAGTGTTTGATACCAGGAGTTGAAAGGCAGGTGTGCTGCTAGGTCTGTGGGCAGGCTCAGCTGTTTGAGGCACTACATTTTGTTACTGCTTTTCATCAGTTCTTTACCTGGCAGATGTCCCTGCTGGCGTATAGCGTTTTAAAACAGAGGCCACTTAACTCTGCAGTTTACTGATGTAACATACTCCTCTCGCTCTGCAAGGCTGGCTGCATGACCTCTGTTTGCCAGGCCTGGAACTGAATATGCGTGGGACTAGACTGGGGCAATCTTCACATGTTAACCTACATGTGCTGAGCTTTCTGTAAAACATGTGCGAGCCTTTCTGGCTGCCCTTTGGCTTATCTGCATGGTTAGCCAAGAGCTTTGCCATTCTGAAAAGCTGCATTCCCCAATCTGAAGAGCTAACGGGGCACCTGCATTGCAGCTGCTGTGCTCTCCCAAGAGCTGACCCTCATGTCTGTGGATGTTCTGGCTCACGGGTATGTAACTTGCTTCCCTGCTCTTCTAAAAGTCAGACCTCTGTGGAGGTGTAGTGGTACTGATTAATAAGTAGGGCTTGAAGTATATTTTTTTCTTCCAAGGCTCTTTATGGGAATTGCTCTCAGCAATCAAGAGATGGAAATCAACTGAGATATCTTTTTCTTTATGAAGTAAAATGAGTAGTATCTTGTGCTTGCTATAATTTCAAGGGTGTAAAACCTGTTTATGATAGTGGAGTTTGTAATTCTGTATCAGCAGTTTTATTTTAGCAATGTTAATGGAGTGCATATTAGAGAAATCACTTTGAATAGCAGATCACGTAGTGCAGAACAGTGACAGGCCTGAGATGGATATGCATGGGACAATTCTCCTGCAAAGGTCAAAAAAGCTCTTTAAAATGTTGTAGATTTTGTCAGTCTCCTAAGCTGCCCAGAATATGGGCATGGAGTCCACCTCAGGGCAGGTCAGTAGATTTTTTCCTTGCCAGTCTTGTGTGGAATAGATCCATTATTAAACTAGAACTTGTGCTGGATTTTGAAATGCCTTATATCTGTCCAGTTCCAATGTGGCTGCTAGGAATGACTTAAATCTAACATGAACCTCTGGTTTACCATGAAAGTCTACATTGTCAGACCCTTCAGAAAGTGGAAATAGTGGTGCATGTGGCAGCAACTGCTGAGACAGTTTGGCCATTAAGATCTGCATTCCTTTTATGTTCACCTCTAGCACAACGTGGCAGGAGGGGATAAGAGACTAAAAACCAATGGCTGTCCTGTTCGTACTGCTCTCTTGAATCTTCTGAGCTGTTTCAAGTGGGAAAAGCTTGCTGTTGCTGCTCCTGTTGTGCATTGCTACTGGAAATGTTACCACTGCAGCACACAGGTGTGCTGACCACTGCACTGGGGCATCTGAGTAGGAGGAGAATTTAGAGGATGGAAAGGGAACGTGTTGGCTTTCCATGGCATCATGAAGGCACTTTAAGGGGAGTCCTGACTTTCTAGCAAGTGCCATTAGCATTTTTAACTTAAGTTGCTGAAAGTTCATTCTCTAGATGAACACAAAAGATGTTAACCCTAGTTTCATCAGAGCAACTCCAGGATTTTACAGTTGTCATCTAACTTGTCATGAGGTGGGATTCAAGAGTAACACTTGCCAAGTTAGTGGAAGAAAGTGATGCACTACAGAAAATGAAAGGCCACTGGGAAGGCAGTGGCTGAGCAGGGACCTGTGTTTATTTACGTGGGCCTGTAATGAAGCTGTTCCTGTCCTGTGTTGTAGAATGATGTCTTTAAATGAGGGTTGGTAATCCTATGTAGATCTCCAAAGCAGATGTGTTCAAACAAGCCTTGAAGGAAATGCAGTGTGTTTGTAGCCTCACTGTGGCCAGCAGCAGACAGTGTGGAAGTCATTGTTAATAATGTTCAACTCCAGCCAGGGAAAAAGCCCTCTTGTTTACACGTGGTTAAAGCGGGGTTGTGACCTGCAGGGCACAGAGCAGGGAAGATGGAATGAATATCAGCAAATGCTCTCCCGAGGCACTACGCGAGGACATGAGCCAATTCTATTGCCAGTAATGCTTTTTGTGGTACTTGGGTTTTAAGTCTCCCTTTAAAGTTACTGATCCAGCGTAAGTCTGAGATCAGATCCAAGTCCCAGTGCTCTAGGCAGATGGCTGCTTTGATTTTTCAATCTTGATACTGCTTTGTCTTATAACAGACTTGCAAAAGAAACGGAGTATTTTGAAGATATGGCTGTTGGTCTTAAGCTGATTACTATTTATTGCTCACTTCAGCAAAGTGAAGAGCCTGCCTTTTGGGACCCAGGCAGAGCATATGTATCGGCTCCTGTGAGCAAAGCAAGAGAAATGCTCTGAGTGAACGACTGAGCAGAAGAAATGGGAAACTAGCAATATTCCTGGGTTTGGTTGCTTGTGAGTTGACACTCCTGGCCAAAACGGGTTAATTTGTGCTTGAAAAGTGCTTTTATTGTGTTTCGGTGCTTGGTATAAACACTTGGGTATCAAAGAGCATAAGAATTGCAAGCTTCCCTTTATGTATGTGCAGAGAATCACCTGGTTCTGTGAATTTTAGTAATGAGGAGTGTGGGGGAGTGTTTCCTGCTGGCAGAAGTTCAGCAGGCTGCAGGCCCTTTCCTCTTGCAGGGTGGATAGCGAGTCTGCTAGCACATCTCATGACTGGCTTTCCTTTTCCTTTAGCTTGTTAGTAGAAGCTAACTGGATTTACTCTAACATGGAAACCAGGTGAAGTGATTAGAGGGCAGCCCCAGCTGTGTCTGTGTAACTTGGCACATGCCAGGCTGTAATGCACAGTTCTAATGTAATAGGTAATAACTTTGTGTGTGCTGACGTGTAATGTTTTTCTGGGATTTCAGTCTGCTACCTGATGTCTTAATGAGCTACGTCCTTCAGTTACAGTGGAATTAAATTCCTGAATTGCTTTGGATGTAGCTCTTCAGATTTTAACAAATCTCTTAGAGCCCTTTTCAAAAATTCTTTTTCCAATGAGGTTCAGTTTGTGTTCCCGTAACTTCCTTGTGCAACTTCAGCAAAGTGTCAAGAGCTGAGCAGTACATCTGAGGCAGACCCATAGTCAAGGATACCATTTAAATGAAGAGTGCAGAACACCACACCTGTTTGCATCCCGAGTATGTGATGGAGGGTTGGTGAGGGCAAAGGTACCACGACACCAAACCATAAAACTGGAGGTGGAATTTTGGGGTAAGGGGGATGCAGAATGAGGTGGGCCACCCTGGTGGCTTGTTTCAGCATGGCAGAGGAGATCTCTCTAGCCACATGGGGTGGAAAGTAACTTTCTCTTGAATATAGTATAGTTTTGTAATAGTCACCGGGCCTGGGATCTCTAGAAGAGCTGAGGGGGATTTACTTGCCTGCAATCTTATCTTCAGACTTCTCAGTATTTTGACACCTCTTGGCAATTTTCCTAAGTGCTTAAACTGCACATTACCGTGAAGAATGTTTTTAGGCAGCTACATGTTCAAATTGGGTAAGGCTTATTTACTGTCTGACTTCTGGCTCTGTTGGCATTTATTTCACTAAACACTTTCTGCTAAATGAGTTATTTTTCAGTTAAATTGAGCAGGTTCCCACACTTGCATTTTCTTTCCATTTGCATTTTCCTTCCTTCCTGTCAGTGTAAATCGTACAGCTCCATAGGTAAAGGAAGCTTTTTATTAAAAAGTCAAACATTTTTGGACATGGGGTATGATAAAAGGGGAGGAGAACCAGTGAAGGTCTAGGAGAACCTTGCAGCTTTTAGCTGTTGAGTGACATAAGCTGCTTTATGAGAGTAAGAACTATTTCATTTTACCTTCCTCTCTTTGAGGAGTGACAACTTATTGATGAGGCCAGGGGAGTTTGGGGTGGAACCAAATAATTACCTTTCTGAAAAGGCGCTGTAGGGTGCCAAGATCGATAGCTCTAATTCAGTGGTCTTCCACATACCTGGCATCCTTACTGTGCATTAAATGTCCACAAAGTGATGACTCGACACAAGTGTTTGGATTTCTTTTTGAGGGGCTAATGGCATGTTTGCTGACCTTCGAGCTTCTGACTTCCTGTGTGTTGTGTGGGATGCCTACCCAATTTTATAGCACTTAGTGGCTGTGGAGAGATGAAAATGCTTTGAAGGTGATTCTCTTTTCTTGTAGGTCCTTGAGAACCCTTTTCTGTCTCTGAGCTCTTCCTGCCTTAACTGCAAACTGAGAAAAAGGGAATAGGGCTTGTTGAACTAGCCCTACTGCCACGCTGCCTTTGGTAGGTAAGGGAACTCACTATGGTAGAGGTGCCAGCGTGCTGTCCGTGAACTGCTGGGTTGGCACGGTCCCTGTGCCATGGAGGTGCCACTGCAGCAGATTTGTCCACTGAAGTTTAGTTCTGGGCATGCAGGCTGAGGCAAGGGACCTGAAGAAATGAAATCTGCTTCTGCTTGTAGCTGGGTCTATTTATCTCCAGCTTATTTCTTGTTTAATGAAAAACACTTTTTCAAGGTTTTCTCTTGTGTGCAGTAAGGCGGCCTTAATCTTCAGGGTAATGTTTCTGTTATTGTAAAACAGTTTACTTTGCACTTCAAGAACTGAATTCCTCTGTTTCAGTGAGACTAAGGCCTGGGTTATTTTTTAGCACAGACAAAAATGTAAACTTAAAAAGTCACATTTTTTTAAAACTGGTGAAATAAAAGCAAACTTAAGGTTTTAGTACTGTATGTGAGATTGGGTGAAATTGATCACTTCAGTCTACAGCCAACTAATTTAAAATGCTAAGTGAAAAACACTGCATGTCCAACAGTGCAGTTGTAGTATAAGAGGAATGTGTCAGCTGTTGCTCTTGAAAGCTTGACTGTCTTGCTTTTTACGGTGATAACCTCCTGCGCAGACTTTCTTACATGAGTCCTGTCCCTTTTTGGATTCAAGTCTTTTACTATAGTTTCAAACACTTAAAGTCATTATCAGGCTCAAAAATCTTGAGATAAGCCTGGGCCACTCAGGCAGGCAGACAGATAACATCCATCTGCCTCAGAATGAAAGCCGGCTGACATGAATACTGACCCCGCGTCCCCTTTGGGGATATTATTGTCTGGCAGTGGCAAAGGCATACACTTTGGAATTGTAATTCTGATGAGCCCCGCTTTGTGTTCTTGGCCAGAATATCTCTACAGCCCAGACACAGCTAGATTGTGTTGCTTAGCAATGCATTTCTGCTCGAGCATTGTACAGACCTGAGGTCTTGTAAAGTTTTCTAGGCTGATCTCTTGCCTCTAAAAATTAAGACTTGAGCAATGGAAAGAGATCTTACAAGAATCTCTGCAAAAGCCGAATACTGGACCTTTATTTCCTGAGTTTGTAGGAAAAAAGTGCAAATGAAGTTTGGAAGACATTTGCAAGCAGAAGATGGGAGGGTAAGAATGAGCATCTTTGTGCAGCGATGCTGTTGTGATTTTAAGCTTACAGTGTCTGAGCAGTGCCTAAGAAATTCACCTGTCAAAGCTCCCAGTCAAAAGTGAATCCTAACCTAGATGTTCTTTGGACTACCCAGCGAGGCAGTCAGAGGAGCACAGCTACTGCCCTCCTTGAGGGAGTTTCTGTAGTGACAGCATCTTCTAATGAGCTGCTTGGTGTCAGGACCGATGCTTTAAAAAAAACAACTTGTATTAGAACATGCCTGATCTACGAGGAGACAGTACCCGGCAGAGATAACTATATTACATCTGCTGGTGAATGTCTCTACGTAGAATAGATCTCCCATAACCTTTAGAGGAAAGTGCAGGTTTAGTAGTAGTGGTATTAGATCATGGCCAAAGAACTGCCAGACCCTGTTGTCTCTGAGCTGGGTTGACTGAAGATTGTATCAAAGGAATATGACTTGGGCTTCTCTTCCACAACGGCCCTGGTGCTTTGTAATGATCACTTCGGATTTTGATAACAAGCGTGGACTCCCTGAATGCATCACTCCAGTATGTTTCCCGTTTTTACTTGTTCTTGTGGAAATTAGGTTTTGTAATGTTCTTCAAAATATTGTATTGCGGGAGCAAGGGAGTTGGATGTTCTTATCCTTGCTTCAGACGCTTCTGGGGTTGAGTTAAATACCCCCTTACAAACCATTCAATTAAGAAGGGGATTTAAAAGTTAAGATGACCCACTGTGGTCTTCCACTTGTCTGTTAACACTCAGGTGCCGCTCATGCCTCATGATAGAGCAAAGGAAAATGGTGTTGCTAAAATTCAGACTTTTGTAGCATTCCTGGGCTTTTTACTAACTTGGCTTCAATGACTGTTGGATGTGAAATTGCTCCAGCTCCTCAGTTTTTGTCTGTCTCATTAAGGGCTATACAAGTTTCATGGTGAGCTCGCATTTTTGGATTTCATTTGATATGAGCCACAAAGTGGTGAAGATGCATGTAATGGGATCTTCTTGCAATGTTATGGACTCCTAAAACTGTAGGCTTCAGCCTGCTTTGCTAAAAGCAGTCTTGTGATTTGTTTGTATGTGCCCATTAAGATGCAAAGAGTGGATTTATGGCCTGTTGTAGCCATTTGGGCTCCAATTTTGACTGTGAAAGGGATGCTGCTGCTTCAAGATTTCATTGCTTAGCAGAAAAATGTTCAAACTACAGTTCTGAGCTAGGAAATTGTGCTGCTTTAGTAATTGGAAGTTTGCTTCCAAACAATCAATAACAAATGTCATAAAGTACCAATCTATTCAGAAAATTAATTGGAGATACTTAGGAGAAATTAATAATGAATGTTCAAGTGAGTTCCTTTTTAACTTAGCAAGAATGCTAAGACAAAGTAAACATCAGAGGAATTACAGTAAAGCAGGCAAACTGTGGGGGAATTAGGTATGCAAAATAGAGAACTGTATAAATCTGCATGTTATTAATCGGGGGGAGAGTTCCTGAAATTATCATGCAGGCTGAATACTAAGTATAAGCACAAAAAATGAAATGAAGAGGTGCTCTGTGAGGAAGAAAGATGGTACAGCATATGGAGGAACTACTGCAGTCATCCTTCAAAGGCTTCCACCTTCCATGGTGGTTTATAACCTACATGGTATACAATATTTTAAATGAATATCGCATTTCCTGTATATGCAAGAAATGTTTAAGATATAAGATTAATTCATCTGATTATTCCCTTATTAGAAACCTGTGTAACCATACAGCTATTGTACTTTACCTCCTGCAACCTGGAGTTTTTCTGAAAGAACTTGAGCTTAGAAGCAAGCACAATGCTTAACCTCTGGCTGCCTTCTGTGCATACTGAAAATGGCTTCTTCAGGACGTGTGCTAAATTATTTCTGGTGAAACTTCAGAATTCTTTTTCAGATGCTCAAAGCATTTGTAGGGCCGTTCAAGACACTCAGTGCAAACAACAGGTGAAATACTACAGCAAATTCCAGGGACTTGCTAGTAATAGTCCTGATGGGGTCCAACCATGTGTGCCAAAAGTATCTTAGAGGATGCCAGGTAGTTTTCCTTTTACTACTGGATCTAAATACTGGGTTGTAAAAGTAAGCTTTCCCTTGCTGTAAGCTTTGTTTGCAGGTCTAAACCTCTTCCATGACCCTGCGTTGGTTTCCAGCCCCTGCACAGGATTCAGTGAAAAGAGGCTTAACTACATCTTCTAAAACTTCAAATTTGTAAGAAAAACTATGTAGATATTGTTTTACAGAGGATTTTCTCTTAGTCATTTTTTTCAACAAGGAACGATTAAGGTGTATTTTTAATTTTAGTAAACCAGACCTGGATGAAAAGTCCTAAGAATCATCTCCAGGCTTTTGTGAAATTCTCAGGTGTCAGATACCTAAGGAAGTTCTGGAAGGTAACTTAAATGTTAAGTGTCCTGGAAATACACTAAGGCATGGTTTTATCTCTGGTATCATTTTAAGATTTTGAGTTTGAAACTTCAAGATGGCTCCTGAATGAAGTGTAAGCCATCTGCTTTCAGGTGTTGTAATTGATCATATTTAAGTAATTTGACAGCTCTGATCTTCATCAGCCCAGCTGAGGACTTTTCTATGAAAGTACCAGTGGCAGCTCAGGAGTTGATCCTGCATCTTCTCATGTTGTTTTCCCTTACTTCTTCATGATACAAAGGTGTTTACTGAAATGCTCAAAGGCTTGGGTTTATTTCCAACATGTCATTGTGGTAAAATTGCATTATTCATAAAGCAACATTTTCCTTTTTATCCTTTGCAAAGTATTCTTCAGCAGGTGCTCATTGAGACACCCAGAAATGAAGCTATCACGCTTAGGATTACTTCCAGCTTGTATTGTTAGTCTGTGTGAAATTGGTCCTGCTGTAATTCTTGTATGATAAAGTTAGGTGAGGGTTTAGTCTGGCCCTCTGGAGATCCAGCAGAAGTGTTGTGTGTTGCTGCTGAAGTCAGAGTCACTGAGGAGCTGGGTGGAGTTTGAGGATTAGCAGACAGGTTCAGCCCAGTCACTATTATTTGTGTGGTAATGAGCACTTGTTTCCAGCTTGAATCTTGTTATCGTACACACATATGCAGGATCCTGCATACAAATGCAGCATCCACACTGCTCTGAAATGGGGACTGTCACGGATTGAGTGTTATGTCCATGCATAAAATGAACACAAAATGGGAAGAATAAGTCTTCTGAACAGTAAGACGGCATGTTTGGTTGAGTGGTGGGGGGTAGTGGTACTTTGCTAATCCCTGGGGTAGGAATGTTTCCATCAAGCCATTTTAGTTTTTGTATTGTTAGCTGGGGAGGAAAATAGTAAGCATTGTATTTCCAGATAAGCTAGTCAGGAAGGGAATAAAAGTGGCCTTGTAGTGTTGTTTGGTTACAGAAAAATGCTCAGCCAAAGCAGTAAGGACGTAGGACTAAAAAAGGAGGCTGAGGTTCTGTTCCCACATCTGCTTCCATATCACTGTGACCTTACATGTGTTGCTTCACTTGACCACGTCTGGTTTTCCCATCTGTGGAAGGGTTCTCAGCCTCCCAGGGCTGACAACTGGGCTGGTGTGGGGGTGCTGGTGGAAGAGAGTGCAAGGTTTAACTCCCCAGTAGGGAAGGTTTTCTGCTCCCTGAGAATGCTGGTACTGTTGTCTGAATTGGCAGAGGGAGAAGAAAGGAAGACAAAGAAAATGTAGCAGCACTAGCTCAGTTCCTGTACCTCTGACCTTGGTTTTCTGCAGGTTTGTCTTTGGTTTTAATCACAATGTTGTGATGACCTTCAAAGGACGTTATTCCATTTCTCTGAATGTCCTTGTAGCTGTGTACCAGTAACATCAAAATTCCCTTGAGGTTGTACCAGCTCCGTGGTTAAGCTGTTCATGGTTAATGCTGTCCTTGCCTTGGTATCAGTATATACGTTGCACAGCTTGCCTTTCTGTTCAGACCGTTTGTCACAATGAATGCGATGACGCAAGTAAAGCCAGTTAATGAAAGAGTGCAAAGTACCCAGCAAGTGCCTGGCTTCTGTAGGCATTCATGCTAGACAATAAAACTCCACGTAGTGTTTTTTTCTGATTAAGTTAGAAGTATCACTTGGAGTCCTTAAGCACGTATCTCAAGACTAAAATTGCCAAATAAATGGCCTGACTGAACTGCTTACGGAACTTTTGGTTTTACGTATTTCTATAGAAAAACGGCTTTTGTGAGTGGTTCTAATTGATTAAACAGGAAAACATTGTGTAGATGTTTTCTGATCCCACTTACCACAATATTGCTGCTGTCTAGCATTTTTATTAGCTTGAAATAAGGACAGGGTTAGAGACGGTGATGCTAGTTCACGTATGTGAACAGGCTTTTCTGTGAGCTGCTTCGGGGGCAGGTGCAATCTGCAGATGCTTTTGTCAGCTTGGAGCTGCTGATCTAACGGAAGGGAAGAGCTGCAAAGTCTGGTGTGTGCAAACTAATGGGAAGTAATGCAGCTGCACTATCAACCACCTCATTTTTCATCTGACCTTTGAGGGGTCTCCAGTTGTACAGACTCAACAATTAAAGTTCAGAAACTCCCTATAATATCATTCATATATACAACCCATATAAATTTATGGGTCTTCAGGACCAGGCACAAGGTTTACTGCAGTTCTGGTCTTAAAAAAAAAAAAAAAAAAAAAAAAAGCTCAAACTGCAGGTGCAACCATCTGTATATAGCACCAGGTTTTCTTTCTAGCTTCTCCTGCGTGGTCCCACCTGGGCAGCAGGGCAACCAGGAGACAGGTCAGCACCTTTTACATCACGGGAAATGGACTGTCTTGATTATACAGAGTGAGATGCTGCAGTTTTACTTTACACTGTTAGTGAACTTTCATCCCTGCAAGTCCAGGGATGTTGTAATTGAGTAAACTGGCTAATAACTTTTTTCTGCATGTGCCAGTTCAAGTTGAATGCAAGGGGAGATATGGTAGGGAGGGACAAAGATGGAAAATACAAAAAGAAGCTACAGATTTCCTTTCCAAAAATTAGTGCAATTTCAGTCTTGTAGCTGCTCTCCCTTTCTCCCAGTGATATTTGGCTGCTTACATCCATACTGAGTGCCTTAAAACTTACTCTGCTTTCCTGAGACACAGCATCACTTTCTCCAACTGCAGTGAGCAGAACAGGCAAATAATTCCGAAGCAGTTTGGTTAACTCTCCACGCTTGTTTTGCATTTGCAAATTGAGTGCTTTGTCAGATTTATTGCTGCCTTGATATTAATAGTTCAGGATAGATATCCTGCCTGCATATTGCTCCATCTACTGATGGAAACCAACTAGCTTTGGGGCAGCATGCTTAAAAGCAGTGCTGTTGCAAATTTAGGGTAAAAGAATGGTTGTTCATGCAGGGAGAAGACTGGATACCCCGTTGAAAGAAACTGGTGGGGAGCATTAAGAGAGGTAAATCCCACGTGGAACAGAGCAACAGAAGTAATAGAGCTTTTTCCCAGGAAGAAAAATTCAATGTATATCCAATAGGAGTAGTGACACAGCTGAATTAAGTCAGGTTTCTGCAGATTTATGGGTTACCTGACATCTTTGGGCCAAGCTTTCATCTTACTAGCCCCAGCCCTATTTTTTGTTAAGATGGGGCACTAAAATGCCCAGAGCGTGTTGTACCTTTTTTCACTGAGGTTTGTGACCTCTTCAGTGTCACTCTGTAATAGAGCCAAGGGTGAGCATCAAATGATACCGTTGGCTATGGGAAGAGTTTGTGTGTATGCGTGCTGATGAGATCTTTTTAATGGAAGAAGGAGGGAAGGCTCCTTTCAGGAAAGGGGCAATTGGGTGAAAACATCTGGATTATTGCACTTCATTTCAAAGGATGTGATAGGTTACTGTGGTACTTGAAATAAAGCTGTTAAAAAAAAAAAATCTGTAAAAAAAAAAAAAAAAAAAAAAAAAAAAAAAAACATAAATAAGGACAAGATATCCAGGTGCATGCCAAAAAGTACACAAAAGGGCTGAGCTTATTTCTTTGTTGGGTCTGAATGTGTTTTTAATGCAGTATTAGAGCTGAATGGATTTGTTTTTTCCCCTGACATTGTAAACAATTCCTATGAAAGAAACATCCAGGCAGCACTTAAGGAAGCATGGTTTTCTGAGAGACTTTGATATAGTTGCCTTTACCTCAGACTCGAGTTTTGTTAGCAGTCTGTTTTCTATTAATGAACCTTCATGCTTCCTGATTTGAAACCAGGAAGGCTTACAAAGCCCCTGAGCCTGTGTTTACTGCAGGCTCCTGTGAGCTTTATATTGGGCTTTTATTCCACATAAACCTGCTGAAAAGCTGCATCTTTGCAGGTTAATGAACACTCACAGGTGGCGGTGTAGCCTGAGATACTTGGGGATAATACACGAAGTGTCATGCCCAAGTGACTGAGCCCCACCGATGGAAGGCTGAAGCAGCTGCAGTTAGACTTCGCTCTGTTTGACCTGGTCTTGCCCCCGTGCAAGGGATGAACATTGAACCTGGGCGTAGGATTTGGATCTCTAAAATCACAGGCACTAATTCACTGTGGTGAAGGCTGCTAAATATCTGGGGCTTCACGTTCCAGCTGATGCCAGTCTTGTTGCAGCAGAGTGCCCCAGACCTCCCTAGTGCACGTGGAGCTGCTCCAAGGTGACTTTGTGCCACAGATGTATTTGCTATGGAGCTAACAGATACAACATGAAGAAGAGGTCATGCATGTGTGTCCTACCTGCCGCAGTGTAGCCCTGGAGCATTGATGTACCCCTGCAGAAACTGGGTGACGTGGTAACAGCATCCTGCAGGACTTTCAGAGCCTCTTGCCAGATGCTGCTGCTCCCCAAATCCCCTTGCTGGTACGGCGATGGTGTTGCCTTGTGTAATCTGTCTGTGGGCTGAATTGCTAGAGAGGTGGAACAAGGAAACAAAAGGCTTTTACTGTTCAGCATGCTGCCTGTTTTCCCCCTGTGACCTCCCTGCAGCACCTAACGCGTTTGTAAAGAGACTGCTGACCTGGGGCTTGTTAATTAGTGTCCCCGTGTGATCTGAGCGGCTGGCCTTCTGCTTGTCAGGTCAGGTAGGCTGTAAAACCAGGCAGAAAGTGCTGCCTTTCTAATGAACTGTTAAAAATAAGTACCAATTAAAGCATTAAATAAGCTCTTCTCCTGAACTAGCCATTTTTGTTGGTTATTAAATTAGATTGCAACACAAGAAAAGCCATTAGCAGGGACCGTTTGTAGCAGAGGGGTATTGCTCTTTGTTTGCATTAGCCAAAGTAGACAAGAGGAGCTGATAGCTTTGTGGGTTTGCTTGGGAGGTAGGTTAACAGCAGAAGGGTGAATGCCTGCCATGCAAGTGTCTGGTGTGATCGCTTCAGATGGGCAGGTGGGGACCCAGAGCCACATATGGTGTGCACAAATTGATGTGATGGACCTGAGGCTCTTGAGGGCTCTCCCATCAGAAGAGCCTGGGGGGGAAGCTAGGAACTTTTTTCACTGCTGTGGGGCTTGTTTAAAATCTTAGCGATGGCAGTGATGTGCCTGTAAAACAAGGCTGTGTGAGGCAAGCAGTTAGGAAAGTTTGGAGGTCTTTCCCAACCTGAAAGATGTACAGTTCTATGCTTCTAAGTGCAGTCAGGCGTTTGCTCATTTGAGTTCCTGGGGATAGAAGATGGATAAAAGTTGAGTGGTGGCAAGTGGGTGCCTTGTAAACTCTCAACTGAAGCAGTTTCCCAGCTTGGCAGCTCAACTTGCCTGGGATGATGACAAAAAGCTGTCCATTGATGGCTAAATCAGCTCAGCTTCTGTAAGCGGAGGACTGGGCACTGCAGCTGTTGATGCTGCAATGTTTAAAGCAAATACACAATAAAGCTGAAAAATTTTCATGGATTCAGTATCTGGAAGGATATCATAATACTTGAGGGAAGATAAAACCAAAATGTTACTGTGGCAGGACTCTTTACCTTCTGTAGATACACACCTCTGGGGTGACTTTTCTTTGTAACTGCTGTGTATTGAGACTCCGGATGTCATTGAAGTCTGTGGTGCTGGGCCCAAAAGGAAAACGACTGGAATTTAATAGGAATTGAGACTCATGCAATTTTTATAAAGATGTAATCAAGTTGTCTAAATTATTTGTTTAAATAAAGCCTTGTAGAGTTTAATGGAAAACATAGTTCTCTACAGGCCTTACTGATACGCTCCTGGAATTTCTGCAGCAGGGGTTTGCTCTGTATTAAATTTGAAAGTCTTATAGCAAGACTGGCATTTTCCATTAGATTCTGCAAGGCACTACAGGAACGCCTCATGGTATTTGACAACTTTAAAAATACTGCAGTGCATTCTTCTCTGAGGAGCTCAATTGTTGTCTTGGAACAGCTGGTGTTTTTGAAGGTCCCTGGGCTCTGTCACTAACCTTTGGGGAAAGGTTGCTTTTTCACGGAGCTCTACCTTTGCACTGCTGATTCCAATCCCTTTTAGGGGGGGAAGACAGGCTTTGAGGAGTGGCATCTTGCAGTGAGTTCTCTATGGAAGATGTAGCTTAGTAAATGTGTCCTAACTGGGGGCATTCGTGTGTGAGTCTTTAAAAATTCACTCATTCAGTAGAGAAGCAATACCGGAACTGATGCTAATGTTATATATGTAATACAAATGTCAGCTTAGACTTCTGCTTGATCTTCATAGAGCAGTAACTGTTGCCATCTTCTATTAGATTCTCTTCTTTACATGTGGCTCCTGTACAGCTATGAAAACGTAGCACACATTAAGGCAGCTTACCTCTGGACCTGCCTAATTGTGATATGTGAAGTATTTTCTGCTTCTCACATGTTTCTTTTAGGGCAACTATCAGTATTTCTGTTCTACTGAGTGAACACAAAGCATAAAGCAACTTATTCAAGAGCGCTCCAGTCCCTTTGTGAAATAATATTCGGTCCCCCCATCCTGTGCAGTCCAGCCCAATTTTCTTTGTGTTTACTTGGCGTGTTAGAATGATGCTTCCAACTTCACAGATCATCAGCTGGGGGCTGAAAAATCAATTCTGTCTCCCTGTACTCCCACAACCAGAGATGGATTTTGTCTCCATAGGTGAGTACTAATGGAAGCTAGCAAGATGGACTGCTTCATGCTTTCAAGCATGCTAGCAGTGATAAGGATGGGTAGTGTGATTGGCCTTGCAGAGATTCCATTTTACATGACTGTTGTAAATGGATGCACGTTTCTATCCACTGAATTTTACCTTTGACTTGAATCAGGGCAAAACAGTTCTGTGCATGCATAAAAGGTGCTGGGATGATGGATGTGCTGTTTTTTTCCTGTCTACTCATTGCATCTATCAGTCAGATCACTACAGATTAGACAATGTTTCAAGCACTCAACTTTGACCTGTAATAAGCATTAATGTTCACTGGCTCATTTAGTCCTTGGCGTCTGTTTACCAATAAAACCTCTGATTGCCTGTTTTGGGGAAGGCAATAGAAGCTTTTTTTTATTGTGAAGTTGCGTACAACTTCATCCACTGAATAGCTATCATATGGTAAACCTTCTCGTCACTACTGCTGTGGGCTAGTTTAATACTGTGACCATATGCTTCTAGGAATCATTTCTTAGTGTCACTCCCCTGAGTTTGTGAAACTGTATCTTCAGCAGAATGCGTGCATGCCACTTCTGCTGCCCAGCCAATGTCACCATCCCTACCAGCACCAACAGTAAGTGTGATAGTTCGAGGTGTTGCAGGCTAAGTGACACTTTCTTCTGGCTTGCAAAATGCTGGAAGGCAGTGCTGGTTTGAAGTTTTGATGGTGTCGTGAAATGCCAGCTGTAGTCTGCTGTGCATCTAAATAGATCATGAAAGGGAAACTAGGTTCAAAGCCAAATGGGTTTTCACAACAAAAGCCACACCATTTGGTGGCATAACAAAACATTTTGGCTGTCATCTGACTTTGATCTAATACAGCTTTTCAAAATCATGTTAAATTACGTGTACAGGCTTAATAAATTGAGTGACTTTGTTGGGATTGGAATGGTACATTCCTAATGTTTGTGTCACCTGATCTACATAATTGTGTGCATGTATTATCCTATTAAATGTGAAGGGAACCTAAACCCAAGAGATGAGGTTGCAGGCTTATGCTGGTGCTGTTGCCACTGTACAGAGCAGTGTATTGCAAAGGTCTTCAACCGTTGGTAAAAGAAACAACTGATAGTATTATGTAGGTTGGCTAGATCAAATATTTGCATGCTACAGAAGCATTGTTCTGCTGAGACTTGGGTTGTCTCCCCAGCGTTATGCTTCCCTGTATACCTGAGTCACAGAATATCATGAGATGGAAGGGACCCATCAAGTCCAACTCCTGGCACCGCACAAGTCTACTGAAATGTTTATACCATGTGACCAAGTACACAGTCCAATTGCTTCTTAAATTCAGACAGGCTTGGTGCAGTGACTACTTCACTGGGAAGCCTGTTCCAGTGTGCAACCACCGTCTCGGTGACAAACCTCTTCCTGATGTCACAGAATCACAGAATTGTCTAGGTTGGAAGAGACCTCAAGATCAGCGAGTCCAACCTCTGACCTAACACAAACAGTCCCCACTAAACCATATCCCTAAGCTCTACATCTAAACGTCTTTTAAAGACCTCCAGGGATGGTGACTCCACCACTTCCCTGGGCATGCCATTCCAATGCCTCACAACCCTCTCAGTAAAGAAGTTCTTCCTAATATCCAACCTAAAACACCCCTTTAGCCCGTTCCCCCCTCGTCCTGTCAGGTTCGTCAAGCAGGAAACTGAACTCCCCTTTGTGCAGGATAGGCATGTCCACTGTGTCCTGGGGGCAGCAAGATGAGCCTCAGTCCTGGATTTCAGGTTTTAGTTGCCTGAGCATCAGGTAGGAACTTGTACTGAGTAAGTGGAAGAAAGAACCCGTGAGCCTTATCTCTCAGGCAGCTGCTCAGCTGGCAAGCTGCAGATGTCCCCTAAGAGGGATGCTCTTAGAAATTTCATAGACAAACAATAATTAAAGCAATAACCATTCTGAATATAAATCTGTTCAGAGCTGGCATTTAAATTATTTTTCCCCTGAAATAGGGATGGGGAAAGGAGAACAATTAAAACAATCTTCATAGCAAATGCTGTGTGAGTGATGTTGTGGCTTTCTAAAGGAAAACTGACCATCCAAAAATCTAAACAATGCTTTTTGGAGTTCTGACACTCATTTTTCAAATGTAAATAGAATGTGTCATAACACAGGGAAAACAAGGATTTGGGCTTTGTAGGTTGTGTTGTGTTTTTGTTTTTTTTCTACTAGGTATTTTTGACCCAGTGAAATTAAGTAATCCCTTTCCTACTTGAATTTCCAGTAAGAGAATCTAGCAGATGATTGTGTTCTTGGAAATTGGTCGTACAGGCTTTCTAGGTAAGCTGGTGATTTAGAACAAGTCCAGCTGTGAGGGATGGGTATTTCCTGTAAGAGACTGGCTGCTGGGATCTCTTGGAACAGTAACACAAGTCATTCAGTGCCAAGAGTTGCAAATACCTGCTGGGCAAGGAGTAGGTGGAGGGTTAGGGACAGTCTGCTTCAATTCTGTTCTTGGCTAAATGTTCTAATGAAGAGATTTTAATAAGGGCCCAAATTCTGCCATTCTTATTCAAGTGGGTAAGAATAGCTAAAAGTACAAAGTGGCTTCTTGCCCAAAGCAGTTTAATTGACGAGGAATGTCCAGGTGCGCTGCCTTGGCTAAAAGCAGTTGAAAGTGATGGTGAAGCATGGGAAAGGAATTCTTTGCTACCTTAGTTCTGCAGAAGCAATGATGAATAATTTGGAGGTCAGCTGTACAGAATCACATAAGGATTTGGATTGGAAGGCACCTTAGAGATCATCTAGTTCCTGCCCCTCTGCTGCGGGCAAAAACCCCTCACATTAAACCAGGGTGCTCAAAGCCCCATCCAACCTGGCCTTGGCATGACTTCCTACAAGGGAGAAATGCTTGCTCAGGTAAGGCTCTACTCCCCCAGCTCAGACAATCTTGAATTTTTCCAGTTATACCAGCATATTAGAAAAATGACAACAAGCTGCTTTGGCTCTTGTTCCAGCTCCTTTCAGCCACACTCTTTTCTATGAGGAAAGCAATGAGACAAGGAAGGTAATGCGGTATCAGGAGGAGGCTAGTGCAAGATAAATGGGAAGGAGCTGAAAGGAGAGAAGCTGGCTAATTAAAACGTGACAGCAATAACCAGGCAACTAAACTAACCCCTGGGTTAAACTGTCACAACACTGAAAGTTAGAAAACTAAATGCAATCCCTGCACTGCGTCAATGAAAACCACAATTTGGCCCCTTTCTTAAACAAAAGGAATCCTCCTGCAGAGAGGATTCTCAAGAAAATGCAGTGAAAAATTGAAGGAATGCAAACTAGGGAGAGACAGGTTGTTAGTATGCTTTCTACTACAGACGTGAGATTATAAAGAATGAAATCAAAGCACTGACCGTTTCAGCAGAACTCATAAGATGTGACAAATTACCTTGTTTTGCTTGGGTTCACACCCTTTTAATTCCTAATGATGTGTACATGCATATAGTTTTCCTCTTGATGCTGAAAAACTCGGGCAGTAGAACAACAGCATCCACGTATACTGCTGCTCCCGAGCTCTCTGGTAAGCAGGAGATCAGTAGTGCAAGTAGCCCCGCTGTAGAAGGGAAAAATGACCTGGACAATCTGTAGGATTCTGTTACTAGTGCATCTTAGTGATAGGACTTGATATCAAGCCTGGTCTGTTGGAGTAGGAGAAAATTTTGCTATTGTCAATTGCCCCATATTCCATTTTTCTTGGTGTCTGCTGATCCTTCTCACGTGAAGTGCTGCATGAGAATGGCAGATCTCTTTCTATGCCCCAAATGCTTCCTTGGCTTTGGTTCTTAAGTCTGAGGAATGGGTGTGTTACCCTGAGTGCATGAAGTGAGTTTCTGGAAAACATCTGTAGGCCAGGAGAGTGACCATTAGGTCAGCTAATTGACTTCGTGCAGCTCAGAATTTTGAGTCCAGTGGGAGTTGTGTCTGGGTCAAGCATAGCTCCTAGGAAGGCACCTACATTTGGGCTGAATGCATGGAGACGGTCATCTGGTCGCTTCCTTCAAACTATTTTTTTTATTTTTTCAAGGAAGTCCTCAGTTTAGATGAGTTCGATTTAAAGGTCATCAATTCTTGTTATGTCTTAGGTTAAAATTCTGTTAGTACCATATGCTTTCTCCCCATGAAACTAATAGGGTGCTCAAATGACTTTGGCCTACTGTTGAAGATTACCAAATTTCCTCAGCCTTTCTCTAAAGTCTATTCTTCCACTGGAAAAATAACCATCTTGTGCAGTGTTCTGGTGTAACATCTCTCATTAGAAGCTGGTGTTTAGTTCAGTGCTGTTACTCCTTCCTAATTGTGGATGTGCAGGTCTGTCATCAGCCCCAAAACTTAAGGACATTGGACTCTTAGTGAATGTCGACAGAAAACGGAGCAAGGCATCTGACATGAGATGTGAAGGCAGGCCCTCGTGTCCCACTTGCTGAGCACTTTATGGCCTGGTGACACCTACCCTGTGTTCAGGGTGGACCACCTGCCCTATAAATGTAGTGTAAGATGTAGTGTACTCTAAGTATGAAACAAGCTTTTGCAATCAGTATGAAAGAAGCTAACAATGAGCTTGCAATCGTTCCTTTATGCTGTATGCTACTCTGTCCATTTTGTTTAAGAAGCTAAGCTAACATACTACCTCCAGACCACACACGAGCGAGTAAGAGATGCTGTAAGTGATGGGAGATGCTAAAGGGCTTGTTTGACACAGCTGTAATGACACTGCTGATAACAGGGAAGCTGTGGTTCAGCATAGTCTTCTCAAACAGCACATTACTCAATGAGTGGGAAACGTTTCAGCAGAATTAATCACTACCTAGAAAACAATTTCATGCTAGGGTAAACAGGAATTTTTAAAAAAATTAAACAAAATCATGTGCTGGCTCACAACCCAAGCCTTGGCTTTCAGGAACAAATGGAAAAAAAAAAGGAAAGATGTTACCTCAAAGTGTGGCTGCACATCTGCTCCACAGATGATGTTTTGGGGGTGAGGTAAAGATCAGTGGGACAGTTGCCAACTGATCATAGTTTTATAAAGTACTTAGCTTCCTGCAATAATTGCCTGGGTAAATACACATACACAGCTTAAGCCATGGGGAAGGAGACATAATTGCATTAAGAGTGAATGGGAAGACATTAGCACCTTGCAGGTTTAGGATGCAACACAAAAGGTCCAAGCGTACACCCAAATATTTAAAATCAGTTTATCTACAAATGAGTTTATCTGCTAGTCTCTGAAGGGCTGTGCAGAGCATTTTAGCCTGTGACAGATTTTTCTATATAATAAGCTCTATTAGCTAGAGGACTACACAGATGGAAGAAACTTTGAAATGTATCACGTCTGTGGATCAAAAGCTCACAGATAATAGCCCCAAAGTCAATACTCTGGTGCTCTGATGCTTGCTGGATCTGAAAAGCTTTTTTTTTTCTTTTCTTTTTTTTTGAGGTATTAGTCTAATGCATTCAGTCAGGTGCTATGGTAAAGTGGGTAGCGGCTGAAACTGCTTGTGTGCAGAGGAACCTGGTTGATGTTGAACCAGGAGGAGGTCCTGAAGTTAAGGAGTTCAGTGACTTAGACTTGAGTTCAGTTCCTGCTGTGCTGTATGTGTCCTTTGTGGTCTTAGACAAGGCACTACAAGGAAGATGAATGGCTGCTTTTACTGTTGTCCTATAACACTGCCACTTGGAGAAGGTTCATGGCCGTGTAACGGAGCAGGAGCCACAACTCCAGACAGCTGCTTCAGGGCAAGTCCTTTACAGATGTAAGAAATCAGCTTGGTAGAAAACGTGTAAGGCTACAACAGCACGTTGTAAATGCCTAAAGGGTTAGATGTATGGTTAGCATATGATGGGATAGAAGCCTGGAAAATTCCTCTGGATGTTTGCATCGTGTGCCTCAGTATCTCAAGTACAGGATGCAATTGCTGCCCTGCCTCATGACATTCATGTGGGAGAGTATGCTAGGTAAGGAGTTTGCAAACAAATGTAATAGCTCTCACTGTGTACTGGGAACACTGTTCCCTGCCAAATGATCTTGATCTCTGCTTCTATTAAAAACTTGTGTCTAAAATCTGGAAGTTCCCATTGAACAAGTTTTTTTCATGTGTCACTTTGAAGGATCTTCCAGACGCACAGAAAGGATCTTCCAGGAGAAAGTGTATACATTGCAGTGCTGCTTCCTGAATAAGCTGCAGAACAGAATAAACACCAGTATATGCAGTGTAGCTGTTATTGAAAGAAATAGGTTATTCTAACAATTGTGGCGCTAAGGCAAGTGAAGAACTCTTCAACTCATCATAACCAGACTGGAGATAGCTCTGGAGGCTGTGCTATGTTCTTAAAAATACGGTTGCGATTCAGAAAGGCAGTGGCAAAAGCTAGCTGAAGCTATTGAAAGGGAGAAGAGGGTTGAATTCAAGCACTTGAATGAAAGGAGTCTACACAACTGGAATGATCTTAACGTCTTAAAATACTTTTTCTTCAATAGGTAAAGTTGTGTGACACCTCTACAGAAAGTAAAAGTAGAAAAAAATGAAGTGAAGTAGCTATTGAGATATTTAAGCCTGTTAGAAATGATGATTCTGAACTATTTCAGACGCTATTCTGGAGGGTACGTCAGTATTGCATATAAAGCTAGTTTTGTTTCTTCTGTGTTCTTAACATTTCTACCTGCTGCAAGGCATCTCTTGAACTCCACCTGTAGTTATATGATACAGGCTGTATAAACCTCCCAGGGATAAACAGGCACCCAGCCACCTGTGAGTGGCAAAATGAGTCATATGCTGAAAAGACCCTGAAATCAGGATCGTGTGGTTGTTTACTAGCTTCAGGAAGCTAAAGGCGGTACTTAAATGTCTGCTTCGCCTCATCTCGGGTGAGATGGGGAAAGGCATGAATGCAGAACCAAACTAATGGGGTAGCATAACTCGTTAGAGTTCATATCCTTGCTTTGCTAACTGCTTTCAGACTGCTCTTGCTGTAACAACCTGCAATATGAGGCAGCAGAGTTGCAAGAAACAACAGGTTCAACTGACTGCATCCCAGCTTGTCGATGCGTGTGTGCTAGAAGGCCAGGCTCTGCTCTCCTCTCTGCAGAGGTGCCTACAAAGCCATGCGGCACTTGGCGTGGTTTCTTTAGCATGCATAAAATCCAACCTCCCCAGGCACCCTGGAGGTGTGTGATGGTAGTGCTATGACCATCTCTGACAAATCTTGTGCTGCCTGGAGGGTGGGAGCATGTTCGGTATCTCTGCATTCAGCTAGCTGCGCTATTTAATATTTAATGGTTTTGCCTTTCAATTAAATTCCTGATGGGATATGACTAGCCTGAAGTTTTCTTCCTGGCTGGACAGACACAGTGGCTTCGTCTGTCCTGTTAGAAGCCATTTGTCACTTTAATGGAATTCTCAGATTCAGATAGCAAGCATCTAATTTTTCAATACTTCAGGATGAAGAGACTGAGAAATCATTGAGTGCCTCTGATGGGTTATGTGAGGTCCCTTAATATAACACTTGCAGCCTTTGATAAATTACTAGCCTGATGTTTTTGAAAGGCTAGTTTTTTCTTGAAATATCTTTTCAGTCACTCTGTATGCTGCTGCTGGCACTCACTTCAGTCTTCTTTTTTTCTAGGCTTTGACACTTGAGCAGCTGCTTTGGCCTTGGCGACTTCTGACAGTCCAATTTCCCAAGCTAAAACCTTTTTGCAAGGTCTGAGCAGGCTTTAAAAAGGGAGTTACTTCAACTCCTGTGTGACAGGATCCGGATTTCTAGAGGATGCAATAGGCTTTAAGCTTATTCTCATCTGGAAGAAGTAAGATTCCCTTTTTCCTAAGAGCCACTTGACCCTTTCTCTTGAGTGTAAGTCAACAGTGATCATACTGTGGTCTTTTAGTACGTAGCGCAGAATGAATGATGATTGTACTAATTAAGAATTCAGGCAAAAAGAATATCTAATGGAAGTGAAGGGGGCAATTTCAAATAACATGTTGCAAACTTTTCCAGGTCAGCAGCTAATGCTGCTTTTCTGTTTCAGTAGCATTTTCTAATAAAATGCACGACAGTGTCTTACCAAGGAAAGCTCTGGTGCTGCGAGGAGCCTTTGAAGTTAAGATTCTTCCAGGACTGCACACCACTTCATGCATGTTACAGGAGTGGGGATCTGTTGTTTTGGTTTTGTGTTTTGTTTTTTTTTAAACCTCTGCTTTTTTCTTCTGCAGTTTGCTTTGTACTTTTGAATCCAACACCTTTCCATAGCTGTATTTACTGGAGTAGACCATGCTATTACAGCACCTCGTTCACATCCACGCAGAGAGGAGGGGAATAAACAGCTGCAGCTGGCACAGTCAACACGCAGTTGGGTTTCCATTCTGTGGAGATTTGCATTAAATGACCATGTTTGCCCTATTTTCTGCTGTAAAAATAACAAACAGTTTTCTACTCCTGTTTCATAGAAAATATGTAAATAATGGCACTGCCAACCACCCAACCGCAGAATTCTGTAACAGGGCTACTATAAAATGGCCTCTAACCTGTAAGAGAGAACATTCCTTCTTGAATACTGCTGTACTGTTACACCCTAGCAGTACTTAGCCCCTGTTTACCCATCGTACCCTCTCCAGGTACTGGCTTTACAGCCGGACTGATCTAACACTGGGGGGCTTTTGCTGTTTTCAGAGTCAGAAAACACTGCTCTGATTTCAATTATGGGAGATAAAATTAACAAGGCTGCAGCTGCTTGGTGGTACTTTTTATTAATCACAAACATGGTGTATTTTATTAAAAATATTAAATGAAGATCTACTGCAGTACATGTGGGCATCACTTTAATAGCACCAACTGTTTTATTAGCCCAGTCTGATAAAATTGGAGATGAAATTCAGCTATGGACATAAAATTCACACCTGATAGCACTGTTTTAGTTCAGCCCTTTTCTGATTCTAACCTAGAGTTATTTTTCTGAGCTGGGCCAAGAGACAACAAAGCATTGAGATCCTTGAAATGTGCTCAGAGAGTAGCCAAAGATCTCTTCTAGACTACGAAATCTGTGCGGAATTATTTTTGCCTGCTTTGTGGCAAAATCCTAGAATTCCCTATGTTGCTTTTCCAAAATATTTTCTTCTTTGCTGGTCCCATTCAAGTCTAAGATTTCACTAGCACACAATGGAGGTGTAGCCAACCCTGTTTATTATTCTGTAGGCTCAGAAATATTCCCCATGTTCCCTTTAACAAGCCCTCTGCATGTTTGTCCTGCTTTTTCCTGTAGGTAATTTCAGCATCAGGTTGCTTTGGTAGCTAGGCACTGGCCCGCTTCCTCTCATTTCATTTTCTGAAGAGTCAGCTCTGATTCACTGAGCTTACAGTCCAGTCCTCCTGCTTAAGGAACAGGCAGCAGCACCAAGTCAGCATCACTGATTACATTTCTGTCTATTCACTTACTTCAGAGCAACGAACAAAATGCATTTGTTAACCTATCCCTCCCTACACCTTCCAGACCATGTTTAATATTGCAGCAGTGGAAACTTCAGAAGACAGTGTTAGCTGTTCAGCGTGATTCTGGAGCTCCTTTTTGATACCAAATCTGTGCAGGATGTTAACCAGGCTCAAGAAGAGGAAGGCAGCAGGAGTCATCCTTGCTGCTGGGCACAACAGGAGCAGAGGAGCCATGGGCAATGGGGGTTAAAAGGCAAAAGGGGACTTCTTAGGCCCTGTTACTAAGGGCAGTGCAAAGAAATACAAGGCTTTGAGCATTGTCTTACCAGAGTATAATTCTCATAAATTGCAATGTAATTATGTAATATTTTAACAAATGCTGCCTGAATCCGCTCAGCGTGCAGCTATCTAGGAAGGTACCGATAGAAGTATGTGTGGTGATGAAGCAGGCTCTATGGAATTTTGGAAGTCTTGCCTGCCCTGCAATGCTGTCCAGAGACAACCCTGGGCCGTGTTTTATAATTAGCTGTTTACCAGAGAAAATCAAAACCCGTGGGAGAATAAACCAAGGAGAGGGTCAGCCTGTTCTGGCCCAGTTTCTAACCTCTGTGTTTTCTGTGTGCACACTGTTGGGTGAAATCTTAGCCCTGTAGAAATCCAAGAGTATTTTGCTGTTGATTTCTCCAGAGCTAGGATTTCCTCCCTTATTTTCTGCCTCCACACCTTTCCGTACCGCTGCTTTTATGCTGCTCTAATCCGTTGGCCACCTATGTTGGGTCTATTGGTGGTGATTTGGGAAAGCTGTTCTGCATCTTAATCTACATTTGCATGAAGATCTTTGTGTTACTCTATGTTATACCCATTTAACTTCACTCTCTCTCCAAAGTTTATTGCCTTTATAAATTTACCATTTAATTTTGTTAGTTCGGTAGGGATAAAGTTTAGCATGCAAAACAGCATGCAAAATAAAGCTATGAGATGATTTTACGCTGCTATTTTACTGCTGTTGTTGCTCACATAAGGAGAAAAACTTTAATTTATCCGTGAAGGATAGCTGAGCGTTGGGCGTGTGTTGGCACCCTGACTGTGATGGTGCCTGCTTGTATCTAACGTGTCACTGAACTTTGCTGTACCTTGTTTAAACCTCACAGCTTTTTTTCTGCAGCACTCGACTTGTTCTGGGACTGTATAACAGGAAAATAACCTCTGTATCACTGCAGCATCGCTGAGTATCTGCAGGCTCTGTCTTGGGAGGTATTGCTGCCTCGTGACATCCAGCCCCGTGTTAAGGGGTGTTAATGAACATATGGGCTGTGTGCATGGTGGGGCACTGCAGCAGCCCCTAAGCAGATGTGAATTATGCACGTGGCTTACAGGTGGCAGTAGCAGGGGCTTGCAGAGTTATTTTTGATGTTTTTTTGTGTAAATATATGCATGCATTCATGCAAGAAAGATGTGGCCCTGACTTTGCAGCTCTGAAGGTGGAATATTAATGCATTAATCCTTAGGTATGTGAGCAGCACTGTCTGCACAATAATAAGGAAAAAAAAGAAAAAAGGAGAGAGGGAAGTGGATGGGAGGAGACTCCACCCTTAGCCGTTTGCATAATTCCTGCCATTTTATGAGATAAGTGGGGGAATAACGTTGGAATGTACTTGTTTATGTACAGGAACAAAGCATGGTTTTGATTCAAACTCACAGATCTTTTCTTTCTGTGTTAATGAGAAATTTCTAAAAGCTGTTGAAGAACTTCAATCTGTGCAAATATAAGTAATGAAACTATTCTCAGTGTGATTTCTACTTCCTGCCTCTCTGCGCAGTTTTCAGCCCATTGTGCCTCCTTTTCCCTCCCTGCTCCTTTCTCCCCAAAAGACTTGCTGTGGGTAAAATGAGATTTGCAAATTTGCGTATTTGCATACTTTTCATTTAGAAAATGGACTTTTTATGAGGTTTGATGGGTGAGGAAAATTGCCTACACAGAAATGTGAACTAATTTCAGTGTGACTGATTGCAGCTTTCTGCAAGGTGAGATGTATTCCCTGGCACTACAGGTGAAGAGCAGGGACCAGAAGAAGGTACTTTTCTGCTACAGGGTAGGTAGTGACGCTTCTTAGACTTCCATTGGTTTATTGCTATCGGCAGTGAGCTGAACAGAATGAATTTTGGTGTTCAAATCAAGGAAAATAGTACCTCTTTATATTGTGAGGGACCACTAGCATAATTTTGGGACTGAGCAAATAGATCAAGAAAGATGGGAACCCTTTTAATATACAGCCAGGTCTGCTGAAGCAATAGGTAAGTCACTGATGGAGGGAGGATGAATATGTCAATTATGGAAAACAAACTCTTTTGTTCTTTTTTTCCAAAGGAGTCAATATGCTGATACTTGCCAGCCATACAGTCCGCAATGCCTGCAGCCAAGAAGAGGACACACCTATTTATTTTCCATGCTGGAGTCTTCTTCATGTATCTGTACGTTACTTCTATCAGCCCAGTTTTATAATTCAATCTGCATCTATTTGTTTTTTTGACAGAAGAGGAAAAAATAATAGCAAAACTGTTTTCTTTATAGTCAGGAATGGATAGCTACAGCTTACCGGCCAGTGCAGACTGCACAGGGCTTTGTGATGTTTCAGATGAATGCTGCTGCTGCTCTGTGAAAGGAAATTGCAGCGTCCTGGAGCGAGTCCCAGGTTATTGTGCTGGTCTCCCAGCAGCTCATTCCTGTGGCAGCACAGAGAGGTGCATCAGGCCAGATTCAGTTTCTTGCTAACGCAGAGAGGGATGAAGTGGGCAGATCCCAAACTGCTGCGGACCCCTTGGATGTCAAAATCTGCACTGAGACATTCAGAGTTCTGAACCAGGCAACCTCTGTGACCAGATAATGCTTCGTGCAGTGCCAGCAGGGTGGGTGACCTGCCGTGAGCCACCGACCCGCCCAGAGCTCCAGCTCGGCTGGTCGGAGGGAGGACTGACCATTTTTGTGCACCAAATCAGTATTTCATTCCCCAAACGAGTCCCCAGACAGGTGGCAGATGCTTTCTGTGCCTTAGTCTATCACATGCGACAGGGGCGGGTTTGACCTGAGCGTTATCTCATAAATCTGATAATTTCACAGTTTATTAATAAAATGGAAATGAGGCAATGCGACTCTAGCCATTTTTCTTGCCTCTTCTGCCTTCTATTGCATCTCCTGCGTTTTCTGAACTTTTGGAAGAACAAGGGGCAAGTGGGTCGAAAATGGGAAGAAAATTAGAAGCAATTGGCCTGGTGCCTGCCTTTACACTGCGCTGATTAGGTTTTAATTGGCAATTCTTGTCTGTAATATAAGATAATTGCAGAGATTTCCAGGAATTGTGTGCAGAAGAAGAAGAAACAGATATATCTGAGTTCTACTGGAGGAGTTTAATTAAAGACTTTATAAAGTGCAACAGATGGTGCTTTGCTAGTTAGGAAGACGGGCATCAGGCCTGTTTGTAGACACTGCCACCGTGGTTAGGGCTTCTGTGCCCTCCTGGCCGGAGATGCTCTGACACAATCTGGCATTAGAGGACTCAAGGCACTTCGTATTCTGGTCCAAGCTGTATAAGGATCCTGTTCTGAAAAGGAAAATTAAACAGTCACAGAGTGAATTCCCTTGGGCATGTGCAAGGACTGCTCTTCCCAAAGCGAGCTTTGGTTTCACTGAACTCTCCAGTTGTCCTCCTCCACTGCCCTCTTAAAGGCTTGCAGAAGTGAGAAGACACACGAGTGGCCATACAGGTTTCTTAATACAAACCCCATTAGTACAGAGGATGGAAGATTTATTTATTTATTTATTTGGATAGAAGTTCTCCCCAGTAATTCCATGTGAGCCAACGAGCGTTCTTGGACTGGCTCATGCATCCCAGTGGAATTGTGTCTGTGAAAGTTGGAAGAAGTTTTTGTTTCTGTTGCTGGTAACCGATAGGTTTCCAGAGCCCTAAGTAGCCTCTGGCTTCCAGGAGGTTCTACAGAAAGTTAAACGAAGAGAGGATATTGCAACTTCCAGGGGGGAAAAAAAAAAAAAAAAAAAAAAAGGATCTCTTTGCAGTCTTCGTTGGAGCAGGTGCTGAATCCTGAATTTTTCATTCTACTTCTAAAAGTAGAAGAATTCTTTTTTAAACAGAAGCCTGCTCTGAAGTAGGACGTGCATGAAAGTGCTTCAGGATATATTCTGCTTGTTTTGTGCTTGCAGAAGAACCCAAAGTTCTGTTTGCTCCTCAGGACTGCAAGAGCTTTCATGAAGTTTAGCCTTGTGCATCAGCAAAGGGTATTTCTTATAACAGGAAAACTTAGCTGGAAGATAGATTCTCCCCTGTAATGTCTCCTAATTTTATGAAGAATTCACCTGGGTTTTCAAATTCCAGGAAGAACCTGAAATTGCAGAACAAACAGACTGCAAAAATATTTCACACAGAGGCTGAAGAAGAATAAATTTTTGACCCTGTGGTGTCCTTTTCATATGGTTATCTTTCTGAGCAGCCAGACGGATCTGCAAGTTAATGACAAGTAAATGTGAAAGCTCCCTGCCCACAGGACACTTGGAAAGTAAGCTCTATCTCATGTTTGAAGGAGTTCTCTCACTTTTTAGCACCGCTAGTGCTAGAGGGGAGTTTACACAGGATTAGCTCTTTGGCCATCCTTTCTTTCTGCTGCTTGGTGTTCGTTTCACTTCAGGCTGTACTGGAAAGTAATTACGTGGGAGGGATTTTGTTACATTGGGCTTCAGCAAAGGCGACACCAGATGTTCAAGAAACGTTTTCAACAGAGCCTCCGAGCATTTTCTTAAGAGCTGTTTACTGGCCCCCATGGCTAATGCTTTGAGTTGGTTGATTTTATTCTGTAGCTTCAGGATCTTGCTGACAGGTGAGTGGATAACTTTCTTATTCAGGCAAACTTCTCGTTGCTGCTGTTGTATTGGTGCTGACACTGTTACCTTCTGAGAGCCTCAAGGAATTAGACCTGACAGTTGTTCAGCTCATTCTGGTTATAAACTGATAAGTCTGGTTGCAGTTCATTCAAAAGCCTTTTTTTTTTTTTTTTTTTTTTTTTTTTCAATTCATTCAGGGAGAAAACAGGCAGAGAAAGGGGATTGCTTCAAGTGTTAATCTTTTAAAAGACAGAAAAGAACCCATGTGGCCATGTTTTGGGGTAACGATAACACTAAGATGCTCGTTTGAGTGTGGAACAGATGGCTTAGTCTGAAAATAAAAAAAAAAAATCAGAACAAACAAGGTATTTTATAAAATTTGAAATGAGAACTTTTCTGCACACCTGCTCACTCATTTTTGGTGCTCAGGTACAGGCACACAGAGAAGCCCTTTGTGCGGAACTTCATGTAAAGTCCTTCCTGTTACTATAGCAAAGTTGACTTTTCAAAACAGACAACTGTATTAGGACATTGGCACCAGAATCTAAATCTAATAGTCCTGCAAAATTAAGCTAAGAAATGCAAGAAGGGAGCTGGTAACTCTGTTGATTCCATGCTCTGGAGTTCAGGTTTCGCATACCTTACTCCTTACTGAGCTTTTATTACCTTTCTCTGGCAGAACATGATGTTGAGCGACTTCCTCTAAAGGGGTGGTTAAAATTGTCTTCGCTGAGTAGACTAGATAATTAAGGTAGAGAAAGATGAAGTGACTTGGTTGAGATCACCCAGCACTGCAGTACCTCTGTCATCCTTTGGCTCTTTCCGCCAGACTGTGTTGTGTGCACTCTGATGAAAACTTAGGTTTTCAGCTTTCTGGCAAACAAAACATGACTTTTTTTTGGAAAATTATAAAGGCATCTCTGCCTACAGAGAGCAGTTTGATTTAGTTTGATAAAGCGTCTGAAACTGGGGTGCTGATCTAAAGTCTGTTGGGATTTCCCTCAGAATTTTGTGGTTAGATTATTTACCCACAAGTCTTACAGAAACAGATTTTCATGCTGGAAAAGAAACCTTTTCCTAATTTTAACCACCAAACCTTCAGAGTGACTGTGCTAATGGACATAATGGAATATAATGTTGCTGAAAAGCCAACAGTTTAGGTTTATTTCCAGTTTTGGTACTCTCTGGGTGGCTTTGGGAAGTCAGGTAATTCATGTAGGTGTAACAGTAATAATAATGAGGCACTTGTTTAACAGCGGAACATGAGATTTCCTGATTCAGTTTTCTTCTAATGAGATGCTTAGAATACTTCCAGTTTGTTTTTTAGTCATTACACTGCTGGGATGCTGCGTCCCATTCATTAACTCCACTTCTCTATAAAGGCAAAGCAACATTGTTAACGCTAAAATAATCATATTAGTAGTGCTGCTGCTAATAACACCAGTGATAGAATTGTGCAGATACATTCTGGTGTAATAATTACTGGTAGTTTAGCTTGGAGGTTTCAGTTTGTTCTTTGCCACCTTGAATTTCTTTCTTCTGCTTTCTTACAGGGACAACCTCCCTCTCACCAGAGTGCAACGTAGACTGCCAGACCCAGTGTCTGATCGACTGCAGACAGGGCCATTACTACACGGCTGGCAACTGCTTGGAATGCCCAACGGGCTCCTAGTAAGTCTCCTTCCTTCCCTCTCGCTCAGTGTTTCTACTCCTGCAATAAGAAGTTAAACACTGGGGCGTTTGCAATGTCCTCTTATGTTGAGAGAATTCTGAGAGCTGTCTTGTAATGCAGACCAGGAGGTGGGGCACAAAGTGTGCTGCTAGTTCCTCATAGATGAATAATCAGCTGACTAGGAAAACCACTACCTTCAGGTAATAAGGCTTTTGGGGACTTTCTGCAGTGATTGGCACGTTCACAGTTCCCCTTGAAGTCAATGGAAGTGATTGTTCTGCAACACAATAGTGCTATAGTCCCACAAAAAAGGTAGGCAGCCGGTGTGTTCCTAGGAAGTGTAAGCTTGATGAAACTAAATTCCCTCTGAGATTGCTTAGGACATCTTCTGTGTATTGTGTTGTGTGTTTTGGAGGGACAGGGTAGGAGTACTGTCTGTATTTGTAGTGGCAACAAAGTCTAAGCTGAGTTTCAGCTTAAAAGGAGCACAAGGTGTCTGGCACTTGGTCCAGGGAAACTGTCTTGGCATATTTATTGTGTGTCCAGGTTGGTTATTTACTGGTATGCCAGTCACAGCATGTGATGTTAGCTGAGCACAGAACAGTAGCCTGAAAACAAGGATGTCTGGGTACAAAGAGCAACGAGTTGCAGGGGGCTGGTGGCTGATTTCTAGAGGTGCTGTACCCTGGATGCTTTTGCCTTCCTCAGGAGAAAAACATTCAGGCTGTTTTCTCCGCCACAGCCAGCTCACTTCAAATGCAAGAGGTAATGGTCATCTCGGGAGTTCTCAGACACAATCCCAAACCAAGGGATTTTTCTTTTGCTTTCCCTTCCCACACAGAAAGCAGCTCACTCTCTGTGATTTTAGCTTGTCAGCTGTAAACTTGCTACGCACACAGTTAGAGCTTTCTCCACTTCAGGACCTCAGTTTGTTGGCCATGGCAACTTTGTGGTGGGTGCTCTATTACCCAGGTGAAAACTGTTTAGGTGTTAGGGATCAGATATGGGTACAACGTGGTTCTCGTATGTAATTTCTGGTTCTGCTTGACACTCAGTAAAATCTAAATAATCCCATGTTTAGGAAATTGCAGTGCATCACTGTTGGGTGTGTCACAAATCCACCGCTGATGCAGAATCAAGCAACAAGGAGAACAGGGTAGGAGGGACCACGCTTCTGTTGCAAAACAATTCTCTTCCAAAATTATGAAAGGCATAAGATGTCATTTCACATGGTCAATTAGCCAGAAACATCCTTCAGGGGAAATGATGGAGTAAGTCGGGAAGCTTCCTTAGGTTGCATGCTGTGGGTGTTTGCTGTTTGGGAAGACGCCTGATACAAAAAAAAAAAACAAACCTTGCACTTGCCCAGGCTGGTGGCCTGCCAGTCTTCACTGAGAGCACAGGTTCAGCCATTCCTGTAGTGAACGGCTGCTTGGTACAGCAGGGGGGGGGAAGAGTTTTCTACGTTAAAATCCTGGCACGTCCTTCCTACATCCTAGAGAATGCTTCCAAGCCTTCTGAGAATTTGGTAGCCCAAGGTTAGCTTTCTGTTGGGCGGTTTTCCTGTGAAAGGTGGGTTCTTTGGTGTTCCTCTGAGGCCTTCCACAGAAGTTCTGTTCGGCTCATTTGTACAGCACTCGGTAACAGTGCAAGTGTGGTGCTGCAGGTAGCAGCAGTGTTGCTGATAATTCCCTCCACGTATCAGCAGACTTCAATTCACATTTCCTGGCCCTACAGAACCCAAGCAAAATGGCCTGACAGGGAGAGCGTGGTGTAGCTGTGATTTTGCAAAGGAATATTTAATGTCACTACAGGGATGCAGTTCACAATCTGCAGTCCTACCAAGCTCTCCTCTCTCCTACGAGCCCCGTACTGCATGTGAAGATGAAGTATTTAATGAGCAGCTCCAGGTGCCTCCTGCGGAGTCACTGAACCCAGCAACTTAATTCTTACATCTGTAATTAGAATCCTTTTTATTAAATAATGAAGGGTTCCTGTGCTTTGGGTACATTACCTCCTAGTAGAAGGAGAAATGGAGTAGCTACAGAGATCGTGCTAGACCAAAGCCTCAGGAGTTTAGATCCAGCTATAATACACAGATGAAAAAACAGATGAGTTCCCATATTTCCTGTGCCTGGTATTAGGTGTGAATAGTAAGCTGTCTCTCATACATAAATCATCTGTGGGAAGTGATGGTGGCTTTGTGGTTGTGTATCACATATCATATTGCACTGAATTGTTCACAGTGCTCTGGAGAGAGCCAATGAGCTAATTTTGGCTCCATTAAAAATAATAATAGCCCAGGAAACCCTGGCTTCTTTGGACTTAGGAAGCATTTATAAACTCTGCTTACTAAAAGTTTAAACAAGTGAACAGATGTATGGTAGTGCATGGATTTTACAGTGACAGGTTTGCTACTGTATGATTGTTTAGAGTACGAGATCACCCTAAGCTGCAGTCAGATTTCAACTCCAGTCTATCAATCACAGAACCTGGAGAGAGCAAGCAAAAGTCTCTCAGTAGATGATCAATGGGTTAAATATATAGAGCATTCCAGGCTGAAATTGAATGTTTCACTGTTAAAATTAGTCCCTCTTGTGTTCTAATGGGTAGGATGCATGTTCTCCATCAGTTCTCATAAAGCTGAATAAGTCATCCAGCCCAATTGAAAAGATGTTAGATGGTAAGGAGTTTCAATACCATCACGAGCAGGAGAGGCTTGAGGATCCTCAGCGTTCTTTTCCACGGTTTGACTGACTTTAATTATATATAATCTGTGTACTTAGTCCTGCGTGCATGTGAATGAAATATCATCGCTATGCTGATACATAGCAGTATATTTCAACACAGCAGTGGCAGTTTTATGCCACAGTTAAATCCATATATTCTTTTAACACTCTTCAGATAATCCATCTGGACTTTACCAAAGCATTTCATATTAAGTCGTACAAAATCTTACTTGGAAAAAGTACTTCATTCTAGCTGGACACAAGCATTTCATCAGTAACGTACAACTGGCAGAAGGATTTTAAGTGAGGTGTCTAGAAAGTTGTTTCTCAACTATGTCTTGTATTCTTCCCTACAGGTCACTTCTGTGTGGACGGCCTTACAGTCACTCCTCCATGCCCAGCAGGGAGTTTCAAGCCCAGAGAGGGACTTCACACAGCCAGCAGCAGTTTCTCATGCTTTCCTGGTCTGTATCATAAAAAATCTTAATTTTGTGCACTGGGAATAGTAATTCTTGCTCTAAATCACACTAGGAAGTACATGCTTATGGAGGTGGTTGCCAGTTAGAGTACTTATTCACTAGGCTCTGTCTAAGGCGTTACTAGAGCTGGATGAGAGGAACACCCATGGAATCTCTTACAAATCACCAGATTTGTAGTGAAGCATTCAGTAATTACAAGCATTTTACAAAATAAAATATACTCAGGTTATAAATTCTCGGGAAGGGATGAATGATGAGAATTAGCAGAGACATTGACTAAAACTCCATCTGTTAAGTCTTGGGGGTTGCTGTTTTTGCTGAACTGCTCGATCACTGCATCAGAACAGTGTAAATGTTACCAGGACTTGGGCCACAGAGTCTGCTTGCGTGCAACTGCCCCCTTTCCCCTAAGGACAAGAGACAAGACCCCTCTGATACAAGCAGTCAGTATCCTTGCCTGAAGCTTGTGGTACAATTGGCTGAGAAGCCTTCCTAATACTAGTGCCAATTCAGGTGGCTATGTTTGAAGTGCAACTCACTGGGGCTAGAGGTCCTCAGACTGCCTGCACTGTTAGAGCTTTAGAGGAATGGCCTGCCCACTTCACTAAAATGCTCTCAGCCAAAGAAACTGTTCAAGAAACAACTGGTTTATCAATGCAAGGCGCTTGCATCAGTTAAATACCAGTTTACAGGTTGGGAACCCGTTGAGAGGGGCTGCAAATAAAGTGTCTCCTGTATTTGTAAGCAGTTTATTGTCAATTGTGTTGCCTTTAGAGCTCAACTGGCACTATGCAGCCACTGCCCTCATCTACTTTTTAAACAAGGTGAGCGAGTCCCTGGGGCTACCACATTTATCAATACTAAAGGCAGTTCATCTAGAACTATCCAGGCTGTAAAATTAACCTTTCACATACAGGACAATGACAGCAAGGTTTACAGCATCCTCCTTTCCAGCTTTATTTAAGCTACTTAGAGATAAAAGGAGTTGCAGAGACTGCCTATTTAGTGAGGTCCTGGAGGGAAATTTCTCATACCACTGAAGATTTAAGGAGAGGTAAAGGCAGAGCTTGGAGTGAGGAAGGGAAAGGTAGAACAACGTGTCTTGGTAATTACCAACATTCCTCCTGCTGGCTGTGCACTCAGGTAGTAATTGGGCCGTGATGCTCTAGGCCACTGTAGAATAATTTGTGCTGGTGCAGGGGGCTTGCAAAAATACAATGCTTGACATAAGAGGCCTTTTGAAATAGTGCAGTAAAGAGGAGAATGGGCTTCCTATGCACCTTGTCTGCTGGGTGGTTGCACCCAACAGTGTGCACAAGTCACTGGGTGCACAGTGTTGTGTGTCAAATTGGTGTTAGATGGTTGGCTTGATTTCATCTGCTGTGTCAAAACACCCCTCCCTCCCCCCCAGAAAGCAAGGCACAGTTGGGAGTTCTTTTTCCTAATTTTGTGAATGCAAGGAGAGGGTCCACAGCTGTCACTCAGCTGGGTGGGTCTCCCTGGTGTCAGGTGGTGATGCATGCAGAGCACTGTGAGTATTTCTGCAGGAATGCTCTTGGTGTGCTAAGGTCATTCCTGCTGTCTATGCCATTATAAAATGAGTTTATTTTACTCACTAGTGACATCTGGTAGGACAGGAGATCAGTGATTCAGCCAGCAGTCTCTGTCACGACAACTGTCCTAGCGAATGACACCTTCAGTGAAATAAACCCTATTTTTAGTGGAATGGACTGCATGCGCAGCTACCTCTGAAAGAAAGGACACTTCCATGAATATATATGCAGCAGTAGAAGTGAGCGTTCAATCCAGGGAACCATTGCTGACCCTCAGTTTATGAAGCATAGGTGAAAGCTTTTCACTATCTCAGTAAAATATTTCAAGCTGATAGGGCTGGAGTACCAGGCCTGGAGCACCTCTTGGGGCACCACTGGAAAGTTTAAGGTAAGGCCATCAATTGACTTTTATGTTAGCAGGAATTTTTAGGAGCAGATTCTTTGTGCAACTGTGTTTTCCTTTTGCTGCTGAGCCTGAAGGATACCACACAGCTTTCCATTCTGTAAAAGACACAGCTGGCAGAACCAGCAACCAGATGGACTTGTCTCAAATAGAAATCCATCCCATATTAAAACATGACCTTGAAGAGTCCTATTATTAGCAGTACAAATACTAAGTGTAGGTCTACATCCAGAGGTGCTTACTAGCCACTTCTTTCGTTAGAATTGCCTGTATCCTGATGGATGTGGACCTTACTATTTACATGTCTACCCTATGCAGAGGTTTCTAAGAGGTTTCACCAAAGGCAAAATGTGATTATTGTGCTTTCAATAGAAAGAAATAAAGTATAATTGAAATTATCTGCCCAAGATAATCCAACAGGTCAGTCACGGAGTAACATAATAACGTAACTTGACTGTGTGCTTTCCCTTTGGGAAAGGGATTTTCTTTCTGTATGTTTATGAATCAATCACAATAGTTGCAAACCCGTTTTTGCAGTGAGGTGAAATTAGGTTACAGATTAGTCTAAGCTTTTTTTTTATTACAACAGTAAATAAGCACTGTCATTTGTGGCTTCAGAAGCTGTAGAAGCCCTGCCCTTAAGAACTTCTAAAGTGCTGGTTAGATGAAGGCACAGGTGATGCTTGCAAGGGTATAAACACAAGGCTTGCACAGACTTCCAGCCCTGTTTTCTGTGGCATTTTTTTCTAAGCATTTTTGCTTTGGTTTGGTTTTCTAAATGAGCAGAACTTCATTTTGTATCCAGTAGGACTAAGTGTCATGCTGATGATTGAGAAATGTGTTAAAAATGGCTAGACTTTCGCAGCTCAGCAGTGGGTTAATTAATTTAAAAGGACAGCATAATGCGTGGGAAACTGATTAATTTTTAATTGTCTGATTTTTACTCTTTGAAGTTCAGAGGTGGCTGAAATGTACTTTGTTTGGTGAAGGCATTTATGTGAAGTAATAGAGTGCTTAGCTGAAGTCTTCCTTGCTACTAAGTCTTTGGTAAAATGTAGAAAGGGAGACCTGGCTTTCTGCTGTGACAATCCCACGTTGCTCAGCCTAAACCTGCCTGGCTGTCAACATTTCAGGTACCTCACTGTCTCTCACAATGGTATAAAATATGCCACTCTCTTCTTAATGATGCTGTACAAATTGGAAAATAGAGTCAGAAAGAGATTCGGGGGATGAACTCCATTCACTAAGCTTTGGCCCAAGTCCAGAGTGTTTTCTCCAGGGTCACAGATCACTGCTAGGAGCAGAAACCCAAAGTTCAGTTGCTCAGTCTCCCTTCACATCTGCTGTGCTCTTTGCCTCAGAGAGGTACATGCACTAAGAAAATAATTATCTCCTTCAAATCGAGCCATATATTTTTCTATTTGATCATTTCTTTTTTAGCGAATGACTCAGCTGCTAAAGCATCTTGACTGTTGAATGATTTTTTGCTCACCAGCTAAGACTAGGAAATTGCTGCTTTCCGCCCACTTCTGAAATTAAAACCAGAATTGCATTTACATGGTGCAGCAAGGAAGAAACCTCACATCTCATCAAGACAGCAAAATTCGGCAGACAGGGCCAGTGGCACCTGAACAAACACTGAAGAAGCTGCAGAGGAAATGAGAGTTCAAAAACACTTTCAGTTTAATAATGTAAGCTGTTATCCTATGCCTGTACTACCTTATATAATGATGTTGTCAACTCTCCGAAGGAAAACGTGGCAGAGCTAGGACAATGCTCGCTGAAAAATAGGCAGGGGACACAAGAATAAACTCTGACAAGGCAGAGAATATTTCAAGTCATACTGCCATGGGGTAGATGATGGTCTGAGCCTGTCTCTTCCATCTGTGTCACGCAGTGAGTGTGATGTACTTAACCCTCAGTGAAACCAAGTTTATCTGCATCACATTCATGGCCTGGCAGGTATGTGGGCTAGCCTGGTCCTACAAAATAGATAATGTGCTGTAAATCCATGCCCTGCTTGGTTTTCTGTGGTCCAGGTAGCCATGCTCTTCAAGTCTGGTCTGAGCTCCACAGTACGGGAAGCACTAACTACAGAAAGCTGGGCAGAAAACTTAAATTTTGCATAACCAGAGTCAAGTGGCATGGGTTCTGGTTATGTAAAACAGCAGTCCTGCTGGATTTGCTACAGGTGCAGATCCACATCATGAAGCTGTTGTCAGCTGAGGCAATTTTTTAAGAGTTCCCTGTAGGGGAACCCTACAGCTCCGTGGGGTTACAGCTCCCTTCAGGTGTGTGGATTCCAGCTCTTAGAGCTGGGGAATGAGGCAGCCTGCAGAAATCCCGGTCTTGTGCTACTGAGGTTTTGAACCTTGTGTTTATCTGTGTCATGTAGTTCACGTTTCTGAGGGGTAGGAATGAGAAGGTGGGTGAAATGCCAGGGGAGAGGTGCCCCTTGATCTGGCTTTGCCACCTGAGGCATCCCAACCTGTCTGCACGGGAGCCTTCAGTCTGTGGAGAGGAAGATTTTAATGCATCCTGATCATCTTGGGCATGCTGTAAGGTTCTTCTCCAGCCTTGCAGCACCTTGTATATACTACACACACTGGTGTAGGCTTGAGCCTTGCTGTGATAAGCACTTGGGAGGCAGCTGGGGCTCAGCCTGGACCTATTCCAGGGAGCCATGATAACACCAAGCCAGTGTTTTCCCTATTGCTCTATTCACTTTGTGCTGTTGAAAGTCCTGACTCAGGAGGACTGCAGCTACTCCTGTGCTAAATTTGTGTTCCCTTTTCACTGAGTTAAGCATTTGGGGACATCTTATAATTAAATGCACTTTCTGAATGTGACAACACAAATAATTGTTTTATTACCTATTGATCTTGAAAGTGTTTCCTTTAATGTACAGTTAGAGCACCTGTTAACACATGAGATTTTCAAGATGATCACAGCACAAATGGTTGTCATTCCAGCAGGTATCCCTGTGTTTGTGTTCAGTACATCTCCAGTCTGCAAAACCTGTTCAGCTCTTGGTATTCAGAATGCAAATATGGAAACGGCCCAGCTTCCATGGGAACACCAGGCTCTTCTACAACTGAGGTCCAGGCATTCTGGTTGTTAAATCTACCTGCGTCAGTGTGTTTTCAGGCTGATGTGTTTATTTTTTAATGCATCTTCTCGTATTATCAGCTCGGAATGCAGTCCATGTGGTTCTGCTGCTTCCAGGAGCCACTCAGTTGCAGTAATAATCAGCTAATCCAACACCACCACCTTCTGGCTTTGCAGTAACTTCCTTGCTATTATGACCGAACCTCCATCATACTTTCTTACTGTAGGTGAAAGCAACGGGATCACATTTGGAGGACCCTCTGTTTTATCAGCAGGTCATGCTCCCTTTGGGACCCTAAATGTCTTCTTTCTCTTTAGGAACTGGGTTGTGTTTGAAGTGCCCTGCTGGCTATTTCTGTCCTGCTGGAGCAAATGACCCAACGCCATGCCAGCCAGGCACATACAATCCTCTCCAAGGACAGGACGAAGCCACTGACTGCAGAGCCTGCCCGGCAGGGAGAGCTTGCACTCAGGCTGGATTAGTGCAGCCTGACTCGGAGTGCCTACCGGGGTGAGCTTTGCTTGTTTTCTGTGCTTCTCTTTAAGTCTACACATAGTTTGCCTCCACTGTTGGGGTGTTGTCCACAGGGACACGCAGTGGCATTTCCTGCAGTGTTGAGAGTTGATGACATTTTCTGGCAACTCAGCGTGATGTAGGCTGTACGGGTAGAGGAATTGTCTTAAACACAACGGATTTTGCTGCCTTCTATTGCCACAGAAAAAGTGGTGAGAAATAGTGAAACAGGCACGAGTGAAGCCCAGCCACAGATCCGTGGTTATGAACAACACAACCTGGCTTAATAACCCCCGTTCTGTTGGTGCAAAATGTTTAGCAAAACCAATCCATTCACAGTGTTTTCTTCTCAGTCTGTGTTATCAGCTGTCAGTTACATTTCTGACAGCTGCAGTACCAAGTGCTTCAGCTTTTTTCCCAGTTGCAGCTTTCTTCCTGATACGTTGGGAGGGCACAGAATTTGTCTCCCTGTTGCATCAAAGCGTTTGCCCCAAGTAGCCTGCTGTGTTTTATTAGGTTCGTGTGCCCAGAGGGGTCATCCAGCCCTCATTTTCCCAGCAACGCCTGTCCTCCAGGAACAGTTGGCAACGACTTCAACCTCTTTGATAAGTCCCAGTGTGAAACATGCCCTGCTGGATTTTTCTGTGTTAGAGGTAGGTGGCTTTATGACAAAGTGAACTCTACTCTGTACCTCGTACCGTGAAGCTCCCCAGTAAGTACCAGAGCAGGTCGCTGAGTATCACAGTGCTGGTAAATGGGGAAAATGGTGTCTGTGTAGGGTTTAGTGTTACTGCAGAGACTGTTCTGCTCACTGGATAGGTTGATTTTAATTTTACTGTGAGGTTTTCCCTTATGCTTCCCATAGTTACTGTTTATCTTCATGATCTGGAAGCAGCCAGTTTTTACAGGCTCCAAACTTTTTTGCCTGTTGGTGGCTTCTTAAACTTGGACACAAAGTTGGTGACCATTTTTGGACACAGGCACTTCACAGGATTCTCAAGTTCAGAAATAATTACTTTAGTAACCAGTTCTGCAACAGAACCTGTCATCAACAGATGAGATAATTATTGTCTCATTTTAAATGGATGAAAGGTGCAAAAGCTTCATTGCTTCTGTTAAAAATTTGGTTTTGTTTTTACAGGAACAGGGGGAAGACAGAAGCCTCCTGCTCCATGCCCAGTTGGTCACTACTGCCCACCAGGCACAAAGCACTCAACGCAGCAGAAGTGTGCCCCAGGCACCTGGAGCAATAGGACGAGGCTGGCATCAGAAGATGAGTGCTTGCTGTGCCCTGCAGGCTGGTTTTGTGTAGGAGGAGTTCATGTCCCTTCTGGCATGTGCAGCTCAGGGCATTACTGCCCTCAAGGTAGGCAGTTTTACCCAGAAATGAAAGAAATTTAGTTCATTTCTCTCTTTAGGAATTCTGTGGGCTCTGAGTCATATGCTGAGTTTATCAGCATATTTTTTTGCACCAAAGCATTTCAGTGTGGAGTTGGATAGCAAACTGTCTGTTCCAAATGATGAATACTTTTAACCTTCACTGCTTGAAATGAGCATGTTAATAGCATTATTTTCTTTCCTTTAATTTGCAAAGAATTAAAATGCACAGTCAAGTGTCCAGTACAAACACAATTATAATTTGAATCTTCCTGCCAAGTTTCGGCAGTATTTACTAAGTGGTGACTTTTTTTGGTTGGTTGGTTTGTGTTCAGAGTTGGGGGCAGTGATTTAAACATATTTAAATACATACTTAACATGTAGCTCATGTAAATACTTAACAGCAATGAAGAACAAAGGGCATTACTGCCTTCTCTCTTCAAGGCTTTAATTAGAATTGGGCTGTTTCTCTTTGAAAAGGTACGAGGAGAAGCACACAGTACCCCTGCCCTGCTGGAACTTACAGTACCAGGCTGGGAAATGGCAGAGTGGAAGACTGTGCAGCCTGCCCTGCAGGGGCTTTCTGCACCAGGGGAACCTCCAAGCCAGTTCTTTGCCCAGTGTAAGTACACTACACATGCTGTCATAGCTGTGGGTCTCTGTGCACACAAAAGGACTTGCATGTAGCATTTCAGAACACTTTTTATAAGAAGAGATCACATTCTGCTCCAAAAATGTTTGCAAAATCATTTCACCTTGCATGTTCCTGGGCAGTCTGGGCAGGTTTTTTCTGAACTGGCCTGTTTCTTGCTTCCAGAAGTGGCAGATATCCTCCATACAAGAGGCTAAGAAATGCAGAGCAGAGATGCACTGTCCTTTTCTTAGTTACTTTGCTGCAGTTGATGACTCCCTCTGTTCCGTTTTCTCCTGCAGAGGAACCTATTGCATGGAACATGGTGCAAAAGTGGCTGCAGATTGTGTCCTTTGTCCTGGAGGGTACTACTGCCCTGAGCTTGGCACTGTTACTCCTCGAACATGTGGTGCTGGCAACTTTTCAGTAAGTAGCAGTAGTTTTATCTTGGCATCTGTTCAGCATAAGGACTCAATTTTGGCAGAAAGAGGAGCTGCAGGATATACCCCCAAGGGAGGCACTGGAACAAGCCCATCTCCTTACATTATGAGTCTGCTTATTTGGGATGATTGTGTGTGGTGTTTTAAACAGTACTGCCCACCTGTGCTGAGTCTGCAAGTAATGAGAGAAAGTGCTAGCCTAGAGAAAGCACTGGGAATGTTCCTGCATGGTCAGGCTTGGAGATGCTCCAGACATGATGCCAAAAGTGCATCACGTGTGAGGTGCTGCTCTTGCTGTTACTCCCGCTCCTGAGCCTTGCAGTAGCAGTAAGTTCATGTTGTGCACCCAGCAGTGGGTAGTTGGGTAGATGCTTGCTTTGAATTTTGGTTATTCATTTTAGTCTTGCATTGTTAGTGTAAGTGCTGCAGGGGAACAGCAGAGCAGGCACCTGTATTTAGTTCCTGCCTCAAAGGATGTATTGGATTGCAATGCAGTTAAATAATTATTTGGCTGTGGAAAGTCAAACAATGAGACAGAGGCATAGAAAGGAGCAGTGGATGGCACATCGACTCTCACAACAGGGTTCTGAGACTTATTTCGTATTTATCTGCCCCAAAACTGTAGTGAATAATTCTAGCAATATGTGCCAGATTTCACTATTGAGGGGAAAATGGCATGTCACTGCTGTCAAATGAGCCCAGTAGTTCTATTCAAGCTGGTTTTCTATCACTGTGCACAAATTTTGTAGTTATCACTGGATGATTCATTAAGATAAGAGGGGAGATAAATGATGAATGGGGATGTATGTGTGACAAATGGACCTTGATTATCTTGATTATCTCTCTTTTGCACTTTGTAGTTCAGCCTGACAAAGAAAGATGAGGGAATGTGTTTGTTTTTTTCTACTCCTGCTGGCAAAAGATGTTGGATTGACTGTTGTGGGGGTCCTTCTGCATGGATAATCCACAGGAAGCGACAGGACCTGCTTCTTGTTTGTGAAGCACAGGCTGTCTTGCCTGCAGGGTGAATACACTGAATTGCATACTGTTCGTTGTTAGGTTAGATTAGGTGGAATTTTTAAGGGGAAACCTTTCTGTTTCCAATAATGTTGTTGAGCATAACAGGGAATGGTTTATATAAACAGGGTCCTGTCGTCAGTTCCCAAGGGCGATGTCTTTGCTCAGTGGCTTTATTTTTGCAGACTGTTTTATTTACTGGTGGGCTCCACTGCAGTGTTGGTTGCATTTATTTCCTTTGTATGTGCCTCAACATGTCAAACATGCAGGGATTCTTTTGCCCTCTACAAATGGGAATCATGTGTTTTTCCTGTTGTAGGACCAAGGTTCAGCCTCCTGCTTGTCATGTGTTGTTGGACATCACTGTGCTAGTGAGCACACCAGCCAGGAGGTGATGCTGCGTGCCATGATTTGCCCAGCAGGTCTCCTGTGCCCAGAAGGACAGGCAGTTGCCCCAGATGCCAGTAAAAATGCCTGCCCAAGAGGATACTACTGTCCCCAGGGAGGTGCTGTAAGTGCTTCTGCTTTAGTCCTTGGGATTTTCTCTTCTCTCATTGTGTTGGTTGTACAGTTACAGCCTGCACTGGAATCTTGCTGTGGGAACCTTTACTAATTTTTTATTTTACTGATTTCTGTACTCTTTTGGTGCTGGTATTTGCCCAACATAAAACTTCATAATACCAGGATAACGTTTTCTGAGCTGCTGTATAAAAACAACAGTGCTGTTTGGATCCCCATTTTGTTACAGCCTCTCTCCAGCATTCATACCTGCTGCCTTGTGTTGCTTTTCAGTGTTTGTTCCCAGTAACTGGAAAGAAATATTTTTCAGGTTCAGCTGCTGTGTGGTTGCATTATGGTATGCAGCAGTCATGTTAGCATCTTAAAGACCCATTTTTCTGTTTTATTTCAAGGGCTTGCCTGCTAAACCTTGCCCCAGTGGGACCTACAGTGAGCAGAAGGGACTAAGCAGCGCTGAGGAATGCTTGCTGTGCCCTGCAGGGAAGTACTGCTACAGAGCTGGGATGGAGCCTCTGGGAATTCCCCACCCTGTAAGCACAGCCCAGCTTCTCCCAACCTTTCTTTTCCAGAGGCTGCAGCTCTAAATGGAGCCTAATTAAAACCTGTCTTTCCTTTGCCTTCTGCCTGCCAATGCAGGTTATGAAAGAGAGTTCAAATGTCAGGAGTTGGTGTTGCTTTGTCTCTAATGAATTTGGGGATCTTTCCTTGTCATTGTCTTGTCCCTTGAAAGAGTGAATTCTTCAAGCATTAATAGCAGTTAAAAAAAAAAAAAAAAAAGCTATTAAGAGGAAAAAGAGCAGAAAGAGCAGTCAAGTTTCTTCAATGTGGATGAATCCATGGTCTTATGTAAGAGTGAGGTGACAACTCTTACCAATTACAGCTACTTTCCAGGTACATAAGAAGAGCATCTTTGCCATGACTGCACAGGCGAAGGATAGGGGCTGTCTTAATGACAAGATTTTCCCTTAAGAAATTCTCACCTAAAATGATTATCCTTCACGGTCAGAATTTTACTGATCTGTAATTGTAAAGGGATTATGAATTCCTTTCCTCCCCTACTTTTCTCCCCCATTTTCATGCTGACTGCCTTTTTTACTTGCTAGACTGGGGATTGCCCACCTGGCTATGACTGCCCTCCAGGGACTGGATTCCCTTTCTCCTTCCCTTGTGCACCAGGCTTCTTCTGGGATAATTCCAGTGCAGAGGGTGAAGACAGATGCAAACCGTGTCCAGCTGGCTCCTACTGTGACTCTCCTGCCATGTCAGAGCCCAAAGCTTGCCCAGCAGTGAGTTGTTCTCCTGCAGTCATCTAATGCAAGAAGCTGAGTGTGGAGGTTTATTTATCAGAAGATTTTAAATGCCTTATTCAGCTGGCTTTGTTCTGCAGGGCTTTCACTGTGGCGAAGGCAGCTCTAAACCTGAGCCCTGCCCAGAGGGCACCTACAGTAACAAGAAGGGGCTGTCTGGGCCATCAGAGTGCAGCCCGTGTGGCCGTGGTTTCTGCTGTGCTTCTCCAGGACAGACTGGGCCAAGCGGTCCCTGCCAGGCTGGCTTCTACTGCAAGGGCAGGGCTCTGACTCCAGTAAGTCTCACGGCAAGCTTTTCTCATTTTCTAATTGTCTTCCACCATGGTGTTTTTTATTAACCCAGTGACTTTCAAGAGCCACAATTTTGCACTGCACACATTCAGGGTTTTGGTGTGAGGATCCTCAAAGGCTGTGCGACCATTTCATAGTTTTCCCTCTCTACACAAACATCCCCTTAACTAAAAATGTAGCAAGGTTTATATCCAGGTGCAACGTTCAGTGGGTGTGAATCACAATAGGATTGCTAGTTTGAAAAGGCCATCCATATTTCTTCTTTCTGAATTTGCTATATTTGCCTTAAAGAGGCGTTGTCTGTCCTCTGTACAGCAGAGTGTGTCTCTGTTTTTCTTCTTGGTCATGTCTTGAGCCCAAACCAGTATGATGCCTTTAACGTTTTAGAATCATAGAATCATAGAATATCCTGAGTTGGAAGGGACCCTTAAGGATCATCAAGTCCAACTCTTGACACCGCACAGGTCTACCCAAGTTCAGACCATGTGACTAAGCGCACAGTCCAATCTCTTCTTAAATTCAGTCAGGCTCGGTGCAGTGACCACTTCCCTGGGGAGCCTGTTCCAGTGTGCAACCACTCTCTCTGTGAAGAACCCCTTCCTGATGTCCAGCCTAAACTTCCCCTGCCTCAGCTTAACTCCATTCCCGCGGGTCCTGTCGCTGGTGTTAATGGAGAAAAGGTCTCCTGCCTCTCGACACTCCCTTATGAGGAAGTTGTAGACTGCGATGAGGTCTCCCCTCAGCCTCCTCTTCTCCAGGCTGAACAGGCCCAGTGCCCTCAGCCGTTCCTCGTACGTCTTCCCCTCCAGGCCTTTCACCATCTTCGTAGCCCTCCTCTGGACACTCTCCAACAGTTTCATGTCCTTTTTATACTGTGGTGCCCAGAACTGCACACAGTACTCGAGGTGAGGCCGCACCAGCGCAGAGTAGAGCGGGACAATCACCTCCCTTGACCTACTAGCAATGCCGTGCTTGATGCACCCCAGGACACGGTTGGCCCTCCTGGCTGCCAGGGCACACTGCCGGCTCATATTCAATTTGTTGTCTACCACGACCCCCAGATCCCTCTCTTCTAGGCTGCTCTCCAGCGTCTCATCGCCCAGTCTGTACGTGCAGCCAGGGTTTCCCCGTCCCAGGTGCAGGACCCGGCACTTGCTCTTATTGAACTTCATGCGGTTGGCGATCGCCCAGCTCTCCAACCTATCCAGATCCCTCTGCAAGGCCTTTCCACCCTCATTCGAGTCCACAACTCCTCCAAGTTTGGTGTCATCAGCAAACTTGCTCAAAATGCCTTCTATTCCTACATCCAGATCGTTTATAAAAACTCGTTTTTAACCAAGTTTGCTCCTTTTTTACATGCTGCCTTTTCCAATTTCAGTTGCCCACAGATGGCGTGACAGAAAACGTGTCCCCCTGGGGCATACTGCCCACCTGGGTCCCCCTTATCTATCCCTTGTCCTCCAGGAACCTACAGCAACAGGAGTGGGTTGAGAAACCTCTGTCAGTGCTTGGACTGCCCACCCAGGTGAGTGTTATGTTGGCTGAGCACGGCTCAGTTCTGTCCCATTGCAAAGGGATTATTTAACCCTCCAATTTCCTTCCACAGCAGCCCGTCCTTATCTTCAGCCCTTTTGCAGAGGAGTCCCCTCTGGTCCCAGGGCTCCAGTACAAATGTTCTTGCATTCTCCATTGCTATATGCCTGTATCAGTAGATTTGAAACAGGGAACTTAAACTGTGTGAGTTGTATCTCAACTTTTACTGTTCCCTAGCATCTGTCAAGACTCATTATGTCTGTAGTGCTGGATGGCTTGACCTAGCAGCTCTTGCTTAAACATTCTCGTTAATACTAATTGGGTAGTCCTTTTTATATTACCAGATTGTGTTGCATCCCTTTTAATGATGCCAGAGTTACACATCTGAGTCTGAAGAAAAAGGTAGGGATCTAGCGTAGGCTTTCACCTCTCCATGAGTGTGAACTGAATAAGTGCAGGTTGTTAAGGCTAGTGATGGACAGTCTGCCTTTCAGGTGGTTATGTCTTCATGCTGCAGTGACAAATGGAGCATGAAAGATCATCACAGGATTGGTGGCACAAAGTCTGTGATTTCTGTGGTTCACTGTGAAAGAGGATGCTATTTGGGATGGAGTTGTATGTCTCTGTGGGAAAGAACCTGATTTTTTTTTTCACTCCCTGATTTCCCTGGAGAGGTAGGCAGAAAAACAGAGCAAGAGACAGCACTGGAATTCATGTTCTGTCCAGAAGATGAAGGGAATGCCCTCAAAAGCTCCTTTTTATTCCTTTGTATTTCTAGTCCAAAGAAGCAGAAAAGGCTTAAAGAAAACCACCATTTGGGTGTTTGTGTGATCTATATGCAGATGCTACTCTGTTTTTATAGAGGAGGGTATTCTTTCTAGGACAAAACTACTGAATCTGAGGGGTTATGGTCTTTAAAAAGCATGTGTGATGTGATATGTGTACTTTTTAACCTCCTTTCAAGGCCTGTAAACAAACAGGAACTAGGTCTCAGTGAGATCCCAGGTAGACTACGGGGAATTTTTTTGTGTTGCAACCACACTATTCAGTGACAAAACAAACTACCCAAGATCTTTATCTTTTTCTCCCCTACACATGGTCTTTACTGTGATGGGACAAACAGCCAAGCTCCCTCAGGACCATGTGAACCTGGCTACTTCTGTACAGGAGGTGCCAAAAGTGCTCTTCAGCAGATGGTCATGGAGGGGCATTATTCCTTAACAGGAGCTGTCAGGCCAGAGCCATGTCCCCTAGGCAGCTTCCAGCCTGTAAGTACGTTAGAATTCACTGTAAGATGCTTGTGGGGTCATCACAGCCATTGGCAACTGTACGAGTGTGTAAATAGTCATTTGTGGAGCGTCTGTAAGCAGACAGCTTAAAAAAAGAGGAACTTGGGTTTTCTAGTAAGCGGAGTAGTCACTGCCACTGTCTTCGCTTCTGCCCTGCAGGGGAAGAACTCTTGGCAGAACTAGAAAGGTTTGGGACAGGATACCAGATCTATCAGTCTGGCACTCCTCTGTTGCTAATCTGGCAGTTTTCCCTAAATTTTGCATAGTGCACATTTATTAGTGGCCTGAGGAGGCTTTAGCCTAGCACAGGTGAATTAACTGTGCAGCAACACTGCACATCTACCAAGTTCTTTGTTATGTCCCTTTTTTAGGGCCATGGTCAGGCTGTTTGCAGGGACTGTCCAGAGGGTACATTCTGCAATGAGACCGGCCTGGCTGAAGCCCAGCCTTGTCCCAAAGACAATCTGTCTGGCCAAGATGCTCCTGGAGGACCTTGTGCACAAGGTGAGACAAAACCAGAAGTTCTTTAGCTGCTCAGAAATATTTTTTTATTGCATGACACAGAGGACTCAAATGCTTTCTGCTTTAAGGCTATTACTGCATGGGAAGGACAAAAACTGCAAAGCCAGAGGATGGTGTCACTGGAAATATCTGTCCTCGAGGACATTTCTGCCCTGCAGGCTCAGCAGCACCTTCTCCCTGCCCCAGTGGAGAATACAGTAATGCAACAGGTCAGGAACAGGATCTCTGCAGCTTCAGTGTGACTTGGGAAAGCTAGATGTGGATTGTATCTCCTGTCTGTGTCCAATAATGTCTCAATAGCTGCTGACTGCTATGAGTTGCTCAGTATTTTACTTGGGACAGATAAAGGGTTTTTTGTTTGTTTGTTTTGTTTTGTTTTTTGATTTTGATTTTTTTTGTTCGTTTGTTTGGTTTTGTTTTCATGCTTTTTTTTTTTTCCTGGTGTCACATGGTGGGGGGAAAGGGATTCTTTCACCCCTGCTGCAGGTCAAATAGTAGGATTGCAGCAGTGACAGTGCACAGCAAGCTAGTAAGCAGTTAACCTCATTTCCTTACAGTTCTTCCTGCCACCTACCGGTGAGATGTGGAGGTTGCTGTGACTCTGAGATTGGAGTGGGTTTGTGAAGCTTACTGAATCAGATGCTCTTGGGAGAATGTACATATTTGAAGACCAGTCATTCCAGGAGGGCTTGCAGAATAACTTTATTTTATCTGCTGCTTCTCTAAGTGCACAAATAGACAGGAAAAAAATTGTGCACATGGTATTTTCTTCCAGTTCATCACATATTTCCTTTCACTTTTATAAATTTCCTTCACAGGTCAAGACAAATGCTTTCCTTGCCCTGCTGGGTTTCACTGTCCAAAAGAACTAAGACACCACTGTCCTCCTGGCTTCTATTGCCCTCAGAAAACTGGAACCCATTTGCATCCTTGTCCCCCTGGGACTTACAATCCCTCTTATGGACTCAGCCAGGCTGAGAGGTGTCAGCAGTGCCCTGCAGGTGAGGAAATACCAGTACTCTGATTGTCCATGTGGAGCAGTGTCTGAGAGAGTGATCTCCCTGCATCTCTCTTCTCCCAATCTACTGATGCATTCCACCTCTAGGAAATGCAAGCATAATAATACACAACCAAAGGAGATCCCTTGTCCCACTGATAGTATCCCCCAGTGAGCCGTACTTGTTGGTGTTTTCTTTTTTGTTATCTGTAGGTAGGATAAAAGTTCGGTTTTAAACTCGGGGTTTCCCAGAGGAGCACAATTTGAATCGGAATGCTGATGTTGAGGAATCAGCTCACCCAGAGTCTGAATCTTTGCCTTCCAATCAGTGCATGCAGCACAGCAGCTCTACAGTTTTTACTGACGCTCTTTTCCCTCTGTGATCTTCCAGGAATGTTCTGTGGAGACTGGGGATTATCCTCTCCAAGTGGTCCCTGCTGGCCAGGATTCTTCTGCACAGCAGGTATTGAATGGAGCATTCACAAGGACAGGAGAGAAGTGGAAAAGTAGAAACCTATATCATTAAGGAAACCTTTGGTCTTTCTTCCCGGTGTAGGAGCAAGTGTCCCAAACCCTAATGGAGCCACAAACACGAGCGCTGGTGGCCCATGCCCACCTGGCCACTTCTGCCCAGCTGGCACAGCTATCCCTCAGCAGTGCCCTGTGGGCACTTACTCAGACAGGTGAGCTTCTTGGTTCTGATGGTGCTAATCTGTATTTTCCTTCCCTTTTTATCTTTCTCTTCTACTGCTATCTACTACCTCCTTTGCTTCCCTACAGTGTCCTTAACCTGCAGCCCAGTAAGGCTCATTAGACACATCTCTGGATTTATTATAAAAGCCTCATGGTTGTTTTCCCTTGGCCAAGGGTGTAGGCATCAGGGACCTCCTGCTGAACTTGCACACTTGCCAACAGAAAGCTTGCTTCTGTCTCTCTACAGGCTGTCCATCGGGCAGGAGTCCAGCTGCACAGCGTGCCCATCTGGCTATTACTGCCGCTCTGCTGGCCTCACGGCACCCTCAGGACCCTGCTCAGCTGGGTACTACTGCCTCTCTGGAGCTTCCTCACCATCACCACCTGGTGAGTTGCCCTGGGTGAATGTCAGTGTCTCCACGTAGTTGTGTCCGACAATTAAGGGTCTTGACAACAGAGAGCTTTGAAAAATGGCAGTTCTTCCCCCAGTCCTTCTGCCTCTTCTCAGTCGTTTAAATTTTAAATATAATTAAATCCTGTATTAATTTTGTGTGGGGTATTCATACATCTGCATATATAACAAGGATGAAAAAGCAGGCAGTCCCCCATCTGTGTTACTGAATGAGATGTTTGCACTGAACGCTGGAAAGTTGTGAGTACCAGCCTGTAATGGAAGTTGTCTGATTCCCCCTTATCATTTTATTGTGTACCAGAAAGAATAACTTCCAGGGAAGAATTCCAGGCCAATTCCTGTGGACATTTAAATATTCTCCAAAATTCTTGTTACATATGAAGCAGAGTATTGAGAAAGCTGATAGGAAAAAAACACGTTCAGTGTGGCTTTGCCTGTGAAGCTAGGAAGAAAAAGACACGGTGACACAATGTTGAATAACTCCAAAGCTGAGACAATAGTCATTTTAGATACTGTGTTGTGCCTCCTCATGTCCTGTCTTCTGGGATCCCAGAAAACATAATTAAGAAGAGATCCTCATCAGTTCACTCCCTTCGTTGGCACTGACCCTCCCTCATAAGCTGCCTTTGTTGGCTTTGTCTTCTGCTTTTTGTGTCCTAGGTGTGTGGGAGAAAGGAGGCCCTTGTCCTGTGAGCCACTTCTGTCCCGAAGGAACCAGCTACCCTTAGCGTGCCTTGCAGGGACTTACAACAACCTCACCAGACAAGCTGCGTGCTTTCCTTGTGCTGCAGGCTACTACTGCCCAGAAAATACTACCAGCTACAGTGCGAATCCATGCCCAGCTGGCTTCTACTGCCCCAGGGGTGAGATGGGCCCAGGGGACCCAGAGCCATGTCCCCAGGGTGAGTTAGGATTCCCCTTACACGCCTGGTTTGCTGTAGATTTTCTGAAGACTGCTAATGCTGACCTGTTCTTTCTTTTCCAGGGCACTTCTGTCCCAAGGGCACAGCTCTTCCAGTGGCTTGTCCAGCAGGGTCACATAACCCCTCACAAAGGCAATCCAGCTGCCTCCCCTGTCCTGAAGGGTAAGAGTGAGTCCGTGACCTGAGTGTTGCATAAATGAGTAAAGGACTATGGCAAATAATGGTTTATCACACCGCCTTGGAGCACTGTGCAGTGGAAAAATGACTGACCTTACCACTGGAAAGCACTTAGATCTGACAGGAAGCAGGACAACTATTGAATGCTGTTAACAACACTAGATAATTGATTGTGGCACCAGGCAAAGTCCTAAACCCAGGTACAACTACTGTGGAAGAGGATTTAGATCAGAAGTCTATTTAAAGCAAGGGAACTATTGGCACCATAAACCTCTTTCATGTCTGAAGTAATAAATGGTTCCCCTGGCAACAGGCTGGCATAGCTGTGATACAGGGGAAGAAGGTCTTGTGTATCACCTGATGCTGGCGTTCCCTTAGGGGATTTGTCTCCAATTACTAACTGGATTTGACCTTGATTAACTTTTACAAGTTGATGATTCGCAGCCTAGATGTGTTATGACTCAAGTTAAGAAAATTACGTCTCTGTGGCTTTTGCAATTATGCCATCAATTTGGCATATGAGGAAACAACTAAGAATGTGGCAATATACCTAAGTAGGATTCTTTTGTGGTCAGTACAGCGCAGTGCAGCAGCCATATTAGGCTAGCTTCTGCCACCATTAACTCATTATTTAGGTGTTTGTGGATAGAATAGTGCTAGAAATTCCTCCCCCTCCCTCCTTTTTTTAATCGGACCTCCTTTTTTTTTTTTTTTTTTTGCCTCTTTGGACTAGGTTCTTCTGCCCCAAAAATTCCTCTTCATTTTTGGAGAATGAGTGTTCAGCTGGCCACTACTGCCCTACCAGTACTGCTGCTGCCACTCAGTTTCCATGTCCGCAGGGAACTTACAACCCACAAAATAGAAGCAGCCTCCTGTCTCACTGTACCCCCTGTGACCCAGGTAAATGGCATGTAAACGTATCTCAGGATAGGACAACTTACAAAAATTTATTTTGTATGTTCTTGAGCTTCACTGGTAGCATTTTCATGGTTCAGTGGATGAATGACAGGCTACAGTGTCTCACACCCAGTGTGTTATGTGGAAATGAAGACAGAGAAATATTCAGCTGCCTGTTGATCCTTAGGGGTTCTAAAGGCATATACTGAACTGGAGTTGGAAACACTTTGCAATTGTCTTGCTTTTTTCCTTGGTATGACTGGAGTCAAGCACTTCAGAGAACAAGCAGAAAATGAGTTACTCCTTGAATCTAAAATGTACCTTAAAGAGATGTTATATGGAAAAATGAGGGAAAAAAGTACTTGTCTGGGAGATTGTCATCTCCATGTTTCCACACGTACCTTATGTAATGCTTTATAAACTTAAATAAGGTGATCCGTGGAAAAGAAACTTAGAAGGCAAAGTTTTACACTGTGCAGATGTACTCAAGTGAGATGAAAACCAGAAGCAATATGACCACAACGTCATGTCCTGCTAAAAATTAGCTTAAATTACCTTGGGCAAACGGTCTTATAAATTGATTATACTATCTGCAGCCTTTGAGACAGTATTCGTATGCAGCACTGCATTGTTCAATGCAAATACGATTTTAGCATGAGATTTTTGCCCCACTTTTAAGTTGGGAATCGAGGTGAATCCCATCAGGTAGGCCCATAGTTAGAGACTTTTATCTCTAACTGGATTATGCGAAGCTGGATTCTACTGTAGTGGAGGAGCCATTTCTCCTAAACCTCCCAGGGTAAGCTGTGCTCGTGAAAGGAAAAAGTGGTGCCAGTTTCTAAATGGACAGCCCAATGAGATTTGTTGTGTGCAAAATTCTGATCCCTTGTCTTGGAAAAGGATAAGTGTGAAGCCATAAAGACTAAGCGATGAATGCAGACCTTCACACTATTTGAATCCAACATAGTTATTTTGCAAAGCTGTCCTCTGAGTTTGTAAATGGTATGGAATTTTTTTTTGTAACAATGGCATTTTTTCTTCAAAGATAACAATCAGTGGAGGACCGTGTCACCTGGACATTACTGCATGGTGGGGAGCAGCAGAGCCCAGCCTTGCCCTGCAGGGAGTTATAACCCATCCTGGAGTATGGCACAATGTTTGGAGTTCCCAGAAGGTTTTTACTGTAAGACTGCTTCCATAAACTACACAGATTGCCCTGCAGGTGAGTCTGATTGCACCTACCCACTCATTCAGAGAAATTTCATTTAAAGGATTAACAGATGCTCTAATAGCGGATTTGTCATTGGACCATGTTGCATGGATCACGAGTCTCTTCCAATGGACAAATCAATGACCTTGGCCAAAACTTACAACTTCTTCATGATTCAGTTCCTCTGTCTGAATGTAAAAAAAAAAAAAAAAAAAAAAGTAGTAAAACATAACATAGCAGAGAGAGTTTTGACAGTAGACATTTATAACATACTTTGAGATGTTATTAAAAAACTGGTTGCTGTTAAAACTATTGCTAATCCTCAGCACCGATCAGCTTCATTTTATGGTGCTGATGTGATGAAGGTGTCTCCCAGTTGTGATAAATTGCGTTTTTCACAGGTGCCTGTGAGGCTGGCTTGTACACAGGGGGCTCCATGCTCCCAAACCCTATGGGTGGTGCAGTGGGGAACATCTGTCCTCGAGGTCACTTTTGTCCTGCAGGAAGCTCCTCTCCATCTCCGTGTCCCCCAGGTAGGTTTGCCAGCAGCTGATGCATACCAGCATTTCTCTTCCCGGTGCTGGGTGAGCTGCTGAGCTCATCTGAGGCTGTGCCATTGTTTTGCAGCCCCTTGTTATTTTGCACTGAAGCATGCCTTTATGTTGCCCAAGGGGCAGCTGCTGTCAGCACGAGAGCTTAGCCTCTAATCCGGTGCTGTTGTATTGGAAGCATCAGCCCTAAATGTGCATTCAGACAGTAATTACACAACAGCCTCAGTCTGTGGCCTTACTTGCTGCTGTGCAGCGGTGGGGGGGAAGCTCATTCCTGAGCCATCCTGAAGGAAAGGTCACAGAGCCACGGTGAGCTGAGCACATGTAAGTCTCTGCTGCTCTCCCTGCACGGTGAGAGCTGTCCTCCAACATCACCTTTAATGAGACTGCCAATTAAATTGAATGAGAAAGACTTAGATGTTTGTTTTTTCCTTGGTTAAATCTATAGTTATATTAAGCAAGTGACTGTTCTGCTGTGCCTGGACCAGGAATAAATGGGAGTTGACCTCAGCCAGCACCCATGACCAACCTCTCACAGCCTTTTCTCATAGGAACACTGCCATCTACCTACAGCTGTACACCGTTGCCTTGTCTCTTATGGGAGTGCAGGATGATGAGATTTCCTTCCTAGCCAGCATCTTTTTGGCATCTTACATGAGAGGTGGCTGGGGCTAGTGTAGCTGGAAAGCTGATGCATGAAGAACCTGTACTTCTCTCCAGAGCCACTTCCACCGAGCAGCAGCAAGCCAGAGCCGTGTCCCACTGGCACATTTCTGCCTCTGTCTGGAATGGTTTACCCTAACGCCTGCCTGCCCTGCCCTGGGGGGAAGTTCTGACAAGGAGAGGGCCTGACCAGTGTTTCTGGTGTGTATCACGTGTACCTAACACCATTTTGGTTTTAATATTATGCTTAACCCTAATGCTGAATCTTTGCTTTCTTGCAGGATTGTATTATGCTGGCTATTTCTGTGATGCTGGATCTACACAGCCGGATCATAAGCAGTGCCCCCTGGCTCCTACTGAATCCCCGGTCCCTTTCAGCCCTGGGCACTTCAACTCTGACAGTGGAAAATGGCAGTCAAGAGACTGCCAGCTCTGCCCTGCTGGGTATTTCTGTAGTGGTGAGTGTCTGCTGGTGTATTTAAGACCTGGGGTTACACAACGTAGTGAGATGAGTTAAGTACCCACTACAAGTTTATCGCTTACAGTATTTTCTTAGGTTAATGAAGGTTTCTGCACCAGGTATAAATGCCCTAAACCATTTCTCTTCCAACGTTTCTGTTGGGTTCTCCATAGCAGTCTCAGGTCACCCAGACCACTTTGTGGTATTTTACACCTTCTTTGTTCCTTGGCTCAGACACCCTTTCTAGATGTCTTATATATAGTCATCCCCTCAGGGAAAGAAGATAACCAGGCAGGCAGGTCCTTGGTACTGGCTAGCAGCCAGGGGCTCTGCTCTGAGACAGCTGCTCCTTCTCAGAGGTTCTCCCAATCTGTCTGTGCAATATGTTTATTGGAGGTCACTCTGGTAGTTTAAGTTCACCTGCCCCTTCCATGAGGCAAAGAGGCTTTTCCTTTTTCAGGTGGGAAGCAGAAGCAGTAGAGAGGAAATGGCTCGACCGAGCTTATACAAGTTTATAGCAGAGCTGGAACCACAACTGAGATTTCCAAAATTAAGATTGAGCATTTTAACTGGAAGCCCATGTTTCCTGCAGGCATATAATTTCCTGCAGGCATATAAATCAGAATTGACTTTCCTGTCTGCTAAGATGTTCTTTGTCTGAGGCTGAACTTCAGAGAATTCTTGCTTTCTGATGCCTGTTAAGGGTGTATGCTGAAGGAGGTTGTTCTCTCAGGAGATGAAGGTTTCCTGTTGTCTTTGATCAGTAAAGGATGGTTGAAGACTTTGCTTTTCTGGTTGTAGGACTAGGAAAAATCACTTCCAAATGACCATATTCTGTGGGCTGCTAATGTCCACCTGGCTACTAATTCCATTCCCTGTTGCTGCCCATGAGACTTTTATTGCCCCACAACATCTGCCTTTCCTGTACCATGTGGCCACAGGATCAATCAGTTACAGGAGAGAGGAAGGACTTGCACAAACTCTGCCCAGCTGGACTCTTCTGTGAACAGCCTAACAAATATGAGGGGGCTGTGTGTTGTGATAAAAAGGGATCCCATGGCACTAAGGGCTGAGTCTTCCTGTGAGACTTAATGGGACAAAAAGGATTTTGAGTGCCGTAGCTTCCTTTACTTCTGTTAAGGTTCTGCTAAGTGTTAGGTGGATTGGACTGGGCAGGCAGATGCATCAGATTCTGCCAAGGACGGAAGCCAAAACAGATTTCTAAGACTCTGAGGCTGTCGTTGAAAGAGTAAGCTGAAGCCAAATCCTCCTCTGCGGGGAGAGAAACTCAGTGCCCAGGAAAATACAATGAGGCTATTCCTGTCTGGCAGCTCAAGCGTGCAACAAGAAACACAAGAAATATAACTGCACGGGCATGGTTCTACCCCCTAGATGGGATTACTCCAATAAAACTTAAGACCGCTCCTTTGTAGACATCTGAATCTGAGCTAGATTTTTGTCCTCCCTCTGTAGTCAGTGGAAAGAAAGAGGCACATCTGGGGTGCAATTCATCCTTCTTATTTTAGATGTCTGCCTTAGGGTGAGATGAATCGCACTTGAAGCGCAGTTCCTCTGTAAGTGCTGTTTCTCTCCAATTACTGCAACAGGAATCTGAACAACTGCATCAGAATACACATGATGAATCCCATGTCCTGGGTCTGGCTGTACTAAGATAGGAGGAGGAAGACTGAATATGTTGATAGAGAACGACATTGCCTGTCATGTCTTGTAATATTTCCTGAGCAAGATGCTCTCCTTTGTGTCGTAGGTTCTGGAGCACATACTCCTGAGCTGTGCCCTGCTGGGTACTTCTGTCTGCCAGGTACCAACTTCAGTGCACAGCATCCGTGTCCAAAGGGAACCTTTGGCCCCAGGGCTGGTGCCACTAGCAGCTCTGACTGTGAGCCCTGTCCAGCAGGTAAGCAGGGACATGGCAAGAGAAACTCAGGGGAATACATGGAATAGTTCAGTAAAGTGTGTCTTCTCCCTTCATGTTACTGACTCCTCCACCAGTCTTCTGTGCAAGCCATCTCATGGAGATTGCTTTTCTGTTCGTTTTAGGCATGTATTGCTCAGCACCAGGTCTGTCCCAGCCTTCTGGATTGTGCTACTCAGGTTATCGCTGTGCCAGCGGAGCCACCAGCCCAGCGCCCTTCAAACACAGGGTGAGCGAGTGCTGGGCAGCAGCACAGTAAGCCTAGCTTCCTGGGGACAAGGACTGGACTGTCACAATCTCATAGCTTCTAGTGTAATGTTTTCCAAGTATTACTGCTCTCTATAGAGTTACTCTTGCCTGCTACTGCTGCCCTTGAGAGCTCCCCAGGTTGCCTAATGTTCTGCTCTTAACATCTGCTGGAACATGGAGCTGCCTGCTAACAACTTCTGGCCAGACCTCCATTTCTGTAGATTGTACTGGAGTGTGCTATGGTCTCTTCCAAATGATGGCATCAGTGATCAGATAGCCATGGCTCAGCAGCCAACACTTTGAGAGACCTTTTTATGCCAGCTGTGTCTTCATGAAGTTTCAATGGCAGAAAGGTTGCAGGACTCAGCTCATACACAACCTTTCCAGAACCTATCTCTGTAGTACTTGGTGCCAACTTTAGTTTCAATAATATTTTTTCTTTCTTTCTTTCTCTGTTTTCTCTTTTTTTCTTACACAGGTAGAATCTGCTGGCCTAGGTGTGCCTGGTAATGACATCTGTCCTGTTGGGCATTTCTGCCCCAGTGGTACAGGGTATCCCCAGCCCTGTCCTCCTGGATCCTTCTCTGCTGTCCCAGGCCTGGAGGCAGAAGAGCAGTGCCAGCCCTGCCCAGCAGGACGGTATTGCAGTGGGGCAGGATTGTTTGATCTGGCTCAGACGTCGCTGTGTAACACAGGGTGCGGTAAGAAAGTCACTTGTTAGTGGGAAAATGCAGCTGATGGCATTACTGTAGGATAAATCAGTCTCTTGTGTGCAAATATTTATGCTCAAGATTAAATAACTGCGAAGACTTTGTTCTTAGCCCTCCAGGTTGGCCATACAGCATCTGCTTGTGATCTCACTGAATGGCTTCAAAGCTATTCCTTCTCCCTCTACATTTGCCTCACATTCTGTCCCAGCCTTATACATGGTCTTTTACTGTTTTTCCCATAGGTTCAGTTCATTACGAAACCCTTATTTAGCCTCACAATTACACTTGATGAGCATTTGAACTGGGCATCCTTTTCCCTGTTCTGTGTTTTCTCTCTTTTCCCACGAGGTGGTGCAATAACCATTGGCAAGCCAGCAGTCCTGGCCTGCACAACACAAGCAGAAAAGTGTTGTTAGCATTTGTCCATCTCACCAGTACGCCTTGGAGCTGCAGAAGCTCGGTTCATTTAATCTGTGAAAGAGAAGCTTAGGAGTGATTTCAGCGTGGTGTAACAGGATTTAGTAGGAAAAGGTTTGTGATAGCAGACAGCCCTTCAATCTACTAGAGAAAATCATAACGCAGTTTTAATATAGCTAGAAGCTGAAACTAAACTCAGATTAGAAGTAAGGTCTGCATTTGGAAGAACTGAAATAATTAGCCACAGGAACAAACTTCCTGGGAAAAAGAGGTGTTTACTACATCCTGATTAAATTTTAAGCCTTCCTGGGAATTCCTTTAACTTTAGGAAGATGGCACCTCCTGGCTGCAACAGTACTGGGGAAGCTTTTCTGGCCTGGGTTATAATGAACATTATGTGATTATAAACGACCCTTGGCTTACAAAATCTTTGAAGCTCTTGTCCGCCAACTGGGTACAATTTGTGTTTTGTTCAGGCTTCTTTCCAACACATCTATCAGTAGGACCATGGCTCTCATTTTCTTGTAGCTTAACTTCTGGTAGCCATAATATTTTTTAAATATTTCCTTATCTTTACTTATTGTGAGCATGTGGCAGAGGAGTGGTAAAGGGAAGAGTCGATGCAGAAATAGATGACGTTAAGGCAGAGACCTACAAGAAGATCAAAGATAAGAGGAGACTAAGGAAAAACAGCGAGAACTGAACACTTGGGCCCTGTGTTTTGAAATAAAATAGAAACCTTGATTTTAAAAGTCTTTTTCTTCCAGAATGAGAAGACTTTCCAGACATCTTAGAAAGATACATACAATTTAAAAAAATACAATTTAAAGGTGTTTTGTTAGCAAGCTTGTGGGGAGAGACTTCAATTTTTTCTTTGTTTTTGACCCCCATTAAAGCAAATTTATGATCTCACTGCGAGGAGGCAGGTTTGGGGCAGCTAATTTATGATCTCTATTAAAAGAATGAAATCTTGTGGCTTGCGACCTCATGGGTAAAGGGTCAAACCACACGCTGCTGGCCTGCCATGGCTGTATTCCCTGCCTCCAGCTGCCTTGGGCAGGGAGGAGAGCTGCGGCCGGACCTGCTGGGTGGCACATCTGCGTTGTGCAGGCAGTCGTGGTTTGATTTTTCCCACCTTTGTCTTTTTCCGTGCTGGGACAAAGGGCTTTTTGTGGTGGCAAAGTAAAATCGAGGTGGATTTCTGCACTGCTTCTGGTGTCTGACGCTGACACTGGCTGGGGAGTCCCCGAGGAAGGCAGCAGTGAGGCAGACTGATGCTCAGAAACAGGCCAAGGGAAGTCACGATTCACCACACAACTATTTTTTTCCCCTGCCTGTCTCCTGCAGCAGGATTTAAGGTCTGTTTCAGCTTTTTCTGCCTGTTCTGGGGGTTCAGCTGCAAACAGCTCCAAGGGCAGGCAGCCACGGTAGCTGCTCACATCCAGCTAGGGCCCTGCCACATCAGAAGAGGGCACTCCTGCACTTCAACATGATGCTGAGCTGGTTCAAAGCAAATTTACTGTTTTTTTTGAAAGGAAATCCAAAAGGACAACGCATCTCCACAGAGGTGATGCTTAAACTTTCCTTGGCTGGGGGCTTTTTTCTTGTTCAAAGCTTCCTGTCTTCTTTCCATAGGAAGATGATGTGAAATACTGTGCTCCCAGAGCTGTGGGGCTGTGTCTGGGCGAAGAAGTAGGGGCAAAGGCTGCGTGGCACTGCCAGCACACAGGACGTTTCTGTAAGGCAGGGTGAGGATATTTGGTTCCAGAGCAGGCTGTGTCCCCTCGGAGGGATATTGAAGGGACAGGAGCAAAATTTGGCACCTGCAACAGTGACAATCAGCTTCAAATGCTAATTGCCCTTCTTGCCCCTTACTTCCTTGCCTTGTCTCTAGTGAACCTGATGCTTCTTTGCTGAGGCCCAGCTGGTAAAAGCTCTTTCCTTTTTACCTGGACTAAGTTCAGAAGTAAGGACCGGCTTGGTATTCGAGCCTAGCTCACATCCCACAGGAGGTATCGACCTGTAGGTTGTGTGTTTTGTTGCACTGCAACCTGGGCTCTGCTCGGTGCTGCTGCGTGCGAGAAACCAAAGGTGGAAGCATCAGGGACAGCCATCAGTGTCCTCAGCTTCTCACCTTGCTTCAGGACAGGCGGTGTGGTTGGCTTTCCCTGGGAGGAGACTTTGGAGCTTGTTTTCCACAGCCCACCCTGCCCCTGCTTCCCAGGAACATGCTCAGGGGACATTCAGGAGCTTTCCAGCAGCTTTATGCAACGCCGTCTGAATCACACGATAAGCAAGTCCAAACCCTATTATTAGACTTTGGAAAATGCTGCCTTAGAGACAGGTTTGCTTATAAATACCCATTATTTTCTCACCGGCTCTTTGCTAGGGAAGCTGGCAAGAAAAAGGGGAGCTTGGCTTCTCCGGAGTCTGCCTGCCCCTGCTGTTGTTGCTCCTTCCTACCTGAGCTCGTCCTCCTCCCTGTTCCAGCCTCCCAGGCTCTGTCTGTGCTGAGGGGAGCTCGTACCCCAAAGTGGGATCCAAGTTGGGTTTCAGGGCTGTGCGGCAGGGCTGGGCTTGCTGGTGGGGATGCTCAGGTCACGCTGCGAGGGGTGCAGGAGGGCTCGTGGCTGGAGCTGGCTCCTTCCCTCTGCATCCTTGGGCTCGTCTCCCTCGGGTCAGTGCTTCAGCACTGAAATCTGCCATCGGTGGAGAAGTTTGGAGCACGTGTGTGAGTGTGGGAGGTGGAGGTGCTGTGAATGGGCAGGGAGTGAGGAAATTCTTGATGCTGCCACACTGTGCCGAGAGCTTTCCTGCTTGGGGACTGCCGATCATCCCTTTACTTCCTTGCACAAGAGATGTGAAGCAGACCCAGGGCCTTCTGGCAAAGCGAGGCTCTCTATTCCTACAGCAACCCAGGAAACTGTCCTGCCTAATTGGGATTATTTCTGGATCACAGTTTCCCTGGAGAGTTTACGCACATTGACAGGCAATCCGTGTCGGTAAGGAAAATGAATGATTAATTGCTTCCTTTCAGTTAGGCTCCCTGTCCTCTATCTTGTAGAATTTGCTGACGAACTCATTCTTTCTGGTGGTCCAAAACAAACAGTGAGCCTTGTACAGGGCTGGTGCAGGATCCAAGGATGTCCTGGTCTTTCCCAGCAAGAGCAGGCCTGGAGGTGGGAGCCCCTGGGCAGGAAGAAGTCCAGTCCTCATCCACTTTTAGGGCCATTTCTTGGGGTGCTGTAGGCAGGGATGTGGGCAGTCGGATTTCTACATTGTGTGAGAACGGGGAGAGCAAGGCAGAGCTGCTAGCTGGAGGGCTTTTCATTTATTTACTTCTTTTTTCTTTTTTTTTTTTTTTTTGACATCATGGAAACTCCCTGGGATTTTGGCCACAGCCTATATTTCATAGTACTTGGGCAGGGAGGTATTTTCTTCTGAACACAGGCAAAGAAAAGAAGACAAGGTGTGTGCCAATGGGCTGGGCATTAATAGGGCTGCCTCTTAAATGTCAGCTGTGGTCTGACATGCCTGCTGCATGTATGATTTACGGGAATAGCAGCGTGTGTGTGTCTGAGCTTTCAGTATCAGAGCAACTCTGATGTCTGTGAGAGTGGGATGGCACTGGAGCTGTGTTACAACCCCAAAAAGCCACCTTTTTACTCTGTTTCTCTGACAGTCACCCCGTAGGACACTCCAGTTACACCAGTAAAAGGCTGTGCATTTCAGTGTAGCTTGCTGGTGGGCTCACAGATGCGTTTCTGTGGGCTTTGTACCTAGCAGAGGGCTGATGAAAATCGCTGATGTGTGTTTGCGCTTGGTCTTCAAGCCCCAAATAGCTTTGGGCAGTTCTCCATCAGCTGGCTGAGATGGTGGTGGTGCTCTGGCAGTAACTACCGCCGTGGGAAGCTGGTGCAGGCAAAAACGGAGTGGTTGAACCTCTTGAAGGAAGGAACTCCTTGCAGAAGAAGGCAGACCAGTGGCCAGCATCTTGCTGGAGGAGCTGGGTTCAGTTTGCAGCTCAGCTGGGGCACTTGCAGCTTCTGGCCATCTGCTCAAATCCTGCAGCCACCCTTGTTGGCTGGGGCAGCGAGGTGTGCAGGGAACCCAGCCTCTTAACCCTGATGAATTGCCTGAATGTTTCAGCTTACCCTTTAGAAGTTGCAGACAGTCTTTGGGATGCTTTTGGTCATGAGCAGAGCCCTTGAGCAACTCCGACCTCCAGCAGCACCTTCCAAAAACGTGCGTTACAAAAGGCCTTGCAGCATTTAGTCAGCCCGCTGTGCCTGCTGGCTTGTGAGGGCACCTCCTCTGTGCCAGATCCGCCTCCAGCAACAGGGAGAATGCACCGACATTTCCCAGTCAACCAGTCAATATTTGTTCTTCCACACAAGCTGTTAAAACGCTGCTGCTCTCTTGTTTTGGTGTTTGTTTCTCCTGTCTTGCTGGAATACTGCCCCAGAGTCTCCCACGTTGGCAGCCTGTTCGTGTAGCAGTGACACGTGGGCGTTCGTGGGAGGCGAGGCTGGGGGAGCTCCCAGCGGCTGCCAGGTCACGTTGTCATTTTCCGTCGTGTAAGGAGAGTGTCTCAGCCCATCTGCTTCAAGAAAGGCTGGAGTTTGGGAAGAGAAAGCCACAGGAGCATTTATTCAGCCCTAAGGTGAAGTCTTGGTTCCAGTAAGATTCATGCGAAGACTCCTCGTGTCTCTCATGAGTTTCTTTGCACCCTGTGTTCCCAGGATAAGGGCATCCCAGCCTCCTGGGGCCATCATCACCTCCCCAGGTTCCCGTCTGCCTTTCTGTGCTCCATCCCTGCGTCCTACGCCTGCAGTCCTGGTGTTCCCTGTGCCTCCAGGGAAGCGCCCTGTAACAGTAAGTGGACGTACAAGAAAAAGTGAGACGGCATCTGGAGAAAATGTGGGCTCAGCTGGTGTCAGGGGCACCCAGCAACCCGGTCACCTCTGCCCTTTGGTTCCAGGGATGCTGGAATGTGAGCGGCTCGCACCCCAGGGTGCAGTTTGCTGAGACAGAGGGGTCAGGGCGGATCAGGACCAGGCAGCTCGGCACGTGTACAACGGGGGCACTTCTGGCTGTGTTGCTCTGTCCTCTGCATGTGCTGGGCTCTGGTGAGGACAATCCATGCCTGCATTACATACTTGCAGCATAAAGGCATCAATGATGCTCTCTAGCAATAGCTTTTGGGGAATCCTGATAGAAAACCTTGCCCAAAGCCCAGTCCTCATTGATTTTGTGTGTGCATCACTTGGATACAGCTTGCATGTCACGTAAGCTGGAGCTTTGCCACTGCAAGTCCTTGGCCTAGCAGTCCTCTCTCTTTATTTTCAATTATTTCAGTTTCCTCATTATTACAATTTCCTATAATACCAAGCATTTTTTTTAAAAGAAGGATGACTTTTGCTGCCATACCTCTCTGTACACTTGCTGTTACTTTTCTGGTTCTCTAACAAGAAGCCCAAAGATCTTCACTGTGCAAATTACTTTGTCAAAGCATTTGGCTCCATTAAGAAACTTCTCTGCTCTGCTAGCAGGGGAAGGCAGCACGGTCCTTAATTGCGTTCTGCAATGTAGCCAAGTGAAATCTATCTTTATGCCCTCGGAGCTGAAGCCAAAACCATACCCCCGCTGGTCCCTCGTGCTTTGCAGCTCCTGACCGAGTGAGCCTGCTTCCAAGAGCTCATCCCTCCCGGGATTTATAACCAGGGGGTGGTTGGCTCGAGGGGGAACATTTAAAGCTCTTGTTTGTCAGCCCTGCATTGGGTTGAAAGGTGATTTGCGCTGGTTCTCTTGGTTTAGAGTCCAGGCAGACAAGACTGGAAAGGGAGAAGGGAAGCCTCTACCCTGGGCTGTTCTCCAAACTGTCTCTTGCTGGCCTGCACGTCTGTGGAGTTGGCTACGTACAGGTCCCTGGCTTGTGATTAAAGGCAGCGAGCTCACTCAGGTCTAGAGCTTATGATGTGACTTTCCTCCTGTGATACTGGTTTTAAGTATCAACATCATTGCCTTCCTTTTGTCTGGAGCCCCCGGGTTTCTGCCAACCTCCAGGAGCTCCTTGTCCTTTGCCCAGCCTTGTTATTGGTCCCCAGCCACAGTCCCTGTCCCCAGAGCATGAGCTTGGGATGGCTGTGCCTTAATTTGGGGCTTCCAGTCCCGGGGTGGCCCTGCCCCAGTCCTGGGAAAGAAGGAATTCATGGCAAAGGTGTTCACCTGCTGGATTAGTCTCTCTTGGTGGTGGTCATTTGGTCCATTCACACTAGTTTGAGTTAGCTGGCCTCTGCCCTTCTCTTCTTTCCACCTGTAACTGTTGTGAGAAGTTTATTCAAAATCCCAGTTTGATAATTATTAGAGCACGGAGCCTTTTCAGGTACTGTTTACTCCCTTGCAGGGGAGAGAGGGGCTTAAAGCTCATCCGTCCCCAAAGACAGGCTGTCGTGGTTTGGTCTCTCAGTAGAGAAATGGGGAATATCTTTCCCTAAACCCGTCAGAATATTATGGCCCCAGTTAGCCTGAATTTTCAGAACTAGAGGAGGAACGTTTGCAGCAGCTGTGGGGCAAAGTGAAACAGCCGGGGCAGCTGCAGAATACACAGCTCTCCTCTTGCACAACCACTGCTGCTTTGAATCCTTTATTCCGGAGAGCTTCTGTACCACAGCCCCGGGAGCAGTTTCACGAGTTAGAAAATCAACTTCCAAAGCTTGCTTCCCCAGCAACATGAGGCAGATTGGTTTGGTTGCAGGGGAATGGATTCTCCAGCTCTTGCAGGTGTACAGCGTAAGGCAGAAAGTCACAAACGTGGCAGGTTTTGCTTTGGGGTGGTTGCATTCCTTTGGCTGACAGTTTACAGGGAGTACGTGGAATTTTTCAGGTGATTTTTGGCTGACGTGTGGTTAATGAGCAGTTGTGAGCACATAGAAATAATAGCAGAAATAATACAGTATGTATAGATGCTGTAATTAAAAACTCTCAGAGTATCTATTCATTTTAAATTACAAATGGCAAAGGTTGCTATGTCATTCCTTGGGACTTGGCTGATATTCCTGGCGGGGAGCAGATCTGGTTAGTAAGTGCAGGCTGTCCAATGGGGGGTGTTTTATTCAGGCTCTGTGAATTCAGGTTGCTTGTTCTTTTAGCTCCAGGTGGAGAGAAGAGCTCAGGAACTTCTAACCCTGCTAAATTGCTCGTTTCGTGTGCCAGGAAGGATGGGGCTTGCACTTAAACCTGTGTCTTTGCATCTCAAGATCTCGTTCCAAATCCTATTGCTGACAGAAGTGGGAGAGCCGTGTCAAACAGAGGAAATGCTCCCTTTGCAAGGAAGGGTGAAGTAGGATTTGTTCTTGTTTGCTGAGCTCTTTGCGCTGTCAGCTAGAGAGCAGGGGTTCAGTTTCTACCACCAGCTCCTTTTCAGAGGTGGTTTCCAGCACGCTGCCTGGAGGGGAGGCATCTGCTCCTTCAACATCAGCAGAAAAACACAGCTCAGAGGGGGCCAAATCAGAGTAAATGGAGCCGGGCTTCGTGAGATCTGCCCCCAAATGCTGGCGTGTACCTACTGAGAGCTCCTGGCAGCTCCTGCCTCTGGGAGCCCAGCCAGCAGCGCACTTTGTACGAGACGCAGCACCGGAGACGTGCAGAGGAGCAGCTTTCAGCCAGGTGCTTCCTTCAGCAGTCGGGCCCCCCCAGACACTTAAAAACTTGTTACGGATAAAAGCAGCAGGTAATTGCCTAATCCAGAGGGGAGAACGGGTCAGGAACCAGCATGAGGAGAGGCTGACGCTGTCTGGAGGAGGGAAGCTGAGCCATGAAAGGCTGCAGCCTCCAGGAAAGGTAGTGGCAACGCTGAGAAATCAAGTGCAGTCTCCTGAGCCCCAGCTTGGGGCTTTCTTGGACGAGGCCACGGTGAATCCTGCCTTGCAGACGAGTGGCAGCAAGGGGGCTGAGAGCTTGCTCAGGAGACACCTTCCTGACACCACCAGCCTAGGTGCCAGGCTGTGTTTGTACGGTGTGCTGCCATCAGGGCAGCAGCACTACAAAGGGCTGGGTGCCAGCAATGAGAGGAGTACCCAGGGGTCAGCACTGGGGCCAGTCTTACTGAACATTTTCATTACCAGTGTCTTTGGTGGTGGTGTTTTACTGCAGCAATAACTTACCGAGCAGCAGCCTCTCAGGCAGGGAAGTTACCAGGGGTAAGGGCAGAGCAAGCCTGCTCCCTGCTGTAAGGAAAGGCTGCTGTGTTCAGTAACCACAGTCCACAGAGTAACACAGCAAACATGCTGCTGGGCCCCATCAGATGTTCCTCAGACTTTTCTTCCGGCTTTTTATAGTCAAAAACTACATTCTGAAGGATTAGGCAAGCAAGCAGGGAAGGGAGGGTGAGTGACTGGCGTGTTTTCTCCCTTCCCTTGCAAAGCAGCTCCCAAAGTTGACTTAAAGGTCGATGTATGAGTTAGTAAGGAATGGCAAACTCATTCCTGAGGAATCTGACGGCGTGAAGGACCAGGCTGAACCAGCCAAAACGTGATTTTGGTGGTGCCCTGTTAGCACTGGGCCTGCCCCGCAGCTCCCGGGAGGTTTTCTGTTTGCTCTAGTGCATCCTCCCTTAATTTGCTGGGGAAAGAAATGAAAAAGGTGCTTATTTGATTACTGTTACTGCCACATGAGGAATTCTTATAGGGCAGATGCTCGGGTTTTGCATACTATGAGGGAAAACTGTTTGGGAAAGACCTAGCCTGGAAGAGGTGCCCGCAGGATTTGCAGACGCCAGCAGGGTGATGTAAACCTCCCGGCAGTGCTTACCGTGACCTGCTTACACAAGTGAAAAGGGCAGCAGCTCTACCTCCAGCAGCAGTTCTGCGTGCTTTCAAGGACGCTTCCTCTAATGAGAAGTAACATCAGGGAAAGACTGTGCTGATGAAACAGCTCCGCTTCCAAAGTGTGCACTTCCCTGAAGACAAAGCACAAAATCCTTGAAAACTGCAGCGAAACGGCCTGGCTTCAGTGGACTGCTCCACTGCTGAGGGCTTGAGCTTTTGTTCTGCCTCTTGAGCTGCTGTGATCGCTGATTTAGATGAAAATTTGTATTAGGCACTAAGAGATTTGTACCTGGAAGGTACAACAGGCACAGGTTGGTCAGTGTGAAGGGGAAACGCAGCGGGGTTGTTACAGAGCTGCCGTCAGTGAGTGCTGTTGGCACTGACATCATTCACCCAGCAAGTGCTGCTGAAACAAGGATGGGAACGGGCATTCCTTGCAAGCAATATTTTAAAATGAAATTAATCATGGCTGAGAAATTGTAAGCTTCTCCCTGTCTGGGGGCAGAGCAGGCAGGGAACTTGCTTTCCAGAACTGGAGAATGTGGCTTAGAAGGGTTATCCTTTTGGGTTGCCTGACTCTAGTGATCCTACAGCTCCCTTTTGCAGGTGGGACAATGCTTTTAGACCACTGCAGAGAGGAAACCGTGGTTCAGCAAGCCAAAAGGTATCACCTGTGTGCCCAGGGAAGGCTGGAGTCCCAGGATAATTCTCAAGTGAGCCATTCAGCGTGGGGTACAGCAGCTTCCTGAAATCCCCAGCAGGTGATGTGCCTTCAGCTAGCAGCAGCTTCTGCAGGGAGCTGAGTTCATCCTTCACAGCCCCAGCAGCAGTCCCACAGAGCTGGATCACTGCTAGAGCCAGCATGGCCAAGCACGTGGCTCTCCCTGCTCCGTCTGACCTTCACCTTGCTTCTCCAATAAACGGGGCGACTGCTGGACCTGCTCCAGGGAAACCCTCAGAGATGTGTGGGTACGTCACAGCGAGGTGCTGTGCAGCACCGGGGATCTGACTCGGCTAAATTTACCCACAGGCTCACTTGCTGGGTATTTTTGGGTGACCTTGGAAATACCCGTTGTGCCTGGTGGTAAGCTCGTTGCTAACAACTAATGCCTTATCTTCATGATCTGGTTAGAAAAGTCAGATTATTCCCACTTGGATTTTTAAAACCACTCAAGAGCCGGTGCTGAGTTTTTTGGATGTTCTCTGTTATAAAATAGGGAGTGTCACTTTTGTCTTAAAAAAAAATTACCTTCCTGAGCCTTTCTAACCCTTGCAGACAGCGGACTTGGTAGCACTGTTTCCAAAATCCCCTCTGACAAGACAAATCCCTCCCAGCAAATGTTTTAGCCTCGCCTGCCGTGTGACTGAGACCTACTTCAGAAAGAGGGAGAAGGGCACAACTGACAACAAAGCGCAGCAGCTGATCCTGGCTGCAACCCCCCCGGGTGCCTGAACTGCCTGTTGGCAGCAGGAGATCAGATGCTACTGGCGTCAGCTGCCTCTCCTCTTAAGAAATGTTTTGGCCATTTTCCTTTCTGTTTAGATACAGCCCGAATGGGTGTGCTGCTCCCTTAACCCCTCACCTGCTGCCTCCCCTCCTGCCCCAGCTCCATGTTCCTGGAAGGTAAAGGAGAGGGAGATGCTTTGCGCTGTGGGTGGGTGACACCCAGCAGGAGCCAGCTCCTGGGCTCCTTGCTGGTATGGGAAGGTCCCTGCCTAGGATCAGCACCTGTGAGGGCAACACCCTGACACGTTTCTTTTTTGTGAACCAAAGCCTAGATGCCAGCAAGAGCATCCCCACCAAGGGATGCTCGCCACAGACTAGGACATTTGGTCATAAGAGAGAGCCCTTTATGTGCATTACAGCATCTTGTCCTGCAGCCTTGTGCCTTCCAGAGGTGACATTTGGATCACATCAGCCTCACACCAGTGGCTTTTGCACTGTGAAGCCCGTTAGGACACACGCCTCAGGGCAGAAGTGCAGCAGCCGGAGCATGCACAGCCCCCAGACACAGTTCCCTGCCCTGTGGGGCATCACAGCACCAGCTCTGTGCTCCTGGAGCTCCTCTGCCTGCCGGGCTGCTGCAAGGAGCCCTGATTGTCACCACCTGGGTGCCAGGAGGGCACTCAAATTGTCACCACCTGGGTGCCACCAAAGGCACTCAAATTGCCACCACCTGGGTGCCACTGAGGGCACTCAAAGCTTCTCTGTAGTCCTTCCTAAGGCAGGCAGGGTGTGTGGAGCTCGTGGATAGCTGGAGGTAAGACTGGAGGAGTGAGGGGGGCTTGGAAGTGGGGTGGCACCACACTGGTGGCTCTGTGCAACCCCAGACTGGGGCTCTGGTTCTGTGTTCCTGCGTCTTCTCTATAGCCATCTCTATCGGGCACTGCACAGGCTGTGGGGTCCCTGCCCTCAGTGGCTTCCAGTCTGTCCTAGCACGTAATTCCTGGTCAGCCACCGTAGCCACTGCTCCATGCTCAGGGCAGACAGGCTGCCCTTGTTCATGTGTATGGTCGGATTTCAGAGGTGAGGGTTGCTGTGGAAAAGGAGCTGCTAAATATGGTCCTTCTGGTGGCCATTGGCACGGTGTAGCTCTTCCCCTTTGCTCTGAATCTCTATGTCCGAGCTGCTCTGTGACCGCAGGTCCCTTGGCTCGCCTCGGAGGTTTCCCCCATCCCCCAGTGACCCAGCTCGGAACAATGGAGGCCACACGGCACCAAGACTGCTGCAATAAAGCTGCCAGGAGCTGACGTTGCTTTCCCCTCTGAGTTTTTCCAGGCTTATTTTTAGGCAATTTACAATTAATTCTCTTGCAGGAAAAAAAAAAAAAAAAATTGCTGTTGTGGTTTCTAAGAAACTGTTGATATAAAAATCAGCCCTTTTAAAGACTGGTATTCTGGGACAAATACCCCAGGGAAAGACAAAAATCTGGGTATGTCGTGCCAAGGCTCCAGGCAACGTGTTCAAAATAAAGCGAAAATGCCTGGGTAGGCCTTACACTGGATGGGGTTTTGTTACCGAAGTCAGGCCCCAGTTCTGAGGTGGGGTGACAACAGATCAGTGAGGTGCTTATGAGCCCCATTTTATGCTCGTGCTGTGCTTGTGTGTTTATCTTGATCTGATTGTGTTATCTGAGCAGGTAAGCAGGGAGTTAGCAGGGCTTCTCTGGGCTCCATGAGTGGTTTCTCAAGGGGCAGACGCTCTTCAGGGGTTCTTTGTAGCATGTTGTGTGGCCTTTCCTCGTGGTGGCTTCCCCAAAATTCCTCTTGTCATTGTGACAGCTTCTGCTGAAAAGAAGTGAATGGCAGTCCAAGAGTTTACCTTCCGAGTCCACCTTGGTGTATAAAGCATTAATTAATTGTCATTAATCGGCATTTGGGCCCAGTTGTGCTGGGGAACTGACAAACATCTGATCTTTTTAGGCCAGCAGCACTGAACCAGAGCTCTGGCCTCTCCTCAAACATGTGATTACTTTAAATAAACATTAATAAAGCAAGGTGAAGTGCTTGGGACCACAAGAGTGTCTGTGGAGCTCGAGGTTAAGGGCCTGGCTGAAACCAGAAGGGCTAAAGGTTAGAGCTGTGTGGCTCCAGGAGGAGGTCATGGCCCTGCTTATTTAGCTGCAACTTGGCACCCGAGTGAGTATGTGGCAAGCTGAGGTACCGGGGGAGAAACAGCCTTCGGGCCTCGTGATACCATGGTTGAGTTTTGCTTGCTCCTGTTACAGGCTTGCTGAGGAAACAGTACGTGGTTTTGGCTGTTCTGTATGGGTACGGGGTAGGCTTTGCAGGAGCCTGAACCCCTCAGAGCTGGCCCTAGCTCTTCCTTCAGGAGTAATGTTGTCACAGAGGTCATGTTCTTTTTTTTTTTTTTTTTTCAAATTTTATTTTTTTTCTTCCTTTTCCCTTGACCTTGCAGCATCTTGAGAAGTCAGTCATTCCCTCGGGAGGGGAAATGTGGCAGCTCATCCTGCCTGTTTCCTCCAGGAGCTCTGCAAACCGGCTCGCAGCCGCTCTTCTGGGGAAGAGCTCGCTCAGTGCCTCCGAAGGGTTAAAGCGCTTGAGAACCTTCCTTGGCTTTCTGTGCTAAATTACCTTCAACTTTCTCCAAGTAGGATGGCCTAGACAGATGTGTCGACATGGCAACGGCTCCAAGGAAACGCTTGTCAGGAGCGGGGAGCAGCTGGCCTCCGTCAGGGCGAGGTGCCGCAGGCCTGCCCCGGCCGTGCCCCCCGAGCTCGCTGTCGGGCGCCCCAATCCCTGTGAATAATTCATCCGTCTCCCGAGCAGCCTCTAATGCAGCTGCCGTGACGTGAGCAGCTCTAACGGGACCCGGCCGCTAATTTGCTGCGTTAATAACAACGTCCTCCTGCTTCTGCTCGCAGCAGACATGACAGGGAGGGAGGTTAAAGGCAGGCTGGCTGCTCGGTGGGTCTGATCCCTGCTCCCCTCTCTGTCCCAGAGGGGCTGAGGTGCTCAGAGCTTGGAGCTTGCTGGGTTGGGAGCTGCCAGGCAGGACCTGAGCCTTAGGCTCCTTTTCAGCCTGTTTGGAAGGCAGCAGACCTCGCTTGCTGGAGAAACCGTGTGGCCTAGTGGCTAGGGCACCAGGCTGGGCTTTGGGGGATGCTGCGAGCGCAGTGCTCAGCTCTGGCACTGCTGCTGCGAGCAGAGGGGGCAATCTGCTCCCATAGGTGTTAAAACAGGTAATTAATTGCCTGTGTTTATCTGCTGGTAGTGTGATTGTTGGGGTGTCGTGGTGCCAGCCCTGGGCAGTGAGCTCGATGTGCCTGCACAGCCCTAGGATGGAGTTCAGCACCCCAGGGTGTGTGTGCGGCAGCTCCCCGGAGCAGCAGCGAAGTGGCCTCACCAAGTGATTAAAATGGAAGCTGTTAATTGCGAACAGAACAGCCTGTTCTGGAGCGTCCCTCTCTTCTATGGGGTTTTGGCACTTGGTGTGCGCGTCACAGCATGTGGATGATAACTGTGCTTGCAAAGGGAGAGATAACAAGGTCTGAGATGCTGAAATTACCTTTTTTTTTCCTTTTCTTTTTTTTTTTTTTTTTTTTCTGTGGGGGGGTGGTGGTCTTGAAGAATATTTACTGGATCTGCTGTGGTATTTTCCGTGCAAGCAGACACCTGGGCTTCCCAGAGCGCTTTGCAGCTCAGCAGGCTCTGTTGAAAGGGTAATGCATACCCAGGTGATTTCAGTGCACGGTATTATTTACCCTATTGACGTCAGCAGCTGCATGCTCTCGGCTTCTCTCCACTATAGCAGCCTGCAGGAGACGAGCTGCAGACAGCTTATGAACTCCCTAAATGCGCCTAACCTTTCCAGAACTCAGCATATAATTCTCGGCTAAGTAAATGTCCATTTGTGAGTATTTTAGGATCAAACCTCCTATTAGCTTTCCAAAGCGTTAACTCATTTTGCTCCTATTCTGCAAACCAACACCGCATGGCTTCTTATCAAAACACTGTAGCCTTTATTTGCTGATAAGTCAGTTCAGCAGGCACTGTTATATAAAACTGTATTATGGCATTTTCCTTGCAGAAAATTACCCCATTAATGTACCTTTTTGAGCACTGAGATCTCTTCTCAAAACCACCATATTTCAAGCTCCCTAACGCTGAGTGGCAGCTATATGGGAAACGGAGCCCTCCCTTTAGGGATAATGTATTGAATCCTTGCTTGAAAGACCTGAAAAAATGGGCAGGTAAAGCTTTAGAAATAAACTGGGAAGGTAATATGTGGTGTGTGAGTCTCGCTTTCCCTGAATAACATTAATTGATACCGATGCCTGTACGGGAACAAAAATGATTGTCTCATGGTTTGGTTCTGTTTGGTTTTTAGCTGCAGGTTGGGCTCAGAAAATGTTTTGGGCATCCCAGTGTTGCCATGCGGCGCTGCTAGTGTGCATTTCAGGCTCAGCTTTGATGAAAAACATTTGGTTCTAGCAGTTCAGGGTAGAGAAAGCTGCTCTCATGTGAGCTGAGTGTCACTGCAGCAGAGCTGTCTGCCTGGGTTTGCAGATGGCTTTGGAGCATGGTGCTGAGCTACGTGCTGAGCTGCCCTCCTCGCCTCTAGCTCTGCGTGGCCACGAGGGAGGCAAGAGAGGTTCCTGGTGCGTGCTCCTGTGCTCTGCTGCTGGGGGGAGAGGGAAGATCGCCCACGCAGGCTGAGCTGTTTAGAAAGAGTTGTGGCAGTAGCAAACCACAGAGTGAGATGTTGCAGGAGGGGAAAGTGATTTTAGTGTGGAACAAGCCCGACTTGGGTTGCTTACAGCCTTGTACCCACACGCTCACGAGCACGGTGCCATGATGTGCGTATCCGTGAGGTCTGTCTGGGTTTCCCTGCAGTGATGCTGAAGACAGGCATCCTGCATGCAGCTCCTTGTCTGTTCAGAGACTGGTGGTGGCATGTAGGTTTGGATACACCTTCCCAACCCCTTTAGGAGCTGATAAGGCTTAGCCTCTGAATTTTACCCCTCACTCCCTGCCCCTCTGGTTCCTATGTGAGCCACCAGGATTAACTTACTGTCCTGTGTAATATTTGTTGATTTCTTAACATAATACATAGTTTTGCTGGTTTATGTCTGCTTATGGATAGCAAATTATGGCACTGAATGGTCTCCTCTGTTGCTAAAATGGTGACTTTGATTTCTCATTAGGTGTCTTTAATTTAAATTAGATGTTATGGTGGGCTAGACGTGTCCCGTTCCTGGTTTTAGGTTTTGTGCAGTCCTGGGATTTCTCATTTGGCTTAACCTTAAAGTTCCCGGTCTGTCTGGGAGCCCATGCTCTGTTATAATTACCACGTCACACTAATTTTCAACCACTGAGGATCAGAATAACCTGTCCCAATCAGGTCAATACTGCTGCTAGTCCCCACGGAGCACATGTATATTCCCACAGACTTGGAAATCTCAGTCAGTGGCACAGTGCTATTCTTTGCATCCTGAGGTGTAAGAACACACTTTGGCAATCACTTCCTATAACCCTCAAAGCAGCGGAGGCAAAAACGTTGCTTTTTTTGCCATTGCCATTAACAGTAGGAGGCATGGTGTCTCCAGCGAGAGTTTCTTTTGCTTGGCAAAGCTTTCAAATTGGATAATCCTTTTTTTTTTTCTTTCCCTTCTCCTCCCTTTTCCCTCCCTGCATTTTTTATCTCTCTACTGATCATCCCGCTCCAGTTCCTTTCTTCTGTTTGACTTTAGCTGTGGCATTTGTAGCCGGCAAATTGTATCTTTTAGGGTGTCAATTTTGAATATTTAAGTCTTCTTCTCATACACAGATGCTGGAAGGCTCTGAACCCTCTAAGCAGGAAATCAGCAGACAGTGTGCAATAGCACGGGCTGGTTTTCACACACCACATCATGCACATCTCAGTTCTGGATCCAGTCTTTTGGCACCTGTTCCTGCACCATCCCACGCCATTATTTAGTGTGTCTCTGTTTCCAGGTAGCAGGTAAAATGTTCCAACATCAATTTATGAATTTCTCCTCTTCCTTTCTGCCTTGGTGCCATTGTGCTGAACTAGCTGCCATTGCTATTTGCTCTGTGCACCCCAGGCTGGCTGCTGCTGGAGTAGCTAAATCTGCAATTTCTCTGCTTAGTATTCCTCTGAGATTTTCTGTACCTGATTCACAGCTGATTCCCTGTGAGATTCACCCAATTAGACATTTCTTTTCCTCATATTTAAAACGAGCTTTCTGCTATCTGACCTCCACTTCAACCACGCGATGTAATATTCCCATCAGAAAACAACCTGAATCTGTGCAAATCACAGCACTTCTGTTGTCCTAACGTGTGATTGTCCACGCTGGGCTGACCTGCTTGGCAATGTTCCTTGTACTTTGTCCCTGGCAGGGTCATCACTGCAGAACCCACTTAGCATTTTCCATTGACGCACTTTGAATGTCAAACAGTGCGTGTGGGGGGGGAATAATTTCTGCTATAATCTTATATTCAGTCTCAAATCTGTTTCAATTTCATGTTTAAGGTGCTCTTAGCAATGGCTGGGCGGTCATTCTCTGCTCCCCTGTTAGAAAATACACAAAGGTGGTAATGTAGTCCTGTCTGCTGCTTGCCACGTAGCATCGCTCCAGTCTTACTTGAAATACCAGCCATTAATCTCTAAGGATAAGACTGATTGTTTGTTGTTTTTTTTTTCCTTAAATATCCCAAAACATCCCTAGCATAAAACCTAGCAAACGTGTTTCCTTTTCGTGTTGTCCAGAAATTAAGATAGCACACCTGCACCTTCTTGGGTTAGTGTGGAAAACACTGGTGTGACGATGTGAGATCTCACAGGGGAGGAAAAGGAGTTTAAATTTAGAATGAAATGGCTCTGACTTGCACTTGTGTCCGTGTGCTCACAGCACCAGATGTGTGTATCTGTGTGGTGTGGTTGGGATTCCTTGCAGTGGCAGGGGTGGAAGATGGGGCGATGGCTGTGGTGTCCTGCACACATCTCCTGGGCTGTTCTTCCCAGCAAGGCAGGGACTCCTCTCAGTGCTGTTCCCAGTCCCACATCCTTCTGGCGTGACTCTGGCGTGACTGCACAGTGTTGTGTGCAGGCACTGCATGCAGGTGGTGCTGGACTCAAGCTGGGCAGAAGCAGGGCTGTGACGTGCTGGGTGGCAAGGACTGGGCACCGCTGTGTACTCGGGCTGTGCTGAGCTCTGCGGCCTGCCTGCGCTTGTGCCAGATAACCCTGGGTTGGTGTCCAAGAGCAGAGCTGGGGGCAGATTTAACCTTGAGCTGACCAACCTGTGGGGAATTGGCCAGCTCCGTCCTGCAGCTGGGCTCCTGATCCTCGCAGTGCCTGCGTCAGTACGGCCCCAGGTCACTGCAAGCAGCCCCGTTCCTGTTTGGTGCTGCTCCCCAGCCCAAGTGGCAGACCTGCCTGCACCTCGAGGAACCAAGATTTGGCTTCTGCCTTGCAGGACCAAAGCTTCCAGCTGCAGCTGTATCGCTCCTCGAGCTTTGCTGGCTCTGTGTCTGTGCTCTGGGCTGCGGGAGCCTTTCCTGCTCTCTACGCACGGAGGATCTGTTTTGCAGCACGTGTGGGTTTTGTCTGTCTTTCTTTAGAGTATTTACTGTCTGGGGCTATCGATCTGGGGCTGTCAGCTCCTGCTGCCGTCTCCTGGACATCTCCCTTTGTCTCTCCCTCGTGCAGCCGTTCTTCCATAGGCTCTCCACTCGTTCACCAGCTTATCTCCCTCGCTGCTGCTTTGCTCTCTACCAGAGGACTCAGGGAAGCTTTCCAAAGCTTATCTTAAATACGTTCAGGACACTGGGGGAAGGTAAGAAGAAGCTGAAGCTTGCACCCACACAAGTCTTAGGCACGACCTTCAGACAAAGAGCTCTGAAGATGCACCTCACTGTTCAGATTGCCAAAACCCAAACAGCAGGAGTGACGTGCGTGCATTCTGCTCACGCCCCGTGCGTAAGCTGTGCCACGGTCGGCTGCTGCCCCGTGCGTGTTGTGTTCCCCCGGCTGCCCCTGGTCCATCTGCCAGGGACTGAACTGAGCGGTGTCAGCCAGGCAGCGCTGAAAAGGAGAGCGCTGCTGGCCCGCAGCCCGGCAGAGAAATGCTGTGCTCTGCAACTTTGCACGGGGTTTAAAGGCTGTGACCTAGTCTGTAAGTCAGAACTGATCCCAGCGAGGGGGAGGGCTTCCTCCTGGCTCTGCTGGGATAAGGAGGGCTTAGCCTTTGCGTTTCGGGGGGAGAGGGGCTTCCAGGCAGCTCGTAAGGTTGGCTGAGGTAACCCCTCGAGGTGTCACCTTCTCTGGTTTTGCCTTTAGTGCTAGCAGCAAAGGAGTGTGTACGGAAAGCACATCCTAGTTCTGTGCTGCAGGAGGAGTGCCTTACAGCCCCGGTCCCTGCAGCTTGAGTCCTCCTCCTGTCTCTGGATAAGCGGGGCATGCGGGCACCATGCTTCACCCTTCTGGCTTGGATCATCACCCCAGACTCTCTCAGGAGATTTAGGAGACAGCAGGGGAGCAGAGTAGGTGGGAAAGCAGCCACAAGGGCTGCACCGTACAAATCAACCTTGGGTAGGGTGAAGGCACCGCGTTCTGGTAGCTCGAAGCTGTAGCCTCAGGGCTCCTTGGCACTGGTGTTTCGTGGCAGCGTGGAGGCCGATCAGTCGGTCGGTCAGAACCCGTACAAACAAAAACCCCAGAGCTGATGCCAAGTGTTTTGTGTCCCCGTGCGTCACACCAAGAACTGCTGCCCTCAGCTGCAGCTGTTCATGGCCGATTGCAGTTGAGGTCGCTGCACAAAGGCAACGGGGACAGCAGGGTTTGTGGGGAGCTAGGTCAATGTGCTGGGCTCTACGCTAATTCTGCTCAAAGTTCCTCTGAGCAACGTGTGTTTCTGACTGAGGAAAGCCTGGGGGTCACAAGAGTGATGTTAGTTGTAAAGGACAGAGTTATTGAGATTTTTTCACATATCCATGCTTGTATGACCTTTCCTGGCATGTAGCTCTTGTTGCAGTCCTACAGCAGAAGCTGTGATGGGATGTTTTGCCTGCTTCAGGTATTTTCCTGTTTCTGATGCTCCCTCCTATAGAGAGCGTGGCATTTTGCTTTCCCCCACAGCCTCTTTGGGAGCTGCCCATTCTTTCTGTAAATGTGACCTCTCTACCTAAATTATCAGAGAACTGATGTGGTTCCATGTTTTGTTTTACCTCAATGGTGGTGTAGCGCTTCAAGCAAAAGAAAAAGATGATTTTTTCACTGCTGTTGCTGATAGTTCTGGAGTGAAAAAGCTTTTCTAAGAGGAGAAAGTCCCAGATTGTCCTAGGCTAAGTCAAAGTAAGCCTCTTACACCTTAGATCAAGGTGAAAGGCTTCAAGGAAAGTAGCAAACAGGATGCAACTCATAAAGAGCTGTCTTGGATTCTCAGAGTGGAGGCGTACTCCGAAAACACGAGACAGATTTCATGGCAGCGCAGGCAGTAAAGACGTGCGGTTATTTTTGGTGAAGCTATTAGACAGCTTCCTCCATTTGCCTTGAGAAATTTGTGGTGTCAACTGCCCTGTGTGCATTACAGTGATAGGAAGCCAACTTCAGTGTAGAGAAGCCAGCCTTGGCAGAATTTTCTCTTTGTGATTTGCAGCTTGGTGTGCCAGAGAGGAACGCACAAAGAGGCTGCTAAAGAACACAGAGCTGGGGAGGCTGTGTTAGCTCACTACGTATTTAAAAATGAAATGTACATATTCTTTATTTTGTATTAATACACTGTAATTGCTTTACAGAGTCCAGCGTATCAGTTGCATGTAAATACTACAGATGAACTTGCCAAACTGGAGCTCACAATACTAGTGCATTTATCCCAAAGCAGAGACTAAACCCTCTAACTCCTTAAAAAAATACATTAAAGAACGTACCACACACACACATATATTGCACTTTTCTCCATATGAAATTTTTTTACCCCAAATACATCACACCAAAGTCTCTTCAAAGGAGCCTGTAATAGGAGATAATAAAGCTAAGAATTCCTCTAACAGTAGTGTACGCGGTCCTCTAATGTTAGACGTAACAGACTGGAACAAAAGAGCCACTTCCAAGTAGCGTGAACGTGAAGTGGTGCCCAGTGGATCCTCTGCTCTATCAGAAGGCATTAGGAGCCTTTTATTCTAATTGGCTTAAAGGAAATTACGTGTGATGTGACAGAGGCTGTTGGTTGAGGGAAAGAGCCTAAACTACATTCAAAAAATGTCACTTCCCCCTTACCAGCACTGCCAAGCTCAGAGGAGCTGAGCCGAGTTGGCACATTCTGATTAAAGAATCAGTTAACTCAGAATTAGTTCTCAGTGTGTCCTGAAATGTAGGTGATGGGGAGGGAGGTGGTCAGGGCAGTAACCCAGCTCCTGGCACAGAGCTGAGCCCAGCGCTGCAGCTGCGTCCCGGTCACGTTTTGGCTTTGTAGTTCCTCGAGCACTCGTCTGATCTCTTAGAATTACAGAAAGGGTAAATTGTGTTATCCTGTGGATGAGGAAGTGAAAGGACAGAACTTGTGGTTGCCTCCTTTGCTCTTGTGCAGTAGTGAAATGCCTGGTCTGTGATGCTGCCGTGTGCTTCAGCTAGTCCCCGGCCCTTTGGTAGGCACCTGGGGTGGGGGTGTCTGTGCCACTGCTATTGACACTGCCAGAAAAGGGGATTATTGTGGGAATTCCCTTCAAAAGGAAATTGGTCTACATCAGCTCTTTAAACTAGAGCTTTCCAGCCTTCTTTATCTTGCATCTAATAAGCAATCAGTGTGTGGATGGGATCCCTGCTCTTAAAATTCCTCTTTGCTGATGCCTTGGGAATCGCTCCGCTAGCCGAGGTAGAAGCTGGGCACTCCTGGACTGAATCCAGCTGCACAGCTGGACCAGAGCCTGCAATGCTCCTCAAGTCCTCCTGTCCTCCACTTAACTGGGGTCTTATTGCTGTAAATGCTGGCTGATTTTTCACCTTTCTGCTGAAGGAAAAGAGAGCAGCTTTGAGAACTCCTTTAGCTAGGTAAGATCTCTGATTTGACACATGCACAGAAGACCCAATGGATCAGAGGTACCTTTTCCCCCCCCTCTATTCTGCTACCTGCTCAACCCAGTGCTTTGCTATGGCATCTAGAACACTACAATATTTGTCTATCCATTTTAAGTGACTACGTGCCCTGAACACCCAAACTTTGTGTTTGCTGACTACTCTTACTTTATTTGTAGTGTCCAGGATCTTAACTCCCCAAACTTAATACTAGAGAAATTTTCCAGCAAATAGTGGTGTTTTCTGTATATGCTATCAGCACGGTTTCTCCACCATTCTTTGTGCTTTAATGACTCTGTAATTGTGCTTTAAGTTTGCTCAGAAAAGGGTTGAACTGTCTAGCTGGGAGCCTCATCTTACAGGCTGATAGACAATAGCCCACAAGATCTCAAGACCTGAGACAAAACCCTAATTAGAGATCTCAGCTTTCTGCAGGTTCCTGAACAATCCTCCTATGCCTAACGTTTCACGATGGAAAGTCCTGGGGACACAACTGCTTGTTGGGGTTCGTAGTTGGTGAAATGGTTGATACATCAACAGTTCGTGATGCTAAATATTGCTGTAATACTTTCAATGTTATATATACACAAACAATCAAAACACTAACGAAGTTAAACATTATGTTCCACACGGTGGAACGTGTGCTCTGAAGGGACTTTGGCTGTAGCAAGGATATAAATGGGGTATTGTCTACTTTCTTCAGAAAAAAGCATATAGTCTGATAAAGAACCGAAAAAGGCACAGCACTATCACTTCACAGGGGTTTGTTTAAGCTCATTGTTTTTATCCTTAAGTTCTAAAACCCTAAATAATTGTCCAAATATACAAAGCTCAATAAACCACCAGCAACACATACTGCAAACTCAAAACACAGTTTGTTTGCTTGTTTTTCAAATGCCGCAGGACAGATGGATCCTCTCCAGTGATCAGAACTTCTCCCAGACCAAGCCCTCCACGAAGGCCGGTCTGCAAAATGGGTTGATTGCAAACGCCACCCCGGTGGATTTTTTTTTTGATGTCACTGGCTACAGCTGTTGATTTTCTCATGGTACTTCTCTCTCCCCCCCTTCTCTGTTAGCTAATCCTTTATCTTTCAGTTTCCTGAGCCCCACCCCGAGGTCTCTACAAATCACCGTGGTGCCCTGTGTCAGTTCCAGGTATCTTTTGACAAAGTCAGTACGTCACTTAGCAAAGATGCAGAAGCTTCCCTTAGTGAACAATTAAAATTTCCTTGTCGGGCTTGGGAAATAACTGCTCACTGGCTGGCCGGAGGAAGCGCAGGCTCCTGCGATGCCTGCTGCTCTCCAATTTACCACGGAGGAGTCGCAGCTCAGGAGCTCAACCAGCAATTGGATGCTGAAGTGCAACTTCCCTTGAAATCCTCCTTACGCTACTGTTTCAAGGGTATGACAGTTGCCATCAGCTCAGACCCAAAGCTAGTCTGAATTTCAATGAAAACTATTGCTTTTATTGCCAAAAAGTAGAATGCAATATGCATTCCTTCTCCTTCCTCCTAGTGAATGCTGCCAGACTATCCTTTTTATTTTTTCCTTTTGGAAGGGACCATTTCCTTCCTTTAAAACTCACTTTTTTTCCTCTCTCCTTCTATGCAAACTGGTTCTTTATGGGACCAAACTGCACTGCCTGTTCTCTAGCTCCAACCACTAGCAAGAGGAGCTAGTGGCCAAACCCTTCTAGCCATCTCCTGCTTTTTTTTTTTTTCCAGTCAGGAGGACTTTTAATTCCCCTGGTGCTTCAAGGGTTGAAAACTTTTGGGTTGGAACAAAAACAAAAATTCACATGCTTCTCCATTTGTCCCGTCTTCCACTCCGATGTTAGACACCCCGGGGTACTAATTCACCAGGACGTAGCCGCTGTGCTGGGGGTCTACAGTCTCCATCATTTCGCAGTCAAAGAGCCCGGGTAATTCTGAGAGGGTTAACGGGTCGTAGTTTGTCTGGGGCTCGTGAGACGCGGAGCTGCTCGGGCTGTCGGGCAGCGCCGCGCTGCTCTGCTGTGCTGGCTCCAGGGAATACTGGCACTGCTCGGGGAAGTCTGGCTCAGAGGAGGTGACAACGGGCAGCTCACAAGTCTGGTAGGAATACGGTAAGGGCTGGGGCGGCTGCTGCACCTGGATGGGTGCCGACAAGCGCGACGAGCTGGTGATCTGGGAGGGCGGCAGCGGCTCCAGCTGCACCTTCGGGTAGTGGCTGAGGAAGGGGTCGTATTGCATTCCTTCCGAGGAAGGCTCCAGCACGGGGCTCAGGGGCTGCTGCAAGCTGAACGGGGCCGGTTGCTGCTGCTGGGCTGGCGGCGGTGGCTGCTGCTCCTCCTGGCACGACAGTGGCATTTGGCTTGCCCGTGGGTAGGAGCTCTCGGCTATCTGCATCTGGTTGAAATAGGCCTGCAGCTGGGACTGCTTATGCAGAAAGAGCCGCTTCTGATGCAACCTGAATCAAGGACACGAACAGCAATTATTTTTGCCCTTTGAAGTGTTAAGGCACTAGCACGAGTGCTGCATGCTAGTCACTCAAATGGTTCCAGCAGGAAAATTCCTGGGCAGCCTTGCTTGTTTATTGAAATTTACTCTGGGGGCCTGAAGAGTTGAGTGTCTGTGGCTAGGAAAGGAAGCAAGCGAAGCCTCCTTCCCCCATACTCCTTTTCTCCTCCCTGTGAAGCTTTATGAAGCTCCATGGTTTTGACCCTTTACAAAGGGAGGATTTCCAACACAATGCCCAGTTACACAGCTACCTTTAACAAATTCCTGCGATATGACAAAGGGGAGGTCTCCCACCAGCCAATTCCCAAAGCATGTAGAAATAGGAAACCGAGTACTGCTGCATGCTGACACCATTCACAAAAGGAATCTGTTCTTTCTCAGCTTATTTCTCTGTGCAGACCTCCTCTTCTTGCAGGACTATACCAAGCTGCTCTGAATGCTGTCAATTGTATCAGTTAAGGTGCTGATGAGAATTAATCAGTTGTCAGGAGCGGCCGTAAATCAAAGAGTAATTCTAGATTACAGTCAAGTCCTCAGTCTTTTAGTCTTATAAAGCATGTAACTGAGTTGTTATTTTCCTATCTCTTTCTGCGATTCTTCTGCAAAAATCAGGGATAGTAACTGTGTTTAGTATCTATCTTGCATGCTTGTTTAATGATTACTTAATGATGCATTCATAAGGAGCCAACCACCCTTTAACTTGGCAATTAAGACCCAGTCTGCTGTAATACAGACAGGTATGAAGGTACACTTGCAATCTATCTGCTGCCTTAAGTTATTTTACTGTGTATTTTTCAAAGAAGCATCATTTCTGATCTTTCAGGGATAAGAAAAGTTTGATTCACTTTTTGTGTTCTTGACAGTAAAATTGATGGATCACGGGAACAAGACAGGAAATTCCTAAATGAGCGCAGGTGGAAAACCATGAGCCACATTCTGACTTAGCATTAACACTGCAACATGTAATGAGTAGTTGGGATGAGGCAGAAAATGAATACAACAGTGTAAGTAGAGTAGCTTTCTCCTACGCTTCCATTTGTCCATTAGCAGTAAAAGAAGCATGCAGGCAGCTGCAGTCTACCTGCACTGTAGCAGCATTAGCTGACAAAGAGCCTGTTGCACAGCACTTTGTAAACTCGTGGCAGGGTTGTTGTCCCTCTTTAAGAAAAGAACAGTGACATTACAACTTCTAAAGTGAAGCTTTCCTTCTCAAAGACTTCCTAAATCAAGACAGTCTCAGCTCTTCCATTACTCAGCTGCAGAGTTTCAGTGGTTCTTACCTGTGCTCCTGTAACTGCTGTTCCAGACTCCGGGGTAGTTCTTTGCAGTACAGCTCGCAAGTATTCTGAGCTTTTGATAGCAGAGTGGGTTTCTGCAAGAAAAGTGGTATTGTTTTAAATTTTATTTGTCTTAATGCGTCGATCCAGAAAGCAAGCGAATGACAGCTGCCTCCCTTTATGATGGTTTAAGTGACCACCTCCATCTTCAGAAGCTGTCACTAGAGCTGTCTAAAGTCACAGTCCCTACTGCTTACTGACTTCTACTCCTTAGTTGAAGAGGATCTTTACATGAGGGACTTGCACAATACAATCTTTGGTAAGATTTCTTCCCAAGTGAAAGAGAAGCTGTACAGGAAAAAAGTTTGTTTTTAATAAACTCAAGCTATGTGAAAAATGATTAAAAAAAAAAAGAGGGGGGGGGGTAGTGAGGAGAGAAGAGGGAAGAGAAACAGTAAGCCCCAGGGGGTCAGAAGTGGGGCAGATGCTCCTCAGATCCTGATGTATGCCCCTTATGGGGTGCAACACAGATATTATGTATTCACTAGCAGTTACCTCAAATTGCTTTAATAGCACTGTACAGTAACAGAGTAGGAAAACAGCAGCGATACAGTATGCTTTTTGTATAATTAGGGTCAGCATCTGACAAAAGACAAACGCAGCATAATTTCAAATTCAGCAGTTCTGCTAATTTAGCCTTTGACTGATTATTTTTTTCTCGAGGAGAATAACAGGAGCTGAAGGGCTGGGCTGCCATGGAGCAGCAGTGTCTGGCTTAATGCAGCGGAGGGGAGGCATGGTACCTGGAGCCTGTGCTGTAAGATCTGGGTTTCTAAGCTCTGCCGTCTGGATAATAATGGGGGATGTGCACCACTAGGGAAAGCAGATGCAGCCTCCTGCTGCTGAGATGTTTCCTCCTGCAGAGAGAAGAGGAAGAATTTTCATCCCCAGAAAAAGCTTTTCTGCCTCAAGCCTTTCTTTAAGGATTTTCCCCTGCCAGAGGTTCCACAGCTGCCGTGTGAAGTGGGGCTGTGGCGTCACTCACCGCTTTCCCTCCATGGTGCGGAGCCTAAATTACAAAGCTTTGAACTATCTGTGCTGCATAACGCTACGGGTTTACATCTGTAAGCAAAACATTATATTTATAATGTATTTTGTGACTCGCTTCCCTCTGAAAAACCACCAGTACTGAGTTAGCACTGGCCAACCTCTGCATGTGCTTTTGTGCCGCTGTGGCTTTGCATTCAGTTTAGAAGCTGTGAAAAGCTTTCCAGTGGTGGAAAGGATAAGCACAGAGCAGCTTCTCCAGCAAGGAGGAGTGCTGAAATGGGAGGGGAGTCAACTGTTGTTGAGAGGATACCATGAGCACTTCAGGATGTTTATGGCAAGTGGGAGATTCTCATGAAAACATCACAACTTTGTGGCTGTCAGGGTGAAGTTTTCCAGCAAACAGGCAGACAGAAATGGAGCTGGAGCTGTAAGGATAGCAGCCTTAATCTGGAACATTAGGTGCTTACAGTGCCTGCGTGCTGCTTACTCATTTTATTCATGGGGTCTAACAAAGGCATTATTCCTGCTTCCTGCAACCTGCTCCATTCCAAACAAGTAATTAGGGAAATGGTAGAAGCTATTTAGCATTCCACTATACAAATCAAGCTAACCGTTATCTCTCAGCTTTTGCACTTCTTAGTTACAGCAGGCTGATTCCAACACAGAAAGGTGTTAGTTTGGCTTTGTTAAATCTAAAACAACATTCAATTAGAAGCAATAACAGACCATTGGACTCCGGGTCCATGAGATAGCCTTGTTAGCTTTCTATGAGGGTACAAAGGCGAACCTGCAAATGCCCAGTCTCCATTCTGCAGGAGCCAGGAAGGAGAGGAGGGAACTTGATCTGTAAAATAGCTCTTCTCAGATCTCCAGAACACCTTATCCTCTCTTTGTCTGTCCCAGAGCATTAGCACCTGAAAGACTGAGCTGATTTCTTTGTGGTTTCAGTACCTGTGGAGGACTGTTGACAAGGTCCTGAAGCTGGGTGGGAGTTGATGTCAGGGAAGGTTCTTCTTCCGATCCCATCTGCTCATACAGCAGCTGGACTTTGTTCAGTTCCAGGATTCCTTTGGTTCGTGCCAGATTCTGGAGGTGCTGTCTGAATGCTACAATTCCTGTACAAGAGTAGAGCAAAACTCCTCATCAGAAAATCGGTTAACGCGAGATGAGCTGCACAACAGCCAGGCTGCCTTGGTGCCTCCATGCATGCAGCACGTTTGTTACCTTGGGTGAGGGATGTGTCAGAAGCCCTGCGCCCCTCTCGGAAGCTGATGGGAGAGCGGTTGTGTGTCTCTCGCTTTTGGGAGGTGAGGGCCTGCATGGCTGGGTTGGCAGGTCTCAGGCCGATGAACGGCGGCGTCATCCTGGGTGCTGGCTGGGTGGTGAGCACCATTTCCTTCAAGGAAGGGGTGTCCTCCAGGAAGCTGACGTCTCTCTGAATGGAGCCCGTGTCATACTCTGCATCAATGCTGCCCAGAGATGAGTTCTCATCCAACGAGTAGACTTTCCCTGTGACAAAAAAAGCACAAAAGCCAGAATAGGAGAGTGCAGCAGTGCTTTAGCAAGGCAGAAGTGCCACAGACTTGAGCTACTCCTGCCAATAATGTCTCCAGTGACTGTCTTGGAAGAAATTAAACAAAAAAAAAAAAATCAAGTTTCATAAAATAATTGTCATTTAACACATGCTGCACTGGATTTTTTTTTTGAAATTTATGTTTTTACACTATTGCAGCATTAAGACACCATGCAGGTGATGTTTACTGGAGTTAGGAGCCCATTCAGTTAGGAGCCCCTTGTTGGTTTTGGGATACACAAGAATCCAGAGGTTTTTGTTCCCCACTCCCCCTGTTCTCTCCCGGCATGTCTTTAGGGGATGAAGAGTTTGTCTTGATCTTTCTCACATAACTGAATGTCCCCAGCTTGAAAGACTTCACCAGTTGCTGTTGATACATGGCCATAGCCAGCTGTCTAATTGCAGCTTTGATTTTACACTACCTGTACAGCACATTTGCATTTTTGTTTTTTTCTCCTTTCTAATACAAAGTGAAAAACCCAAGAGACTCTGTCTTGTGCTTCTCACTTTTAAAACCCAGTGTTTTTCCTCCTGGGCTAATTTATTAGATTGAGTAGTGAGAGCAGGAAATGGGCTTTGAGACGTCCGTGCTAACTTCCGTACCTGTGCCTGGCACCATCACCAGCTGGTTGGTAACTTCTGCCAGAGTGTGACGTCTCTTCCCACAGCGAGCTGCTTGGAGAGCTGCAAATGCCTGTGCAGGGTCATCCTCTGACTCGCCTTCTGTCTCTATCCCTTCGTCGATCGATGTTTCCATCATGCTGGTAGGCAGTGACTGGCAGCCCTTCCTCATCACCACGGGAGGTACGGGATCTAGCAGGCAGCCATTTACCTAAATGTCACGAGGAGAAGATGGACAGCTTTCAATTGCTTGCACACAGCATCACCCCCAGGTAGGCTGAAGGCAGCCTGGTCATTTAAATGCATGAACACTTCCCTATAACCTGCTGAGTTAAGTAGGACTTGCTAAGAATTGCACAAGACAAATGAATCCTTCAGGTGGTATTACCACTGACATTCTCTTGGTACTTGATTCCCTAACTCTAAACACTCTCATTTGCCCAGTAGCTGTGTTCTCCAGGGCTTCTCTTTCTTGTTGAAAACAAAACAACAAACCAACTTTGCCAGCTCAGTCACAAATACGAATATTTACAGAATGTTTACAGAATGTACAACATTAGTATTTCCCCTTACTATACTTACCTTCCTCGTTTATCTTGCTCAAATGAGTATGGAAAGAAGTTGTCTTGTATTTAATTTGCTAGCGTTCTTGCAGAACTGTAGAGATGTGCTCAAGAATAATACAATATGCGCACCCTTTCCAGCAAAAGTCCTTTGGACTTTAACTGCTCTTCTACAAACAGAGAGAGGCTGTGGAATCCCCTTCCTTGGATTCACTCAATTCTGAGCAACGTCATCTAGTTTTGAAGCCCAGTGTTTAGCAAGAGGTTGGATGAGATGGCCTTTAGACGTACCTTTCCTATCTGAAATACTCCTAGAATTTTATTTCTATATTTACTCTGTTTTTATACTCCTGATTTAGCATAAAACTACACTGCTCCAGGTGAAAACTGTTCATGAACCATTCCTGGATTTTCTTCAGCCAAGAGCTCTGGTGTTTCCAAGACCGGTGTATTTGGACAAGAAGGTTCACTGCATTAACAGCGGCTGTTAACAAAGGATCCTAGCAGCAGCCTATATTGAACTATTCTGGGAAAGTATTTAAAGCAGTATTGAGAAATTCTGAGCTTCAGTACAACGATGATACTTGCACAGGAAAATTCTGGATCTGGTGTCTCTATTTTAAAATTAATGTATTTTATCTTTCAGCTTGATTTCTTGCACACTGTCCTTTTCCATTTGTGACTTTCCCATTCAAATGCCTTCTGTTCATATAGCAGCAAAAGCACTGGAAAGAATATTTAGTGAACTGCTAAAAAGGAAAGCTGGGCACGCGTGCAGCCAGCTCTTTACAGTTTACCATGGCACACGGACCAGAGCTTGGAAGTTTTAGCAGCTATGGTCTGTAATACTCAGACACTGAAATGGTCCCTAGTCAATTCTGATTTGACACCTCGCTGTAGTCACCATTTATTGATTTTACTCTGGACAAACTGAATCTATAAAAGCATGAAAGCAAAGGAGGATAGGAAATAAAGTTTGAAATGTTAAGTTCCAAATCTCTTTGAACCACTTTTTGCTTTCCAGCTGCAAGGGACCACACAAGTTGTTACTTACAACAGTGATGAGATCCAGGGCCATGCTCTTAGTGTCAGAAACTAACCAGTAAATGACAAATAAAACTTTCAAAATGGCAAGAATGAAATCAAAACCCTGTCTGGCAGCAGGCAGAATACAACATGCTAAAATTAAAGTTATAATATGATGTGATAGAGAACAATAAAAGTTTCACGGGAATAATACGTTTCATAAAAATAGTTCTCGTAAGCAATTTCCCCTTCCTCACAAATGCTCCCGAGTTTTATCCCCGCTGCCAACTCCCACGCATTTCACTCGGTCTCTGCTGCCCTGCAGAGAGTTGTCACCGAGCTCAGAGCTGGATGGCAAAAAGCGTCAGCCCGAAGCTCCCTTTGGAGAGCCGCGGCTGTAACCCTACATTTGTACGGCTGCGGAGCCGTCACGTCCCATTAGGTGAGCTCAGCTCGGGCTGGTAGCTGGGAGGTGTGGGAAGCCTACACCAAGTCTTCCCGTCTGATTACAGGAAACAAAACCCATTAGATGGGACTGCAATCTGACGGGTCTCCAGAGGAGACTTTACAGGCAGTCCTAGTTACAGGAACGGCCGAGCTGCGAACCGCGACCGCCTGCTTGAGATGCTGCAGCTCTGATAGTTTCTGACAGCCCGCAGGTCCTGCAGGCTATTTACCATTCAACACAAAAATTAATAAAATGTAACTCCTTTGGCTGGCTTATTATGAAATTGGTAGATAATGACTTTTAAGCGTGGTATTTTAATAGCTTTAGCTGGCAAGGGCAGCGCGTGTTCCATTGCACCCCCCTGTTCTCATTTTTCTGAGTTTTAGGAGGAGGAGCTAGGCAGGTTCCTCTCGATTTTGAGCATGAAGAGTGCTCAGGGAGATAGAGCAGAGGCCAGCCGTCAGTTTTGGAGGATTAGTAGCAGTTTTAAATTGAAGGAGGGTAGATTTAGATTGGATATAAAAAGGATTTTTTTTTATGTTGAGGATAGTGAGGCAGTGGAACAGGCTGCCCAGGGAAATCGTGGCTCTTTGGAGGTGTTCAGGGGCAGGCTGGATGGGGGTTTCAGCAACCAGATCCTCTGAAAGACATCCCTGCCTATGGGATGGTGGACTACAAGGTCCCTTGGGAGGTGCCTTCCACCCAAACCTATGGTTAAAAGACACAGGAGGCGTACTGAGGTACTGAGATCAAGGAAGTGACAGGAGTTTGGATCAGTAAAGGTTCTGGCCTTGACTCCAGCTTTGTGTTAGGGTGACCAACGTCACCCTTCCCTGTCAGCAAAGGAAGTGATCTTCCTTTAGGTGTTAACCCAGAGGTATTACCGCTGGCTGGGCTTTTGCTAGGCAGTAATTCAACAAGCAACAATCTCGTTTTAGTTTGACTAAATTTTCACACAACAGTTGGGTGATTTTATGCTTTTATGTACCTTTGGCGTCTCAACTCTTTCTTCTTCCATAAACGCTGTCTCTGTCTGGCAGTTGGAGGGAGGGAACGAGAAGGTTTCTGCTCCTGAAGTTGGGGCAAGTCCTGGAGACCGCAGCAACCTCGCATTTTGCGAACGCAGGTTCACTGGTGGCACCACAGTTTGTGCCTAAAAGATGAAAAACTCCAAAAACTGAACAATTTTAGGTAGAAAACAGCATGCAAAGTCACAAATAAGACAATACCCATCCCATCAGAAACCAGATGCTTTTCCCACACAGAACCCGATCTTAGTACACTGAAGGCCCACTTTCTGGACCTTTTCTCTTCCTCCTTGCTCCTTATCTCTACCCATCTGCTTTTAATACTGTAATTAATAATCTGATTTTTTTTTTTTGTCCTGTGTCTTTGTGCCATTAGAACTACTATCTAAGAAAATAGCTGGTTTAAATCTTTGCCAGCCAGATTGTTCCTGGACTTAGCTTTTTGCAGTTGAAGTGGTTTGGCTTCCATTTCAGCAGAATGCGAAACCAAATAATGCCTTGCTGCCTTAAGCGAAAAAGGAGCAGCATGGTTGTGATTTCTCCTGGAAGCAGAATCCAGGCCCTTGTTCCATGCGGCAGCAATACAGTACCTAAGAGGCTGTGAACTTGGGAGAATATTTACTTGAGCCCACGATAATCTGAGTCATCTTAGGCCAAGTCTTTTGAAGAGGTCAAGTCTTTCATGTTTCCAGTTAGGCATTAAAAGGAATCAAAAGCTGTACAACGTCTGTGTATCTTAATGAAACAAAAGAACGTAAAAAAAAATATCTGAGAATTATTGGAATAAGACACAATAAACTGTACATGACCTTTCTTTCTGATGGAAATTACTAGGGAAGAAGCTGGCTGAATAGCCGTAGAGCCTGTGCTGAATCAGTCAGGATAATTAGAGAGGATGCTAAGTGGACAGCCTGCTGCAATGGATGGGCTGGCACCAGATGTAAGGAGCACCCAGAATTGCTCTTGATAAAACACACATGACATCCTTAAGACCTAAATCAATTAGTCGTCGCGATGGCTCCGTGGTCGATGCACACGGAGGTTTTGCAGCCATGCTGTGATATCTCCTGCAAAATCAGGCTCTTGCTGGGCAGCAGGAGTAAAAAGTGGTGCAAGTTTTGGCAGAAATGACATTATTTAGGGACATGTCTATAAATCTTGAGTGACTCGGAGTCTCACAGCAGCGATACTCATATTTCCTACACAGATATCACAGTGATATGGCATCTTAACCTGATAGATTGATCCTAATATTTTCTCTTGGGTACCTCTTTCCTATTCCTTGCCATGCTTCATTTCAAGGGAGATAGAAAGTGTATCTAGAGAACAGCAGGGGAGAAAGTGATTTTATTTTCAACAGGTCCCTTTAGGGTACCTATGTTTAATAACACTGAATCGAGCCTGCACGCTTCTAGCCCCATGCTAGCAGAGCTCTCCATAAATTCAACATCTTGTTTGTCGATCACAGTAAGGATAGTCCAAGTGTTGTGCAGCCTCCAGAACCTGTATTTCTCTAACACTTCAACCACTGACTTCCCAGCAAAAGTTTTGAAATTCTCAAAAATTGAAGTCTGACAGGAACCAAATGCAAAAAAAATCTTTCCAAAATGATGCTCAAGTCTACATACTACAGAAATCAGAAAATAGCAGTGACTTCTAAGTGAATACAGAAACAATTTCGGGAGAAAATAATGTCTTGCACAGCCTTAAACCCACCTCTGCTCAGAAAGAGACCTCACCTTGGCTACGGTCTGCTCAGCAATGGTGCTTGGGCGGCGCTGGCGAGCGTCAAGTCTCTGCTCCACAGGGAAGCTACTTCGATGGGATTTGAGTCTCTCCACCAACAAGTAATAGATAGCAGCAAAGTGGTTGTAGCTCTTGTTCTGCAGAGACTGGAAAAGAAAAGCACAAGAGTTTGTGTGTGGCCAAATGTGTGTTACCTTTTCTGTTCTGTGAGACCAGGAATAAGAAAGAGTTGTCAACTAGAGAAAAAAAAGATATTTAAGAGGTGTCCAAGTAGGCAAACATTGTTCTGAATTGAGAAATTTCAATCCAGAGTGCCAGGCAACGAAAGGCCTTAGTTTAGTGGCCCCTGTAAGTCACCAGAGCTTGTATTTCACGTTCAGGTGCTGTTCTGAGCCCCCAAAATCTGAACCTGGAGAAGAGACTGATCTCTGGGACCTCCTGAATATACCTGGTCTTTCCAAATCACTCAAAGCAGCAGGGAACTGAGCCTCTGCAAAGCAGAGAAAGCAGCCTCTGCTGGCAGGAAGTGCTCAAACGTAACCTCCACGCTGGTTAAAAATATCAGCCAGGCCAGAGGAAATGGTTGTTAACTCCACGGGGAGTCTTTCAGCATTTACATTGGGCAAGCAGCACAATTTGGGATTGGAGGGAGACATAGAACTGCTCAGTACTTTTATGATCCTTTTTTAATTTAATTTCCCAACCTCTTAGAAGCTCAAGATGAATTTAACTTGTTTTCTGTTTTTCCCTCCTCTCTCTCCCTTTGACAAGTTATGGTTTATCCATCCCCACCCAGGAAATCTAAAAGAACAGTACGGAGCCCTGGGATGTGGAAGCAGAACGCATTATTCTCTCCCATGGGTTCTACTTCAGATTCCTGACACAGAGGAGGATCTTGCCTCCCACAGTACTGCCCTTTCAGCAGCTTGCTTTCCTGTGGTGGGCAAAGAATGCCTTGGACTGGACTGTGGCTGTTTGTGGCCAGCCAGAGTGAGGCACGCAGGTGAAATTGTCTGGGGGGCCATCACACAACTTGTTTGCCTGCATAACACAGATACTTTTGCCCTGCCAGGGCTGATCTTTAGGAAATTTTCTAGAGGGATGACTCTCCTCTTCCTCACCAGCCTGCTGGCACAGACCAAGACATTAGCAGGACAGGAAGAAAGCAGCAGAGCCTTATAAAATGCTTCCTTTTTCTAGGGTCTGACCTAGAAAATAAACCACCAGTTTTGATTTTTCCAAGTGCTGAAATGAAGAATGTTGTAAGGAACTCAAGTAATAGGTTCCAGCCACTGAAATGGGGCAGGAGCCCTCCCACCAGGGACAGCTAACCCTTGGAGTGTGTTTTACCTCGATGGTTTTCTGCTGGTCTATCCCCAGGCTGTGCATGAGCCGCAGAACTTGCTCGTTGTACTCTCCGATGGAGGGCTCGTTCTCCTGGCCTGGCGGGTAAAGAACAGGTCTCTGGGCAGGAACCTCGACAAGCATCCACTTGTGCTCCTTAATCTGAGCAATCGTCAGCCGTTTGGATGGGTCCAGGACCAACATTCGCCTGATGAGATGCTCGCACTCTGTTGGGAAGAACCCCACGTTACCCACCTGCAGAGCTTCACCTGACACCCACCAGTACGGGGCACAACAGGAAGCTGCCGAGCTTCTGCGCTATAAACATTTCCTGGAGGCTAAAACCATCTTTCAAAACAAGATTAAAAGTCACACCTAAAAGGACAAAAGCTCAACTACTTTAAATCCCTGCAGGGCTTCAAGAAACGTGTAGATGCAGACCTTGGGAGCATGGTTAGGTGGTGGACTCAACAGCTCTAGGGTAAAGGGGGGACCAGGTATCTTAGAAGTCTTTTCCAACCTGAAGGGTCCAGTAATTACACCTACACAGCCCCTGCACAAGGGTAATGGTAATATTTAATACCTCTTTGAAGCCACTTGTGCTTTTCTAAGTACAGTGCCAACATTAACTGATAAAGCTTCAAAAATCCTCTGAATTGTGCGTGTGGACTAATTCACACTCTCCCCTATCAGTCTGAAATAGCTTGTCCAGGCTCGTGGAGGAAGGGATTGGCAAAGCTGCACTTTAAATCTGGATTATTGTCTTCTGTTTTAATTTTGTTTTAAATTTCCACACCAGTAGTCACAGAAACAAAGGTGAAAGTAACACCTCTGTGGCTTTGAATAGCAGATGGTGACTACGACAGCAGGTTTATCTGTTTTAATTCCAGGACCAAAGCACAATCAGTGCTGTAGGTGGCTGAATAATTCTGAATATCCCAGGCCATTGCTGCTTTCTGACTACTACACATTGGACAGGGTTAAAAACATCACTTCAGTGCAGTCGCCATGAGTCAGGCCACTCAGGTAGCTATGACAAATAGTTTAGAGAGAGATTTCTGGCTATTTATTCCCATTGACCTCTTTCGGTTTCAATGTTTTGCTACCAGGCACACCCTTCCCCACTCCCTGCAGCGCCGGGTGAGCAGCAAGAGGAGCAGCAAAGCTGGAAGTGAAAGAGCAGATCTGCGCTGCAGGCACAGCGAGGACCGCAGCTTGCACCAAGGTACCTGGATCGAGCTCGTGTATTTATGTCAGCAAAGTCACAGACACAAACACAGCTCAGCACAGGCTGCAAAATGTGCCAGGAAGCTGAAGGCTTGCTGTGGTGCCATAATTGCACTGCTAAAAGCGACCAAGTGCTGAGCTAACTAGCTCAGCTATAGCTACTCTGTAGTGGCTATTTTGAGACGCAGCCAGGAAGAAAAAGGGGAGGAACAGAATGTTTTGCACCACAGAATCCTGAACAACAGGGCTGAAAACTTATTTTTAATTCCCTTAAAAAGAAAAAAAATCTCATAGAAAGTAGTATACTGAAAGGGGGATTTGATTCAGCAAAGTTGGTATCAAGTACTCAGGTTTTAGACCCTTTTAGTATAGGGAAGCTGAAGGACACCATCAAGCCCTGTGCAAAAATGGCCCCATTTGTTCTTGTCTGAACAGGCACGAGGGAGAGTGAAACCCAGCAATTAATCAAGGGAGAGATCTGATAGACTCTTTGTCATGTGTGGGAGTGTCAGATACATGACTCTGAGAGCCTGGCACGTGAATTGGTTGCGCACTTCTTTGCTTCTGTTTAGCAGACACCCAATGCACAGCTTCAGCAGGGCAGCCACACTGCTCCCAGTGGATTTTCTATCCCAATTGAAATGTTTATGGCCTTGCAGAATGAAAGTGAATTGCTACACAAATGCGCCTCTCCCTCTGCACCCCCATATTTCTGGTCACTGTAGGATGAGAGGTCCTTCACCTTCCATTTCAGATCTCTCCTTGCCCTTAGGCAAGCCACACCGTGGTCTCTAGGAAAGATGGGCTGGTTCCCCTACCTAGCAGCAAAGGCATACAACTCACCTAGGCTTACTTGTGTTTCTTAGCAAAATGAAAAACAGCCTGCCATGCTCTAGTCTGGTGGGCAAGTGCACCACCCTTCACTGTATCACAACAGAGATTGTTCTAGAATTTATTCAAGGTTTAATTTGATAAGAGTAGGAGAGGACAAATTGTTACCTTCTGACATAAAATAAGGTATCCTGAACCTTCCTTCCAGAACTCGTTGCCTCAGGATGGGGAGTGTTGGCCCATCAAAAGGTAATGCTCCACAGACCAAAACATAAAGAACTACACCCATGCTCTGTAAAAAAAGAGAATATTTGTTTCATTTGTCAAGCTACCTGCAAGGTTGTTGGGGTTGGTTAGCTAAATCCTATCAGAGGAAAAAAAATAAATTATGTTCTGCAGAAACAGGAAATTTATACAAAAAAAGAGTTACATTTCTGGAGATCCCTAGGCATTAGGAACTGTCAGCTCACCTCAAACAGCTAAGGCTGGCGGCACCTCGTGCTGATAAGCAGGTAAAGTGAAGTGTAACAGGTCAGAGAGTGAGCATCCTGCTAGAGCCACATGTGACTAAATGAGAGCTGCAAAGTGAGCCCCCACTTCAGGTGACAATTAGAGACTATTAATTTGAACTTTGTTCAAACAAAACCAAACCTCAAACAGCCACCCAAAATTAGAAATTGCAACTTCTCACATTTACCAGCTTGCAAAACCTGGGTAAGAAGCACGCCGGTAACTTCACCAACAGTGAGCTTCAGGGGAACACCACCTAATGACTCTGCCTTGCTGCATATGGTGCTGAGCACGAGGGATTATGTAAAATGAGCAAAAGGAGACAATTTGGGCAATAGCCCTCATCCAACTGCCAGACTCATTTTTTAAAGTATGCAAGTTAATTGGCACTGCAAGTGGAAATAGTCTTGCAGTATAGGCCAAGAGAAATACAGCGCCACACTAGACGAAATAACCACAGCAGATGAAATAACCACACCAAACCCTCATGCCATCAGCTGGCACAGAGAGTCACAGCACTGGATTCCTCCAGGGAAAAAAAGCAAGTATTTAATATTCACCTTAAAACCTTTTAAGTACACAGAGATTTTAAAATCAAATATGTATTTTAAAAAGTCATTTCCTTCCTTGCCCTGACAAAATTTGAACTGGGGATTGCTGCATTCTTCCTGCCAGCTTAGCACTTGCAGCAGACCTATTCTGCAACTGGATGTCGCAAAAGAAATACAGAGTCCTTATCTCAGAAGATAAGTGAAGAAGATAATGGGTTTTATCTCACCTATAAATGCACATGTGCTTCTCTTTGTAGCACTTTTATTCAGTTCATGATTTAGGATGTAATGCATTTAAAGAAATATTTACCAAAGCTTGGAGGTTCACTTTTGCCATTCAAACAGTGCCTGTGCTGCTTAGAAGAATAATGGAGCTGAGGTCTGCTGTAGGTTTATGTGCCAGTTACTACAGGTTTTACATATATGTGTGTGTGATATACGATAGACAGATGCATACACACACATGCCCATAAAAGCACAGTGTTTATTTGTTGACTAGAATAACTTAAATGAGGTTAGCAGCTGAAAGGTGACTTAGTCCTGTTGCGTACCAGGCTCTGACGAAAATGTCAGCGTGCGTGTTGTGAAATGTATAACGTTATCACTGCAAGCCTAATGCCAGATCAGAGACTGCCAACTTGCACTGTCTCTGCTTGTTTCAGAATACGAATCTGTCACTGTAAGTACCAGAATACTGAAATAAATTTTTAAAAAAAGGAATGCAAAGCAAACTCTGACAATGCACGAAGGGTACAGAGAACCACTTCAGTTCCTTTCAGTCCCTTTTCCATTGCACAGGAATGTGGTTGCTCTCTCTGTCCTCTTCCACAGAGAACCCATGAACGCACACAGATTCAAAACCGTGCAGCTGCCTGCACTACAAATGTTTGTGGCACAACTGTGGCTGAGGAAAACACTCCTCATCTCTACCATGTTTCAGTTGCTCAGAGTGAAGAACTTACCAGCCTTACAGGTTCAATTCAAACTTAATACAGAAGATACTAAATGCACTGAAACAGCAAAGTGCATGCATTCAGTCCAGACAGCTTTTGGAGGAGGTACAATTTTTCCTCTGCTGTGCTTACGTAGATCTACAACGTACATTTAATAGCCACTTGGATGGGTAACTTCAATTTCATTTAGTGTTACGAAGCATTTTATGACAGTCAAGAAATGAAGCCAAAGAAGAACAGCTTGTCTGCAGCTTAAGAAAACTCAAAGGTAAAACTTTGTTCCAACTTTCCTGAAGTTGACTTGAATCCATATAAAAAAAAAGAAAAACAATACCCAAATATCCAGCTGGGGTCCCTCGTATTGCTGTCCTTCAAAGACTTCTGGGGCTGCGTATGGTGGGCTTCCACACCATGTTGTCAGAGGCTCGCCACTCTTATAGAAATTTCCAAATCCAAAATCTGTGAAGAAATTAAGGGGAAAGTCACTCCCATCTCCAGTTGGGCAACAAACCTAATAATTATATGCATAGGCTGGACCTGGAAATTCACTGTCATTCACAAAAGGCTCTGTCACAGACCTTTTTATCATTACGCTCACTGAAAGCATTATTAGGATGCTGAATGCCCTATACAGCTATTTTCACAACTGCATGATTATAAAAATACTCTGCAAAACTTCACAACCTGTAGGAACTTCGAGTAAACTTCTACCAGTTTGCTAAATCCCAGTTTAGAAACAGCTATCACTAAAATTCAACGAGCTGACAATCACATCGCATACATATGAGCTTATTTACTTGCCAAGAGATATCTGAGATTCAGCACTGCATCTGAGACTTCTTGAGTTTTCTTTAGGTGCTCTCTAGCCTTGAACAAACAACAAATATTGACAACAAAAGCATCAATCCTGGAGAAGGGAGGAGGGTACTCTGCCAAAAGCAACAGGCATGGGAAAACACGCAGCCTTCTGCTAGGGAGGAAGCTCTGCTCCTTGGATTGTCTACAACCCCTTCATTCTCCAAGTGAAACTTGCCATTTTACAACTGAGCCGCTCTTTTAAATGGCTTTTTATGGCTTAACATGGAACCAGGCTTTGGGACTTCGGTATTAGTCACAATGGGTAATAATCCAATAGTGAAAAGCGAAATGACAGCCACAACTGAATAGAGAGGTGAATTCAGAAAAAAGTCTGATGCGATTTTTTCAGCTTCACTGCATGTTGGTTTTTTTTACCACAACAAAACAGCAACAACAACGATATTGAGGAAACTGGCTTATCTAAAGCTGATTGTTTTCAAACTGCAGGATTCCAGGTAGGTGTTACCATGCCCTGGTGGCCAACCTGTAGCTGTCTTGCCATTCACTTCACCTTTATCTGTATTTTAGAGATCTTCACAGCCCAGACCTTCCAGTTCTTATAACCTATCCCTCTTGCTCCCTTTGCTTTGTTCACACATCTTTTGCTTCAGCATTTTTTATTCTTACTGTCTCCTAATGGTCTCTTGTACATCCCTTGCAGATAAACATCCTGAACGTGCTCCTTCAGTAACACTACTCAGAATTATCATACATGGCTCCACTTATTCATCAGTCTTCTGTAATAAAAGCCACTGAAGTACTACATTAGGGCAGACCCGTTCACGCCATGAACCAAAATCCTGGCTCTGCTCAAGCCTAGCACTTTTCTCATGGATTTCAGCAAAGCCAGCACCTCTCCCTGTTGCTCCCAGCAGCACTGCTGAGCCCTCTGTTCCACTTCTGCTGTGGCCCACTCTCTGTGCTCTCTGTGACAACAAATGCTGTTAATACTAAAACAAAGGAAACAGATCTGATAACAAGGACAAACACTTTTTGGATTTAAGACTTTCAGGCAAACTAGCTTCAATGCACTGACAAGTCAGCTGCATCTCCAAGGGAACTACAGAGCGGAGCATCAGCGTGTGACATGCAGAGACCCCCAAGCACAGTGACACTGCTGCTGTTCAGCGCTGGTTTGCTCCTGGGTGAAGGAGCTTTAGCTGTTCCCTGCTACGTTTTGCACGCTGGAGCAAAGCATGCAGCTGGTTACAAGTTGCTTTGTGTTTCTTTTCTGAAGTGATAATGCTTTTACCCTTGGAGCTCACCAGGCTCCTGCGGAGTAACGCTGGTGTGACTCGAGGAATCCTGTGAAATTCAGCAGTGCTGATGTACAGCAATCAGGCTGTTGATTTAGTGCTATCAACCCCCGAATACCTCAGAGGTATGTTATTACAATGCTGATCAGCAGATAGCAGCGCTGATAACCGCTGTGGTTACCAGACACCGTAGAGGCGCTGCTGGTCCAACCTCTTTTACTGCTGTTTGCACGGGCTGCGTTACGCAGAGGGAAGGGCCTGGCTCCTGTTTTATGTCCTGAGCTATAAACCATGAGACAGCCCTCGGAATCAAAGCAACACAGAGATATTAAACAGAAAAACTTTCTAGGCTTAGATAAAGCTAACCTGTTATTGTTGTGGAGGAGCAGTGTGGAAAGGGAATTGTACCTTCTGTTTAACTTCACAAAGGTATTTGGCTGCTTTTTCCTAACAGAAGGACACGAGCTCCAGCACTTCATTGAACAGAACTCCTGCAGCGTACATCAAAAAGCGAACACAGGCAGAGGAGGCAGCTTCAGGAACACCAAAACTGCCTTTAAGAGTAATTTTCCTTAGCATGTACCACGGTATAGGCTCCTTTTGCAACTGCATCCGTGGGCAAGACTTATCACCTACTGCCACAGCACCTACACACGAGCTGCAGGAATGTTTTTGCCCTTTGAGACTTCTACTCTCTGTCAAATTTGGTTACAGCCAAGCAACAGGTTCAAAAGTTATCTGAGTCCCATAAAAAAAAGCATGACCTCACAGGCCTTTTGGCTGTTGTCATTAATTCTTTTAACTATGAGTTCACTAATGATTTCAGCAAGACATCTACACGACTTGGAAGGAGATCCCAAGTCTTTTTGTACCACAGGCTCATTCTTATGACAAAGACTTCCCCTTTAATGCCTTCCTCACCTCTGCTTCCTTACCGCATTGCACTGCAAGTCTCCATTGTGTTGCGAAGAACCACTAATCTAAGTAGGATATTTTTAGTTGTCTCTAATGAAATGCACTAATTAGGAAGAATAGAGGAATTATGGAGAGCCAAGACTATGCAACCAACCAGCTCTCAGGATGGAAATCTCTACAGCGGGTAACACACACCATAAGGTAACAGATAACTATTGCATTTAACAGTTATATTCCTGGGGGCACCCGGAATACAAACCAGCCTTCTCTACACACCTTGTGCTGGTGATCCATTTGATTTAGGTAAGCAGCTGGGAACTGCAGATCAGCCACAGCTACACACGCATAATTCATGTCTTTCTGTCCTCCTTGTGTTTCTCCTCTTTCTAAAGCTCACTTGTAGTAATCCTGAAGGAACAGCTCGATACAGCAATGCCATCTAACCTCACCGACACCACTTGTCAGCGTTGTTCTGCCACAGTAAGTGCATCTTCAAAAATGTTCTGCAACAGGTGATCAGAACATCATCAGATAGCCCTGTCAACCTCCATTCAAGATTAGAACAGTAAGTCTGATCCGACACCAGACCTGCTCAAGCAGTCCTAGGGACAACTAAGGAGCTGCAGTCCAAAGCTTCAGTTTGGAAGAAATAAATCGTGAGAATCTGCTGGAAGGAAGATGATGAGTAGAGTCTTCAGACCTAAGCAAACTGCTTGGATAAAGGGACTCTGGGGCATACATAACTTTGAAACTGTTAGACTTAATGATTTATCTTACCCTGTTTGACTTAGTATCATCTCCTAGGTCAGCAGAGCAGCATTGGGTGGATTGATTGCTTTAAAAGTCTAAATAAAAATTTGAAGGATTTCTCTAAAGCAAATGCTCGCTTAAATACAAATCATTGAGCTTGCTGGCCACAGTGATCAATTCAATTCAATCAACTGAATCAATTGATTCAATCAGATCCACAGTAACACCAGCTCCTTAGGGATTTAGGATTTGTGTATCTGCGTGCTGACTGCTAATGATCATCATTTTTGTGATGACGTGGGACACTCCCATCCCTCAACCATCTTTGCACTGCTAACAGTCAGACTGGACATTTAAAAGACAAATATTTAAGCTCCAAACTCCCATGTAACCCAATGTTAAATTAAAATTAACCCTACACTTAACCTTAACATAAAACAGTGTTCCAGAAAATTAACATTTCTTACAAGAGACCATCTTATGCTACTGCAATGACCTGTTCCAGGTGAAACTCTCAAGAGAATACAATCTCCAGAGTCAGTCCAAGGTCACTGTACTGGCTCAAAGCCTGAAAATCAGATACCCAGAGTCACAGCAGTGAACTTTTAGGACCTGGTCATCATCAGAGAGCCCCAGTGCCTATCCGTGAGAAGGCTCCGATGCCAGAAGCCGTCTGAAGGTCAGACCACACAGGAGATCCATAACAGCGCAGTAACAGAGGGAGCAACAACAGAATCTCCTAAAACAGATAAAATCCCCCAATTGTGTGTCACCTGCCTTCTTCTTATCACAGCCAGACTTTTGTTGTGAGTTTTTTTTATTCTCTTTGAGGAGACTTTTCTTCACACATCATTGGCTTGGCAACCTTGACAATACTTGGGAGACATGAAGCAATTTCTTCTCTCAGAAGCGTTCTGCCGTCTGTACAGGTGTCATTAGATTTGATCTCTCCTTTCACTTATCTCGAGTTTGTCAGGTTTTCAACATCCTCTAAGCACTGCAGATAAATATCAATCTTTATCTCTGAACTGCAGCTCCTACTCAGGTGCCACCCTCCTCAGTCTTTGTACCAGCTTCACAAGTAGGTGTAGGTATATTTGTAAACACAGCTACGGGAAGCATGACCTGCCTGGAAATACATTAAATTTCAGCTCCTAAGAAAGGGAAACTTTTTGCCTATCCAGACTGGATTTAACGTTAGGTTTCTGGTAAATGTGAACACGTCGAAGCCAATTCAGGAAGAAAAATAAACAAATCCAAACAGCGAAAGACAGAACAAAGCCTTCAAGTACGACTGGTCAGTATTAGAGGAGCTGCAGGTTTATGTTATAACTGGGATTTTTGCTTTTTGCTGTTATCTTTACATGCTTCATTTCGTAACACAATAGTTTTCTTTACATTTACCGTAAGTAGCTCAAGAGCAGGGACGTCTTACAACTTACTGGCACTGTCCTTGCAAGGCTGCGACCTTCTGCTCCCTTCCTGAGCAACAAATCACAGAATTTAATGCCATAAAGACAGCGCTTGACTAGTGCAACAGCAGCAGTCTGCTTCCATCTGATGGTCTTGTGATGGCAGAGATGATTAAGTTTTATTAGCCAAATCCATGAATGAAAGGTCTATAAATTGATACTAGAAGAAGGCAAAGGTGCACTCTAGACAGGCTCCAATAAAACAATACTGGCTGCTGGGGTTCAGGGAAATGAGAACAAGGGCAGCAGGCTGCAAAAAGTGGCCAGCTTTGTGTACTGTCCCGGTCACTGCCAGATGGATCTGAGCCAGTAGGGAATTTCCTCACCAGTCTGTGCACCTTGCCTAGAAGTGTATGTCTTACAACCTGGCAAACGGTTCCTTTACGCTGTCTTTGATCTGCAACTTCAATTTCTTCCCCTTTTTCAAGGGCAAAGAATACTACTATCCTTCAGTTTGAAGTTTTTGCTGAAGAAATAGCATGCATCAACAATTAAAAGTACAGTAAAAGCCAGGTATCTATTAATTTGTGCTGCACTTTTTCACATGACATAAAACTTAAAAACACAGTGATGCATATTTCAGCAATTTGCTCTTACCTTTAGAAATCCAATTACATTCTATTGTTAGACAAAATAATTACCTGTGCAGGGAGATCAGCATTATTTGCTAGGGCACATAAATTATTACGGTTACCTCCTTGTGTTTCCATCATACTTTCCACACTTGTTTCTTCCAATTATGCTAAACCATTTTTTTTTTAGGACCTCAAGAATTAATAGGATCCATTAAAGCCATTTCAAAGAAGAAGTTAAAGGTCTAGATAGCATACTGGATGCTCGATCCATTGGGCTTCCTCAGCATTTAATTACTGCACTGTCGGAGTAGTTGTCCCACTTTTTGAAGTGTTAAGAGTAGCCAGGATTCAATTAAGCACAAAACAATCATTAGCCTCTCTTTCTCTCCCCCCTACTTTGTTTCTGCTTTGCAATTGCTGATCTACCGCTATCATTCTGGATCAAAGGTAACCATTTTTAACCTAAGCACGGTGTTACGGTTTCTCATAACAGAGAAACAAATTTTAAGAACATTACCGGCATTTAAAGGAACATGTGCCAGCCCTCCACAAAACACATCCCAACCACGGAAATCTAAAAGGACCGAAATTGGACTTGTTACCAGAGGACTGAGATTATATAATGGAGTGATCTTTATCTTCTTAACATTTGCCTGAATCTGCACGTTAAAAAAATACAGTCATTTATGGCATTGTGTTCAGCTGAATAAACTCCGTGTTTGTGCAATCTGCAAATACTGCCTCTCAACATTTGGGGCATTTTGTTTCTCAATCTCATTACCCTCTTTAGAATAATCTTGAATTTAGAAGGTATAATTTTTTGCACATACATCATTCAAATGGAATCTGTTTTCCCGTTAAAAATGGAAACAGAGTAAGATTTCAGACCAGTTTGCAATTTGAGAAACAGAAGCTCCCTGCCAGAGCCACTGCAACTTCTGCTGTGCATCTAGCAATATGAGGTGGTCTTTAATTTGTACCTCTAAAAACCCTTCAGAAGGGATTCTAGCCTCCGAGCTCTAATTAATCCACTCTTCTTAAATTGCCAAAAGGATTCAATCAGCCTGGCTTCACAGAGCCACATGGATCTTTTGTTACAACAGCAATAGGAGCGAGCAGAGGAGATAATCGGGAGGAGAGGTACTGATAAAGGAAAGGTATGAGTGTGTTAGAAACAAACCTGACCCACTTCATGAACTGAATGCTGATCAGCCAGTTCTGACGTCAATGCATATTTTACTGTCCACCAGCAAGACGAGCCAGCACTACAACCTCCTTCAAAATAACAGTCTCCTACCTGATCTGCTTCGCACGCAGCAGCTTTACCACCAGGATGCAATGATTTCTGCAGACACATTTAGAAAGCATCTTAATCTGGCGGTTCTGTGGGGCTGGAAGGACACGGAGAGAACCTCACTATTCCATCCTCAATTCTAAGCTGCACTTTCTGCTCACAGCTGCAGAGGCATCTCTCTGCATGGAAACTGAACAAGTTTTATCTGATGGCAGCACAGCTTATCAGCAATCAGCCACTGAAATCCAGCCCCTGCGATCCCTTCAGAAACCAGCAAAATGCGAAAGGTACACGAACAAACTGGCTGCCCACAGGCAATAACTTTGAGAAGAACAAAGGAGCTTTACCTCGCCAGTACTAAAAACAAATTTTATGGAGAATGCCTGGTTTGGAAGTCTTCAGCTGTAATTTTCTCACTGGCCATTTTATCCGATTAAGACTATTTTTTACGTTAAATATGCTCAAATTTAAGTTTGAGGCTTGTGCTCCCAACTCCCTAATACCTTCTAGAAAATAACAGTATCAAAGCTCTCATCTCAATTCCTTAATGCATCCCCTGCTTCTTGCCCAGTTACTAGGATAGAAATGAAAGATCCTTGGAATTCGATCTATCCTCTTTCTTTTAGAGCAGTATTAACACAAAAGCATTACATCTCAATCCAGCTTACTTGTTTCAACATAAAAGGTGGCAGTCTCATCAGCTTATAGTTTTAGGAATGCTTACTTTCGAGTCTTAGCTGATTCTCCTACTAGCTGAAATACAGAGATAACTTTACGCGTGTTTCAGTATTTAACTGAAAAAGTTGTATTCTTAAAGATTAAAAGCTTCAGTAAAAGACTTAGAAGCCATCAGAATAAATCAAGAGATCCTGTGGAAGTTAAGAGGAGCCTGGAATGGCCACGAGTATCTATGTGGATTTCGTAGCTGCTTGGAGTGTTCAGCAAGGTCCAGCCCCACACACAGTGCTGGGCCCAATGCAGACACCGATGCTGCAGAGCTTTCTATCAAAATAATTCATCAGTTACTGTGCTGTTTTTAAATTGCTAGATTAATTCTAATTAGAGAGTAATTCTAGCTATCAGAGTTGGGATCCTGGCTGCCCTTTGTTCTTGCACAATTTGATAAATGAACCATGAAGAATATGAGCCACTGGAAGAGACTGTTCTCGGGGATCTGTGCAGTGCTGGCTAACTCCAAAATCTCAGATGAATTGCACAGAATGGTTTATCATCTATCTCCTTTGCAGAGAAAAATAAAATAACTGGTTTGGGACAAATCACGACACGGTTTCTGGCAAGCTTAACTTTTCTCCAGTTACTTTATCACTGCAGCTGGACACGGGAAGTGCTATCAATCTGATAAAGCTCGACAAAGCTACGCCAAAGAAACAGACCATGTGAATCACCACTAGTTAATGTAATCATTTACATACAGACCATCTGTAATTAGCTTTCTGCAATACAGAGGTAGAGCACAAGAGCAGCCAAGAGGAGAGAAGAGACAGCAGCAGCTGATGGAATCTGGTAACAACCATTTATCAGTGCTTTCGGTTATTACCGAGTCTCTGGAGAACCTGTACATCGAAATTCCCTGTGACAGAGCAGTCAACGTCTCTAGCCTTTCCCTGGGTAACAGGTCTCCTGAGATGCCTTTGAGGAAGTATTTTTGGGAGCCTTTGTTATGCTCTCACTGCAGTGTTCATGGAGGCAGGGAATGTGCTTGCCTACAGTGCTAACGAAGAGAGACCACTGATGAGGGCCCCACTCCGTGACTTATACTTGGGCCACTTTGGCATCAAGTCCAGACATCATCTCTATCCTACACTGTTTCTTCTGTTTTCTTCAGGCATCAAAAGCCCTAAGTTAGAACTCAAACTCATACCAGAACTGCACCTTCCTGCTACAACAGTTGTAAAATCCTTTTGCTTCATATATATTGATTCATAATAGTAACTTTTAATATCATTACATTCCAACAGTAATATGAAACCCAACAATAGAGTATAGAGAAAATTAAAAGTTAGCCTTAAATAGCTTAATATAAAATCAAATAGAGGCTGCTGCAAAACCTCCGCTATTTATATGAAGCATTAAACAACAAAACCATTTTTACTGCTTTCATGAACCTTCTGTAGAATTCCCACTCTGACATGCTAAAGAGCCATGAAATACAGAGCACTTGTCATCAAAGAGCAGATTACTAGGCTTCCCTTTTTAGCTTCAGAGAATCTGTTTTATGCACCATTCCTTCTGCCAAAACAAAACGCCTGACGTTCAGATTTGACTAACAAAAATTAGCCTAATAATCTATTCAAATCACGGCTCTCCAACGCACATCACAATTTTCCGTAACCTTTCCCTTACTTAACCTTTCTGTAAACTCTTCAGCCATTAGAAAAACATGCTAGAGGTGGGAAGGTGGGGGTACAGGAATGAAGAACGGAATGTTTCCAATGTACAGACAAAAGTAAAGGTCAATACAAAAGCAACAAACACATCCAGGATCTGGGAAAGCTGCCCCACTGATACATACACTGGTAAGAAATCCTTCTTAGTCCATCAGAAACATCCCGTATTATATCCAACGATAACCCGTTTTGTGAGCAATGGCTACAGGTTAAAAGAAGGATAAAATTTCTTGCTCGAGCAATAGTTTTGATCTCAAAGGTGACGTGCTCATTGTAAAAGATTGTGTTGATTTTCCATTCTGATAAAGGTGACTTGAAAGAATTTGAAAGATTTTTCCTAAGGAGGAAGTTAATCCCCAGAAATAGAGTGAATGCTTAGTCTTCCCAACATCTACGGTAGTATCACTGAGAAAGGGGTGAATCTTCGTGACAGATGCTAACCAATTAAACAGATGCTAAATTTCCTTCAAAATCTTTCGGGATGCTGTCTTCATACTCCATAGATAAAAAGGAGCACATGTTTTAGAGATCTGCTGGTACATGTAACACTTTTCTGAAGCCTTACCCTTACAGAAGGCATTAGAGATCTAGATGCATTTTCAGTTCATCCATTTCAGAAATGCCAGAGAGGAAATTCAAGGGTAAAATAATCCAGCCATGATCTATAACTCAGAAATGTTTCATCACTTCATCCTTCTCAGCCAATTGAAAGTCTATTCACACTTCCTTCTCACAACTCACAAGCTTACACCAATACAAACCAGCTTCTTCCAGCAGTTAGTCTTCCTTTCCTGCTCCTGTATTATTGATGATTGAAGTTCAACAGTCCTCCAAATCAAGATGTTATCTAGCCTTGCCGTTTCAAGTGTCTCCAGGCTAAAGTCAGTATGGAAGGATTCGTGGAATTGTAATGAGTTGACAACCGACAAAATGATTTCCATTGCTAGCAACATCTGCTGTGTCTAAATTTATAATTAAAATGAAATCATGCATGCAAAAAGAAAAAAATCAATAAGCTTCCATTTTGAGTTTTTCTAACGTTGAAAGAAGTTATTTGATTAACTCTGTTTTAACCTGAACATCTGGCAGCATTATAGGCATGTTATGACACCCACAAAAAAACAACCATAACTCTAAAAATTATTTCCTTTTTCCTGAAACTATAATAGAGCTAATCTAGGATTTCTTTGAGCTATGTGCACTGTGATATCCATCGTGCAAAGATATTGTATGCATTACCACTCTGATTTTCTCTGCCTTAAGCACAGCAGGATTTCTTGGGCAGCAGCAAGGGAACTGCTGGAGCAACCTTCACAAAAATCAGGTGTGACTGAATAGCATCTGCATTCTGGGTACCTGCTATTTTGATGTTCATGTTGTTGTCGAGCAGAAGATTTTCAGCCTTCAGGTCACGGTGCACAATCTTTCGGCCATGGCAATACTCCACTGCCGAGAGGATCTGCCAGAATTTGCGCCTGGCCTCAGACTCACTCAGACGGCCATGGCTGGCGAGGTAATCTGTTAAAATAAAGTCGGTTTAAACAGATTAGACAGCAAGCAGTAACCCTGGAAATTAAGTGATTTCTGTCAAATATACTCAAATGCATCAACTACTCAAAATTTCAGCTGATCCCAGCTTCTAACACATTATTCTTGCATTCTCCTCTCCTAAAGAGTAGGGACAAAAAAGCTGCTGCCTAGTGGAACTGTGAAACTCAACCTTTTATTTCTTCTTTTACGGCTGACTATTCTGATAAATATTTTCACATAACTCCTGTGGAATGAGGAATACTTGGAGTATCTTGCTTCCCCATCACCAGGTGCTTTTCAGCTTCTCATCAATTCCCAGCAGCTTCACGCCACACACCTTCCTGCCCAGCCTCAGCACACTATGTGGTGGCTAAAAGCATTTTTCCTTCGGAAATTAAAACAAATAACCATAAGGTACCCATCCTGACCTCTCTCTTGTCTTCGTTGCATCACAAGCAGAAAGAACATTTTGTTTTCATATTTGATTATGTTGTAAAACTAATGTTAGCCCTGAAACAAATGATAGCTCTGAAGCTGACGACGTCATTTATCCCCAAGAACAAAAACAAGCGAAGCAGCAGCTGTGCGAGTCTTGACAGAAACAGCTTCTACAGCCAGTTCTTTTCTTGCTCTTACAACGCAGAAAAAGCAAAGAACCAGCCATTAGGATGGGTTCAGAATTGCCTCCTACATCCCACAAAGAACGTGGTTAATGGCCAAGGTGCAGAAAATGCACATCGGTGTGCTGGGCAGGGATGACGGGCAAAGGCTGGGCGTTTCTCACAGAATTGTCTAGCTTGGAAGAGACCTCAAGATCATCGAGTCCAACCTCTGACCTAACACTAACCAATCTCCAGCCAATTGCTGCAGCACAACTAGCACTGAAATTAAACAGCAAAACAGAGAGCAAGAAATGAGCTTATGGGATGAATTATAAGAGTTTGGTTATTTTTTTTCCAAGATTAAAAAAAGCAGATTTTGTTTACAAGATGCACAATCGGTGCCCCTTTCTTTCTGTGAGATGACAGAGGGATGTGAGGCTATGCCATGGCCTCCTGCATCACACAAACACACCTCCCCTTGTACAAGTTGATACAAGCTCAGCTTTTAATTGTGAGGACTATTTACTCGTGTACGTAATGTGATGTTATCAGACATCACATACAGAGGTGTTCTGAATGTGCTAATCACGTAGAATGTCCAGTCACGTAACATAACCTGTGCATGGATTTTCATCCCTCTCCCCACATCTATCAGAGGGGCTAGGAGGAAAAGAAATGCAGTCGGGAACAGACTAGCTGGACAGGGCAATAGCAGCTACCCATGATCTACAATATAATGCACTTAAGTCACACATATGATGATCAATGACCCAATAAGCTTTTGGAAAAGCTTGCCTATGGACTGTTGATTTCTGCTTGGATAAATCAGAAAAGACAAAATTAAATTTATATAATCTAATGTTCCTAAAATAAGTTGGTACTTTGGTTCCTAATAACATTATAATGTTGTTACATTAACTTGCAGTCCCACGTTTCATTTCCATGGCAGGTAAGCTTACTCTGTACTCACAGTGAGGTGATGAAGTACAGCCTAATGAGTTACTGTATGAATACTAACTTTCCAAAACACTAAAGAAGGTGCTTTACTGATATTTGGCAAATAAGCGGGCAAAGGACCAACAGGAACGTGAGACAACCAGAGTTGTGCTTTCAGTTACCTGTAAAGCTATGGAAAATTAGCCAAATTTAGCAGAACTGCTTTGGACTCATGTTTGTGCAAGACGACTGGCCTTAGCATACCGCAAAGACATCAACTTTCAGTCCGAACTAGAAAAAATGCAGAGGAACAGCAGTACGAAGATGTGTAGGAACTGTGTCATGGCGGTGCCATCAGGAGAAGATTTCCTCATCAGCTCTGGATTCCTCAGTTCTGCCACAAATGCTTACGTGACCCCGTGAATACCCCGATGCTGTATGGCACACCATGGAAAGCACCCCCGGGGAAGCTGGGCTGTTGTGCACACTGCAACGGGACGTGCAACGGAGTGCCACTGAGCAACACTCAACTACCTAACAATTTTAAATTGGGGATTTAAAAAACACAACTGTGTATCTTTTGTTTCAGCAATTTCACTGTGCTGTCAGCAGTTCTCCTGTGCCATTTCAGCTCTACATCAGCGCGCTGAGCTGTTTGATTTGTTTTGGCAAAGCCAAAGCCTTTCAGATTAGGTAAACAAAACTTTTTTGTATTTTTTTTTTATTTACAGTAACAATTTAAAACCAGCTTATCATTAGTTTAAGAATACACTAACGGCATCTGAGCAACATGAAAAAATATATCAGCAGTGAAACTAGAGCTAATAATTTAACATTAAAAAAAATTGATTGCAATATCTAGGAGATACAGAATAAAACATAGCAATGCAGTGATGACTTGAAGATTGTATCTCACTGCATCACAGAACACCAGCTAACAAATTCCACTTGAATACAGCTAGTGGAGGCACGAAACACTCTCCTTCCCTACTGGCATTACCAGCCAAATCACTGGAAGATTTCACCAGCCTGCAGGTACACGCAGGATGAAGGCAGTACCCTGAAAATGTGGAAGACTACAGCTCGAGTCCCTGGTCTCTGACTGCCTTCCCTCAGCACGGAGTCCTGTCTTGAAATGCTCTTTCAAAGCTAAGGAATACGTGAGGAAAAAACAAACAAACAGCAACAAAAAAAAACCACTGCTTAATACGTTCAAATTCAATGACGCAAAACTAGGAAATTTATGAAATAAGTCTTAAAATAACTGTTTGAGCTGCCACCAGTCCCTTCTAATTATCATTTACGCAAAGGTCCCACGAACAAGACTCATCATTTAGAGACCAGCTGGCACAACCATTTCAGTCTGAATTCAGTTAGCAGGTTAAAACAGCTGCTTCTGCAAGCAGGAAAAAGAACACAACGGAACGGAGGTTTTCGGTCTACCTCTGTTTACTTACAAGGATCTGTGACAAAATCCCTAAGTAAATGATTAATCAGCTCTTCCAAGCTAGTTACGTAACCTCAATGACCCAAAAAGGATCATCGTGCCCAACACGATGCCAAAGCAGCAAGGTAACACAGAATACCTGGTTTTGTTAGGTTGTGTGGTTTGTTTGCTTGTTTTTTTAAGCTAACATCATATTGTTTATGGGCGTTATAGGTGCTCGTGATGTTTTCATTTAAGCTGTTCTGCTTTCTCTGTGATACACAGCTCGTATCAAGCACACTAAAACCAGAAAATACATTTCCAGTAAAACTTCACAGAAGGTGAATGTCAGCTTTGTTGTTACTAGAAGAAAAGTCAAAGGAAGAAATATGCTGTTCAGAGGAAGGGGGCACAAACCATGAGAATTCTTGCAGAAATTAGTAAAACCATGAAAAAAATATTGTCGTTGGATCGTGTAAGACCAACAACCTCGCTGACCTCGTGCTCTTGTACATGACAAGTTCTTTGCTGCTACTTGGGCAATGAGGCAATGCTGCTACTGCGTGGAGCATTGATAATTGAAGAATTGATAGTTCTGAAATACATCGTCACTCATATGGTTTAAATAACCCTTGCAATCATTAATACATCATCCTGTTAATATGCTCAGTAAAACAGGTTTGTTTCAAAGATGTTTTCTTGGGGGATCTCAGTTGGAGTGCAACAAGAGAGACCTCAGCTGCAGTACAATCGTTTCAGCAACCCTCACAAACATTTTTCAGCACTTTGTTCGATCTGATCTACAAAAGCTGCAGATCTAAAAACTCTCCTCAGAGCTTCTAACCTGCTTGGGTCTTAATGCCTTTTCAGCTGGTTTAACTTGGCAAAGCACGAGAACAAACAAAAGCCTGGCAGCAAGGGGAGATCATAATATTTGCAAGCAAAATATCACTCAGTCACAGAGTGACTGACAAATCACATGATGGCAAGGTGAAGTCAGATATCAAAGACACAAACTAAATCACACTGAATGCAAGCCAGCCCTGTAAGCTGTTAATCCATCCTTTGTTAGCAATGCAGCAAATACGTTAATGGACCTAAACTGTCATTTGCTTTCACAGCTTTAGCCTGTCAGGGCTCATTTAGAGCTTCCAAACCGCCTTTAGCAGTAGTCTTGGCCTTGCACTTTCCACCAAGTCTAGCAGCCTGCATGGAATGGGCAATTTATTCTGAAATACGCTACTTTATCTCCTGGTGAAGTAGAATATGCCATGATCTCTCCTAACAGGTGAAGCTGGTGCACACAAGGATACTGTTTGTACATTAACTAGTTTCAAATAGGACAGGCTGGGACACAGGCATGGTGCCAGCTCCTGGATTTCAGCAAGGACTTAAAGGCAGCTGAAATTTGCTAGAGACATCCTGCCATCACAGCTCGAGGCTGGACGCTGGTTGCACACTCACGTGTAGTTCTGGAGCTAGCACCCAGGAGTAACTTAGGTGAAGAGCAAAGCACCCCCTTGTAATTTGCAACTACAGAAATGACAAAGCCTTTATATGCCTTTATAAACATAGTTTGGTGAATCTCATCCTCACTTCATACCCTTCATCTACAAGCTTTAAGTTGTTTGTTTTTTTTCCTCCATTTTTCTGTAGTGAGATAGAAACCAGAAGTCATCTTAGATTCAGCTGGATCCACAGCAGGCAGAAGCAGGACTTTTGCTCAAAAGCAGCTTCCTGTCCGACCTTTTCAGTACCACAGAGTACATCTGTTTACTGGGTAAGTGAAACATGAAGATGGCATCCACTTCAAAACATGACTCAGAGACGTTGTCAAGCACTGGCCAGTGCTTTTCACTCAAATTACTGTCCTTCAGCTAGGTGAACAACTGCGTATGTTTTTTGCTATGTTCTCTCTGCTAGGGAGACAGGGACAGGCTGGAGAGAGCACAGTGAAGCACAATGAGGATGGTTAAAGGACTGGAGTGCCCATCACACGGTGGGAGGCTGAGAGAGCGGAGGGCATTCAGCCTGAAGACCACGTTCAGAAAGGAATTGTATAGCTGTGTATAAATACTTGACAGGAGGAAAAAAAGTCACTTTTATTACCAATAGCCAGTGAAAGGACAAGAGGAACAGACTGAAACAAGGTAATCCCATTTAAACATGTTTTTTTTCTTCCCTCTGTGCATGTTGTCAAATGCTAGAACAGGTTGGCCACAGAGACTGCAGAGTATTCACCCGTGATCCTGTGCAACCTGCTCTGGTTGACCCTGCTCTGAGCCACAGGGCTGGACTAGACATTCCCTACACATCCCTTCCAGCCTCAACTATTTGATGATTTGGGTTCAGTGTAAGACAGGCAAAACATCACTCACACAGTTCAAGCTTAGTAAAGAATGACTATTTGCATATTAGGGGGACACACTGCATTTCCAGTCTTATGAATGCCTATTAACACGAGTGATAATAATGGGTTAGAACTTCAGGTAAGGAAATCCAGATGATCCACGAGGAAGAATAACTATTAAACTAAAAAAAACAGATCCTGTATATTCTTGTCTAATGAGGTTACAATATCCCTCTTTCTAGAGACAGATGATCCTGTGCCAAGGCTAGGACAAAACTGAGAGCTGCTCAAGCCTATTCCAGTCCAGCTTTCCAACTGTGCCCAAAAACAAATGAAATTGTCCACGACAAACCGCTAGGTAAGACTAGGATCTTACAGATACAGACATAATTATTAATACTCTAACAAACGAAAGACATGCCTGAATGTCTCCTTTACGGAGAAGTGTTTCTGGAGAGACTGCAAGGTTATTGTTCACTGAAACGGGACCAAGATTCTGAGAAGCTGAAAATGTAAGTACAGAGGTTTATAGTATCAAATGCCTCCCTAAGGATTAATATTTATGCTGAAAGAGTCTAGAGTAGTTGGAAGACGCTGTTGTCTTTATCTACTGAGCAAGGATACTGCAATATTGCAAAGTACTAGTTACAAGGGGAATCATTATCTCTCTGTCTCTCTGTACTATGGGCACAAGAGTACAGCCTGGCACTAACCCACTGTTCCCTGCAGCTTCTCTAAAAGGCTGCAAGGTCCTCAGTATCTACTGCCCGGTTGCAAAACAGGCTGAAGGTTGTAAGGAACACCTAAACACATTAGGAAAGTCAGCTGTGAGATGAAAGATAACAGAAGTGAGTAGGCAAATATAGTTAAGCTGTTCTTCCAAGGACCATAGCTGGTAATTGAAATGCCTCTTACCTATGCTTTAGTCTCTTTCTCCTTCACATTTCCAGGATGTAGTAGAAAAAAAAGAGTACCAGAAAAGTACATACACAGGTACAGTCACCCTCAGAAAACTGAAGGACAAGATCAAATGAATTTTTCTTAAATGTCAGCCAAAAGTAGCAAATTCCTTTAAATAGTTAAAAGGTCAACCAGACAAAAGTCACACAAGCTGATAGTCAGTCTTGAACTCTTTTGGTCATGTTTACTGCTTTAAAAATACACCTGTAGTGAGCATGCCAGACAGCAGGCAAGAGGGGGTGAACTACTTTCACAGTAGTAGGAAAAAAAACTATCCGAAGCCTTGGATATTCATTTTCCCCTTGCTGAACAGTTGGGTTATTTTTAGGCTTAATAGTCAGCTTCACCCTCCACAGTCTGGATTTTTGTAATATAAAGAAACCCAATGGTCACTAATGAAAAACTAGAGAATTAGCCCTTCAGAATAGGTTGACTGTAATTAGTTTAGCTAACAGTTAATCTGTGTCTCAGCTGTTTAAGAGGCTTCAGGTGAGTGATGCTGAAGGTTACAAAGTGGTGGCTGTAAAGATACTTCAAAAAAAATCAGCAGAAACAGCAAGTTTAAAACTTTGTAGATCTGTAAAGTAGAATAAGCACAACTGAAACCTTTTTTCAAGTATTTTATTAAGTCTAAGGACTTGTTCTTTTTTTTAAAAAAAAAAAAGAAAAGAAAAATGTAACCACATTTGAAGTGCCTAGACTAAAAACAGTATTTACTGCAACAATATTAGCTGGCAAAAGGTAAAATTCACAACTGCTGAGTGCAGAAAACGTTACTGTAGCTATGAAGACAGCAAAGAATATCGGTGTAGGGGATAAAAGTAATCCTGTCCGGGAACCACCAGTCAGCACTATGAACTGATGGGTTAGCAGAACTGAAAAGCCTCAGTGAGGTTAGCACCAGGCTACTCACAGTGATCCTGAAAGTGTGACAAGGCATTAAGGGAACATTCGCCAATCAGTCTACCGAGACCCATCCTGAAGAGCACGCTGTGCTCTTTACAGCACCTCCTGAAAGGGGAAGGTCGGAAGGGACAACTTTATACTCTCAAAAAATTTCTAAATCATTGAGTTTCTCAGAGGAGTGACCACAAAGGTCAACTTCAACTTACTGGGTTTACTCTCTCTCTCTCAGCTCCTTCTGCAGTCAGAAAAGGAGAGGCTCCTGTGGAGGGAGAGTCGAAGCTCTGTAAGGCCTCGCTCCGAACCAGATCCCCGAGAGGCCTCTCACTCCCAGCGGGTAACAGAGGGATCGGCTTTTCAGGTAAAAACTTAAATCTTGCCACAAACCTAGAGATTTTTTTGTTGTTGTTGTTTTAAATCCCCCTCCAGTGCAGTCACAGGTCAGTCAAAGAACAAACCTGAGCACAATAGTTAAATGATGCCAGGAGGCCGATTAACTGAAGTAACAGCAGGTTCCACAGGTTTCTAATCACCTTGCTTTAGGAGAGAAAAAGTAAAAACTTCTAGACCACAAAGACACACAGCAAAACGTTAAAAACTTCAAAGACACTTGGGTACAGAACTGCAGAGGACCATCCCACTGTCTGCGCTGTTTGAAAACTAATGGTGGAAAAGTGAGACTATTTCATACCCCATTAGTCTGGAAGTGACAAATTCAGCACACCCAATGAATGATCAAGATGGGAAAAAGGAAAACATGGTGCAGCTTGAGTCTCCTTTCTACTTCTGTTTATATTTATTTAAATATTTATTTTTCATAAATACTACCCCAGATTTTCTCTACTTCCAAGTTATGTTGAAATTGCCGCGGACGTGATATCCTGCTTATTACAAACAGTCCAAAGATAAGGACCTAAAGGTGGAAAAAAAAAAAAAGAGATAACCCAGAAAACAAAGAAGGGACTTTGAACATTTGATTTGTTTCCATGAAATCCACCCCCGTCCCCCAGTGCAAAAAATGAAAATCAGTCACGCTCCACCTCTTCTGCTCTCCAATCACTAGGGCCCTCCAGGGGGCCCTGGCGGCATTTGTAAGGCAAACAACACACCAGTATTTCAATCTCTTATCCTGTTTTCATTGCATATTATCTCCACCTCTCAAGTTATGGGAAGATGCTACATGAAGTCTGAATCACACATCAGCATGATTGCCTTTCCGTAACAGTAACTGCACAATTTTTCCAAATCAACAAGAACATTAGTACTGCCTCAGACATCTGAGTTCCTCCAGGAATCTCTTTAGATTCCTGTAGGTTTACTCCACAAACAACACGTAACAGTTCATGAGCAGCATGCATCTTAACAGTGCTCTTTCCAACTTCCAGCTTTCCTAGACCTACACTCAAATATTGCTAACAAATAATGTGGCCAAACAAGCTCTAACAGAACGGGACCAACATTTTCAGGATGAGTTGTGCTGGTATTACACTGTCCAAGCAAGAAGATGTACCTGGGAGCACTATTTCTACAGATGAGGTCTCACCGCCTCGTTCACACAAGCCCAAGGGTCACCAGCCTCCAGCTCCTCTCTCTTTGAGTATAATCCCTTCATTGCTGTGTTAAACCCTCAGCTGGTAATGGCACAATGGAGTTTGATCATCAATAGATGATCATACACGGTCGTTAGTCTCCCACTGCACTGATATGATAAATCTATTTGCATATTGCTACATTTTGTTAAATCATGCTAAGCCTAAATAGGCTCACATGACAAATATCCATCTTGTTTCCATCTTGGATGAAAAATTAACTCAGTGTTAAGAAAGACAGGAAAAAGTGAGTCAACTGTACTGTGCACATGCTATGTTGCATTGTGAAATTAAAATCCATGAGTTTTTTTCCAGTTCCAACAAACTCTCAGGTCAAAACCCACTGTCTCACTGTAGTAACTTACTACCCCAGTCACTTTACCTTTGCATCACTCCTGGAAATATACTTCTTGCTATTAAATAGTACTTTAACACTTCTATCTAGCACCACAAAAGACAGGTCACTCTACTCAGTAGGTGCCCAACAAAACCTGACTAATAACCATTTTAACTCAATCTCTCCCCATGCAAATTCATATTTCATCATCTCTTTTGTCATTTTTCAACTCACATTTTGAAGGTGAGACACAACAATATACGTTCCAGATCAAGAGCATATTAATTCCAACTGTACATATTAATTCCAACTGTACAGCAGCTAATTCCCCTTACAGCAAAAATTTATGTTGGAAACTCAAACTGTAATGGTTTTTCCTAAAGTTTTTAGAACTAAATAGAGCAGCAGTGCCAGTTGTCACGTGTTTTTCGAGACAGAAAAGAAAATTACATGCTAAAATAAAAATGAATTTTTGGGCAAAATAAATACAGTTTTCAAATTGCTGAAGTTAAAGCGCTGAACTTAACATTTGAAACATTCTCTTGCTTACCAAAAATTTCTCCATTTTTGGCAAATTCTGTCACAAGGTACAGCATGCTTTTGGTCTCCATCACCTGTTGATGGAGAAATTGTACATTAAGTAAGTTGTAGGAAGAGCAAAAAGCAAACAAAGCCACAATAGTACTTATTTTCATAGTATTCTCTTGGTAAAGAGGTGAAAGTCTGTCTTAGACATCCAATTATCACAATTTTTCAATTTGTTTCTGCAAGTTATCTCAGCAATTTCAAGGGGAGTGTTCACACAGCAGAAACAAACCTACGGAACAACTAGTTATCTGTCTTCTAGTAAATGCACTTCAAGATAAAGTCTTTGGGTACCTCTTGCTTGGTACGTGCATTTACACCACGAACACATTTGCAGAGTCTGGACTGACACATCCTCATATCTTATCCAAAGATAAGAAAAGCTACAAGTACTCCTCAGCTTGCTCTCTCAGCCAAGGCTCAACCAAAGAAAACCATGACGTCCTCCACAGCGATCCTTCTAGCTCGTGCTCGTTGTAGACATCACGTTGAATATTCCCACCTTGCTCTAGCTTACATCGTACCTTTTCTAATTACACACATCAAAGTTTCATCACCAGGTATCTCAAACTCAGCTCTTTCACTAACATCACATTTACAGCTTTCTGTGTATTTCATGCAGATTTCAGATACTTTTCAGTATCTAACAAGGGCAGCCTAGTTGCTACAGTAGAATGAACAAGACCTCAAACGATGTGCTTTCAAAAATGTTAAACACCCATCCAATGCAAATCAATTCCAGAATAGTTGAGTTTGTCTTGTACTGCTAATCTACAAGAAGACAACAGTGCAAACTCTTGAAACAGGAGCAGAGAGGACAAGAAAGGAAAAGACACTGCTAACCATACCTGGTAGAGCTTTATAATGTGTGGATGATCAAGCATCTTCATTATCTGCACCTCTCGGTAGATCTTCTCCAGATTCACAGCATCCAGCTGAGATTTGTCAATGATTTTTATTGCCACCTGCAGCCAAATAGCAAAAGTGAGATTAAAACTCTCCCCCAAATTTATCAGCAGCAAGTGGGAACAACTGAGGACACACAGAAGTGTTTTAAAAAAATAAAAAACTTTATAGGAAGCCTAATGATATCCATTTCTGGGGCCAAGGTAGTCCATTTGAATTCCACAGATGCAAAAGTGGTATTTGAAAAGAAAAACTGATGGCTCAACACAAAGAATCAAAACACAGCGGTCCGGGTATTTTCAACTGTTATATGCTTGTTTTAATTTCAATTAATATGCTATTATAAAGGGACAACTGCAATTCATCCACTCAGGGAAAAACCTCTACGGATACATCTGTCAGTCAAACCTCGTCTCAATTAGTTCAGGAACAGATCAGGGTCCTACTGACTATTTTTAGTCAATATCTGCAAAGTGAATTGCAGAGAGTGACAGCTGGTTAGGAGACCAAACATTTTAAACAGGAAAGAGTAAGAAACTAAACGTGTTTTTTTTTACACCAAGAAGGAGCAAAAATATAGCTGCTAAAAATCACACAAAGGATTACAATACTAAGTATTAAATATAAAATAGTGTTTATTCACCCTGAATATCACATTATTAATGCTGAAGCAGGAGCAAACAATGCAAATCACACAAATGCTTCCAATTATAACTGCATTTCACAAGGTATTGAACTATAGGAGACAGCTGTTATGCAGGAGACAAAATCCACAGGAGGTGAACCTCATTATCTCCAGCAAGGCTGATTATGGACCCACCTGAATTCAGAATTAACTGTTTACTGACTTCATTTCAGTGTGCTTTTCCTTGACAGCCTCCTCAGAGGTCTACTTGTCTAACCAAACCCCCAGAAAAATAAGATTCTGCTATGAGCAAGTAAGCTGATCTAGCCTTGTAGTCAATGAAGAATGCTTGGTTTTAAGATGCAGGATGCACTCCTACTTAGATGAGACGGAACAAGGTTCAGCTTTTCAAATCAAATATTTTTAATGGATTTGTTTTTAAACGATGTTTGATTAATGCAGAATTCACTGCCACTCAGTGAACTTTTTCATCAAAAACAATATGCTTTTTAATGACGCATTAAAGATAAAGCAAAGAAACCTAAAGTTCCATATCCCTCATCATTAAACACTCAACTACTCCAGGGCCTTTATTTTTCAAAGCTTAGCAGTGGACACTTGGGAAGAAAGCACTGAAAATGCTTTTCAAGCACTCCCTACTGACCTCCACCTCCTCCTCCTCCCCAGTTCTCACCTTCCATCCCCACATGACATGCGCCAACTTAGAGGATCCTGATGCCTGATCTTGTCAAAACACGTTTTCCCTTCAAAAAACGTCTCGGAAATGTCTTTGTCTTCTTTCAAAACGTGCTCCTGCCAGCTACCTGTATTTGCAGCACCTCCCCTGCCTGCTCCCGCATGCTGTCAGTGTGCACTGAGAAGTGCTCAGGAACTGTATTGCCCACAACAGGTCCTAAGAGATTTTGCATCTCCTGTTCAAAGTTGGTCTTTTCACTCAGAAGAGAACACCTTTAAAGCACAAAGGTAAACACAGATAACCTGCTTCTGTTCTGACCCGTTACCCTCCTGTCCTGCTCCCCTTCCTTCCAGCTACACCACCTATTTGCTGTCTGATGCTCAGTGCACGCATAAAGCTGGATAATAAATGCCTGCCTTCACCCCCGCAAAGAAACAGGACAGGAGAGGAAGCAAAACAGCATTCATCGGATGGGGCTGTCCCAACACACAGCTCCAGGCTCGCGCTGAGCCTGCTCCCCAGCAGCTCCTCTCCCTGCAGGTCCCTGCGCTGGCCCAGGCAGAGCAGCAAACTGCTTCCTTTTTTGGCCTGACTTCATGCCGTGTGGCAGCAGAGGATGCAAAGCCTCGTTCCTACAGCTTACAGAAAACCCACCACACCCCCCCCTTTAAATCTCCCTAGCCTAACGTAAGATCACACCTAATAAACTGACTGTTTTTTTCCGGGCAGAATTTATTAGCCCGAAGAAATCCCTTTGCTAGAAAGTTGCAAAATATCAAAGAAATCAAAGCAAACCACTGAAGCCAGACCAAGTTCTTAAACATACATCAGGAAATATTTATTAAAAAACAAACCACGTGTCTCATTTCCCCACTTCCTCTAATTTATTTTCTGCTGCCTCTCTGGAAACAACCAGAGACACAAGACGGTTTCTTATTCCTTCTCCACATCTGCCCTGGTTTACACCTGTTATTTGGGTGACCTCCAAAATTAAAAGAAATGGAAACCACTCTTTCTTATTTACAAACCAATGAAAAGATCAATCTGGGGCAATCTTGCATTCCCATCACAAACCAGTAATGCATCTTTCAGTCAAGCAACAAGCCCTCTCTCATCTTGGGTAGATCTGGTGTTCTGGACAGTCCAAATGCCTTCTTCATCAACCTAGTGTAATGCAATAAAATCTTGCTGCCTTGTTCGGTATTTAAACTTTACTGGCACCCTAATTAGTGATTTACACAGCGTCAGTCTTGCTAACTTGAGGCATTCACAGCAGCTTCTTTCTTCACCTCCAGGAGTTGGGACTCGATGATCCTTGTGATCCCTTCCAGCTCGGATATTCTGTTCCTATGATTCTTCACACAGACAGCACGGTGCAGAAACCTTGCCTAAAACCCACAGCACTTAACTTCTGGACTCCCCAGGCTCCGGTCCATTTAATTTCTCCTTCTTGTCACTGAGCATTTTCATTTATGAAACTCTCTTAAAAAGCAAGCAAAAAAACAAAGAGTAACTTAGAGTAACTTTTTCTTATTTACTCTTCTTGCACATCGGAATGCATGCAGTGCAGAGAAGCTAATAAAAGCAAACCTATACAGAACTGCAAATAAAAGGGGCTTGGTCTACCGTGGAAGAGAAAAAAAAAAAAAAAACACACAACAGTGAGACTGCAAAGTAATAAATTAAAGAGTTTTTTGGGCAATTTGAAGCAAGTAACAGCAGCCCATCCTCTGTGGCTCTTGCTGAACAGAGCAGGCTGGGGGGGGGCTGTGCAGCTTACAGTTTGCTGTTGCCACTTTTTCCATCGAAGCTCGACTCCCATCACCTCACCCTATTGAAGCAATCTAGCTTTGCAAGTACACAGACTCTTGGCGTTTCTTCCAGTATAGTTTGGCACTTCCACAGTTTGCTCTTAAATTTTAAGTATTCCTTTTACTGAAAGTATAAATATTTCAAATACAGCCTGTTACCACTTCCAAGCCGGTCTCCCGATGGCTGTTGCCAGCTTTCTCCAGATACCACGCACAACTCGGAGCGCTGCAGCTCCCAGCTCCTAACGTCCGCAAGGAGTTCCAAGCAGCTTTTAACTTTGCTGGCCCAGATTACAAAAGTATCTATTGCCCCAGAAAAAAATTAGATAAAACTCATTTCTCCTTCTTCACTTTTAAAGATTGAATACTTCCACTGGACGGCTCTCTATACATAAGGGCTTAGATGTGTTGTTTATCCACCTTAGTTCAACCTCAAGTATCTGAAATAATCCCAAGCACAGTTCTCCCCTAAATCAGGAATACGTTATTTGAGATGCAAGAGGAAGTCAAGCAAAATAATGAAGAGTAAGCCATACTTGCACTTGAAATAGGGTTTTAATTAAAACAAAAAACACATTAGAGCAAACCGCTTTTGCCTTATAACGTGGAATTATTTGGTACTATTAAGCAGTTGTTTTTTGAACACACAGGAAAAGCATGTGGCTACTTGAAGGAAAAAAAGGTATTTGCAATCTTGGTACAACTCTCAATGTGCATATTATGTACATGCACACAGCAGCAGGCTTCTGTGTGAAAAGAAGCACAGGAGCAGCTGGCACCGCTGCTTCTGCAGTCAAATGCAGATGAGATATCTCAGCCTATTCTCAATCTTCAGCTCTCATGCATCTTGTCAGGTCCCTAGGAGGTTTAGAGAAAAAGCACTTGGAAATACTTAAAATCCAGCCACTTCTTCACAACGCCATGGGAAGGAACAGTGCATTCAGCAGCAGCGGCTCATTTTTGTCCGTAATCTCAGCTGTGTCACGATGACAGGAAAAGGGGAAGTAATTCTTAGAGGTGGAGAAGCTGCTTCAGGATGGGGAAGAGTTTCCTCAATGAAAAGTGTGTTTTCTTCCTGAATATACATCTTGCTAACAACTACCAGCATATTAGAGATGCTGTGGCATCACTTTGATCTTCTGAAAGCAATGCACAGAGACTGACTGCACGTAGCAATGAATTCTCATTTCTCTGCTATGCTCAATCATTACCTCAACACGAATAAGCCAACTTAGCACATGCCAGATTAAGGACAGTTACACAGATTCTGTGATTCTAGCATTTATTTTTATTTATTTTTTAAATAAAAGTTATCACATCTCCTAAAAAGAAAACAAAAAAGTACAACCAAACATGACATATGAATATGTACTCCAAGACAACTTCAAGGTCACTGAAGAAAATGAGAAAAGCAGAAATTCTGCTAGGCTGTTCCTTCCCTTCTCTTCCTCCCTTGCCCATTTTTGCTGCTTAAAAACTTACGAACGCTGCAAAGACATGCTTGAACATTATTCATTTTTAATTTAGAAAAAAAAAATATTAGGGATAGCACACACTTCCTTCCCTCTTTTGCTAGAGAGTTAGCGAACTGGAGTTTGCTCAACCCTCATCTGGCATCTGGGAACTGAAACTGTCAAGCAGCAAAGCTGCAAGGCTTGTTAGAAGAAAGTTGCTCTGTCCTTCAGCTGCTCCAGGTTTCAATTTCCGTTGGTTTCACATCATCCATCTACCTCTCTTACTAGTCTTTCCAAGAACATCCCCCTAACATGGCCTGACAAGTTAACAGACAAAGTTTGTCCACATCAGTGTAAGCTTTAAGGTTCACCCAGGTTAGAGAAGTTCAGACTTGAGTTGCTAACCCAATGCATCAGAGAAGTAAGAGGCATTGGAATTAGCAAGTGTCCTTCCGCAATCTGGAGCAACTCCAGTTTGCAACAGCCAAGGGTTTGGCTACCAGGAATTTGTGTAGCGTTACCTGCCGGAGCTGCAGCCCGGTGTACCTGCGGGGCTGCTCTGCTCTGCCTGCACAAACGCTTTCCTCCTGTGCCCCTTGCGACACATCCACAGAGCCCACGGCTGCAAACAGATCTGTACCCGGAGTCTTTTTTGGCAATGGCTTCATTTTCCCACCGAATTACTCCACTAAGCCAAACTGCTGGCTGCACAGTGCAGGGAGCTGCTCTCTCTACTTTGTCACTCCCTTTTACACGTTCCTCGCACGTAAACCAGCCTCCTGTCTGCTACCAGGAGCTGGGATTTCTCAGAGAACAGCATGAATCACCCATAACGTAACATAGCTAAAAGCATCACTGTGCCCCGCGAGGAACTATCAGTCGGAAGGGTTTAATTTTCATTTGAGAGGCAGCGGCCAGCACTCTCCTGGGGGTGACAAACCCCAGGGGATGTTAAGTGCAGAGCTCAGGGGTGGAAGTGACGTAGTTCTCCCATGCAGATCATTCTCAAAGACTTGCCATCATCTTTAAAGTGAGTTGCTTTTTGCTACCTTCACCTATTGGCAACAGCAAGCAAAAGTCTCTTGCTACCATTCATATTTCACACCTCATCATATTTCACTAGAAGCAAACACACACCTTCCTCAACTTTATGTTTCCGATCATTTATGTTGTCTTTTCTTAGTCTCTCCTCCTTCCAAGGAAAAAAAAAAAGTTGCTTATTTGTGCATGTTTCGTTAACAAAAGTTACTCTGAGATCACAGGATTTCTTGGCAACGTGATAAATAAGCATGGCAGGAAAACACGTGTCATTAACTTAAATGGCAACAAACACAAACAGGCAGCAAAGCAAAGGTCATATTCAGCCACGCAGTCCCCTCCGAAGCAGCCAGCATAGTCTGTCATTAAGGAGGGTCACTATAAACATGTATTCAATCCCCCCACTTTTGTCAACTTTCACCCTTCTGTTTGACTATTTAATCATGTAGTTTCATTGTTGCATGAATGTAGGATTCAACCTGCAGTTTCTGAGATTGTATGCACACAAGACAGGGTAGGAAATGGGGTATCTCTTGCTTCAGGCCTGGTTTCTTTTTATTTTGACCTATGTTTTGCTTAGATTTCCCATAAAGAGGATGGATTCTTTACACACTGCCTAAATTATGACCTTTCAAGATAGTAAATGCCATCTTTTCTTTTAATCTGACAGTTACTAGCTAGTCACAGTTATGTAAAAAACCAAGCAAATATATTTTCATATGTCAAAGCCACCTAAAACACGGTTTCCAAGTACCCACAGTAAAAGGGCCAAACAACAAACAGGCTTGGGATTCGGGCCGTTCAAACAGGAACATTCAGGAGGACCTCAGACAGTGGAAGAGCTTCTTTTAAGGACTTTCTGAGCAGGTCTCAGAGCAGCACACTGCAGATCTCCCTGCAGTACGGACCTGAGGGTGAGTTCGTGCCAGAACCTAAGCAGCTACATATTATTCCGCTGGAACTTTAGTAGAGGCTGTCCTACTCTGCACACAGATGAACTGAAAAGTTAGCAACTCAAGAAACATAAACTACAGCTTAGAACAAGCCTGGAATAGGAACAGTCTTCCACCAAAAACAGCATTAGCAGGATTTGTACTTTCCTACGTGTGCAGTCAGCTAACACTAAATTAAGTGAGGTTGGCCCAATCTTGAAGCACTTATTTGAAGTAGTTCTTGGCTGGAATAAGTTTCCCCTGACATCACCAGAAGTGCTCTTGATAGGGTTCCTCTTCCTCAAAGACCGTGTGAATACTTCCAGCAACTACCTCGGCTAAGCTCCAGGCAACGCGCTTGCACCTCCGGCTGCAGAAAGTCAACGAAGCTGTACTGAGGAACGGAAAGACCTGGATGCAGACCCCTAACACGGGCAAACCTGCTGTGAAAATGGTGCAGAAAAAGCTGCAGACCAGAGCCTTGGCTCCTCAATAAAGGAAAGGCGGTTGACAACACTCAAGCTCGCACTGATCGGGATGCACGGGAATTCAGCGGTCTGTTAAGGTGCAGGTGGGGAAGCCAAGCTGGATTGGGGAGCTGTTAATCGCCAACAAGCAGATGTTCTAAAACGACAACTCAGACTCGGGATTGAAGTTTTTATACCCATCGCACAGCCTGCCTGGGGGCCGCAGAGTAAACAGCCACCCCCAGCCTGCAAGCCAAGCCCTTGGAAGTTGGGCATGTGGCAGCCAACTCGGCACGGAGCGCCCCAACGCCGCCAGGTCTTTGCTCAACTCCCGAGGAAGGATTTAGGGGCGATTACCGCGGCGTTGGGCAAGCGGAGGAACGAGAAACTCAATATTTGGGATGCGAGGCTCGGCCGCCGCGGCAGGGCGAGAACAACGTGTTTGTTTTTGTTAGAAGTCCAAACCAGGGGCGTTTTTTATTGCTGCGAGGAGCGAGCTTACCACCTCAGCGCCCGGTAACCGGCTCCTTGCGGGTGTTTTCCCATTATTGACCTCAAAAAAACGGGATTTGGGGGTTTTGTTTGCTCCCCAACCCCTTCCCCCCGGTGCAGGGCACTGCGGGCAGCCCTTCCCAGCACAGCACCGGGGCCGGGGGGCGACCCCAGCCGCTGCCTCGCCTGTCCCCCTCCGGGGGTCGCACAACGGCACCGGAGGGGACCGAGCCCCACGGGGGGCACCGAGCCCGGGGGGCACCGAGCCCGGGACCACCCGGAGCCCCCTCCCCAGGCCGCGGGGCTGCAGGCCGCGGGGGATACGGCTGCGACCCGTCCCCGGGGGTACCGTGAGGGCACCGGGAGCACCGGGGGGGACACCGAGAGGGGCACCGGGGGGACACTGGGGGGGTCTCCGCTCACCTCGCTGCGCGTGATGCGGTGCCTCGCCAGCTTGACCACGGCGAAGTTGCCTTTGCCCAGCGTGCCCTCGATGTCGTAGAAGCCCACTCGGACTGCCCCGGCCCCGGCCACGGCCCCGCGGGGCAGCGGCAGCAGCGCAGGGGGCGGCCGCCGGGGCTCGGCCATCACCATGCTGGGAGCGGCGGCGGCGGCGGCTCCGGCCCGGCTCCGGCTGCGGCCCCGCGGCCCCGCCCCGCCCGGGCCCGCCCCCCTCAACCCCCGGCCCCGCTCCCGCCCCTCTCGTCACGGCCCGCGTCAGCCCGGGCGCGGCGTCGCCGTGGCAACCGGGGCCAAAATGGCGCCGGGGGGGGGAACGGGAGGGGATAAGGGGGAATGGGGGAATTTGGCCTCATGTGGGGGCCCTCCTGCAACGTGCCTCGCCGTGGTATCGCTGCTGTGTGAAAGCACCGTGGGGTTGCCGCCCCGCTCAGCCCCCACATGAAGCCCCGGTGGGGACTGAGGGGGGTTAGTCAGCCATCCACCCTTCCTGGTGGTGATGGATGGGGATGTGAGCAAGCTCCCAGTAATCAAGCTCCCCATAATCAAGCTCCCCGTAATCCTGCATGCACCAAGCATGATGCAAGCCCGGGCTGCTGCTTGTGAAACCTCCCTCCTGCTCACCTACCTGACAACGCCTCGTGGCGGTTCCAGAAACCCCAGCCACCAGCCACTCAGTCATGCTAGCACGATGAAGCTCACGATGCTAAAAGTAGCTTTTTTATTCTAAATCCCTACATGGTGCTGCTCTGTACCACCAAAAGAAGGACAAAATATTGCCTGGTTCCTGTTCACACTCACATATCCATACAAAATCTTACTAGTCAAAAGTTAACTTTATTGCCGCCCGCTCTAATCCATGTAAAACTTGACAACGTTGGCCCAGTATCAATTATAAAATATTTTTCATTTGCAACAGAAAACTTTGTTTGCAGAAACTTTCTCATGCCACACAGCATAATGTCATTTCTGGCCTGAAAAGTCGGGTTGCAAAAGCATTTCTTCATGCCGCTGCTGGAGGAACGGCAGTCACAAAACCACTCTTTGTCCAGAGCCACTAATGGCTTTTGCTGTGCTTCAAAGAAGGTAATTCAAGTGCTCCTCGGAACAAAATATTTTTTTTCTTGGACAAAATAAGAGGAGCACGTCCAGGCAATTTTCAACAGCCGACTGACAGCAACTGTAAAGCACATTTGCCCTCTAGTGGCTGCTGCTTCTGCCACATAACACTGCAGCTACGGTGCTCTGCTAATTCCAGATGTCAAAGATCAGAAAATTACCTTTTCCTCACCCAGGTATCGCATTAGAACAAAAGCACTGCAGATGGATAAGTGAAGGATAAGTGAAGGAACGCACACTTCGCTGCCCAGTAACATTTTATAGTGTGAGGGGAAACAAAACGATAAAGGTTTGAGATAAATCTCCAGGGGGGATTAGGCACATAACCCAACACTACCCTTCAAAGTTAAGTTTAAATTCTCTTAGTTGGTTTATCCTTGGTGTCATTTTAGGAATGGATTTCAGCAGTGAGAATGAGAGTTTAATAGAATAGATTTAAACAGAGAAGCAGTTTCCTTGTATATCCCATTAAGGCTGTTTCATGGGAGATTTTCCTTTTATCAGGATTGAAGTTGTAAATGCAACTCACATTCTTGCAGACCCAACACTAGCAAGCACTCAATGCCAAAGAAATGATACCACCTATCTGTATTTCTACAGGCAAATGCTTTTAATTTCTGTTTTTCCTTTGTGCACAAGGTTACGTGCCTAACAGAGGTTAGAGTGGCCTGTGGTATACAGAAACAAAGCCAGGTTAAGAACCAGCACTGCCATCAATACCTAAAGTGGTGGATTAGATGCGTGCATTCTTACTTTCTCCTAATTCCAGTTCAGTCACTGGGTGGCATCACTTCTGGCAGAGTCTGTAACCTTAGGCCACCTTTCCGATCTGTAAAATGGGGATAAGACACAATGCTAAAGTATTCCATTTTCTCCCTAGGGCCAAACTGGTACAAGACATCGTTCATCAGCAATGAAACTCCAGTGTGTTAGAACGCTGAATAACCTCCACAGTGACTCAGTGGAAAAGCCATTTCTTGGTGCTTAAAATAAGCATAAGAATGCTTCACCATCAGTAAGACATGTTCCAGGCAAACAAACTGCTGCGAGAATGTCATGTGCATGTTGAAGAATTTATAAGAAGAGAAATCAAGGAGACAGACTTCTCTGGTAAGTTACAAGTGCTGGAGTATCCAGCAGCTGATCTTTAAAGTGTTCTTGTTTTGTATTTTAATTTCAGTGTCAATTTTCCTTGGTACCAATAGCAGGCTGTGTAGGGGATTAAGCCACTGACAATAATAAGAGTTGTATTCAAGGAACTGCAGTTTATTACAAGCTGCTTCGTAACAGATTAGGGCAAAATTGTTCCAGATGGGAAAAGTAAAGCTGGCCAGAAAAGTTTATGGCACCATGTAAAGCAGAGAGAAAATTTCTCCCTATGATAACTCAAAAGCTATGCAGTTTCCAAGTACAAAAGTACACTTTCTCAAGAAGTTACTATGAATGCATTTCAAAAAGAGACAAATATTACAGTTAACTCAATTCATCAAATTTTAGAGGCACTGGCAAGAGCTGATTTTTGGAGGAATGTTAAGTTTTGCGTATCTGTCACTCCCAAGCCATCTCTTTCCACAAGATCTGTTTCGTGGTACAATCTGGCCACAGTCGCATAAAAAACAATATCCCCAGAGAAACAGCAATGGGACATGGGTATTTCAAAGAATTTCAATTACCCTCATTTCAAAAAGAACTTTTTTTTTTCTCATCACAATCAGCTGTTCTGCACAGAAGATAGATTTTTATTTATTTTTTTGTTTTTTTTTTTTTTTTTTTTTTTTTTTACAATGAATTCAGATAGGAGAGAAAACACTCATACTTCTGCTTACCTTTCTAATCTCAAAATCAGACAAGATCCCTGAGGTGAGAAAAGTAGTGACTGTGATTGGAGGCCATGGACATTAACTTCCAGCGCAACACAATTTAAACAATAAAAGCCCTCTGAAATGTAAACTGCGTGCACAAAATAAGGAAAGGACATAAATAGCCTTACTCGGCCCCATTACTAATAAAACACTAATTTGGGTCACTTATGCATGACTTAATACCTACTTAATCTATCTCTGCAGCGAAGTAGCTGGCCTGACTTCAGAGACACTGAGCACATGCAGCTGAGTTTGCCTGACTTTGGTAAGTCAGCAGCTCAAAGACTAGGGCACACATTTAGTTGCCAAAATACGGCTTTACATGTTTACACACCTAAGCTCCAACATCTGGCTTGAGGTTTTTTCTCTCATTTCCTGTTTTTCAATGCCTAAAAGATGCTTAGAGCCTGCCAAAAGGGGGGAGGGGTGGGGAGAGACAAAACACCGAGGCTGCTGGACTAGAAGTGGATACACACTCAATTGCTTAATAAAAAACACTGATCACTGCTTTAGAAAATCTGAAGATTGGTAGCACCCGGCAACTCCCCTCCACCAGGATTTTGCTGCCCAGGAGACATGGTTAACTGGATATCATTTTCAAAACATGCAGAAGACTTTTTTTTTTTTTTTTTTGAAGAATTACTTCTTTGTTTCAAGGCTTGATGCTGTACCACTGCCTGCTGAAGGAGCAGCTTCAGATTGGCACACACACCATTATGCTGCAGGTATGCAGGAAAAGTGTTGTGCACAAAACCCTTGCCTATAACATTCAGGAAGTGGGAGAAGCAGTTGTGGCAAATGACCGAAGTATTTCCACGCTTGCAATACACAGCAATAGCACACAGTCCCAAAAATGTCTTCCTGAGTATTTGTATTGGCAGAGCATGCTCACAGCCACGTCCTGCACTCAGTTCTGCTGTTGTTTCAGTCCCGCAAAACACTTTCTGCCAAAGCTTTTGGCACATCTTTGCTTCCTGGTGGCCTGTGCAAATCGGTTTTGCTTCATTTTCCTATTTATTTCCATGCAATGAGGAACAAACTTTGAGCAAACTCTGTCAAGAGCTAAAATCATTTCAGATGCTTCACTGTTTGTAAGCAAAACCACACTATCAAAGTTGGGAATATTCACCTGCAGAGCAATAGGTGGATAATATTTGTGTTCCTGCTTGGCATGCCTTATTTGCTTGGTCATTCTCCTTCCATTACCTGGTCTCTAATGAAAGAACACAAAAGACTGATCCAAAACCTGGAGTTCAGAAAGCCCTTCAAAGTTCTTGATGTAAAGCAAGACAAAGCAGCTACAATATTCTATGATCTATATGTTCTGAATATTTTTGGCCTCGGTAACCATTTCATAGCATCAAGACTGCCTCCATCTGATCCTTTCTTTTAGCTCTGCATTATATTCTTTATGCCCTCAGATGGAACTCACCCAGTAGAAGCCTGGCACCTCACCACATCAGATCTACTGTCCGTCACTGTGTACACAAGGTATCCCAGACAAGGGAAATAGTCTTAATTAAAACATTCAACCAGGAAAAAAAAAAAAAGATTAATGGAAATCTTTCCTTGCCACGCTATTTCAGGCTCTTAAATACGAGTGTTTGGCTGAGAAATGACCAAGAATTACACAACAATTTTCACAACTGCTTAAGACCCAACTCGGTAACTGAACTAAAGATTTAACAGGGCTATAAAGCTTGAAAATTTCCCTAAAATCATAACACTAAGGATAAACTTCAGTGACTAGTAGTTCCTACTGCAGTAAATACTGTGTTCAGAAGTTGTATTCTTGAGATCTATAGACAAAAGTTTTGTTGAAAAGCTGATAATTGCAACCAATACTGAATAGCAGATTGTTTTTATTTTTTTTTAGTCTGGTTAGGTAAATGGGAATTTACTATTTTTATTTAGCTTATGAAAAGGTTGAACATGATCCAACAGAATAAAAACATGAATTGCCATATGCAGGGTCAGGTACCAGAACTGTTCAATCAAACCATGTCTTTAATCCAAAGTTTTTAATACCTAACGACTTAGTGCAGACACGCTTCAAAATTGCTCCACAGATCTGCTGGACAAGAAAAATTAAAATTCTGGCAATTATAAGGCCTTATTACTGTAGTCTCAAAATCAGTTTGGAGTCGCTCATTTTCCAATTCCAAGCATTCCTGAAAGCCTGTGAAATGCTGTTATTTTCATTTTCCGCATGGAACCGAGGCACTGGGTGGCTAAGATCAGAGACAGTATAGAACTGAATCCAAGTGGCCCCAAATACATCAGAACGTCCTAACTGCTTTTTCTTCAATGCAGATGTCCAGTTTCCCAGTGTTTGACATGGTTGTGTGACACTCCCACTTCTCTCTCAGTCCAATGGGATACGCTCAAATGAAAACACCAGTTAAGAAACATCTCCATTGCTGGAGTAATTGAAAACAGAATAAGCGCAGACAAAGCAAAATGAGCTGCTTTACTCAAAGCTGAACATATTTGCCTTCAGAATATATTAAAGATGTATGAAACAGCTGAGACATCAGAACAGACAGAACAGAAATGTTAATGGCCTAACCTCACAAAGCTTTCTACACACACAGCTATGAGCATGCAAAGATTTCCAGCAAAAATCTGTGCAGCTCTGAATGCAAGCCTCCGAGCATATTCCTGACTTCAGTATTAACAGCTGGACTCAATTCACATAAGAAACTCAGGCTAGTTTTGTACTTAAAAAAAATAATAATCCAGAGGCCATACTGCTATCAGTATAGCATGGCCACTGACTTGGCCTCAAAGTCTGCAGAACTTGTGCTCCAAATCCCACACATTCATTTAGCACTGGTGTGTTCAGGTAAGGACAAACCTCTTTAAAAAGCAGAAGAGCAAAACAACACGGTGTTGTCTGTCTATAGCCTGGAGCAACTGGGGAGCAGAGGAACGGACCGTGCCTTTTTGTTTCAGTGGGGGTCTTAGTGTATTTTCAGTTTTGCAAGCTTCATACCAACATCAAACATCTTACAGAAAATAGTTCTTTATGCAACTAGTGTGCTTATTTGATACATCTCAATTCCCTTCCCATTCCCTTGAAATTTACACATACTTCCAGCTTCCCACAAGCTAACTTTTACAGTTGCATTCAGCTAAAGCAAGGCCATATCCAGCAGCACATGGGATTTTGCCTTGAATATATTCAGCTCAATACATTGAGTTGAATTTATGTTTTTATCCAAACTCCTCTGCTACTTCACTGCACTGACAAACGACTTTGCCGCAGGAGTTCGCTGCAAGTTCCTGTAGAGATTGTTGTAATACGGCCTTACTTCTGAGACACAAACATTGATCTGACCATGTCTTGTGAACAAAACACGTCAGAAAGACCTAAGCAAAAACAAGTTAATTATGACCCCAGGTTGTCAGCACTGCTCCCGAGCCCGCATTCACAGTCTTTCTTCTCAAACATATACTGTGATGCTCTTTACTACGTGGCATCACAAATTAAAAGCCTGTATGGGTGATGCTGCTATGTCCTCCTCCTAATGCACTGAAAATAAATCTTTGATTTGGAAACCTTTGAACTTTTTTTCAGGAAAATTCTCATTGCACCTGAGTTTATATTTAGTTATGACAGCTATACCTTATCATTCATTTCTACTCCTTCAAATGTGTGGAAAATACATGTAGATACCTAACATGGCTTCAAAACAATGCCTTGAAAACTATGTTAAAATACCATTTCTTCTCCCACTTCATGTGGGAATTTCATGAACAATCTCCTTAGTACCTCCCCTTGATTTTTTAATCTACATACTGGAATACATTAAGCCCCTGTAAATAGACAAGAGTTTATGATAACTGATTAGCACAATACTGTAGTTTGCCTATCAAAAATACTACTTTTAATCCAGTTTCATGTTCACCTACCTCTTGAAAAAACTATTTGTATGGAGACTAACACCAGGATGTCAGTCTTTGGGGAATTCAGTATAGGTCTCAGGCCCAAGGCAGCAAAAAACCCTCCAACTGACTATTCCTTTTACAAGAAAGGAACTGCTATTTGTCACTTAGGTCAAATTAGCACATCTCTAGACAGCTAAGTCGACTGCAGTAGTTTCCAATAACAATTTCCAAGACCAGAAAGCTTTGGAGTACTCCACTCCAAAGCTCAAGGAAGAGCATGAAGTCCCCTGTTGCTTGCTTGGCAATTCCTTTTTGCAGAAAGATTAAGTGAGGGGACAACTTAGCCTTGCACTTACTGAGATTCTTTCAAAATCAACTTAAAGGTGCAAGTAACACAGTTCTGTGCTACGACTCATACACGCTACCTTGGCAGTAAGAACTAGGAGGAAAAGCAGTAGAAACCACAGTGCTCCCCTAGTGAAGTGCCTGCCAGGGTCATATAGAAGCCACGCAGCTGGGACAGGCTGGCATAGGAAGAATGACCACCCTGCAACCACAGCAGCTCCCTTTAGGACACCTAGGAAAAAAGCAAGGTGTGCCCAGTGATTGACTTTTGACTTTCAGTGCCTCTGAAGATGTGCGGGTCAGTTTAAATAAATAGGTATTTTGTATTGTTCTTTAATTTCAAGGACATTAATACTTTCTTCTTTGGAGTGCAAGAAGTATCAGGACTGGAGCTACTGCTGGGGCAAAATGGGGGTTTGATGCAGAGCAAGATACATAAATACTTTCCAGTTTGGATCTTTAAAACCCATATTCTTTCAGAGAAAAAGAAGAATACAGGGATGGTGCAAAACCTGTGTACCTCCCATATGCTATCTTTCAAACAAGTGCATGGGGAAGGCAGGTTAACTTGTGTTGACATTCACTTTGTCATCCACATCTCAGGCTTTTTTTGTCCATTTCCTTAATATCCATAAATCTCATTCTCCACCCAGGCTGATTCCTTGCTCCTCCCCACACGATCTCCACACAGTTCATAGATGTCATTGGTCACAAAGCCACTTTCAGTACTAGCCAACGTCACAAAGCCGCTCGACGTGTTCATTGCCACATCATCATAATCCCTGGAGAGGCTGTCGAGCACCTTCTCTTCTTGTGTGCGGAAGGAAGAGTTCTTAATATCAGGCCTGGTTCCAGCCAGATCTGCTTCGGATTGCTTCTTGATTACTTTGTAAATCTCCAGATTTGGACTGTTCCTCCTGTGGTTAGAGAGCCAGGCATCTTCCTCCTTGGGGCTTGCTTCCATTTGTTCCCTTCTCCTGAGGGATAGAGGAAAGAAGACAAGTCTAACATGTTCTTTTACAGAGGCAAACAAAACTATACCACACCTCTCTTAAAATAATCTAAAGATGACCCTTCAGGAAAGCTGACATTCCGAGCCTGGACTCAGGATGACATTCGTTACTACTTAGAGTTCCAGGTGTGTGGCACACAGAGCTCAAGGCTGACACCCCCAACACTACAACCACCATCCCCACCAAAGGGACTATGCACCCAGGGAAAGCAAGAAGAAATTGATCGATATTATTTGCTCCAACTACACACATCCTCCTATTTCTATTAGGTTTTCACTTTTGAATGGGATCTTCTGATATTTCAGATCTCTTCTTTATTAAAGAAGCTTAAAACAAAGTGATTTTGAATGGTTAGCATTTACATTTTTCCCTAACTACTGTCTATCTGTGAATAGAATAAAATAACACTTTTTTTTTTTTAATTTAAAATGTTATTCATAAGTAACTTGGCCTGGAGAGTCCATGCTACTTTTTTTTTTTTCCCCCCGACTGAAAGCAGTCAGCTCCAGAGCATCTGACAGAAGTCTGTAGCTAGCTGTAAAATTATTGCCAGGACAAGATATCACAGGTTCACTTATTACAGAACAATGTCACTTGCCTCTTTGCAAAAATCCAAAAACAGAAGATGGCTGTAATGACCATCAGGAGAAGCAGCACAGGAATGCTGGGAATGAGGATGTAGGCAAGACTCTGAACAGGTTCTGGGGTAAAAATGAGATTCCAGCTTTTATTCACTTCTAGTTGCATTTCACACACACAGAACTACATAGAAAAATTAAGTTACACAAGGCAGCACCATCACACCTCAATGGATTTCTAGTCTTGTTCATAATCTAGTATTTTCTACACCCTTGCAAAGCCAGCAACTCCAATAGACTGATCATCTCGTAACACAGGTTAAAATAAAAATAAACTCAAACCCACATGATGAGAAACTAACCCGTATTCTGTCTCACTGTGACAAGGCAACAGCAGTGCGAGTTAGGGATATGCTGGCTTCTGAAAACTTACAAGGCAGAAGTTTCCAGAGACTGGAGTGTTATGATCTGTGAATTTGTAGGGGAAAGTCAGCATGGCAAGAACGAATAGGAAGTTTTTAATAGTTAATAATAAGCTTACTAACAAAATATTAACAATTCTGACCTTCAAGAGTGATTCAATAAATTTAAAGTATCTTTTTCAGACCTTAGGTACTTTGCTGTAGACTGGGAGCATTTTGGTAGTGAAAGCAATCATTGAAGGTTTGTACTGGAAGAGAGTTGCAGGAAGGTGTCCCCTTCCCCCTTGAGATGCAGTTGCCTAAATTCAGGCTTCTACATTTAAGGTCAAACACTTCAAACTGAAGTGCTGAGTGTTTGCAGCCACACGTGAGATATGGGCCTGCAGAGATAGAGAGAGACCATGCCAGGTGTTGAATGAGCAGCGTACCTTTGGCTTCTTTAACTGTTACATTAGCATCTTGCTTATGGCGTTCTTCTGGGAATAGCGCATTGAAAGGCTCTGTTGTGACATCTGGAAAGAAGCGTCTTAGTTAATATTGCAGGTGTTATTTGCAAGCAAGCGCTTAAGAAACATAAAAGATGAGGGTGAAAGAGGATGGGAGAGACTGCCAGCTGCCAAGTGTAAGGTCTACTGGTGCCCTTCTGCTGAGCTTTCTGCAGCGTGTCCAGTAGCCCCAGGTACTGCAGCAACAGCAGGACCACGACTCTGCAGGCTGGGTTACAGAATAGATTGAGGGACATGCAAACCACAAGGATGCCTCTTGCTCATGGGGCATGCAGTCTGTGAGGGTCCTTGACAATGAACATTAACAAAGGATTTCTACTCAAAATTAGTACAGTGTTAAAAAAAGCCCTAAGCAAGTATCTGTAACTGACCTCTTGGAGAGTTCTCAATTGGAGCAGTTGTTGGCTTCTCTAGAAGAAAAAAAAAAAAAAAAAGATAAGTTTCTTGTAAGTTTGAGTAGGGACACCAAGTGTACAGAATATTGTCCAAGCAAGCACCCTTTTTATGTTCTCTCCCTCTCAGGCTCCATTTGAAATCTCAAATATTTTTTAAAAATCTCAGAATTCATAAGTCGCAAGGCAAGTACCTACAGATATTAGATACTGAGATTGTTTTTACATCAATACCATAATCTCCTCATACCTCCTCTTGGGAACTGGGAGCAGGTTGTTTTTTAAAACAGAATGACTCATTACCAAGAGAATATTTGCAAATGAAGTTATTTTTCATGTTGCATCTGTCGTCATTCCATTGAAACATGTAAGGACCTCCAACACCTGGTGGGGCAGATGGCTGATGGTACATCACAACACAGATTTCACTCCCACAGGATGGCTCATCTACATACCAGTTCCTAAGAAAACACAACAAACATATCAAGTAAGACCTGAAGTCTCTTTCCATGATACTGCAGAAGCCCTGCGAGGCTGAGGAAAACTCAGAACTTTGACTTTCAGTGCACACTGTCAAAATAATTTTACTTTCTGGCCTCAGTGCCCAATGCCTACAAAACTGACATGCAGTTAATAAGAAAATGAAATAGGTAAGACAGAATCTTACCTAAAACTAGGAAACTGCTAACATAAAATGAAGATTTTTTTAAAGACAGGCTGTAAGAAACTTCACCACTGGAAAACTTGGAAGGCCTTTCCACACGGGATGTAGGAAGTAGGCTTCACTATCTAACACTCTATAATATAATCATTACTGAAAAGGCATTTTACGCATCTCTAAGAAGCACTTCTAAGGTTATATATCCTGATTTTGAAAAATGTTCAATACCCACTAATTTTGGAACAAGCAATATTCTGCATGCCAAGCACTTCTTGGAAGCTGATCTTATACCGTAGAAATACTTCCAGATATGCCAAGGTATTCAACATGAGGGAAAATCACGTTTCAATCATATCCCTGTACTCCCTTTCCTCCCAACACAACCCTACCACCACCCCACTTCCCCCTCTCAAGAAAACTCATCTTCTCTTTGGCTCAGTTATTCAGTTTTATTCTGTTCTGTCCACCGCAACTAACATCTCTTATGGGTTCCCATAGCAGTTAGGTGACAAGTTGCTATAAAATATTTAATAACATTTGGGTTATTTCATTAAATCCATGGTTCAATGACTAAATGCAGCATGAAGTTCACAATGATTAGTGAACGTTGCATAGGTACGTTAGTTTGTTTTTCCAAGACTAATTACGGGTTTGATAGTAAACATCTACCAGGCAAAATTCTGGAGCCTGAAGTTCACTGTGGAGCTGGCACCTTATTGCCAAGGCTTTCCTCAACCCATCAATATTTAGAGCAGATTCTCGTATATTTTGATACCACCAAGGCAGACCTTACATGCATGGATTTAAGAGTATCTTTTTCTAGAAAACGGTGACTTATGCTTGAAATTAAATCATAACTTGAGGCTAAACAAATTGGGGTTCAATGACGAAGTGTGCAAGCAGTGAGGACAGCTCCAGCAAACTTGGATTAATTATTGAATCATCTGGATAGGATGAACTGCTCTCTGGAGATACGACCACTCTTCAGTGACTACAGGAGGAACATACATGACAGCTGGGACAAAATCACTTGATTCTTTTCAAAGAACCCTTCTTGATTGCTAAAGGCAAGTGACAATCCCTGACCAAGATGCTGCCCAGTCAGTCGCACTCCCCGGTACCTACCGGAACTTGGATGAGCTGCCATCAGACCAGGAATAGAGGTTCTGACAGTCTGTGCTGTTGTCTACCTCTGCCTTTTTCCTTCTAAGCCCTATCCAAAAATCTCCATCAGAAGCCATGAGACTCTCAATAAATTTTTGAATCAATCCTTGCTCCGCTTCTGTTTCAATACTGACTAAGTGTCCACCGTCAGCTCTGCAGTAAAAGTGCGCTTCTTCATAGGTGACCCTGCGTGAAGCATCATGAAAATAAACTGTTTTGTAGCACGGCCGCTGCGTTCCACCCCGGCAAACTGTCTGTCCTGCAGAAATGGAAAGAAACCCGTTACAGAAATCATACCGACTAATACCGAAAGTGGACACTACTGCTTTTATTTGGTTGAGCTTTGCACTTTGTGACTATTCACATGGAGAATACAACAGAGGTAAAAAGCCTCTTGTATAATTTGAATGACTAATGGTATCTTCAAACTTTTCTTTCTGGATGTAGCAGTTTCGGTAATGCTGCACAGCAGTGCTCATGTCCTGCACACCTCAATTTCCCTATGACTTTTCTGCAGTTTGAAGACTCCAGGATTTCCTTACAAAGAAGTAACATTGTGCCAGAGAACAAGGTGACCTATTCAGCCTTTTAAAGAGACTTCCTTTACAAGAGTTCAAGAATGCATCTCCCTCTCTACCCTTCCAAAAAGTGGCTTCAAATCATTAAGATTAGAGACCCCCTTCTACATGCAGACCTAACAATCATTTAGCTTATGGGGTCTAATAGTTCCATGGAGCGTACTGCAGTGTAGCAAGGTGCATTCAGGCAGTCCGATTTGTAGGCAGCACCCTGCTTTGCAATGTTACTGACTGCCCAGTGCCTGTTTCGTACTGTCATACAGCAAGGACACTCATGCATGAAGCAGCATGTCTTATGTTGATTATACGGAAAATAAAGATCAAAGCGAGAAGATACATAATCTAAAAATTATACACTTCTGTTTCTCAACACAAGAGTCCCAATATTTAGGCTACGGAAACAAACAGTTTTGTTTTGCTTAGTAAATATTTATTTTCAAACACACCACAGACACAATCTGCTAACCTCCACGCTTTTACAGAAGAAAACTGTTTAGGGATTACAAGAGAAAAGCGACATTTATCATGTACTCAAGAACATGCAGACAGGTCATTATAAACCCATCTACAGGATTTATGCTGGCTTTTCTTTACTCTTCCACGTCCTACCATAGCTACTCTGAGACTGGAACTTCCAACACCTTTCAAAGTGGAGCTTTAAAACAGTTAAGTACTCACAGAGTCTGCTAACATCTTATACAGAAATTAAAACTGGCTGTACTGCAAAAACAGCATTTAAAAGTATATCTTTAGGCAGAACCTGTGTTTCTCTTGATCATTTAACACTCATGCATGCTTGGTGAAAAAGGCAAGAACCCTTACCTCTTCTGAGGGACGCATCCACTGCTATTGTGAAAGCCAGGAGAAAAGCGGAGATGGCACGTTTTTACTATAAATCTGCAGCAAGCCTCCAGAAATGGTGTTACAAACTACAGTTGGGCTCTTTTCTGATACACAAACACTTTTTTTTTTCCATTAACTGGCAGAACATCTGTGTTTTATTAGCCAAACTCGCCATTGCTTTCAAATAAGGAAAAAATTCATGCAGTTGATCACTGTCCAGACTTCATTGCTAGTTAACTTTCCAAACACAGATTAGGATACGCAGCCCTAACCAGTGCTCAAAGGGTCCCTCACATTTTCCCCTTACCTCCTCGTTGCTAACACGGGACCTGCCTCCATGCCTGCTGACTCCAGGACTAGGAAAGGCTCAGTTACATCAAAAGCAAGAGCTTGTGGAAAGAAAAATACATCACCAGCCCCAGAGCTCACTGCCCCAGAAGTCTTGCTGCAGCCAAGGACAGGGCAGAATTTTAAAAGAATATTTCTAGGTGTGAGTTGCTTTACATGGGACTAAGGGAGCATCTCCGTGCTGACAGCGGCCAGGCTTTGGGCATCCCCCAGCATCTCAATCCCATGCTCTGCAGGCAGCTGACACCGCCCTGGGGGGGACACAGCCCCAAATCCTGCTGGTCACCCCGAGCTGCCATCCCACGAGAGGCGACCGAGCTAAAGACATGAGTGCTGAGAAATGAGCCGACTTGGCAGAGGAGCAGTCCCACATCCCAGCGCAGCCTGGGCGCAGCGCAAGGAAACCCCCGGGGTGCGGAGCCCTCCCCGGGCAGGACAGACGGCTCGGGGGGGGAGAGCTCCGTGCCGGGGAGCACCCACCCGCTCCCTACCCCTTGTTACCCCCTGCCCCTTGTCACCCCTTGCCCCTTGTCACCCCCTGCCTTACCGCCGGGCAGCCGGGTCCCCGTCGCCCAGCCCAGCGCCGCCAAGCCCAGCGCCGCAGCCGCCAGCATCGCCCCGGCTCCCCGCAGCGCCCGGCCGCGGCTGGAGCAGGGGTGGGATGGGGAGGAGCCTTCTTCTCCTTCTCCTCCTCGGCTCGCAGTTCACCCCTTGCAGCCGCCCGGCCCCCGGCAAGGTGTGCGCGGCGCTGGCACCGCCACCCGCAGTGGAGAAGGGGCAGGAGCTCCCCCTGCAGCCCCTCCGCCGGCTGCTTTTTCAGAAACCGTCTGAAGACCGAAAACGGGAGAGAAGTTGGCTTCCAGCAGCGGTGAATAACTGCTGAGCCGGCATTTCCCCCGCCTGGTTCCTGCTGGCGAGGAAACCGGTGCGCGCCTCTTTCCGGCATCCCTGGCTGTCTCCAGCTGAAGTTGTGCTCGGAGCCTTCTGCAGGCTGCGGGAAGGGGGAGAGCAGCAAGGAGACACCAAACAGGAGCTTCAAGGGCTACAGATTCCACTCAGATACTGATGTCAATAATTTAAGAATTTAATCGTTTTATAACAATTCAAACCTATACCAACTCTTCACAATACAGTTGGAGAAACGATTTCTGAAATGAGTACCTTAAACAGAAAAAGGTCCTTCAAAAAGCCATGCAGACATTCCCTTCCAGGTCACCAGGACTCGGAAAGTTCCTGGATATGAACTGAGGCCATGGCTTTGCAGTCTGTCATGCCTCTGAAACACAGAGCAATGGTTATCCAGGGCATACTTTTTGCAATTCCAAAATCCTTGGTGATCACAAGCGTAGTTTAGTAAATACTTAAGCACTTTAGCAACTTTACAAATAGGAGCAATTCTTCCCCGATTTACAGGGAAGAACTGAACAGTTCAACTGGCAGTAGCCTGGGTTTAAGACTGAATTCATGCCTTTACCAGCCAAAGCTTCATCATCTTAAAGCTCTGCCAGTGCACGAGGTCTTTGAAGAATGCTTAGCACAAAGGACATCCTGTTTAGAGAGCTTTTTTCTTGTTTCACAGAAAATAAGCAATGTACTCACAAATAATTAGTGTTCCTCGAGACTAAACAAACTCTTTACAGCTGCAGGTATTGTCATAACAAAGCTTAAGCCCCCTGGCCCATCATTTTAGAAGTCTACCCTTTTTCTAGCGTATATGCATACTAAATTCATTGGAAAACATTTCTGTAATGGCTCTGAAGGAAAACAAACAAACAAACATTGATGTATATGCATGACAAGTAGTGGCAGCATTATAAACATTTTTTCTTGAATTAATGGTAAGTATTCTGCCACATGGCATTAGTTTCTTCTAGTCTGTCCCACAGCAAGAGCGGAACTGGTGAACACAGTACCATAGAACCCCGAAGTGATTACCAAAGACCTCGCGCTTTTCAGCAGGAAAGTGCAGTAGCTGACAGAAGCCTTGTTGATCTTTTTATTAAAAGACGTCAACTCCAACCACTTGAACACTACAGACACTTGATAACAAAGCTTGCTGTGTTTATTGCATAATCCTAACACTGTTACTAGCCACAGACTCTTCCTTTTGACCTCTTCCTTTTTGACCTCTACTTTTAAAGAGCAATTTCACAACAGAGGTAAAACACTTGCACTCCATTTATAATTTTGGAGAATTGAGCACAGAAAATGAATATATTCAATGTAACAACCCTTCAGATCATAGAAGTGTACCATTTGAATGCTGACCAGTAAAGTACGTGAGTCTTCAAAGCCCACAAGTCAAAAATCCCAGGACCACTCTAGTCCATGGAAAACAAGTCTACTAGATGTTTGTTATGCCATCCCTTTGAATTACCTTAGGCAGCAGCTTGGACAAGTCCTTGGACAAGATTGACAAACAGCTACTCGCATACATTGTTTACTGCTGTAGTGCCAAGACAACAGAAAAATGTGAGGACAAACAGCACTTCCCAAGCCACTACCATCACATTAGGACCTAACAGTTTAGTAAGTAAAGCAATTAAGCATTTATTTCAACTTCAGCAAAACAAAGAAAATGATGGATAGGTTGCTGCAAGTCTATCACAGCCTTTGTCCATCATGTTATGTCTCAGTATGAGCAACTAGAAGTGTAGTCAAATTAGAAACGCACATTTATCGAAGTCCAGAGCAGCACAGTTCTGATAACAATTACTTTTTTTCTGGAGCAGAGAAACATTTCATTGTCTTCATCAGAGTTTAGCTGAACTATTTGAGGGCCTTCACCGCTTCTTGATCCTGATGGTCTGCTTCAAACACCTTCTGCCTGCTGGAAATAACAGAACCTTGTCAGAAAGTAATCTGTTGATGAGGAAAGTGCAGCTAATGTACAACAAGGAATAGTACAAGACAGCTGCCAGGGTACAGAGCTCTTTAACCCATAAGGATGTGATATTATGACACAGGATAAGTGTATCTTTAAAGAGGGATGCCTTGTAAATGCCTAACTACAAGCAGAAAACAGATTTACAGAACACAAGTTCGGAGAATCCACACAAAGGAATACCCATATAAATACCAAAACTTACAGAGAATCTATTAAGAAAAATCAAGCTAACAGAAAAACCACATTCCGTCAGGTCCACTACTGCACAGGATTCATATCCCATTCTGAATTTTTTCTTGTCAAACTGAGGAGTTCTATTAAAATTGTAAGCACAAGAAAACACAGTACCCAAACCTCACATGGAGCAGACTGCTCTGAAGATTTCACAGCTTTGATGGAACTTGACAGCCAAAAGTTTGACAGTACTGGGGGTGAGAGGAGTTCCCAAACACTGATGGAAAAAAGGAGGAACTACGAGGAAATTAGCTAGCAAGAAGCTGAGGTTTTGCCACACACTTAAATAAGTGGTGAGGCACATACATACTACTCGTTTCTCATAGGCAGGAAAAGAATCGAGTCTAGACCAAGGGGAAATAGACAGTTGATGTACAAAGGCAACGGGAACAGCCTACTCTAAGCAATTCTGCTTCCTTCATTGTAGGAATCAGTGCAGTTGAACCTGAATGATCACATGTTCCCAAACACCTACAATGGCATAGCACCCTGAATCTGAGCCGGAGGACCACAGCAGGCAAAACCTTCTCTGACCTACACCAAAACAATACCAAATGTGACTTGTCAGACATGCTCGCAGAGGACTATAAATACAGGGCTAAGAATATCACAGCCTCACTTTGCAGCCCTCAGTACTTTCTATATTCAGGTTGGATTAAAGGCTTTCAACACACATTACATTTACGTGAGTTTATCACTACAGATACATAGTTTACTGGGACTTCTTTTTAAAACAATTCCAATATTATTCAAAATAGGTTGCAGTTATATATGTGTCAGTATAGAGGTGCCTTATACTAGCTTAATGCCTTTCTCCATGGAAATTTTTTTCTTTTTATCAGTACATACAACTTTCCATTGACGGACCTGTATCCACTTGAGAGGATTAATTAAACTGTACATTTCAAGCAACACGAATTCAGTACAAAATCCCCAAGCTGCTAGTTAAACAAAGCCAAAAAAGCCAAACCACTGAATGATTTAGGCAATTTCCCCTGAACACTAGAAAAGAAGAAATCAGTATTTCTATTTTTAAACACTTGGAAAGTGAAGGTCTATGAAAACACATGCACAAATCACGAGCCCGCTGAAATCAGGAATGGGACGAGAAATTACAAAAGAGAAGCTACTGAAGGAAGAAACAAACGGGAAGAGTCCATTTTCTGTGAAACATTTTGACAAATGTAGCTCTTCTAGAAATCATATTTTCTCAGCTATTCATTGAGTTGCCTCTGGAAACAGGAATCATCCTGGTCAATACAGGCTATAAACCTCTTACAAGACATTAGTAAAATTGGTATGATCATATTTCCCAGTAATGAGTGCTAACAGACCATTACAAAAACACAATTATTCTAATTAAATACAGCAATAATCAATACCCTGTGCTCTGGGTGACTTTGCTTCAGTAAATAGTGATGCTTATTTTCCAAACATTAAAACATTTAAATGAAAAAAAAAATATAACAGGATAATAAGCCAGTGTAGCTTTCTTCACAGGCCATAAGCTTCTATCTAAAACGTGAACCTCAGTCCTACACCCGTACAAACAAGTATTGCTTAGGTGAAGAGCTCCAACAGCTGTCCTTGGCACAGGTTCAAGACAGCTTTGCCTTTTAGTACGTATCCTATGATGGTTGGAAGATTTCTGTGTGGACGTTCCCTTATGCCTACTCCCACAGCTGCTCACCTCAGCAGACATTGACCTTCAGCCTTTTCACCTGTTCCAGATACTTCTGTTTTTCCTTTATAGCTAGCTCCAGAGGTAATAGTCTTGCTAAGAATTAATTGTCTAATGCCCAGTGTTTTCCTGAGGCATTTGCTTTCAAAATGAATTGCTGACAGTCGTTTCTCGGCTTTCATATCCATATGGTAAGTTGGAAGGAAGATCTAAGCTGCAGATTCATTGCTTAGCCTTTAAGTTGTGGATGTTCAATGACACCACCTTGCTTTAACTGGTGCCAGTGCGAGAAAAATGGCCTCACTTATATTATATAAATGCCATTCATTAAAAGGAAGAAATTGCTAAATCAAGGGCTGTGAGGTACCTTGTCAGCATTTTCAAAGATGAGATGGTTTTAAGAACAAAGAGCAACTTCTTAAAAAAAAAAAAAAAAAAAAAGCTATACTTTTTAAACACTTACCACTGTACTAGACCCAAATGCATATTTAAAACTGACTTCACAGGTCCCACCTGACTGACCCAACTATAGATGGGGCAGTGAAAGCAAAAGTAACTGCCTCAGCTCACAATTCAGAGCAGAAAGTATTAGTGATAAATGTGAAAAGAATCAGCTAGCCAGTAGTGAAAAAGCAAACCACTAGCCCTGCCCTTCTGAAACTGAGAAGCAACTTGTTAAGACCAGTTAAACCACCCTTTAATCTGAAACAGAGATCCCTTTTATGAAGGCAACATAAAGGGAAAGCAACTGCAACACTGGCAGTAGACAAAACATGCTGTTGTAGTTCTGCTGGGGCAGTTTTCCAATCCTTCTCACTCCCAGACTAACACTAACAGCAGATGACCTTAAACTTGAGTTTCTGCTTGCATAGTACCCACCTGACAGTTGCAGGGATCCTGTTTATTTTAACAGATAGCTTTTGACACTGGAAAATAACAGTATTTACATCATCCAGGAGGCCACAGGCAAGTGCCAAAAAGGAAACTGTCTGACCTAACATAAACAGACTGTCAGCAACCTCACGCCTAATGTTTACTGGAAGTTAAAAGAATCTTTCACCACCTGGTTTAGCAACTGTCACATCTACATCACTGGCCTCAAACAATTCGTGCATTAAGGCTGACTTTCCCTGTTCCAGATCCTTTCCAGACTCATCTTCCACAGCATGACATGCTGATGTAACATGCTATTATGGTGATCTTTCTTTGGATCTATAGCAGGGAAATAAACAAGGAGACTTGTTTATTAAAGTGGGCAAAGTATAACCAAAGAAAGCATCCATACAGTGTGATGCGACTGACAAGGTCACACTCGTGCTTTTTCTCATTCAGACTAGATAGGCACTGGAAATAAACAGGCTTTATGATATTTCCTGACCCTTTCAAAAATATAGAAGCCACTGACAACTGATCTTTTTCCTGACTTCTGCATTTGAACCAGAATAGCAAAACTGAACTCTTCATGACTTTACAAAAAATGTCTGAGCTTCCACTTCCTTCCTCAACCCCTATCTAAAAATAAATGGAACACATAGAGAGTAAAGAAGTACAGAACAATAGCAGTAGTCGACTGTTCAGCCTTGCCTTTCCTAATTTTTTTCATAATAGGTATTAATACAGGATAAAACAAACTTATTTTCAAAATAATAAGAGTAATTAAAACAGAGCATCTTTTCTCCCCAGATAGATCCTGACTATTTAGATAGAGGAAAACTTATTTTTGAGTATTTTCATTACCTTACTTCATCAGCTTTGATCTTCGGTTTATGTGGACGAGAAATCAGTTCTTTCTAGAAAGAAAAACACTCAGTGATTATCACTAGCTCATTCTAAACTTACTGCTTATCCTGGAAGACGGCTGTATACAAACACTGAAAGATTATTCTAGCAATAGTATGGGAGGTTTTTATGTGCTAATATGGTACCTGAGTAATCAGGAATAAGGAATTTGTATGAGTTATTGTGTAAGAAGAACAGAGTCTCGTGTTCTGTTTCAGGCCTAGCTTTAATGCATGGAATTTGGATAAAGCAGATATACTTGGGTCAGCATTTTAATGAACTTTGAGAAAAGCAAATATTTAATATTTACCAGTTTAAAAGCTTAAATGAAAAAAGAATGCTTTTATGTCCAAAATGAACACGTCATTTCTGGAAGTATCCTTTGAAATCTTGTTTTCTAAGTTACTTTTCAAATCACTACACTTATCAGCTTAAAAATGTCAGTTCTACTCTCTTCTATCAAGTGTAATTAAATTGTATTAATCAGGATATGTAGTTTCTTCAAAAGAACAGATGTTTAACCTTATATGGGGCAAAACCTCATCTATCTCTGCTTTGTATCTTGTGAATTACAACTGAAAAAAAGGATTGCCTAATATAATACAGACCTCTTATTCTTCAATCTTCTTTTCCTGATAAACATCCGTCCATGCCACAGAAAAACATTATAAATCAGTAAATCTAGCATTCACTACTGATAGTAATAATAAAAAATCCCTAATTGGAGTTCTTCCTTTTAATGCTCAAATTCAGTTTAAGAAAGCTTTTTAGGGAGCAGAGCATGCCAAACCTACAGCCCATTTTATAGCTCTATTATAAACCAAGTTTTAGCATTTCAGTGGAAAAAAGCTTGAGACAACAATGAAAAACAATCTAAGCAATTACATTTACAATGAACAGTCTGTAAAGATTCTTTTGACAAGTTAAACTAAAAAAATAGCCACTTAAACATAACTGTATTAAAGATGGTGTAATTTAAATAGCTGAAGTCCTGTCATTATGCATCTGTAAGTCCGTTTCCTCACCACCATTCTGACAGCACTAGCTACTGCTTCTGCTGTATTTCTCAGTCCCATGTTGTTCAAGCATTTTTCCTTTTTCCTACCTGCCTCCACCAGTGAGGTCAGCTTCAGTTCCCAGCTGCTCCTCCCAAAAGCATCTCCTCATTTTCTGTGGAAATTCTGATGTTCATAGTTGTTCCTTTGAGATAGCTTGTCTTGCAAGACCATGCACAAGCTGGTCTCAAAGACTCTTCTATTTTGTTGTCTTGGCAAAAGGCCATCATGTTGCAGCTGACTATATCACACATATACCCATACATAAAGCAGCATGGAAACAGTTATCTCCAAGCACTGTAAGATATTTATAACATCAACATCTTGCCACTTGAGGTTTTTCAGATTGTGGATAGCCATAATAACTAGATTCAGCTGCCTTGAACAACTTCTAGCTTCCACACCTATTGCTTCCTACTGCCTGGCCTAACTCCTTCATGATCACACAGCTTACAGGATCCTCCTTGCTTTAGCAGTTCGTAAAATGTAGTCAACTTTTCTTCATGCTTAATCAGTTCAAACCAAGGTGTTTTTGCTATGCAAGACTGCTGTAATGGTACATCTTGCAACACGCCATAAACCCTCATACATTGAATCATTGTCCTTGCAACGCTGTCCATCTTGTAAAGGATGCACAAACCTTGAGATGCATCTAGAGCATAATCAGAAGAAAAACTTACTTCAATCCTTTCTTCTCTCTGCTTCCTCAGCAAAGCTAGTATATCTTCTCTTTTCTTGGCCTGAAAAGAAACATCTACTACAATGAGCTCAGAAAAATGAATTAAAAGCTTGTGCTTCATGATAAACTTGAAAATCCTTACCAACCTAAGAACTAGCATGAGCATCTAGAGGTTATAAGATGGGGTTAATTCAAGGACTTCCATCTGCATGATGACTCATTACAAAACCTTTTTTATCTGAAAGGTGCAACCAGAGATAACTTGTCATCACTATGCAGTTTTGGATTAAGCCAGTCTCTGATATTGTGTAGAAGTGATATCAAATGGTGATAATTTTAACATTTAACGATTCCTTTCAACCGATGGTCCAGGTTCTCCTCTCTACAAGAAAAGCACACATCCCAGAACTTGTTAAAGATCCTCTCTTTATACAGTTGAAGGAAAGAATGAATTTCTAAGGAACAATGCTTCAGTTCCTACTGAGAGTTTTTCTGAGTATTCTGATTTCCAGACACTTCAGCACATCCATACATTGTTCTTTATGGAAGTAAACACCTTTCGGATACAGTGAGACACTCCTATTGAAGCTGAGTAAAAGTACATTACAGCATTTTCAAAAATTCTTGGTAAAACATTATGAACCAGACACTCCAAGAAAGAGTTGGACAACCCTACCAAGAAAGAGCTGCAAACATACCTACCCACTAACTCAGGAAAGAGAGCCTAGGCCTGAGCTTACATGAGCTCTTGCCACGGGTGAAGAAGATCCCAAGGGAAGATGCTCGTGCCCTTTAAGGGCTATTAGTACCCTCAGGCCCCTGCTGAGCACACCCAAAACACCTGATGATGAAATGAGCTGGTAGAGCATTACCTTAGCACTTACTAGCTAAAGATAGGCAAATAAGACCAATATCAAAAGGAGTGGCCAGAGTGGATAACCATCTAGTAATAATACACAGATCTAGTCAGATAAGTTAGGCGTTCCTATTTTAAATGGATTACATTGATTATTCAGATTTACAGCATTTATAGTTTTGAAATCTTTATTAATCATGAAGTACCTTGTAAAGCCTGTGAGAATTAAACTGCAGAATAGCCCAATGTTCTAAAAGACAACAGCTATTTTGCCATGTGCTTCAGTCCTATTTCAGATGAAATTAGCTAATTAAAATAAGCATTTCTGTTAAAAAAAAAAAATCTGTCAGTTTGTAAAATAAGAGTGTTAATGCAGCAAACATTTCCTTCTAAAAAACCCTGACCCTGTTCTACTGTGGAGCCAGAATTCACTTCCTAGACCCACACAACAGGGTTTCCAGGTTTTGCTCACCTAGGGGCCATGCTGCAGGAACAGAATGCCCAAATCAAGTCTGAAAACTGGGCTTGAACAGTAAATGACACCTATGCCTGATAATAACGTGTATATTATTCTTATTTCATTCAGTGCATTAATTTTCATTTTCTTAGAATATTTGAGGCTTATAGCATGTCCTGTAGTTCTAGAAAGTAATTTACTTACTGAAATTAATCAGCCATCCGTATAGCTGCCAGATGCCCAAAGCTGCAAAACCTTGCTATCATCTATTGTTACTGAATTAAAAAAAATAAATAAAAAATGAACGGAAGAATCAGGGAACTGTTGCTGGCTTTAGCCAGAATTTAGAAAGAAGGCTAATTGACGATAATGGATGAGATGCATTATGGTGTTATTAATTAGAAAAGGAGGATTGCTGAGTTGCAGGAAAGACTTGCAGACCTCAGCGCCTTTCTGCACCTCTTGCAGATTGCTCTCATCTGGCCTGCTTCCCGAATATAGGCTAGAGGCTTTTCAGTAAAAATGTGGAACATTTTGCTAAAATGAAAAAAATATAGTATCATTGCAGAGCCAGGCTGACAATGTTATCCTATATTTATTACTAGTTTTTTTAGTTTCCACTACTTATGTGAATTGTACTCATGGTATATATGTGGAACATCAATTCATGATTTAGATTAATGGTGACTTCAGGAAAAGTTTTTATCTACAGACTACATCAGTGCCTTGAAAGCAAGCACAACTGTTGTCTGCATCTTACAACAAAGCAGTAGGAGAAACCCCAAGCTCTATATACAGTCCAACCCCACTGTTTTGGAGGAGATGAACATTGAAGATCTGAATACCATGTCGCTTATTTTGCTTTTTTTCATAGTCAATTTAATGCTTGAGCAAACTTTTAAACATGAATCCTACCAATCTGGTGTAAATGGAGAGTGCATTTTATGAGCACAAATATTGAATATCTACAGGAACCAATAACTAAAGTGCTGACTGGGTGGTGCCATGGCAGATTGATGTTTGCTTTTGTAAAACCCCACTGGATTCAGCAGCAGTCTGCAGCCCAGAAGAGTCCAGCCTGAAAGGCTCTACAATATCCCAGTTGCACCTTCATTTGGAAAGGCAGTGTCATCTATAAACGCAATTTTGATGTTACCTGCTAACATCTAGTTTGTTCTGCAGCTGAGTAGTTTCTAGAAAACTTGTAATGGCTTGGTCAAGCAGCGCATGAATTATACCAATAAAAATATCACCTAAACCTGTCCCGGAGTGACAGGCCAAGGCAGAAGCAGTCCTGTAGAAGCTGATTTAATAACCACTCACTACCAAGTTTCCCGCATCTCACACTCAATGAACTCTTGGCACTAGCTGCTGCTGGGCACAGAGTAATGGAGATCTATTAATAACTAAGGCGACTAAGAAATTAACCTAACCTGCTTCAACGTCTGTATGCCAGGATTTTTTGTGTGAAAGTGCATGCAGCAGTAGATTTCCCCCCCACCCCCAAATTATCCACTTTTGGATCTGGGAACTCTCAATTGGCTTCTATTAGATATTAAATCAGACCAGACATTATGTGCTTACTAGGAAGAAATTAACTATGCAGCCTACTCCTTTCAGCCCTGTCCCAAGCAAACTTATTCCCAACTGGGAATAAATTTAAGCTGAACATCAAAAAATGGGCTGCATCATGCAAAGCTAACTGTGGGCCAGGTCCAGGCCATTTTTATTACTGTTCATAACTTCATTTCCAAAACTGCAGAATTCCTCCAAATGGCATACAAAGAGTGAACGGGAATATTTATGAGAAAAGAGTTGGGGTTACTGGCTCTTACCTGCTGAAGATATTTTTCTTTTACTTTAGTTTTCTGCACATCTTGAGCTTCGGAGATTCTCTCTTTCTCACTGCTTTGCTCACTTTCTAATTGGGACAAATGAGAGGCAAATGACCAAGTGCTCCTGCTACCACTGTCCTTTGCAGAGGGCAGCTGAACTGTAGCAGGCTGTGGGGCTGTTCAGAAAGTGTCTGGATCCCCAGACAGCAGGTATCAGCTGAAATATCTGTCAAGCAGGGACTGTGTCTCTTTTGTCACCCACAGCTTATTGGCATGACTTATTCATTCCTCCAAATTAATTCCTCACAGAAATTTAGGCAACTAAGGTTTCATGAGCTGGGGGCATACAGTAGCCATACTTACTGCGAGGGAGCAGCGGGCCCTGGAGAGAACTACTTCTCCCTGGAAAGAAAAAGGACATTAAGGGCACTTGGAAAGGTGGTGGGTGGTGGTGCAGGGTGGGTGGGGGCCCTAAGGAAGGTTTTGGGGACCCTGAGGTGAGCATGGGGCCCTAGGGTAGGTGTGTGGGGCTGGAAAAGGCCTGCAGGCAGGGCCCCCTCATGAGGCTGGGTCCCTCATGGGGCTGGGTCCCTCATGGGGTTGGGTCCCTTATGGGGTTGGGTCCCACCAAGGAGCAATGTTTCCCCATAGGGGGGGCAGGTCCCCCTCAGGGGAAGGTTTCCCTCACGTCGAAGGGTGGCAGGGCCTAGAGAGGACTCGAGCGGTGGCGGGAGCGTGGCTGAGTTCCAGAAGATGCGGGCATGTTCCACATCAGCTGGGCTCGAGCCAGCAAAGATGAGGAGCCCATCGGGCGCTGTGGGGCACTGCCCAGGCTCTGTGCCCATGGCACCACTTGGGGCTGCAGCCTGGTGTCTCCTCTCCATCAGGTGGCCGTGATCAGCTTAACCTGCCCGCTCCTGGCCTGCGGCCCCAAGGAAGAGAGAGGATGGCTGGACCCTGGTGCTGCCCACGCTGCTGACATGTTCCTGTCACCGTCACCTGCTGTGGTAGGTACCCGTCACCCCTCTGCTGGGGACCTTCCCTTTTCACGGGTATTTTTTGGGTGGCAGGAGGGGACACTGCAGCCAGCTCAGGGGGACACAGCACCACAGATGTGCCCAGGGAGCCTGGGTCCAGCTGTGTGACAGACTGCCTGTCACACTAAGCATGAGACACCAGAAGGCTGACTGCTTTTTGCACATCCCATTTCAAGTGTCTTCAGGCCATCTTTCACTTACACCTAGACACAGGCTTCTGTGGGAAAGGGAATGCCTGTCACCACCCTCCCTCTAGTTCATCAGCTTCAGGTAGCCAGTTGCCCTCAAACCTGGTGGTCTCAAAATGTCCCACTGAAGTATTTTTTCCTGGATGCTTACTCCAGGCTAATTTCTGTTTTAAAAACTTTATTTGCAAACATCAGGTGAAGTCACAACTTCCTTCTGTATTTCTGCGGCTGATGTTATTAAAGCTCTTACGTAAAAGGGGAACATGGAACTGGAAGCCAGTGAATTTACAAGTCCCATCCATGGGACTGTCCTTTCAGTCTGCACTTGTAGAGTGTCTAGCATAGAGCAATCCACTGACTAAAACAACATTCGTTTTCATTTAAAAATCACAAAGCTGAATTTTATTTATTCAGCAAGAGTAAATGGAAGTGAATTTTGGCCACAGTGGCCTTAGGCAAGTGTAAGGCTGAGATGAGCACAATCAGAACTGGAGCTGGTGTCTACAAATTTTATAAAGAATAAAACTTCCAATTTGCTCTCATGTTTTTTGAGTGTCCTGTAGGCAAAACAATTGTGAATGAAATGTAACACACATTCTTCCATGTGTGACAGGCAGTCCAGAACATCGCATTTGTTTTATTCCACTGCCCTGCAGTCTGTTAGGCCAATGCTTCTTAGATGCTTCTTCAAAGAGGTCAGTCTGCCTGCCTTCTGCAGTCAAAATTCCTGTGCGTCTGATTTCCACTGAGATATCTTCCAAGCCTTTTTACCTGGCTGTGTGGTTAGTGATTGTTACTTTTGGCAATCAGCTAACTACACTGCCTAGTAACTAGGCTGATCTAAGAGACAGTTCCCTTCCAATTCCAACTTTTATGAAGACCGTTTTTTTTTGTTAAAAAAATAAACAAACAAAACCCACAAAACCTATTATAACAGATTCTAACACTATGAAGGCCGTATTTTTCCCATTATTAAAACTGTTGGACATTAAGCAAACTGATCATAGTAAAAAGCATTTATAGCATTCAGGGAGTTTAATATTTAATCATTGATTAGAAACTCCTTAACTCACTAGCTTGTTAAATAAGGCATGAAAGCTAAATGAGAATTACTTTCCTTATACATGACAGATAAACTAAATGGCAGAACAGAACAAATTCTTAGCCCATTCCTGGTGCATAAACTATTAAGTATACTAAAAGTCTTAATGTGGCTAAACAATTTAAACACAGCAGACAGTATTCTTGCTCCAGGAACACTCCTAAGGATTTTAGCACCAATTCAGGAAATCTCAGATTTCACTTGATATTGGCAACATATAACACACACTTCTCTTGGACAGCTAGCATTTCTGGAAATAAAGCTGTAAACAAATAAACGTTATTAATATTTTTGCACTAGGAATAAAGATGTTGTAAGGCACGCAGCTTTCTGTAGCGAGGCTGTAGCAGGGAATCCTGTGCATTGTTTTGATGGCAGTGAATTTAGTGATTGTGAAGCAATGGATACAATCAGCTAACTACACTGCCTGCAAACCAAGCACCACTCTTGTGATGGTGTCATGGAGTTCAAACCTGGAAAAAAAGAAAGCACTTTGATAATTTTTATTAATTTAGTCTACCACATGACATGTTCTTATAGTGACAATCAATTGATAGTAATGGAAAACATTGGTCATACCATCCTTAGTGTTATTCCACTAAATCCTGACTCTTTATATCATGAATTAATTATTCTAAATAATTAAAAAGTGCAGTGGATGCATAACACAGATCATGTCAGGAATAGAAACAATGAAATATCAACTTTTAAATGATTACAGTGTGTCACAATGGAAAAAGGAAATGAGAAAAGCCTGGGCATGCAGTCCTAGCTGCATGGATGCAGACTAAGTGGTAGCTCTGGTCAGAGCTGGATGTACAAATACAGCTGCCAATTTTGGCTGAGACGAGATGTTCAACAAGACCAGTAAACTACATGATTTACAGCATGTCAGATGTCAATGGTTATGGCACAGTGGTCCAACTTATTGTTGCATTCTAGGTTTCGTACAATTTTCATTTCAAGATTTTCAGAAGAAACTGCATGTAACTACAGCAGAAGTAAGAGTGGTAGCATTTCACTGCTTCCCTGGCCTACAGAGCTCTCTCTCTCCTTTTCCCCAGTGGTGCAGGAACCCCGTCTGTGCTGGCCGTCAGATGTCAGGCTGCTCAGACAGTTTGTGCTAGTCTGTGGTAGCTAAAGAAGTTAGCAAACCTGTTCTACAGAACAAAACTGGATATGTACAAGGAGTTATAAGTAATTATGCCTTGTGTCTAATATACGTGTATGCAATTAATAGTTTGATAAAAACATTTTATGTAGATGTATCAGGACATTCCTAATTCAGCAGTGAGAGCCTGTGAAGTTACAAGAATGACTTTGCCTTCAAATTATTTTTTTCTTTTTTTTTTTTTTTTTGGCTAGCTTTCATCCATAACTGCCTTATTCCTAAAATGCAGAAAAAAATTATTCAGAAGCTTACCTTGTAAAAATCCTGATAAGGATTGAATTTATGATAAAATGCTTAAGAAGATTTAAAGGAATAAGAAAAAAATGGATGTCTTCCCTCCTCGTTTCCTTCCTTTTTCCATCCACTGAGCACCCAGCAGGCTTTCACAGGCAGATGTGTCTGTGGGGCTGGACCCGAAGGTGGCACCGAGGTGCCCCACATCTCCCCCTGGCACTGCTGAGCTGGAGTGTCCCCAGCTTGGGCCGTGGGTCAGCCCCATGGCTGTGCCCTGTGTGTACGCTCTGTCGTCATGGTCACTTGGGGCTGGCACAGGGAGGAAGGGCCACTGCTTCGAACCATCCGGATGGCTCTTGCCATAGAAAGCTTTGTTGCAAAAGAGGTTTCTATGGGCAGAATCAATACAGAGCGTGCACAGAGTTTCTGCCCTTCTCCTGGGGACAAATGGCTGCAGGTTGTGCCGCAGCCACGGGGGGATCCAGGTTTTGGTGTTATGTGTGGCAGTCTAGGCTGCTACCTGGACTGTACAGCTCCATACCAGGAGCCTAGGTTCTATGGAAGGAGGGCCCCAAAAGACAGACAAACGGGTCTAGAGAACAGATGTCTTGTGCTCCTGGCACTGGGTTCCAGTGGGAGACATGGTGCACATCTTCACCCACGGGTGTTCAGACCACCTCTCTCCCCATTCCCTGGGGACCTAGCTGGCCATTTCTGTATGCTTGCACTTGACCAGTTTAGCTCACTGCAGACTTCTCACTCCCTTGCACTTCAGATCATGTTTCCCTGCTAAATTCTTTGCTCATTTCTTCCTGACAACCTGCACCAACATGACCTCAGCCTGTCACAACTGACACGGGGAGCGGCAGGAGGCAGGTAGATAAGCCCATATGGACTGTGCGCACTGCAGGATCTCCTTTGCTCCACGCTGGAGGAGGAGAAAACTGTTCTGCATTGCTCTTAGTTGCGTGGGAGGTGGAAATGCAAGAGTAAAACAGCATGGTCCTCCCTGCTGCTTTAGCAAGACACGATGCTTAGCTGGTGATGTGATCCACACGTGTGGTAGGGGTAAGAGTGTCTAGAGATTTGGGGTATCTCATTTTAGAGGAATGACCTGAGATGCTTTCAAAGAGCTTGTCCTTTCAAAATTTCGGTGCACCTCACCCCCTTTGAGAACTGCCTACCTCTAACAGGCCCATGTAAATTGTGTGGGTTAGGCCCCTCCTAATCAGTGTAATTAGCGCGGTCATATGTCCTATGTGCTTTGCATAATAAAATACAGTACTCATGGTAAAGTGTTTATGCAGAAAAATTATCTGTAAGTACCTGTCACTTAGGTGTTTACAGAATACCCACTGAGTTACTAAGCAATTAAGTAAAGATGAAAGCCTTAATCAGAACGTGATTCATTTCTTAAATAAATATTCTTAAGCTCTCTCATCAGGCCCAGAAAGTTTCTATTTATAAAAGGAAAAAAATTGTGAGCCATCAACATATTAAAAGTGCAGTTTGTGGCTTTGATCGGAATCACTGTGTTGTTCCATCCAAAAATAAATCTTTGCACAGAGACTGCATGATGTGAATAAACATCACGCTTCCAGATACACGGCTTCATCTGCCCTCCAACATAACAGAGCCAGCTGAATTGCTGCTGTGCTCCTGCAGCACTGCTGGTGCTCAGACATTGCTCTGGTGGTGCTTGGGAATGAGATCGGGGCAGGATCTGGCCTGACAAGAGAAAAGTGGAGTCCTTTTCTCTAAGAACGCTGTCATCTAGGATGTTTTCCCATACAGAAACAGTTCGCGCTTACTGCTCTTACATCAATAGTTAGGACTTCGGCTGCTTACCTGGAGAAGGCGTCTGGCACCGAGCATACACAAAACCCAAATGGCTTTTGGAAGGAAGATTCCCGCTAACAAGCTGTGTGTTGTTTTGTTGGCTCCACGAACTCAATCCTGAAAAACAAGAAATCTGAAAAAAAAATTCTTCAGGGGTAACTGTTGCTGGTAGTGTGTTTAGGGAAACTGCTCGCTCTTGGTTTGGCCCACAGTTACTACAGAAACTGTGTCTGACTCTTTTCCCTTTGTAGTTCATGCCTAGGCTTGCCTGGTGACCCAGGAGACCCATAATTTAATCTAGCTAAGAATGCTTGTGCTGAGTTAGGGGCCTGATCTGAATCCCACTGAAGTCTTTGGACAGATTTCCATTGATTTTACAGAGCTCTGGATATCTCCCATGGATATCCAGGCACAGCAATGCACTGTTTTTTTCTTGTTTTTTCTTTTTTTTTTTTTTTCCTAATAATGTTTAAAAAAACCAGCAGCACCCTTTAGCAAAAGGCATAAATGTCTGCTTATTTATCTCATACATTTTCCCGATCAGAACACTTGGCTATTCGTCATGGTCTTTGCAGAAGCTGCTGGGATGCTAAAAATTTCTTTCTGGATGCAACGGGGAACAAGTGGGAGCACAGTTTGCTGAATTGCTAATGGGTCTCACGTTGGGATGGACTGCTCACATTTTCTTTCTGGTACTTTGTTTCCCAGCTATTTATTATCCAAATAGGGTACCCAAGGCTGCCTTCTCTTCAGGTCCATGACATCTGCCAGCATTATGAAGGATTTGTGTTCAGTGAATCTACCTGATGTAAAGAGACAGCTTTTCTTGTCAGTGAAATGGGAGGCCAGAAGTGCTCTGCTGTATCTGTCATTAACAGAAATACTTCTGAATTCCTGCACATTAAAAATACTAAATTAAAAAGTTCTCACTGCCTTATTTCAGTGGCAATCTTTACAATTAGAGCCAACTGGATGGGTTGCCAGGATCTTTTCTTAAATTTCCCTTTTTTTGTTGTTGTTTTTTCCCTGTCCGATGCAGAAGTTGGTATGGTGTGTAGTTCAGCCTCTTAACTGCCGAGAAATACACCTTATTGCATGACTGATTGCACTGCTTCGTGGGGTTTCTCAGGTGAGCAGTTTGTTTACAGCTGACCTGCGCTTTATATGTTAGCTATGGGAACAACTAACTCAACAAAAGGAGGCGTTGTAGGGATTCAGACTTCTCTTTGACTGTCCTTTGTGGAATCTGGTCCCTTCTTTTGTCACAGAATTTCCTAACTCACGGGGCCTGCCTGGGCAAGTTAGAGTTGGAGAAAGTAGGAAGGCAGCAGACAGTTCAACGACCCTGCAACTGACCCAAACCAGCTCGGCATTTACTGAAGGAAAGACAGCAATGAGATAATTCCTGAGACCTTACTGTGTCAGATCCCACATGGAAACTGAAAAAATTAGGGACTTCAGTGGCAGGGGATGGACTCCGTAAGAAGCCTGATGCTGTTCTGCAGTGGGAATGTAATTTTAGCCCTGGTTGTTTAAGAATAAAAGGAAAACAAGGTTTATAGGTAAAAGTCATTTATTTTATTAGATTGTAATACGATAATGTGAAAAAATGACATGAAGACAAAGAAAGCAGATGAAGCTTTGGCAAGAAAGACAACATCATCCCTAGAGGATTCACAGTCTGTAGGTCTGTGAATGTGCATGAAGCCTTGAGTGGACTAAACTGTTATTTAGAAGAACTTGAACTATAATTATGTGCATTATCCATCATCTTTAGGAGGTAGATCTTGCTCTTATTTAATATTTTCCTGGACACCACTTTGTCAGCAGAGCTGAAGGATCCAGATCTGTGGTAGCTGTTCCCAGCTGCATCCTCAGGGTTTACATGAGAATCAGAAAGAGAGACCCATCAATTGCCTGACATTTCTAAAGCAAGTTTGCTCTGTAAAATAACATTCCAGCCTCAGGCGTAAAAATCCAGTTTGCTTGCTCCAGCATTCTCACCTGTTACCCGGAGCTAATTTTGGTGTGCAGGCAGCAGACAGTCCGTGGCATGTCAAAATCTTCATAGGCTGCACGGAAAGGGGCGAACAACTCCTGAGAAGACCTTGTATGGGAATTCTTTACAACAATGCCCAACAGAGATTTCCTGTTGTCCCCCAACTTTCTCCAGAAGCATAAAACAGGTTACCATTGCCTTCTTCTGCTGCGTATGTAAGGGAAGGAATAACTCATGGCTTGCATATGGAACAAAGCCCTTATTTGTTGTAACAAGAAACTGAATGCAGTGCAGAGCACACGAGGGACTGTCTTGTGGTCAAAACACTGGTGTATGACATTAAATCTCAACTCCTGGCACTGTTGTATGCTTTTCCTGAAGATTCATTATCTCAGCCTTTGATTTTCCTCTCATTTGAGTGGTTACTGGAGGGTTCCTGTTGCTTGAGGAAGTATTTGGATGTGTCAAAAAAGGAAGGGGAAGACACTGTTTTTTTCCCTTTTATTACACATTCTGTAAAGCCAGAATTTCTCCTAAATGGCTTGGAAGTCTGTTTTGTGATACTGAACAAAACTGTAAAGAGAAAGGAAGTAACTGTGTGGGCAGAGGAGAAGGGGAGTCCAGAAATAGCCAGAAATGCATGGATTGTGGTACACTTCTGCAAAGATGTGTACTTCTGCGATGTTGTGTCCTCATGCTTCATTTTGCTTATCCGGTGTATTGTATCACAATCTATTCACAAAACCAAAATGTAAGCACTTGAATTGCTTGGCTGCAACATCTACAATCAAATCAAGAGCCGGTTTAAATACTCAGCTCTTTTTACCTTAATTTGTCATTTTGTCTTGACAGTTCCTGATATCTGACACTGGTGGCACAACTTCCTGAGACAGCAAAAGGAAAAAAAGAACACATCAGCTTTTCTCTGAATGTTCCCCCCTAATTATTGCCTGAAGTCTTAAACAGTGAAGCATTCATATTTGAGAAACTGCCTTTGTAAAAACCCTTTAACAGAGCCATTTCCACTCTATAAAACGCCTCAAAAATTAAATGAAACTTTACTAATAACATGAACGTTTATACAGATCACTAGCAAGATTAACGTATGATAAATACAGAGTCATACAATTTTCAAAATGAAGAATACCAAATGTGAGGGCTTCATAGGGAAAGTAATAGCTGTGCAAAGTCAGCTAGTAGCAATCAAGTCCAATTTTAAAAATTTATTAATAAGCCTGGTACTATTTTTCTCATGGTGAATATTTAACTTAAATATTAAACTGATGTTTATCTGATGGGCTCATGGACGCAATAGTACACAGTGCTGATTTAAATACACCTTAAAAGATGATGCTGATATTGGGATAACACCAAATAGCTTGGCAATACCTTTGAAACTAGCATGTTGATAAGTGTAATGGTGCACACCTGAATATCGTTAAATTTCACAGAGCCCCTTGATTTTCCTCTTCTATATAAACCCCTAAGCAAGGTGTATTGTTTAGAAGAGGGGAAGAGAAATTGGGTGTTTGTGGGGTTTCTGTTAGGAAAAAAAAACAAGCTAACAACTACATAGGTTCTTGTAGTATTAAATCTGTTTCCTTGGTGACTATTTGGAGTTGTATGTGAAGTATATCTTAGATTTTCAGCAGCTTTGGTCTGAGAAGGTAATGTGTTTCATTTTCATTGTAAGTAAAAGAACTGTAAGTTCTATAAGAACTATAAGTATAGTAAGTAAGTACTGCTGCTTCACTATTGAAATGTGTATGTGATGTGTAATAAGGAATAATATTTTCTACACTCATTAATACTTTAACAAGTGTTAGTAGTAGTGTAGTAGTGTGGGAGTCTTCTGGCAGTACGTTAAGCTGGTGTCAGTGTCCTGAACTGAGGTGACTGGTTGTTTAGCATCTGGGCTTATCTAGGCTTTATCTCACGTGGCTTATGCAGGTTTTGTAATATCTATCCTTGGAATTTTATACTGTCTTAGTGCTACCAAACTTATTTAGTGTAGTGTCTCATTTCTACTGATGGCTCTCCAACAGCACTTTGTGCACTTGATTTAAAATGAAAGACGAAATTGCTGCCACGGTCTTCTTCATCACAAGGCTGGTGAAAAGGGAAGACAAGCTGAGTAAGCATAAAATTGAGAAATTTGCAGCTAAGTTGACAACAATACTGTTTGAGAAGTACAAGAATCACTGGTACTTGGACAATCCATCCAGAGGACAAGCCTTCAGGTAAGGATTCTTAGCAGAAGAGGAGGCAGACTGGAGTCTTTGTGTGGCATTGAAGATACAGCAAATGTAACTAAATGAAAGCTAGCTGTTAACTGGTAAAAAAAAAAAAAAAAGAAAAAAAAGAAAAATGAGAATTCTAAAAGTAGTTCCCCAGGATGTGTCTGGAGTTATCTAGACAGCCAGGGTAGAAAACCAAAGGCAATGTGCACTGTGTCTTGACTACCCCTATGACTTCTTGAGAACAGAACTTATGTGGCCTTAATGACTCTGAATTGTAAGAACTTAAAGTCTCCAAAAATGACCATTAGAGTGAATTGCTCCATAATGTCTTAAAATGAACAAGTAACAGAGGCCTTGTTTGGGCATACAAGTCAGCTAGTTACATTAACTTGCTTCTACAAGTTGTGAGAACTTCCATCAACAAGCTGTGTTAAATAAACTGTAGGGAACCTGATTGTATTTCTGGATGAGCAGAACTTGCAAAGCTGCATCTGGAATTCCATGTTCTACCTGCCCTTTTATTCTTAACTAGGTGTATAAGGATAAACAAACATCAGACAAGAGATCCGCTGCTGGAGCAAGCTTGTGTGGAGAGTAATGTGGACTTCAGTAATCTTGGTTTGCCAAAAGAGATGACGCTATGGGTTGATCCATTCGAGGTATGTTGCAGGTGAGTTGAGAACCTGTGACTAACATCATGCTGCGTGTTCTGTACTGACTTGATCCTTGCCAAACTTACCAATAGAAACTGTCTGAAGGTGTACTTCTGTATTAGTGTCAGGTGAGTAGTAGCAAATGTCTGTACTGCTTGTGCAGAACTGTGTGATACAAATACAGTTTCTTCCAGGTATGGTGAGAAGAACCGGCCGTTCACAATTGCCCACTTTGAGGGAGAGGAGAACCCAGAGCTCCCTCAGCAGATCAGCTATGCTGTTGACAGAGCAGCTCTAGACTATCAGTCTGGCACTTCTTCTGATGAGGAGAGCTTCATCAAGGAACCAAAAGCTATCCCTACTGTCAGTAACCCTAACAGTATCTACCAGGTAAATATGGTCATGGTATGTAGCTTTTGGTCAGAGCTATCACCTGCCCTGCAGGTTCTGTTGTGGAGGAGTATGGTAAACTAACAGCTGATGGCCAGACTAGTCTCCCCTCTCTTACCCAAAAACATTTTAACTTCATCTCATTTCTTGTTGTTTAGTTTAGTGACTACTGCAAGCCACCCATGCAGCACTGGTCGCAGTACCTTCATAGGAAGACATACATGACTGATGGCTCATACTATGCCCAGCACAGGGGTTACAAAACCTACAGGCCAACAGCTGCTTTCATAGGACCACGTGTTGATAGATACCACTGGATCAATACCAAGCGGTAGATCTGTGGCTGCACATGTTAGAGGCTGTTGAAGCACTGAGCTATGGTATGGGATGAAGGCTGGCACTACAAAGCTTCATAAAAACAGAAAGCACTTACTGTCTGTTCCCTATCTCTTACTCTGTATATCTGGAACTTCGGGGTTTTATTATGTAACTTTTTAATGTTTTATTAATGTTAACATAAGACTGAAAATTAATGTGACTCTACTTGTAAGTTAAAAAGGAAATGCATATATCAATAAATCTAATCATGTTCTTTTAAAAGCTGTGTGATCTGCTATCAGTGCCCTGAAGGCAGTTAAAGCTTTTCAGTGAAGTCACAAGCAAGTCAAGGAAGATTTAAAAAAAAAAAAAGTGATGCCTTGAAAGGTAATCTGCGTCCTCCTGGCAAAAGTAGCAAGAGCAGAAGCATACTCTGTAGTTGCACATCTACACATCAGAAGTGGTTGAGTGAAGCTTTGCTATTTGCAGCTGTGAAAGACTGCCTTGTGGCTCCAGCTGGGCTTCTGCTTCTTAGCCTGTAGCTTACCTGTCAGAAGAACACAGCCTCATGAACAGGAGAAGGATGAACACATGGCATTGTAGCTTTCCACAGCTGTAAGTTAGTATAAGCTTGCCAGTCTGCAGTACTGTGCCCCTGGGAAGCTTTTCCTGTAGCTGTGGGACAACTTGAATCACTTGAACTGTTTTCCAACTAGTCCACAACTCTGGACACATGGAGTCTACACTCCCAGTAGGAAAGATACTGGAGTCCTAAACTGTGTTCTAGGATACTGCTTGAAACACTTTTTTTTACTCAGTGCTGGTACTAATTACATTAAACACCTGCTTTTGTATTGATTTGCAGTATCTCTTCCTACTGACTCAACGTGTCTCCTATTCTACCCATCTGCTTATTAAACAGGGATGTGAGGGTAACAGAAGCGATGTCAGTAGCTTGTCTTGCTGGCTAATCTGTTGAAAATACTCAACTTGTGTGTCAAAAATCAGTAGCTTGTGTAAATACATGGCTACTTCAGCTATTTCTACTTGCTCTACTCTACCTCTTGCTACCTAATAAACAATGATGGAAACAACTAAAAAGCAGTTGTGAAAGAGAGACACTGTGAAAGCAGAAAGCTAAAGCCACTTCAAGAGCTGGAGGGCTGCCTGTGTAAGTGAAGCCAAACAAAAAAGTATTAAAGATAGCATGTAAATTTCAAGAAATCTCATAGTGTAAAAGATAATACTTGTATTAAATTTTATTGTATAAAGTCACAGGTGCTCAAACTGTATCTTAGTTACCTTTTTATTATAATGTACATATGGATGGGGGATAATTAGGAGGCCAATTCTTGTAATGCTGTTCCACAATGAGGTGCTCTCAGTCATGCTTCACCATGACTTAGTCTGTATTTCTTAAGAACAAACCCACACTACTGAGTCACATGTACTTCTGCACAAGACTTCTTGCAATAAACTTTGTCAATAGGATTCAGTAGCTCACTCATACAAAAAATCAGTCCTACACTGCCTGTAAGTATAGAGAGTTTCTTTCTTAAAATACTTCTTTCTGAGGTCTGTTCTTTGTGTGAATGCTGTAATCTGTGTGATGTTGCATAAACTAAATAAATGAGATGATGTAAGGTGGGAGGCTTCTTCATTACTGTGAGTCAGAAGCAGTGTTTCCAACTAATTCTTACAGCTCTGATAATAGAGCTTAGACTTGAGCAATTAGATCCATTTATTGTTATCAGTAGTGTTTTACCTAGCGAGGTCCAAGTAAGCATCTTTGTATAGGGTGAAAACGTGTATATTTGACTTCTCAATTCTGACAGAATAGAATGAGTGTGCAATTTTTAAAGTTCTAATAGTCTAGCCACTTCTTAGTGTTGAATATTTGATGTTTAATGAGGTAACAGCATTAGTATGAAGTTATTGAATGGGTCATGAAATAACTTAAAGTTCTTGCTCTGTGCTTTCATGAATCATTGTACCGATGGGGTGAGAAAGAACTTGTGTGACTTGTTACCTAAACTAGGGGCTGTGGTGGGCAGGTGCTTCACTTACTATTGGATGTCAAGCCTTTCAGGGCTTTGCTCTTGAATTTGGGAGGAGGAAAGTCTTGTGTCTCTAAGATTAAGGGTGGAGCTAGTCTTTGACAGCGTAGGGCTTGCACTCCTTTCTGGTTGGTACTACGGAGCAGTTGATGCATGGTGACATCAGGAAGAGTGAAGGTTGTCCAGACTGGGCAAGTTGCTTTTGGTGGTGGATGTTTTATTTTCTGTTCCTGTTGTGCGATTGTATGGGTAGAGTTACTTGGGCTGATTACATCTATAGCTTTCCTTGTCTTAAAGTCTGAAGCATCAGTGTCAGCTGATGTCTGTAGAAGCTTCAAAACATGTAGCAAAATGATACTTGAGTTTAAAATATATATACTTAATGAGACTTAAATACTGTTTCTAAATTTTGCTTCTGTTCCTGAAAGCTGGGGGTTTGGTGAGCTTTTACAACAGTGTTTGTCATTTCACTACTTGGATGTAGTAATGTAGGCTAAAATCTTGTCACTTAAATTACTGTATTGCTTTCTCTCTCAACTTTCTCTCTCAATTTAATGAGCCTTTGGTATGAAGAGGAAAAACATAGTCTCATAAAATGAAAACACAAGATTTATTTTGGTGTAAAGCCTGAAGACAAAAGCAGAGGACCAAGAAGTCTTCTGAATATCATTAAAACTTTTTACCTAGGGCTATCTTCTCTTCTAATGCCTGTATTTGCCGTACCAAATGGTCTTTTTCCAAACTAGTTAATTCAAGGTGGTCAAAAAGTAAGTCTTCACTGCCTTTACTCTTCAAAAAGCAGTGTTCACCTTCTATGATATCCACCAGCTCTTCAGTTAATGTGTCCACTTTATCCTCAAGTTCTGAAGAGGTCAAGTAAGTGCAGCTCTCCTCTGCTGAGCTAAAGAAATGGAATGCTTAAAATCAGACAAAGTGACACTGATGGTGCTATCTGTAGACTTTTCACAAGACCAAGCCAGAAAGATCAATTTCACAGAAATTTAACTTCTGTTACTCAAAAGATGATAGCTTAGAGAGAAGCAATCAGTCTTTGTAACAAGCAGGCAACACATTCAGCCTGTCCTTTATACAGTGTCAGTAGACGTAGCAGGTTGTGGAAATTGGTTTTGTAGTGTAGAGTGAGGTCATAATGAAGAGGTGTCATGATTTGCTTCATTTAAAACCCCCCAGATCGTTTGATTGTTGATATCTTAATACAAGAGTTCATAATACATCCTCTCAAATCATTCTTACCGTGTCCTCCATCCCAAACTGCCCTTTTCATAGCTGCTTAAGGCATGAAGGAAATGTTCTTTCATCTTCACAAACAACTTGCCATTTAGTGGTTCCTCAAATGTGTCATACAATAAGCACAGAAGTGGAGAGAGCAAATCAGTGTTAATTTTAAAAACCATTTATTGACTCCTTAAATACATTTTTTCATGGTGCTACGTTTTATACTGTCCCAGTGATTGGCATGAGGCCCAAAATCTCTTTCAGAAAGTTTTTTTCAGATAAAAATAACAGCCTCTGATATTATTTCTGTGGCTTTTAGATTCAAACAGTCACATGCTTGTCCGGACACCTATAAGCAGGTTTGAATTGCAATTTAGCAATGAAATCAGAATAAGGATGGTGAGTTTTCAACCAGACCAGGACTCATGACCTTTTTTATTACCTTCTCAAAGGCTTCCATCCCTGTGAAGCTTTTTGCTTTTACCTCAAAAAGTTGTGAGATCAGAGTTATTTCTTCCTTGGAGAATGGTTCTTCCTTTAGTAACATCTGAGATATCCCAGAGGATTTTTCACCCTGGAGAACTGTTGACAGCTGGAGTCTAAGAAAGAACATTTCACCAAGGCAAGTCTTTAGCGCCTAGAAAAAGAGAATACAGTTTATGGTGGATTTTTGTTGTTGTTGTTGTTTTCTTGCTGTTTTACAGCTGAGGTGAAGCTGCATTATTTAGATGTTGAATGTGAACAACCTTTGTGCAACAGTGATGGCAGTTCAGATAACAGCCTTTAACCATCTGTTTTTTCACCTTTGATTTTTGTTTTTAGAAGTTGTACAAAACTGTTAAAAACACCTTCTTTTAAAAATGGTGCTTTTTTTCCTGACACTGCTGTGATGTAATTACATTTGGAACATATTGATGTACCTGATAAAAAAGCCTCAGAAAGATTGGGTTGGTGTCTTGGTTGAAGTCAGCGGCAGTGATATGAGCTAAACAGTGCACGAGGAGCAGGAGGAAGCTTCCAGCAGAACCCAGGCAATCCCTTAGAATGAACAGCTTGTTCTCTGAATTCTGAGAAAAAACAAATATCCAGAGTTGAGATAAGAGCACAGCAGCAGTCAGCTCAGCTGATGCAACTCCTCCAAGGGTTGGTCTCAATTTTACAGAAGTTAAAAGACTCAAACTAGAGAATGTTGGTTGGTGAATATCCATATACTAAAGAAAGCAGCATTGTCATAAGGCCTTCTGTTTTCCTTTGTGTGAAATCTAGCATATTCTCACATGAGGTGTTTCTAGAGTTTTATTTTTGTATTGTGCGCTTTAGAAAACTCCCTCAATGTCTTGGAATTTTAGAAATATAGAATCTGACTATTTAGTATTATTTAATTATAGTATATAAAATGCTGATCGGCTGTTGACTTCTATGAAGGTGACCTGTACGTAATTTCGTGTAACTTGAATATGAGAGACTCATAACCACAGCTTGTTTAATAAAGCATGCTTTGAGTATGACCGTCATACAAAACATTTCTTAAATCTCTGTATCCTAGAGTGCTCTATTAAGTTTACATTCAGAGATATCAATATAATGTCAATGGTATGCTTCAGATATTTTCCTAGAAAGCATCAAGCATACCCTGACTTAAAAATATGAACCATTTCTGCAATCTCCTCCCTAGTTCTCTAATTTAATGGATATGAAAATATTACACAGACTGGTTAGATGTGAAGTTGACACACCTGATAAAAGTAGCAGTTTCTGAAGGCATTGCCTGTGGCGTTACAGAGAGGTATGCTGGAGGCAACACACAGGTTAATTTCTGGAGCCTGCAAAAGGAAGGCAAATTGCTTCTGTAAAAAGTATGTATGCACATCAGATCTGCAAAGTAAGAGGGATTAATGGGTTATAAATTCATTTAAATGTCAGCTTTGATTTGCAGTCAGTACACAGAGCCAACAAATACCACAAGGAAATGGAGACTGTTTAAAAAACCCTTGCATATCACAGCAGTTCATCTTGCCAGTTCTCTAATTAAATAAATGAAAGTGTACTCTTGCCCTGGAGCTCTGACTGTAGTCACCATTATTTTTATTATTATTTATTTGATATTTTTATGAAAGACCCTGCAGAGTCTACCTTGACTGCAGCCATAATGTGCAAAAAACAGTAAAAAGAAAATGAGACGCCTTGCTCCAAATTACTAAAAAGGAAAAGCTTTATCCTAATACTAGTACTGCCTAATATTATGCATATGCAGCAATTAGGTAATGCAAGAATTAAGTGATGTGCTCAAGAAAGATGGCACAAGAAATAAAAGAATGGACCGTGGATCTTGTTGGGACAAAGATTTGACTTCAAAACCGTCCTATACCATTGTGGAGAAAACAAATGGATTGCACTTCCTGATGCTCTCACACTGGCTATTCTTTGCTTGATCTTACTTGATAGTTGGTGAAAGATTTTTTTGGATACCTGTATTCTTTTGAAGGCACTGAACACCAGTATCTTAAAAACTTACATCAATGTGAAGTCTGAGAAATTGCAGGATGGAGATGCCGTACTGATATATGACAAACTCCCTTGTAGAAAGAGTTGCAGAATCAACTACTATTAGTTCTCCTTCTTGATCCGTCAAGGTATCTTGTACGCCCTGATAAGAATTTGCTGTTTCTACAAAGAACAATAACATTTTGTTAAACTAAATAGTTGTTTTTTTTTTTTTTTTAATTTTGTTTGTCCAAGAGGGAACATTGCAACACAAGCATGTAATACGCTGCATTTCTCACCTTATAACACTTTGTCATTATTCAGTATAAAATTAAGCCCTTCTGATGCATTAGAAAATTTTTCAAGAGTCATGCCATGCTTTATTCTCATGCAACCCCCAAAACTTCGCTCTTCCTTCTGAAATTTCAGATAAGGTCTAAAATAGCGAGATGACTCGTGTGCCTCTGATTTCATCAGCAGCAACGTCTGAGTGATTCTGGGTCTGTCTTCCACTGCTACAGCACTTTCTTCAGAGGACAGTAAATCTAAGTTGCCTGTCCAGTAAAATCTTATCACAATAAAAACAACAAAATGAATGATAAAACCCAAATCATTACATTACATTCACCTTCTGACATTTCTTGTAAGAATGAGCAGAGATGAGGTTTACTTTTGTCCAGCTTTTGGCTTTGTAGTAATCCAGTTGCTGCCGCATGACTTTGGAGCTCATCATTGACATCTTTCAGAAGACCAAGAAGAAAAGAGGTTTCTAGATACTTAGTTTTATTACCATCTGTGTAAAGAAATACAGAAATGCTGCTTTCTTAAACAATCTATCTCTAAACCATCATTCCAAAAAGGAATTATATAAGCAGGGTGAGATGGGTAAATAGTTTTGCTGTTTGGAGCACAATACTGAAGTCTGGGCAAAAACATGTCAACATTTCAGAGAAAATCTCTCTTTCAAAAACACTTTACAGTATTCAGTTGGCTAGTTCTCTCTCTCTTTTTTTTTTTTTCATGTACCTCAAATACTATATGGAAGTCTTTGTTTACACAGGGAGATGGTACTCTCAATATCAAAACAAGCAAAAACTCAAAATCCTGCCCTCTCACACCAAAAAAAACAAAACCAAAAAAAAAAACAACATCAAAACAAGACCAAAACCTAAGTGCTTCTTATTCCCACAGATTTTGGTTGGGCTTCTTACAGAATACTCCTGGCAATTTTTCCTAACAGTGTTGTGTTTGTTTCCAGTGTGTCTTTCTTGATGAAAAAATAGATGATCTGCCTTTGAGTCTATAAATAATGTCTTTCTATTGCATATCTCACCTAATTGGTAGGATTTATTTTTTAACTAATGAATGCAACATTGATTGCAAAATGATTTAAACTTTTTACCATACAGAGGAGGTGTCGTGAACTGTGGATTCAGAAGAATAATTCTGGATGCCATCAGGTGTTCTGCCTGCTTCAGCACCTTGATGTCTGTGAGAGTAATATACACTAGTTAATAATTGCAAATAATTCCAGATGTTCCTAGCCATTCCTCTTGTTCCATAAGCTAGCCTTGATTTCTTTTGGTTTATTTCTCTGTGTTTAGTTGAATTCCAGGATTGTGTTACATACCACTTCATCGAGATAAGGGGTAAATAAGTAGCTGTTTGCTTCATAGAGAATGTGCTGGAAAACCTAAAGACTAAGCAATTGATCACAAGTGATAGTTCACCAGCTCCCAATAACTTTTTTTCTTTTTTTTCGGTCCAAAAAGGAGGAAATTCTGCTGCTTATCAAAGAGCTGCTGATGTTTCAAGAGAATCCCTGGACACGTGCTTAATGCTAAGGATGGAAGAAATTCAGCTCTGAAGATGTATAAAGATTATCTAGGTGAGAATTATATTCTTGCCAGAAAAAGCAATCACCCAGGTAAGTATCCAGATTTATACTTCAATTTCAATAATATCCATTAATTGAGAGGATGCTAATATAGTCCTAGCTGTAAAATGCCTTTTTAATGTAAACTCTTCACGCTGGCTCAGTTTCTAGGATGGTTAGTTGGGAGAAAGATGTTTTATTTTCAGAAACACATAAAGCCTTCTTCATCTTATACTGTTAACTATTGTCTGAGTTCCACCCCACCTCTTCCCTATTCTTCCCATTTCCAAAGCATTAATGCCCTCCAGGAAATATATGAAGATCAAAAAGGAATGATAAGTCACTTGAGTTTCTTATGACAAACTGAGCTTACTCTCAGTCAAGAACTCTAAGAACTCGTTATCTGCCTTATGATGTGTCCCTGGAATCCAGAAAGACTTGGTGATGGACAACGGAGGACTGTTGGTTTGCTGCATCTTTATTTCCTCTTCAGATCTCATTCTCAGCTTTTCCAGATCTGGATGAAAATCCTTCCCTTTTGTTTCACTGCGTATATTCATGAAGTTCTACAAAGAAAGGTAAGGAGGTGTAAAAGTGCCTATAAAATTCATAATGATAATTAGTTTTCTTTATTTTTAACTACTTCTCTGGCATAAATTCAGGCTTTGTGTATTAAAAACTTATGTTCTCTCACACTGCCAATGGCAAGAAAAAAAGTATTAAGAAGCAAATACAGAGACATCCAGCAGGCTTTCACCTTAAGGAGCTCATTTTTCAGGCTGTATATGCTTTGCTTAGGGCAGACACTAGTTGCTTAGCTTGCCTTCTGCTGTTAAACTTCTCAGACTGTACAGTGATTAGTACTTTGGACTACATATGGCATTTCTGGGTACCAGTCCTCAGTCTCTAAATAACTGAAAATCAGGAAAAAAGCAACAAACAAACAAAAACAGCAGCCAAACAATGCCCAGAACAAACACAAAACCACTGCAGGGTGGAGTGGAGTGGTTATGTGATGTGGTCAGGGAGTACCCTCCTATCATGCTGCTTAGGGTGTGCTGTTGAATCAAACCCTGTGTGCTTCATCCTCCTTTTCAGCTCTCCACACAGCAGGTGATTCTGCAGCTTTGCTCTTTCATCTGGTACTTGCCATATGTGAGATTCTCTGAGGTCCAGATACTTCTCTTGAAGGTCTGCCAGAGACCTTTTTTTTTTTTTTTTTTTTCTTTCCTGATGTTTCTTTTGTTTTCAAGGTAGCTATTTTCTTCTCTTAAGAAGAAAACTGTTAAGCTCTTTCTTCCCTTATGCTTTCACTTGGGAGGATAGCTACTTTTAAAAGCTGTGTTTTTCCTGTCCCTTTCAAGCTTCTTCAAGTTTTGTATTGCTAATCTCTACATTCAACCAATGTCTTCATACATCTGTTGTGATTATCATAGTACAGAACATAATCCACATAACTAGCTGCATTCACAGTCTCTTTAGCATTACACCATTAATCTTATATATTGTGCATATGATGCAGCCTGTTCAATTGGAAAACTTTTGGGATTTAAGCTTTTCTAACCTGCAGTGGATCAAAGTTACTTGAAATATTCTTCGTTCTTTTATTTCCCAGGAAGAGTTTCAGTTGATCCTTCAGCCTTCTAATTTTCTGCTCTCTGAAGTTTTTCAGTTCATTGGTTATGTTGTTAGCTTCATTCAAAAACTACAGATCATACATATGGGAAAAAAAAAGAAAAAAAAGCACGAAAAAGGACGATAAGATTCTGGTATTGTTCTGGAAAGGGTGATACTTGCAGAACAGAGTCCTCTACAGAGTAACAGTAGCAATGCAAATTAGCATTTTCTGAATAAAATCAACAGGTAACATATTTTCAGTTTTACCTTCTCCTGGAGGTAGCCCTTTAGGCTTCTGCCTATTTCCTTAAACTGTGCTTCCCTCAGCTGTAATAATCTTACAGCTTGTATATATTCAAGCACTAACAAGGTATACTCGGTGTTGTTCTTCAGCAGATACAACGTGCCCCACAGGTCATCATCGATTGATAACTCCTGAAAGATAAAATGGTGATGTGAAATATAGTGTGATTCTGATCACATACCATGCTATTTGGTTATCTTACTTTTTGTGCATTTCATTGAGAACAGACAGATTTAAGAGTCAGAGTTTTTGAAAATGATGTCAAAGGCAGTGAAAAATGGATAACAGTATTTTTCAGTTCCATGCACCCTGAATTTTTGTTATTTAAAAATAAATAAATAAATAAACTGTCAAAAGTAAGTTTAAGATCATCAAAGGAGCCTTAAGTAAATTTCTGTTAAGAAATGAATTTGAAGTGTCTGATCTTTAGTAGCTAAACCCATGATATTTTCAATTTCTTCATATACACAACTGTTGCAGATTACAGTATGTTGTTATTATTATTATTATTATTTTAAATCTGGAGCAAGCTGTCCATTTGCTATAAACAGAAACAATTCCTCAGGAGACATTTATAAACTTTAAAGCTTTGTAACAACACACTGGAGGAGTTCCAAATTCTAAACCGAAGTATCAGGAGAATATTACTTCTACAGCAAGCTGTTCCAGGCCAGTGCCCTCCCTTTGGGACCTCAGTGTAGCCTTCTGGAGCCTGTAGCAATCTTGCAGCATTACGACTGTTTGCCGCAGGTGTCTTTGAGATAGGATGAAATATGCCACCAAATTCCCTAATTCTTCTCCTTCGGTCCCTTGGATCACTTGCATTTCTTTGGCTTGTATCTGTGAAGAAAACATTACAAAATCATATAGATTCTGTTACTTGCAGAGTTGTGAAAGTGTGGAAATATTCCAATTCTCACTGCAGGTTTGCAAATAGGAGTCCAGGGAAAAAAATAGAGAACTACCCTGAAGAATAATGGAACACATCAAATTAAAATGGGACTTTAGAAAGATTCCCAAAGCATGTCCTGCTAGAGCTGGAAAATCCTTTCTTGCATAATGACTTGAATAGTTGTGAACCACATAAAACACTGCTGAACCTAAAATAACCAGAAATTTTACTGAAGCCTCATCCCACCACATACCTCTGTTAGCAAATGAAAATATGAATGCTTCAGCTGATGTACCTTTTCTTCCGTCTGTGTGTGAAGTTCCAGTCTAAATTCTGCCTGCATGTTTCTCAGCACAGCTTCTGACTCTTCCTTTAAACCAACAAGTAAATCCCCTTCCTGATGATGCTTCTGGAGGAAAGCCAGAGCTCTTGCCATTTGCTGTTTCTCTTTACTCTGAGCAACCTCCTGAGCTACTCTTTCACCATTAGTTTTGTAGTCAAAGCTGTTCAGGATCCTTGTCACGCTTTCTGGCCAAGTCAGAATCTGAAGAAGGGAAGTACAGAGCTATGAGCAAATGAATTTTGTGTACAGAAGTGAACTTGCTCTTGCATTGGGGTTGTAGTGGGTACAGCTGGTAAGGCTTTGGCTGTGGGGATGCCCTGTTTAGGACATTCCTGTAACTGCACTGTAGGTCAGGGTGGGCAGCTGCAAGCTTACAGGTTTTCTGAATTACCACAAGGCTTTTGCAGGTGAGGGGTGAGGTGTGAAAAGCATGAACTGCCTCTACCTGAAGGTTGTTGTAGAGATCCAGGACTCTGTACAGACATGCTTGCCTCAGAGCTTCCAGCTTTACTATCTTCACTGCAGAAGCTTGTAGTATTTGAGTTAGAGAGTCTGGAGAAAGCTTGACTTCCTGAGAATGTGGTTTCTGTTAAGTGAAAGAGGAAAAAAAAAGAAAAAAAAAAAGGATTTTCTACACCAACAAATAGCACCATAGTTACCAGAACTAGAGAAGCCTGATTTCCTATGGACTTGTGGTGGGAAATGTGGGTCAGTTTGGAGTAGTCTAAGTTCTAAGTTACTAGTCTAAGTAGATTTAGTTCCTCCAAGTTTATAGGGGCTCCAAGGGAAACTTTATCCATATAGGTCTTTGCTGGATGAGTGTTTTGGTACCTAGTAAGGCATGAAGTCACGCTGAAGTTTTGCCTCAGAGGGGTATGTAAATTCTCTGTTTCTCCTCTGCTTGTCTGTTTGTTTTCATAAAATTTACGGGTGCTTTATTTCCTGAGCCCTTTATGCCCCTGCAAAGTTAGATGAAATCAGACAATGGATCAAGAAGTTTGTCATTAGTGTAATGTGAGGCAGACATCTGCTCTCAGAACAGATTTATATGGTCTGACTGGAGAATGACTCTGCCATATTAAAACCCATGTGTATAAACAAGGTCATCTCAAAGGTGGAGCTTGCCCACAACAGAAGCCCTATGCCTAAGTTACCTGACCATCTTTTAAGCTATCTCTCCAGTGTTTTCCTGTCAGACCATAGCATGAAGTCTGTGGTTATGTAGACTCATAAAAACTAAAAGAAAAGCACCATTGGTGGGCACTGAGACTGCAGAAATGGCAGTGGCCCCTTCTACAATGTATACAAGTGTAAAGGAGATGTTAGCGCAAAGTATTTTGAGGAAATATTGTTATTATAACAGGGAACTTTTCTACTTTCAAATCCTCAATTGTTGTCTACTAGTGATGCTCTCCTAGCAAAGCCCAGGGCGCACTAGAGGAAAACCAGCATGTTGTAATTGTAGATGCAGTCAGTGTTATAAAATCCTAAGATACTGGAGGATGGAACAAGGACCATTAAAGCAGCATGAAGAAAAAAAGAAAAGCTACATTCATACATGTGAGCAAGGGAAAAACAAACTCAGGCGGTAAACTGGCTTAGAAAGAAAAAGGAAAGAAAAAAGCTTTGTGCTGGTAATGTCACTATTTTTTCCTGTGTAATGATAATTTAAAATTTAGATGACTTAACCTATACTTAAGCAATAAAAATATGTAGTAAAAAAATGTACTGAGGCGGTGAAATATGTGGTGCAATACAAAGAGACCCAAACACTCAAGTTGTGCCTGTAGCTGCTCTGATAATACAGCCACCTATGTAATGCCTAAAGCTGATGTGTATGCCTATACCTTCCAGTGAAGGTTGCATTCATCCTTCAAAGCAGTGAAGTGACAAGAGTAGGAGTAGCATAAGCAAAATGCATTGAACTTACTTCTTGTTCAGTGAAGTCAGAGTCTGGGATCTGAAAACCAGCACCACAAATTGACAACTGGTCTGGGATTTCTTCCAGAAAATGTAAGGTCTGATGGGGTGCTGTTAAACGAGAGCTGAGGCCAGAATGTTTGATTTCTTCCCGATGTTTCTGATAGAGGACTTGTTCGTTACGGTGGTGGTGTTCTGACAGTTCTTTCAGGAGTGAGTCCTTGGTGATGACTGCTTCTGTTCTTCTACTGGTCTTTCCCTGAAAACATAGACAGCCCAACTGCAACATCTTCATGATCAGGAGCATCAAAGGGATGAGAAATGAGTCACACTGAGCTTTAAAAATAGCCAGAAACCAGATCTCCAAGTTCATTTAAGTAACATAAGTAGACTGATTTACTGTAGGATTATGTACCCACAAGTTACTGAAAATAAAGCCACTGATTCTTGTGCCTTAACATTGAGAAGGGAGCATAATTTTGTTTTTGTTCTGCTTTGCAGTAGTCAGAACAGAAGGTTCCTTTAACAAACTCCTTTTTGCTTTTATTTACTTTTCTGAAGTGATGAGGGATAATTGAAAGGAAATCAAAAAGAAAACAGAAAACTTTATTTTCTTGTGTATCAGCTGAGCACTCTAAGTTGATATGGTACCAGCCTTACCCCATTTCCTTTATGGTATTCATCTTCCTTAGTCTTGGATGATTCATAAAAAAATGCACTTATTTCTTCCATCATTAAAGACAGTTCCAGGTGTAACAGTTCAGAAGCATGCTTCTCTAATAAAAACCTGTGACCAGACATGCATGAGACAGGACTGAAGATTCCTACTTTGTATACTGTGTGTACTTCCTCATTACTACGTGGCACTTGTCATGGCTGTGTGTATATTGCCTGAGAACAAACAGTGGGCTGTAACAGGTACCTTACATTGAGCCACCCATAAAACCCAAATGTAAGCCTTTTGGGGGCAGGGGAAATACCTCTAAGCTCATGTAGAATATATATTTTATAAGTAAAAATACAGAGGCAATTAAACGAGGCACAATAACCATTCTATGATTCTATGAATAAGGTTCTCTTACTTTGTCTGGATTTCTTGTTGTACAAGGCTGATCTTTTGTGAATGTGAAGTGGGCAGAAGAGCTGATACTGTGGAAGCCGAAGCAGTTTCCTGACTTGCTTCAGTCCTTAATGCCTCTGAATGAGCAGCAGATGCTTTTAAAGTACTTCTTGATGAGTACCCTGTAGAAGAAATCAGGGAATATATTTACTGCCGAACCATTATTTTTGGAGTACGGTTAAGCCCTCTTGCACTGTTAGAATTTTTTCCCTTTAATTCTACAGTATGCAGTAGTAAAAGTAGCAGTGTTCCTGGCTGGAAGGAAACCAAATGGCCTTTCGGAAGGTCATTCGTCAGTCCATTCTAGTTACATTTCTGCAAAAGAGCATTTTACCAAAATAGATACAGTTATCAAAAGTGTAGCTTATCAATAATTCCTATACGGTTGCCTTGAATTGGACACAAGAATCCTGAAAGTCTGTATTGCTTATTGAGAAAGGAAACTGCCTATATCACATACTTCCAATTAACTGTATGGTAATTAGCATACCGATATGTCTTCAGCAGCTGAACAACTTGCATTTTATATCTCCATTTGCTCATACTGAGCAGGTAGACCTAAAAGCCTCGTCAAAATGTAATTGAAAATTTGCATGTTCTCAGCAGGGGAAGTAAAAGCTTTGCTATTGATTTCTAGGTTTTGAACCATGTTTTCAGATGTCAAACTGAGGTTAGGTTTTCTGGCCTGCTGGAGTTGCTGGACTAAAAACATGGAGTCAACTCAGATTCATGAACACAACGAATTTTTTTGATTTCCAAAGATTAAATCATCTTAATTAGGTTATCCAGGTAAGCCAGCTGTGCTCCAATGCATAAAAAATGTACAAAATCAGATAGTACCACCATTTTCTCAGTCTTCCCTTTTAATGTTAACTGACTTTCAGCTTATAACAAGTTAGTCTAATGAAATCACTTTTATTCTTATGGGAACTCTATACGTGGGCAGAAAGAGATGGATTGTTTTGCAACATATGCATTAACTTTTGTGAGGCCTGGAAAGAGAACCTTTAAGCTTTGGTTTCAGGCCTGATCCCACCTGGCAGCAAGTGTACACAGATGATAAAGGGTTTAAGTCCCAGGAGATTTTTAGTACTTACAAAATGGAGCTGAAGTCTGGTTTCCAGCTGTCAGATGGTAGTATCTCTTCTAGCATTTCAAAGTTGAAAAGTTCCAATATGTCTTTAAAGACCAGAGTAAAATAAGATAACTGAGAGTACCAATACTTCCCCTCTTACCGGGTGTCTCAGGTGATGCACTACTTCTGCTATCTTCTTCCAGCATCTGAACTACAGACTTGAGCAGAGGGATCAGATTGTGATGGATGTCCTTGCATGGACTGTATGAGATCCTACTACTGCCATAAAATCTGGTTGTCTCATAGTTTTCAAAGCATTGTTGTGAACCAGAGAAAAGCACCTGAAATAGCACAAAGCAGACAAAAGACAATACACACAACTTGTGTTTCATGTCTGTCAAAAAGCCCATAGGAAAAGCATCCCGGTGATCTTTGCCTTCTCATGAAAACCTTACACAGTTGGTTTGTAGCCATCCTATGCAAACTGGTGACCCAATAAGATGCTACCGCAAGCTTGTCTCAGCAGTTCAAAAGCCTTTTGCAATGGTTGTGGTCCCACAGCACCCAACTCTGATTTTTCTGCATCCTTCAAGCTCATCTGAATGTTGTAAGACAAATGATTTGAACTGCGTTACTTGTGTTTAATGTCCTCTGTTTCTCTGGAATCCATTTGTAAGTGCCGTACATCTGATAAAATGTTTTCTGTTCAACATTGTGGTCTAATAATCCTGCCTCATTTAGACTAATAAGCTGAAATTCAGTTAATAGTTAATGTCTCATGGGGATGGAAGAGCAGAAGAGGAAGAGAGATAGCTCCAAGGGAGCTTTAAAGGAAGGACTGAAGAAAAAGGAAGAAGATTAGAAAAATGTGTTAATTTGAAGCTATTTTTATGCAAGTAGTCCAAAATAGAATACAGAAGCCAACTGATATAAGTATCAGGTCCTGAGTCTATTGAATTGATGGAAAGATGCTCATGTCAAGAGGATTCAGGCCTACAGTACTTTAGACATTATAAGGGATGGGATTTGAAAGATCCCTTGAACACAGGGGCAATTATGATCCTTTGCACTCAAGCATTTTTGAAAATCACTTTTTCATCCTTGGGGAAAAAAATTTCACAGTAATTATGGAGTGTCCAATCTCTTGCTTCTTCCCTACGAAGGAAAGAGCTTCAGGTGTCCAGGTGTTTAAAATCTTCATGAAAATAGAGAAGCTGAGAACTTTTTTCTAACGTTGCTGTGGGAAAAACTGCCTTTGAAATTAAACTTTATTTACCTTTAAATGTACTTTATAAATGAAATTCTCATTTAAGTTTTTGGTTATTTTACAGGACTCTGATTTCTCGTGGAAGTGTTCTCAAGGATTATTCTCAGAATGTGGCAACTGTTCGTGCTTTTGTTAGAAAGTAAGTAACTTGACCAATTTTATGTGCCTGAGGGTGAAGTCAGTACCTTTGCCTGCTGGATCTGGATATTTGACGTGTCCCTCAAAAAATCCAGTTTGGTGTATGCAGTGTCCACACCAGCTTGTTGTTTTAGTATGTATTCCTGAAACTCAGAGGCTAGGGCAAATATGACCTGGAAGAAATGATACAAGATATAAGGGTACTTCAAGTCCCACCTTTCATTTTCTTTCTTAGACATAATATGGCAGGTCACTAGCTACAAAGCTGGCGTGACTGTATAATGGTTATAGAGCACTGGAATATGGGTATACACTAAAGAACAGAAAACAGTCATGAAAACTGCAAATGATGTAAAGAAGGGCCAAAAAAAAAAAAAAAAGGCAGTAAAAGGCAGTGACCTCACCTGTCTGAACATCAGGTTTGTTACTGCCTCAGTACTTGACACATGGCTCCTTTGCTTCTCTCTCTCAGTCATCTGCATGTACATTCGTTTTTCTTCTAGTTGCATCTTTTTAATGAAGTGCACCAGGTTTTCCATTGCCTTTCTGATCTCTGACAGAACCTGTATTTCCTGGTCCTTTTCATCTCTGTCAGCTGTAGACAGCAAATATTAGCAGTAGTACCCATCTGATAATCTAGTGGAAATTCACAGAGCAAATCTGAAACGAAACGCCTTCTAAATGTACTTTACCACATCTCTGTTCTTTATCTTTTAGAACAGCCCAGTTAACCAGATCCTACCTCTCTATTGTCTTGCTTCAGGAGGACATGAGGAGTTTCTAAGGTTTAAGCTAACCTGTTGGAGGGAGCAAGCATCACAGAAAATGATGCACAACCCTGCTTCCCTCTCTTCTGTTTGTAGTTAACCTTTTGTACCTTTGAATAGTAAGGGCAGTTCAGCGCCCAGCTGGCTGCTGAAATATTTTGAAGCTCTTCTCTCAGCTTCCTGCAGAGAGGATCCTTCAAGAAAATGGCACATTTCCTCAATGTCATTCATTTCCTCTTTGTATTTTATCTGTAAGAAATGGAGGAGTGTTTCAGATAATGCTGCAAACTTGTGCGATGGTGACTTCTTGTGTTGCTCTTTCCTCTGACAGACGAGAGCAAGAAGTTGTCTAATTTGGCTGTAGCTTTTTCCTAGCCTTTTAATTATTATTATTATTATTATTTTTGCATAGAAATTGATTGCAATCCCCTCATTTCTGATACTACTATGAATTGTGTTGTCCTTGGATGTATAGGCACATTCTGAGTTGGAACTGGTGGTTATTCTGTTATGAGGCTGGACACCAGTTAAGGTGAGAAAGGCTGCAGTGAAATAGTAACACCTCAGTTCACATTATAAGATTGTGCTATACTGGAGAGGGAAGTCACTTGGATTCAGACCAGCACCATCCTGTGTGCAACGTCAAATATCTCTTAATTTGATACATGTGGGCAAGACTTTTTAAAGAACTTTACTAAAGCCGGTTGCAAAAGGAATGCACCATACCTTCTGGGCCTTTCCCTCTTTTGCATCATGAATGACGTGAAGAAATAGAGAGCTCAGTTCTTTAAGAAGCCATTCTTCCTTTTTTATTCTTCCATGCCAGTATTTTTGCCTTGAATTTATTTCCTTTTCTAGAAGGTCCAGCTGAAAGGCAATGATAGAAATAATAGCTCAGATTTTGCAGGAAGGTGAAGGTAGATTATAAACTCCATTGAAGGTAGTGATGAAATCTCCATTCAGTGCTTTCAACAACAGAATATGTATCCAACTTGGTTGCCATGGGGGGTGAGTGCTTTGCAGTGCTAGGTCTGTGCATAATTCATGTTCAAAGTTATAACACAATGTGTACTTTGGGATAGGATATAAAAGAGAAGGTACAAAAAGCAGCAGCAGAAGATACAGATGGAAGGGAGAGAAAAAGGGATGATGACAAAAGGAGATAAGTGAAATGACATACATATATTTCAGTTCATCTTGTACTGAAAGAAAATATTATTTGTGGGGCATAAGAAGAGGTGAAATTGCCTCACAGTAGTGGAAAAACATACGTGTATCATCAAAAAGTTTCCCAAAGCTATCCAACCTGTTTTTCTGAAGCAGTAATTACCAGATCTGGATCTGCAGCTCTTCTTGGTAAAGCCCTGAAGGACTGGACAATAGGAATTACATTGTGTGTCCAGGGGTGGGTTTGAGCACCTATAACAGGTCCAAATTCACCTGTAACTGGACTTATGGCTCTGGCACCAATTGTGATAGGGACAAGGCCTGTGGACAAAGAAAAATTAAATATAATCCTTAGAATTTACACCACGATTAAAACTGTTCCAGCGGCATATCTAGTCACCAGCTTTTTTTCCCATTAAACTTAAAATAATAATAATAATGATTTCCAGTTTCCTAATGAAAACTGAGTTTTCCTGTGTTGTAAATGCTATTTACCAAATGCAGGAGAGTAGGACCAAGGACCTTCCCTTTCAGACAACATCTATTTACAGCTCACTCACTGAAAAGAACTTCCGAGTAGTTCTCTTGAAGAGTACAGTAGAGTTTTGGATGGCTGAGAGGCACAGTGTGATTTCATCTCAGTCCTAGCTCTCCTTCACCGTTTTTATAGTTGTGCTTGTTTTGAATATAAACACCATGTAAATTGATATTTTCCATTCAGTGTTGATGCAGTAACTAGTCTGCATTGGTAGGGTGATTTCCTGGGTCTGAAAATAACGTGAATATTGGTGGGGATAGAGCAGTCCCTGCCTCTTTATTGTTTACATTATCAAATTGAATTTCCTGCCTTACCTTTTCCATTTCCATCTTCCATGGTTCCTGCAAGTGGGGAAGGCTGTCTCGTATTCCTGTCACAGTCTATTCCCAGAATAGGCACCATCAGACTGGACCCACCAGGATCTGGGATTTTCATCCCGAACACTGCAGGGATCCACATCTCTGTGTTGGGGTATTTGACCATACCTAGTTTGCACAAAGAAAGAAACAAAGAAACAAACAAACAAAACAAAAAAGATATTTTGTGATGAAAAGAGGCTGGATGAATGCTCTTATTTCTGCTACAGCTTCCAACGAATACCTGGTTGAGTTCAACATAGGATTTGCTTAGGAGTGGCTATTTTGACCAAAAGCTTCCTAAGTTGTAACCTGCTTTTTTTTTTTTTTTTTTTTTTTCTTTTGACAAATCCTGTGATGGAATTGGGTTCATTGCTGCAGCTATGAATGTAATGACACCCCTTTACTCTTTAAAATGGACTGTTTTATACCTACCCAGATTACCACCGTTACTCTTGAGGTTTGAAGCTATTTCTTGTTTTTTCTTGAGGCTTTGCAAGCAATGCATTGCATGATATAACCTAGTGGTGGAAGACTTCTTCATATCTTCTACTGAAGCCTTTAGTGCTGCCAATCTGTCCGCTGCTAGACGGGTATCTTCCAAAACTGATGCCCTAAACAGCTTTAGGGCATTCACCACATGGGTTTGTGATTGCAGGCAGGCAGCTTCCAGCACCGCTTGGTAACTGCCACCGTGGGGCAGCACCTTGCCTCGCAGGAGATGAGCTCCATGTACCCGAGCAGTTTTCCCACTGAGGGGTTCGGTGAAGTAATCCCCAAGAAGCATTAGGTTTCCAGAAGGATCCACCAGCCCACCTACTGGTATAGCTTCTCCTGCAGTCAATAAATGGGAAATAAGAGTCAGAATATCACCAGACAGCTGCTCGTTATGCTCGGGTCCTTCCCGTAAAGAAGGCACAATGATCAAAGGCACATTGGAAGCAGAAATCGGTCTAATGAGAGAGACGTGAAAATAAAACACAAACATTTATGATCCTGGTTGTAAAATGGTTTGGCTTACAAAATGCTTTTAAATGAAGTATCCTAGTTTCTACTTCAGAAGATTAAGGCTCCCACTCCTTTTTCTGGGTGTTATATATCTTCGAAAGCGAATTACAAAGAATGTAAGTATGTGAAAATGCTTTCTGAAAATCTAGATCTTCACCCCCACCCAATAATGTATTTCTTGCTACTTTTTTTTTTTTTTTTTTTTTTTTTTAATTTTAATAGAGCAATTGGACCATCTTCAAGAGTCAAATCAACCTCAGTCATTTGTGTCATAGCTATATTCATTAATGAAGCACCTCAGATGTCTCTTATGGTTTCATTAGATAGTTTTATTGACTGTTAAAGTGATAAATTGTAAAGTAAAGTTACAGAAAAGTGAAGGAGTTCTGTCAGTAAAAGCTAAGTTGGGCAGTTGGCTCGACCAGACAAGGCAAAGGTAGAAGGTGACAGAGAAGGCTGAAAATGAAGGCTTTAGGCTCATTCTCCTCCGTGCCTGTAGTCAGGGAGTTAGGGGTAAAATGAACAACATGCCCCACATTTACCAGTTCATGAAGCATTCACCTACCAGTGCTTCTGTCCAAACCGACTCCGAGTATTGGAACAATCTTGCCTCCTTCTGGCTCAGTCATAGGCCCCCCAGTCTCCAGGGGTGTCAACATGCCAGTGATGGGGTTGAGGTACGTCCCTCCCACAGTCAGCTTTTGCCCGGTGTGAGGATGGATCGTAACCCCCAGCACGGGTACTTCTATTTCTGTCGCTGGATCTAGCATGAGCCCTCCCAGGGCAAACACTTTTTCAGGACACAGGACTGGAAGTTTTGTCTTCACGGGGAGGCCAGTGTCAGGACAAACCGGGTAAGGAATGTAGGGAAATATGGGCACTTCAGGCCTGTGCCGCTCACCTGCATGTAGAACCAGAAGAAATTTAACGTGGTTATGTGCACCAATGCCGATGGCAGGGAGGCATAGGAGCTCAGAATGAAGGCCATGGAGCTTTCAGAGAGTGCTTGTACTAAAGGCTTGTCATCTTCAGGTCCAGAATTGAATGAATGATTGTAAGTCCTCTGTTCTAGTTGTATGGTTAGGTTTTTAACTTCATTCTCGCTTTGCCTTTCCCTTAGAATGACAACCTTCTTGGCATATAATAGTTTTTTATAATTTAATGGGCAGATGGGCAGAAATAGGTCAGAAAAAAAGGAATTTTTCTAATACTTCTTATTCACAGTAAGTCTCGGATTTAGCTAAAGAGAAATATCTTCTAGTGCCCATGCTAATGAGAAGCTTTCTCAGATTTCCTTTAGTTTTAGTTTTTTTGTTAAGTTTAAAATTACATATAAGTAGGTGTTGTTTTTTTTTCTTTTACACCAGTGACCTTACCTGAAGCAGAATCAACAGTACAGACCAGCCTAGACCTGGTGGGATCATAGCCGATGTTCCCAGTTACGTGAAGTACCTTTCCAGTCTCTGGATGCAGGAAATGATTGCTCGGTACTGGCCCGGAGCTCTGGCTGGTCAGCAGCACGGTGCTCTGCGGGTTGGGAATTAGCAGTCCAGTGACAGGATCCACAGAGACAACCTCAGGTGCTTGGGCAGTGCCATTTGAGTCTAAAAGCAGTAGGGGGAAAAAAGCAGCAGTCTGTAATCCTTGCAGAAATCCACTTATCCACGAGGCTCATGGAGAAGGGTTGTTAGTTTATCAGAAATCATATTTGAGGGCAGAGATGGGGTGAGAATAAAGAAACTGATCTTTCTACTGCCTTTTACAGGTGTTGTCCACGGGGCACATGGGGACTTGAGCCTCTCTGAACCATGTCTGCATAAGTTTCGTAACAGTAAAGAGAATGATGTTTCATGAATGTGCTTTCGGGATTTTATATCTTATTGCCTTAGTCTGCAGCATTCATTTAAACATACAAAGTCTTTTTTTTTTCCCTGTTCCTTATAGAAGGGTGAAAGAAAGATGCCTCTCAGTGCTAGGGCACCTCTTACATTTTATTGTCTCAAAACACATGCAGCAATATTATAAAGGAGACAAACACATAAGAAAAACTTTAACTCATTGAGACTCGGCTACAGACTATTCACTCCCTTGCTGTGTTGCTAGGGGATGGTTAGTAAGTACCTGAAGATCTTGATGAACTTTGACATTCTTTTTGAGAAACAACATAGTCATCAGTAGAACTTTTTTTCTATGCTTTTGTTAGCAGCTCCTCTATTTATGAGTTGTTGGTGGGATCTCAATGAGGACTTCTTTTTTTAAGTGCATTCTTTCTTCACTTTGCTATCGGTTCTTTTGTGACCTATTTACAGAAGCATCAATAGCAGCATACCTGCTCGTGCCTGCCTATACCTCCTTACATGCTAACATCATTTTGAAATGAATTTCTAGAGGTTGTAGTTACCCACGAGTTCCTGCTTGGTAAGGATCTTGGTTTTAGCTTTGTTCAGAAGCTGAGCTCCTGTTCCTTCACCCAGCACTCCCCATGCTTTGAGGCGGTGACTCTCTGTTATTATTACGCTTGACATCCTGCTGCTTGCAGCATCTATTTGGGCTAACAGGCTGGAATTCAAGAGATAAAGATGGTTACTTGCCATCTGAAGATAAGGTAAAATAATTTCAAGGGAGCAGTGTAAGAAGAAATTTGAAGGACATATAAATGATCTCTGCACTTTGGCAAATACAGAGCTTGATGAGTATTTGCTTTGGCTACTGCAGTAAAAAATGCCACTTTCTCTTTTCTCTGTTTTCTTGTTAATCTCACAGTTCTGATTCTGACCACTGTAAGACCTGCCAGAACATGGGTGGTACACCATCTATAGCTCGCATGACATCCCAGAGACAAATCATTTGGTAGCAGAAGAAAACAACCTCAAAATACACTTGTCCTCTGTTTTCTGATGGGAGTGTCTTCAATTTACAGCTGTTTGAGATTTTCTAGCCTTCCTTTACAGAAATGTGAATATTATGAACTGCACTGTCTGATCTTCTGCATGAAGAATCAACTTTCACCTTCTGGATACAAGTGCTGCCAAACACAAGCCACCCAATCACCACAATGCTTTCTAGCTAGCAAATGGAAAGTTGCAGCGGAGTTTTTCAGCATGTTTATTACCTTGTACAGTCTAGCTGCGATGACATTGTTTGGCTTCCTCTACAAGCCACCTCATTTGTCAGCATCTCTGCTAGTCTCACTGCCTCTCGCAGCGCAGAATTGAAGGTGACATAATGCTCTTCCTGACATTTCAGGTCATGCTGCAGTAAGTGTATCTGTTTGTTCATACTTTCCTCGTATTCAGCAGCCAGCTGTTTCCTCTGCTGTATCTGTTCTTCTGCCTAAGTGGGATATAAGATCCAAATGTCATCTTTTGTTTTATCTAAATATAAACAGAAATTGCAACTTTTTCTCCCTTTATTAAAAATGACAAAGATTTGAAATAAAATATAATCTTAACCTGTTTATTTGAATTTGAGCATGCACGTGCTGATAACTCTAATATGCTGAGTTACAGTTACCTAGCTTGTAAGTGATAAGCATGTTTCCAGCTCTGAATAAGCTAGTAATTCAGGATATCCTTTTAACAAGTGCTGCAGAACTTCTACCAGGTCATTAAGGAAAAAAATATATACATATTTTCAACTCCTTACTGTGTAGAGTACACATTTTTCCAAGGGAGACAAGTGTATTTCTGTTTATAAGACATGAAATCATTTCATCCTTAGAACTTTTGTAAGAATGTAAACAAATCCAATTCTGAAGTGGAAAAAAGTTGTAACATGCTTATACAAACCTGTGCTGTTTTGAAAGCAGAAACCTCTGCTACTGAAGCAGAGAGACAAAGGCTCCCAAACGAAGAGCTGGGACGTATAGATCCATCAGGCAGATCAAGGAAAGAAAAAAGTGAGTAATCTTTCAAAGAGATATTCGTGTTAGCATGAAGCAACAGCAGCAACTTCAAATGCTTTAAGGGTGCGATGTAGCCTGTTGTTCACAGAGGAATGTTGTTGAGATACAACATATTTACAGTTCCAAAAGTGATGTTCTAAATGATTGTGGCCAAAACTGTGAAAGGAGACTACCATGGATGTCATTTGTTACTCCGTGTGTAAATAATGCTGAGCTGAGCCTTACCTGCTGTTTTGCTTTCATGTAATTCTCTGTCATTGTGCTCTCATAAGACTCCATCTCTTCAGGGATACCTGGCGTCATTATCCAAAGGTTTTTCAGTGAAGACATTTCATTCGTAAGGTTGCGATACATCATTTTCACCTTAGGCAAAGAAAAAAAAGTAGGACTATAAGATACGGTTTGAAGACAGTGAATTTTCCGTACATGCTTCTTCATGTAATGAGTTTTCAATACAAAACACATTCATGCTAGGTTTCCTGGACTGTGGTACAATGATCTCTTCATGCAACCTGTCTGCTAACCATGCTGTAATGCCAGCTCCCTCTGCTGTTCTTTAAACCACAAATGCAGTCAGATGAGTGGTACAGATAGATTCGTCATAGTTATTCTGTGGCTGTGAAATGTTATCCCATTGATATCAGCTGTGAGATTATTATAACATTCAAATGAGGAGACTCCATATCTGTGTAACTGCATATTCATTTATGTTTAGTTCTCCTTAATTTAATCTGCAGTTCTGAAATATTTGACCAGGTAATCTATATTATTTTCATTTTACAGGTGAAAAATAGAAGCTGGGAGATTAAGTCACTTTCTGAAAATGGTATCAGTGCAGAGCAGAACCATAAGGAAACCAAAATGTTTGCCTTCGGGTCAGTACTCCTCACACTATGTTATAAGGTATAAACAACACTATTAAGAATGTGGGTACATATATGTGTTTCATGTTCTGAAAATACTAAAGTTGAAATAAAGTACACACTTAACAGCCAAAGGCTAATGAAATAATGGGAACAGGCAAAGTTATGTGTTCTAGGCTTTTACCTCTTCTTTGAAATGGCCCAGTTTGGCTGTGACTGACTGTGACTGTCTCAGCAAAAGTTCAAAGAACACATTGGTATTAAAGGACTCGAGGTCTATCTCTTCTTCAGGTTCCCAAGTATCACTCTTTTTAAGGAAGCAGGCTGAAATGTGAATACTCATTTATTAATATTTTTACTTACAACTGTTTTTTGAATAAAGAACACACGCAGGTCACTAAATCTGGGGCCCACTGCATTGTTAGACATGGGATCATGGCTCCATTATATGCAAGTAACCAGGTAGACCCGCTGTTGTTTAACATTTTTGTTTTCTGACCTGTTCCATCAGTGCTGCAAGAGTCAGCATCCGTACTACCTTTGTTCTGCAGCCAGGGGTGACACTTTTTGATGGGAAAGACTGTTGATATGTTGGAAGAATATCTGTCTAGATTATACTTCAGCTGCTGCCTTCGAAACGGAGGACAGGCAGTGCCTTTCTGTGACCAGCTAAGCCCCTGACAAAAAAGCTGCAAAACACAAGAAAATTGAAGAAGTAAGTTCCTTGTCTTATTTTGACATGTTCTATTATGTGATTCACATGTTAGTCACTCAACAAGTAGGATGCATCATCACCTGTTAGGCAAAGACCCTGAGGATCTGTTTTCTAAGTACATCATTAGAGTGGTCTGTTCTAAGACAGAATTATTAATCTTAGCAGATGAGGCTGAAACCAAGGGGAAGGAAGTATAGTTATCTGTTGTTTGGATCTGCTGGAGGAATAAATCACATTTTACTATCATTACTTCAGTAGTCTGGTTGCAGAAAAAGCCTGCTGATTTCAGGACATACTAAAAATGTAAAAGAATGGCTGTTTGGGGGATTTGCAGTCTGAAGAACCATTTCATTTGTTTATTGTGAAATAGCACATCTCATCTCAGAAATGTTGTGGCCTTGGGGACTTTTGTCTGAATAAGTAGAGAAAAACAGAAAGCCACCTGAATGACGACTGAATAAACTCATTAATGATGGACAGTTCTTTGTGTGAGGTTTGTTGTGCAAGGTCTTGTAATATTCTTTTAAGAAGGTTTTTTTTGGTATCTACTACTTACTGTCAATGCCACACAGGTAATAAGCAATGTGAGAAGTCCTGTGATTACTCCAAAAACTGCTGTCCAGTCAGGTTTCAGTAGGAGGTCTTGTTTTTTTGCAATGCCCACCTGTACAGTGTATCTGGGAGTTGTGGGGAAGAACGGCCCCTCTTCATAACACTGTCCTCCAAGTGGCATGACCCTGATGTACTTAATGAAACGAGCATAAATAGAAATTCCACGTCAGTGCAAATGATTCAAATGCGCATGCTGATTTAAATCTGAGGTGTTATTTTGGTTCTTACACCAAGTTTAAGCTTTGCAGCTGTTGCACCATTTTGCAGTTACACACGTAATGCCCATGCATGCAAACTCACATGCTCAGTGTCATACTCACCTGTGCAGTACAAAGTACAAAAATGAAAAATCCTCATTCATATTTTTAATATTTCCTTTGATTCCAAGCCATCAAATGGATCATGAAATGCTTTGCCAAGGGGGACATTATAAATGCAAATAGAGGATTCCTTGATACAAACCATTTTTTTGTGCTGATTGCTGCTCAGTTGTAACACATAGGTACCAGGGTGCTGGAACTGGAAGAGGAAGAAGAGGATTTTTTGGGAGGCCTCTCTCACTTCCTCTGCGAGCCTTCGAAAATCCCCCCAGTCAAATTCAGCATTCGTGTTGTACAGGTTGTTTCTAGGAGAAAAAGTACAAAAGTCCATTCTTGTCACTAGGTTTTGTGTGTCTGTGTAGACTTATACCTACAGCAGAGCTTTGGCAAGGCATAGTTGCCACTTAGGGTTCATCCATGTCATTAAATAACTGAGATCAGCACGAGTTTAGGCGCTGGACCTCTAATTGTCCACACAGCGGCACTGTTAATTCAGCCCTACTTTGGTTTGGGCTGCTCGAACCAGTTCTCTATGTGATGTAGCAGGAATTAACCTTAAGCAGCATGGATGTTTATTTAGCAGTGAAGAAACAGTCAAACAGTCATGGGGACCCCTTGTAGGTGTTTAAACACCACAGATGCCAACACGGAATCCACGTGAAGGTTTTGTTATTCATTACGTGTCCCTTGTGTTACTTGGTGCTTTGAAGCTGGGTGAATGCCAGATATAAAATAGGCCATAGGGGAAGAAACCCACAGAAATAAAAGAAGCAAAGGCAGAGCTCCCCAGGCTTTCAGTGCAGTGGAAACTGCTTGTTTCCATTTGGGTTAGTTTACCAAAATCTAATCCTTAGCTCAGATAAGATCCTAAAACTCAATGACTATAGAAAAGGGAAGAGAACTCAGGATCAACTAGAGCAATTATACAGTATAAGCTAGTGAGAAGTCATCCTGCAAAGTGTTAACACGGATATGCCTTTTAATGGGTCAGAAATAGCTCCAGCAGGGCATCAAGAACAACATGTAAACGTTTATTTTTGCTTATTTTAATAAGTGAATGTTGCTTTCCTGAAGTCTTACACGCTGTTTCCTACTGTGCCACAGTGTCTTCTCTTTGAAAAAGACATTGAAGTATGCTTAATAATGAGACTTCTAGTCTTCCTAGTCACGTTTCCTCTTAGTTCTGTGTCGAGAGAAGTGAAAACTTCAGCCCGTTTGTCTGTAGCTTAAGCAAAAGTGCATTAGCTAAGTTCTGCATTCAGGCTTTGTACTTACACATCATAAACTGGGTAATGTTCCTTGGAGACAATGAACATGATGGTAACATTAGCATTAACGCATGTGGTAGGATTTAAGATGCCAGTAAATATGATTTTTGATGTGGAAGTTGAAGGTTTCAGGCTTTGTTCCATGGGAGATCTGGATTCTTCCTGGCTAGAGTTACCTGTAAAAGCACAGGTTTGGATCATTACCGATCATTTTCTGCCTACAGAACTGCTGCAGAATACAGCATTTCCTTTTTATATATTCATTTTTATGACTAAGCTTTATAGATGCAAGTCTGGCTTCCAGAGTAAGGCATACTGTCAAGACAGCACGTAAAAATGCAACTGGCATTTTCCTGACATGGGCTAATTTTGCACCACGTTTTCTTGTCTTTTTTCAATGGCTCTGCTGAAGCATGTCTAGTGAAGAAGTAGCACTTCTTGTAAAATCCTTTGTAAGGTATCTGTCTTCTTGTCTTTAGTCAGATTTGGCTTGGCTATGGATTTGAGGATATCTCTGGAGACACGGAGGAACTCAAGTCCTGCTCTCCAAGAGGAATGCGAGTGGAACTACTAAGGAAGTCATCTGAATTGCCCAAAGCTATGGAGACGGTGGCGTAAATTAGAATTGAGGAATGGAGCAGAAGCGTGGATCAGGATCTGAGGAGAGCTCCACCCTGCCAGTTGCTCCTGGGCGCTGTCCTCCCTGCAGCCCTGTGGATGTGGTGGAAGGCAGGGGGCTGCGTGCCAGGTGCTGTGCATTCAGTTGCCACACAGCTGTTCCTCCTTGCCCCTGGGGGAGAGACGGGGGCCAGGAGGAAGCAGCCTGTTGGCAGCTGGGAGTGCAGTGGCTCTGACTCGCAGTGCAGAGAAGTCGGAGCTTTTCCTTTCGCTTCCCTGTGCTTAGTGTGAACAGTTTCTCTGGGAGTTTAAGGATGGTAAGGTCTGTTTAACTGTTGCTATTTCCTATTTAGTTAAGTACTGGAGATGGTTGATGTGAGGAAGCAATTAAATCTTGGAGAATCTGTATTTAAATATATGCTCTGCAGCTTTCTGAGACCTTACCTGGAGCTGTTGCTGAGGAAGGCCAGTTTCTCTGTAGCGATGAAGCCTTGTTTAGCATGATGAAGTTGTGAAATAGCTGTGGGTCAGGATTATACACTCCTAAAAATCCTTTCCCTGAAGCAGTATAAAAAGTATTGGTCACTTCTGTTTTTCAACAAGTTGGACTTCTATTTTTCTTTTAGTTTATAGAGTATCAGCTCACCAACCCCCCAAATAAAGCCTACAGAACCTAAAACTAAACTGCATGCTTTTCAGTTCACTTTTCTTATTCTAGGGCAGTGCTTAAAAACACTTGGGCCTTATCCAAAGGCTTTAGGGTTTGTTTGGTGTTGCAAGACCTGTTCCTTAAGCAGCAACTGGTTTAACTTGGCTGAAGTCAATGAAACTGTACAAAGGTACCATGGGCAAACGATTGCATCCTATTGCTACTACTAAATTTTCATGTGGTTGTATAAATAGTGTTTATGGCTTTAGTTCTAGAATGCTAAAAAAAAAATAAAAAAATGTTTACCTACTTCTAATTCTATTTGGTAAATTCACATTAAAATCTGAAGCCCAAATGAAAATCTCTTCAGATAAAGGATGTGAGTCCCTTAACACATGAAGATATTGTTCATGTCTGTTTAGAAAATGGGAGTGGGAGGGAGTCTGAGTATCTGTACATTCCCAAAATATTGGAAATGTATAGAACTCGCATTAATGTTCTGGGACTGAGCGGGGTGAATTGTGCACAGAAGAGTGACTTAATATTACTTTATGCTATCACAGTGTATCAAGATTTTTTGTTTGCATTATAAATAATATGGAAATTGCAGTTATTTATAAAAAAAAAAAACATGTAATACCAAGCTATAACTCTACACCAGCTAACGCTATAGCTCTTGTTAGCCCTTCCCTTACCACTTGTTTTGACGATGTATGCTGAATGGGAATATTTGCTTTGTTCTGAAGTGCAGACATCTTTTAAAGGGAAATATGGTCCTAGTAGAACTGTTCCTAATTCTTCCAAGACAACGGCAACCTAAAAGAAAAAGGACTTGGAAAACATGGGATTTTTTCACACGGTTGCAATGTAAGGCCAGGTAGAAAAAAAAAATGCTCTGCGTATAATAGACTAGTGTCTGGGGTGGGGGGTTGTTTGTTGCTTTCTATAATCTTCAAAGGAAACAAACAAACAAACATGAGGCTTCTCTTTTGTTGAAAAATTGCTGAATTGCTGAAAAATGAAAATATAAATATAGCAAAAAATAGTAGATGGTGAAAATAACTCCAGCTTTTTACCTTGCTCCCGTTTCTGTAAGTGATAACGAGCTGAGGATTTTTCTTGGTACAAGTGACCCGCAGAGTCTCTCTTTGTTGTCTCCTACACTGCGAATTGCACACACTCTCCAGATCCTCAGCTTGACAGATGCAGAGGCCAAGAACCTTGTCATAGCCTTGATAATCCCTGGGGACAGTACAAACCTGCAGGGAAAAAAAAAAAAAAAAAGGAATGAAATAGCAGCTTAGAAGATAAATTAGAATACCTTAGAAGCCAGGTTTTCCTTGAGTGAAGGTGGAAATCTGGCTTCTTGTCTGGCTTCCTTTTTCAGTTTGAAGAAGCAGCAAAACCTCCTGTGAGAACACTAACACGCTTGGTTCTGCTGTCTGTGCTCAGTGAAGAAAGAGCTAGGGAGTTTGCTGTAGGGCAGTTTCTGCGTGTACCTTGGATTTAACTAGTGGAAAAAAGCTCTACCTTTTCTGAGCAATAATGAGCCCATTCTTTCTTGGTTAAACACTGTCCTTCCTGATTTCGAGAGGCTGTATCCCGACAGATATCATATGTTCGTTTGACACAGTGTCTTCCACCGTCGGAGGAGCTCTGATAACCTGGAGGGCATGTGCAGTGAGCATCACGGGCCTGGAAGAAAAACCAGATATTTATTTAGCAACCTGCAGTCCCATGCAGATGCTGTTCTGTACCTTGCCGCATTAGGCATTGCGCCTTATTTCACTGAGGTCAGATGAAACTTTCGTTTCATTTACTTCCCACAAAGGAGAAGGATCGGTGTAGCTCTAAAACTCAGAACGTGCGTAAATCTGGTGTGGTGTTTCCACACCGGTGGCTCAGTGTAATTGGAAATGAGACGTAGGACTGAAAGCTGCCAATGCTAAAGAGAGAGACACTGATTAGGGCAGTGCACATGAGGTAAGACAGGTGAAGATCAAAGTCTGAAGCAATGGGACATGTGTTAGGACTGAACTGCTCTTGCAGGACTGCTTCTGTACCTGAAACACCTGCCCTTTCCCAAGGCAGACGCATGTCTCTTGCCCTTCTGCAGGCTGCGCTGCCTCAGAGCCGCATGGAAGACATGCTTTTTGGCCAGGCATGGGATTAAAGAAATCCACAGGGCACGTCAAGCAGCTGGGTGATGTCCCGGCTCCTTCGGGACGGAAAGTACCTGGGGGACATGGGACTGGTGTGATGCTTCCTTCAGGGCAGAAAAAGCCTGTAGAGCAACAAAACCAAAACAAGCTGTCAATTTTTCTTATATAATGTGGCTATGCTGTGTAGATTAGATAGAGATGGTGTCTCTACAGTTTATATAAAGGATGGTTTATTCATGTCATAACACCAAAATCAGTTAAAGGAATGCTGCCTCATTTGAAAGTACTGCCAGTGTCAATATTGGTTTATTTTGCAGTACGAAAAGGAAGTCTTTGGATATGTGAATCTCGTATAATAACACTAAATGCTCTATACTTGTTGTTTAAGCCTACTTAACTTTTACAATACAAATTTCTGCAAGTCTCATCGATTATCTAAGGGTTCCTGCATCATTCAGTAAAATTAATGTCTGACTACAGTTTTTTGTTGAGCAGCATAGGATGGAAAAGCATCCTAAAGCAGCTAATAATCTTGGGTATATTATCTCCAAGTACCTGCTGGACAGATTGTCAGGTTCTGTTCTCTTCTGTTGCAGGGAATTCCACTTTGACAGTCCTCATGATCTGGAAGTCGTTGCTCCCCGTTGTCCCAAGCCAAACTTGAGAAAATGGTGAAAATGAAGAGGAAGAAGGCCATCCCATCCGCCTACTGTGCTGAATGCCATGAAGTGCCAAATGTGGGTACCAGAAAGGCATAGAGAGAGCTTTCTTTTCAGCCACTGAATATTTAATGGTGAGTGAAAGTTAAAACATGCTAATGTGTTGGTGTAAAATATTCATGGCAGCTGCTTAAGCCTATTGTGTTCCCCTGTGGTCATATAACAGAAGCTCTACTCTGTCCAATCTAAAGAATTTACATATGAAATACAAATGTTGCAGCACAGATAAATGCTTATCCAGGATTATAGACAATTTGTTGCTGTACTTCGTAATCTGAGCTGTTCAGGGTCCCTATAACAGCCGTGATGTGATGTTACAAATTCTATGAATCCTCATTTACCATAAGGAATCCTCAGTAAGTGTGGGATGTGCTGTGTTTGTTTTGGGGATAGGCTGAATAATTTATGAGTGTAAAACATAACCCCTGGTGAGCCATCGGTGCTTTCCAGTGTTTGTTATAGAAAACGTCATTATTTATGGTTATTTTGTCCCCTGTTTTCCAACATCTGTGGCAGACTCTAGAACACAGTTTGGGGACCTGGTTTAGCACACCCTCTGCTTTCCCATTTTTCATGGGGTGTGGTGTCAAAGGCTGCAGCACTGCTGAGTGGCTCTGGAGCAGTGGCACAGGAGCAGGAGGCGTGTGTGCTGGTACAGAGCTCTGTGCCCCATGGCAGGGGATAACAGGGTGCTTGCTGCCACCAGATTGCTGCTCAGCACCGATGTGGGTCCCTGTACTCAGCAGGTGCCTGGGCACCAGTAGGCAAGGAGCCAAAATCAAGGGGGTTCCTTCTCCATGGAGATGTCATATGTCTAGCAGAGACCTCTGTTTTCTTGTGAAATAACTATGGAAAATCATTTCTGGATGGTATCTCCCGTTGCTCTCCTCTGCTTGTACCTTTTGTGGTGGTATTTAATGCCCACGTGTTTGTGAAGGTTGTTTCCCACAACTACTAGTTCAAAGAGGCTCACCTTTTTAGGGACATGGTAAAAAAAAAAGTATTTTCCAGATACATTTTTGAAAGGCAATCATTGTACTATCGGATAGGCAGCCTGGAAAAAAATGAGGGTGGGGAGGAGTGCATTCAGGTAGAGGAGATTTCTTTTTTTTTTTTTTTTTTTTTTTTTTTTTTTTTTTTTTTTTTTTTTTTTTTCCCAAAGTTAGGAATGGATCTTAATTGGCAACATGCAGCTTGCCAGTTGTTGGTGGTACTGCTGTGCCAATCTGATTTTACAATGAAAGGATTAGTTGGTATTCACGTTTTTATACACAGTAATGGCTGAAGTCCCCAGCCAAACATTGTGCTTTATAGGAGGATGTGCAATAGAATATCTTAAATATTTTGGTTTTTAACATAAGACTTAATTAGATCTGAACTGCCTGCATTTTAAATTACAGACCAAAGTGTTTCCTCTCAGTGGCTGCCTAATGCTGGAAATGCCTAAACTCACCTCCTTGTTTGAGTTTGCATTCCCCAAGCACAGAGATCTGTCTCTGAGCATGCCTGGAATTGTCCCCATTGGAGAAATCCTGTGCATAGGTCCTGCCTGAAACAGACTGGAATGCAGGAACTAGCTTTGCTTCTGCCGATTCTGTCCCCTGCAGGGCTTTGCCTTGGTGCTTAGTCTCAGAGCACACCTAGTGAGTTCTGGGAATTGCCAAATTAAACACAGCTATTTCTCCTCCTCCTCCTTTTTTCCTTAACCCCAGATAGAGCCAGAGCCATCTCCCAGCCAACATCTGCAGAGCTGGCACGTTCACACAGAAATATGCTTTCAGTTCCTTTCTTTTCCAGAGGTTTCAGTCCACATCTCTTACCTCGCAGGCAAGCGTGCTGCTGTCCGTATCTCTGAGCAGAGGGAGGAGAGGAAAAGGGGGAGCAGAGAGGAACAACCTGATGGCACTGCTCTGTTCAGCTGGAGCTGTACAGCTCCTAATTCTAGAGAAAGCGATGAGTGGTTAAACATTCAGCTCCTCCTTTTCAACAGTACTTCTATTTTCCAACCAGCTGCTACATAGCTCTGTGTTCCTTTGCAAGTTCTGGTGCAGAAATACTTTCCAGGGAAGGTTAATTTGGACGGGCTTCCCAGTCCTGGATCAGACAGAGCTCTGCCCCAGGCATGCAGCATGCACAGTGGTGTGGAAATGACACCAGGGACTCCCTGAGATGTCAGGATGCATAGACAACACGAGAAGTTAGCAGCTTTCCTTCATACAGGAAGCATTTTATCTAACTGCTGTTTGCTGTACAAACTGGTGTGCGGTGGTGATGGGTCTTGAACAAGGAAATGGCTTGCCATAGCGTTTTCCCTGTTGAGTCTTAGGGTGGTAATTGGTGCTGCTATCAGCTACGCCACTTCCCTTTTCCACAGAACTGATCCGTGATGTTGCTCTCTATGTCAAGCTGTCATTTTCCTGGCGGGGACTTGAATTTAACATCCTCATAAAATGCTTCGTGACTGTAATCGAGAGCAATAGCTAGTACCTGAGTCATTGCAAGGCCTGTCTGACTTGGTGACAAAGGCATGTAACTTTTTAGTTCTTGTCTGTCTTAAGTTTTCAGTTCAGCAAAAGGACACACACACACACAAAAAAAAAAAAAAAAAAAAGAGGGAGAGGCTGAGTACAATCCCCTTTTTCCCATTGAATTCTTAAAGAAGATAAAAAGAGGGCAGGCTTATTGGATGAATAAGACTAAAAGCCTATTATTGAAGACAGAAGTGAGAGATTTCACACCTCAAATACTGCCTGAGGGAGGGCAAAGTGTTCTTCTCTGGAATGGGACTCACCATACCTGATGAACAAGCAGGTGCTTTGCTTTGCTTTGCTTTTTCTTTTTTTTCATCTTCACCTCATGTAAGTATTTTGGTTAGGAGTGCTGTTTTCTTCCCTTCATTGAACATAATCACTGGTGTTTCCAGTGCACACCACGCTAGATTTGTGCTACAAACTTCACGTTATCCTTAGCAATTTTCTTTCTGATCACTGGGATTTGAGAAATCATTGTTATTTTGATGACATGACATCTGAACAAGCAGGTACCAATGCATTTATAATACTATAGTAAGCCAGTCAAGCAATTTTTTTTTTCCTGTTAAATTGAATAAAGGCTTCTAAATAAAGGGAAGGTTATGTTAACACGGACACAGGTGGTGTGTATTCTTTGGAAAATATTTGACCAACCTGGTCCGTAGTTGTACCATGTTATTATATTTCAGCATAAACTTTATTCTCCGGATAATGCTTACTGTGTAGCCTTTGACTCTCCTAAAGAAGGCCGCTTGCTTTTAGGTAATACTTGCTTTACAATCATATGGCTTTTCTTAAGAGAAGCTCATGCGAAAGCTGACATGGTTTTAAAGCCTTCCAGTGAAAGGCTGGGCTTTCACAAATTTACCTTGGGACAAAGCCAAGGCGATTTTGATGGTTCTTAGTCACATTACCCATGAGTGACTCTTGAGGATCACTATTCTCAGAACCGCGATGTACCTTGAACTGCACCATTTAGCAAAGACTGAGGACATGGTGACAAAAGTGGGATATTTCTTGTCCTCCCTTTCAGTTTCACAGGTGGCTGAGCTGCAAGGGGAGGCTGAAGGTAATTTTCTGCCCAACCTGAGGGCTTACAACTGGCTCCTGCCAACATCCTCCCTGACTGGAGCAGTAGGTCACGGGTCAGATCGTAGTCACATATTACACTCATAAATTTATTAGGGCAACACAACGTGTATTTATTTTCCCAGGCTTGTGTGTGTGGTGGTTTTTGGTTTTTGTTTTGTCTACAAGGTACCTAACCCGTGCAGAAGAGAAAGGAGTCTTCTTCCACACAGAATACAAACACGATCGCGTAACCTGGAGCTTCCCAGGGTTATTTGTCATCATCATCATAAAAACAAACAACACCCATTAAATTGCGGTGGTGAAAGTGACCAAATGTGAAAGATTCTCATTTATTTTCCTTCCTGTTTCCATGGCTTAAGATTCATTTCTCTTCATTTTGCAGCACTTACTGCTGTTCTAATTCATTCTTCTGTGGGAATCAAATGAACGTAAGGCTTCTGGCACTTGGGACTTGATTGCTGTGCTAGAAAACAGAACACCTGAAGACTGCTTGTTCTGAGATAATGCTGAAAAGCTCACTGTACCACAACTGAAATTCAAGTTAACGAGGTTTATTGGCAAAAGAGAGACCAGATTTCTCAGATTCTGGGGACAATGCAGAGAAATTGCGGGTTTCGTTTTACTTTTTAATTGTATTTTTTTTTTGGTAACAGCAGTGTTTTATATCTAGATGGATTCAAAGGACATAATTTGGACAACATATATGAACATCTTTGCAGCTGAGCTCTAATTCTGGGTGAGGAGGCAATGTATGGAATACAGCAGTCCATAGCTTTTGTTTCCTCGGGAAAGCTTTATTTCATCCGTAAGAGAATGTAGCTGAGGCTTTAGTAGTAAACAGATGAGTAGGAAATATTGTAGGAAAAAAATACTGTAGGAAATAGGCTACTATGAACACAAAGTAAAATTCCACTACCAAAATGACCTCCCTAACATACATAAATATCATCACGATGGACTTTAGCAATGTACGTGTTTCACCTTAGCAAACAGGCTTTGGCTGCGAACTCGAAGAACTGCTGGGTTCTGCAGAAGCTTATCTTGTATTATATCAGAAAAGAGATTGCCTTTGTGTGTGAGTAATAATTCCAGTGAAATGGAAAGGTCGTGTTAACTAGGACTCAAAACATGCACACCTTGGAACCTGTACAAAATGAAATAAGAAACTAAAACCATTTCAAATCCTAGCAGAATAATTTCAATTCCCTGGTATTTCTTAGAGCCTTTCTAGCTGGCAGAGACTTCTTAATTGAGATGTGTTTTCACAACAGCCTGAGCAGAACTGTGAATACACCTCTTAAGTTCTGTTCTCTAAAAAAGCTTTATGGAAGTGGCAGAGTAAGATGCGAAGAAGTCCCGCAAGGACAGTGAAAGCTGAAGTTGTAAGGGGACTGTGTTTTGTGGACTGTAAAATGCCTTGTTAAGTCTCATTGCTTGTGAGGCTGGAATTTTATTTTTGGGGGCCTTGGTGTGGACCTTTAAAGCAGGTTGTTCTGTGTTTCCATGCTGCTGGTGTCCAGCTCTTTGTGAATAGTTTTCTAGAAGCAATTGTGAAGGATTAAGAAGCAGCAAATGGATCTGTAGGGTTTTATTTAAAATGAAGCAAACCCAAACCAATTTTACTGTTTGTAATCTGCCACTATGTTTTTGTATTAATTCATGCTGTGTGTTTACCTTTAGATCTGGAGTGAGTATTTATTCTGGCTTACACAGTAACCCTCAGGTAATGGTATTGTGATTTCTGCATGTACTTATTACACCACACAGAATTCAATATTTGTCTTTGGCGATCTTGTTTTGTTCCAAAAAATGAGATTACTTGTAAACTTATTGGGCCAGTGATGATGTATAGAGATGACAAATGGAGATAATTAATAGCTGGGACCTCCCTAGACAGGCTTCTCATGGGTATAGAGAGCAGTGAAGTATGGCCAAGTGCGGAGCACAGCAGTGCCTGGGGCCTTTCTGATAACTGGTTAACATCTTAGGTTTTTACTCCCAACAAATGATGTTTTATCCACTGATTACTAATCTCTTGCTGCTACACCAAGTGAACCCTGAAACTGCACCACTGAAATAAAGGCAAAGTGGCTTCAAAGCAGACGACAAGTAAAAAATGGTAGCCTGGATAGCAGGAATAATCGTTGTGTCTTGAGCATGGCAGGGAGCTCAGCAGGAATCTCCTTCCCCTCATCATCTTTCTTCAGGAAAAACCTTTCCTGATAATCTGAATCTCAACTTCTTCCTCCTCCTGGAAACTGTGTGGGATGAAGGATGGGGGAAAAAAGGCAGGATACTGATTGTGCAGTGCTTGAGGGCACAGATGCTCTGGGGCTGGCTCCGTGTACAGGCAGGGATGCCCGAACCTCTAACCCACTTAGGTTGTCTGGGGACAGGAGGGACTTCTCGCTGATCCTGCAAGCTGTGGGATGCTGAGCTGCACAGCATGCTCCTCCTTGGGAGAAGGAAAGCTTCTGGGTGACCAGGCTGATGAAGGGTGCTGCAGCTCTTGGGGTGTGTGTGGCTGGGGCTGTGTGGGTCACAGCGATTACTGCAGCTTGGGAGCTCTGTCTGGGATGAGTGGGAGCCCGTGTCCTGACCTCTTTCCTTTTCCTGCCTCTCCCCACTGTGATTCCTCTTCACAGCAACTGAGACACGCGATTTTCAGTCGCTGGGACTCCCTTTTCTGCATCTATTTCATTTGTCCTGTTCAGCGCCGCTGCAGAAACTTGTCTTGTTTTGAATTGAATCGTTTGGTTTCCAAGTTTCTCCAGCCACAAACAAAGCAGGAAAAATAAAACTTGATGGGTGAGACTGCTCTAAAAGAATCTGAATCAGCCAAGAGCTCAGCCTCTCCCTCTTGCTTGGCTCAGAAACTTGGCTCCTCCAGCTCTGCTTGCAATTCAGCCTAGTTTTCATCACGTGGAGGGAGAGATGTGGAGTTGTGGGAAATGGGATGCAGGGTGGCGTAGAGGAAGTGTCAGTGTTTTTTGACTAGCAGCTGTTGATTCGTATTCTCACAGAGCTGTGGGAGGGCTTTCTTCAGAGTCTTCCACCCCACCACCCCCAACTTTTTTTTTTTTTTTTTTTTTTTTTTGTCTTGAAGCTTAAATTCTTGCTGTGAGTGTAGCTGGGATTTTATTTTCTAATGCAATTGTCTTTGTGTGTGTTATTTGCAATCACGGCATTGTTCTGTATCTGACATTACCTATTTTAGCAGGCAGTAGTCTGTGCTTCTCAGTTACGTTTTCAGGCTCTGGGAGATAATAGCTTGCTTTTGCAATATCTAGCACCCTTAGGGATCCTTCGAAGCAGTGGTTATGGTTATGCTGCAAAGCATGATTTCAAGGCCATGTTTGGGAGGATAAAAACAGAACAGGAGATGGCTTTTCTGCTATGGTCCATCTTGGTGTGACACCACGCTAGGGCAGTAGGTCAGAAAGCAGCCAGATTCCTCCAGATTGGGATTCCCTTATGTCAGAAAGAATTTATTCATGTCCCATTTAGTGTAACTAGTGGGAAAGGAGAATATTTGAGCATTCATGTCATCACTAGCTACTGAAAGCAGCTCCCAGAAGAGCCATTTGCCTAACGCACCTTCCAGAGTTAATGGTCTGTAACACGCTCTCTTGCTGACTGCAGAATTCAGTGCTGCTGAAAATCTGGGCCAGGTTCTCTGCTGCGCTCCCCTTTTTGTGTTGTTTCTGCTAGTTCAACGTGCATTATACCTAAAAGAGCTTCCATCTGTCCGCAGTGCAATTTCATGTTCATAAAATACCTTCCCTAATCTTTTCATCTTTTGCAAATGCTTTCTGCCACCTCTGCAATTTATTTTGTGTATGTTTCGTAGACGTATACAAGCTGCTTGGTAGCAAAGCTTGTACTTTTTTCACAGCATTTTATAGTGGTCTGTAAGTACTTGTGTGGCTGATAGCTTCTGAAAACTGCTGGAACTTGATCTGTGTGCACCGAAATCGCTGTCAGTAGAGTTCCTTGACTTACTATCCAAGGCTTTTGTTTTCAGGACTTAGGACTGTGGCAGCAGCACCCAAGCACCTGCAATAGTGTTGTTTCCTGTGGGACCTGAAGATGTTGGTTTTGTGGGAGAAAGGAGTAATCTGCAGCCAGAGCCCTGCTGAGGTAACACCTAGGATATAGTTCCTGTTCCCTTGCCTCCGGATGTTGTAACAATGCACTTGTTCATCTTTGCTGTAACTTGCAACTTGTCTTCGAGGTAACTTCAGCTTTCAGGGCTCTGGCTCAGATACCTCTTTTTCACTCAGGCCTGGATGGATATTCTTAGAGATAGAAGCCTGGGGAATCGATGTGAATTTCTGTAGGATTCTGTACATCCTATGTTGATGTCTGACAGGCCATGGTTGCTCTGTCACTCACTTTTAAGTGCAGGGAGTGTGGCCTTGCAATTAGCACTGGTGGTGAGTATGCGCAGTGCACATCAGAGAGCCCTGTCAGTAATGTCTAGCTTCTCTTCTTGTCAGGACCTTCAAGCCATTGCAAATCTACTGCACATCTCTTGAATTTCTTCTTTCTGGATCAGGAACATCCCTGAGAACTGCTGCAAGTACTGGCTCTGCTCTATTTTATTACTTATTTTTATCTTTCTGTGCTGAATTGCTGCTAATTCAGCGGCAAAGCTCCTACACTGCACTTAAAAATAATTAGGTGTGACGGTGCTCATGTAACTTCAAAGGAGCAGGGAACCTAAACAACCACACCAGCCGGTGAGTGACACTCGGTTTGTAATGCTGGATGAGAAGGGAGGTGAAGAAGCGAAGCAGCTCCTCTAAGTATGGCCTGTGCCACAGTTCAAAGGCATGACCACAGCTTGTGGGAGCACACAGGAGCTGCCTGGGAATGAATTAGCTGGAGGACTCACACTGCAAAAACCAGGAGGTTGCTTTTTGGACTTGAGTGACCTGAAACCTTGTAGGCACCAGAACTGATCATGGAAAATAGTTTCTGGTGGTAACGAGGATTTCGTGGGGCTATGACCAGAACTGGAGGCTGGTGTTCACGCGTGCCTTTTCCAAACCTCGTGTTAAAGACAGCTGTGGGTGAAGCCTTTAAGGATTCTGAGTATTGTAAAATGTTTTGCTAAGACCTTGTTACTGCTGCTAACAGCTTTCAGCCGGGACTGTCTAAAGAGATTTGTGGGCAGCCTTGCAGGGTGTGGGGGCTGAAGGAAGTAATGCTAACAGTTCAGTGAGTGCTATCCTTTCCTTTGGGACAGTCTTGAGTTGGTAATGGGCCCTACCACAATTACAATATCCGTTAGCAGGTACTGGGCTAGAAAGCATTAGCCCTACAATTTTCACTCGATTGTAATTATTTTTCCACTTTTAGCCCAGCTATTGAGACCAATTGTCTGTAAAGAGCTGGTGTACCACTTGCAGTAGCAGTTGCACGAGGAGTAGGGAAAATGCAGTACTTGCAGAGCCCCTGTCTGAATGCTAACAGCTCTCTCTCTTCGCAAAGGGAAAAAAATCTGAAAAATCTTGCTGTAGAAGTGCAAATTATTTTTATGCAAATGGATGAGAAGCTATGGGCTTTTCAGCAAACTCTTATATTGATCATCTCCTTAGGTCCTTTTTTTTTTTTTTTTTTTTTTTCCTGATTTGAGATGAGTTGTAGACAAAAATACTAGTGCTGAAAAATTTTAGGAATTGTTTTTCAAGTTCATTGAAACAATAGTATTCTAGTTCCTAGCTAGAGGTAGTGGGTTGATTAATATGGCTGGAAGATAAGTTTTTTTTAATTATTTTTTTTATTATTACAATTGTACTCTTAAATAAAAACCCCCAGCAATAACTAGTAAAAACCCACTCTTATGCTTGTCATTTTTTATTATTATAAGTCTTCCTGATTTGCTCTTTCTATGGTAGTCACTTCTGCTGTGAGTGTAGCATGACAGTAACAATTCATAAGAACAAGTAAGATACATACTGCTTGAAATCATGTATTTATTGGCATGAAGGAACAATGAAACAACGTAAAGGGTACCTACTAATGGTAATGCAATTAAGATATAACTCGTAGAATATACTTCACAGGCTAGTTCAGCTTTAGGTATGTTGAATAAATGATACAGACTAATAGGTTAAAGTTCCTGTCCTCCTTTCACCTGAATGGAGTCCTTGTGAGTAAATGAACTTGATTAATGCTGTGTTCGTACACAGTAGTTTTCTACACTCTTTAAAGATATCCCATAAATCAATTCATTTTTTCTCTTAAAATGCTTATTGATGTACTTCCCTACTTGTTCACTGTACCGCTTCTTTCTTGGTTTTGTCTGTGACACAGAATTTCTTAGTTTTCAGTGAACACAGGAAGTCTTTAGTTTCAATGGGTGTTGGATCTGATCCTTAAGTCTCACGAATGGAGGCTGAGTAACTCAGAAGATCCTCATTAATTCTCTTCAGATGAATAAAAAGAGCTGTGAGCTCAGATGTGAGTTAAAATGCAAACATGAATGAGTGGTAATAGGGAGGACAGAAAAAAAAAAATAAGAGGAAAATCTTTGTACTTAAACATAAAACCCAAAAGGGGAAAGGAAAGACTTTATATGATTAAAACATGTAGAACGCCTATTGAAGGAGGTGGATGAATGTTCCAGTGTTTTACAACTCATTATGTGAATAACAACACAAATTTTACAATATACATAAGAATTTTGATGTACCATGTCTCATTCACACTAGAGAAAATAAATGCAGAGTAATGCAATACAGAAGAACACTGTTTAGCTGCTCAGGGCATGAGAAACAGGATATGACCCAAGTCCCACTGGAGTTAACTTAAACACTGTCATTTTTCAGTAAAACTTGGTTGATGCTGTGCAACATAGCTCTTGGAGCTTAACACTTAAGGATATCCAACAGGAGAAAAGAAACCTTTTTACAACAAGGAGACTCAAAGGGATCATTAAAGATAAATTCCCCAAGCATGCTGAGTACTTAATACTGGATCCTGCAATGCTTACACGTGGAAAAACCTCCCAGTTTAATGGGAGGGACGTGTGTGAGCTAATTGCTGGATCAATCATTTTGTAGATTATGTCAATGTAGATTGCTCCATATGTAGCAAACAGGGAAGTTTCATAGAAACCAGCTAATTCACAATCAGAAGTTCAAATTATGTGAAGTCTGGGAAGAGATTTCTCTTTAACAGTTAATACCTAATTTCTGGGAATCCTGTTGAATACTTGGGTATCTGGCAGTAGGAAATAATTCAGGCTACTGTTAGCCTTCCAACTTGTACAGTTGCTCAGTACAACAAAGATTCTTTGAGGTGTTTTTATACATTTGAATTTTATGAAGATATTTTCCTCTGTTAGATCACCAAGAATGAACTGATTCAATGTTTTATGTCCCAGACTTCACCTCCGTTCCATTACTAGTGGCAAATTCTGATTGCATAAATAAAGAGCTTGACTTTTGTTGAAAAAATGCTCAGTATCAGTGTGGGGGTGTTTTTTTGTTTTTGTTTTTTTTGCAGGGGGAAGGATTTTTTTTCCAATGGGACTGCCTTGAAATGTGACAACTCCAGCCTTGAACAAATTGAGAGCTGGACTACTGAAAGCATTAAATACAGCCCATCAGATTCTGATTTCCCATAGCTCATGTCTAAAATGATGTTGCTTTCAGCACATCTGAACGGTAAGTTCAGACTGTAGAGACTGTGTTGATACGCTCAGGACTAGGCTTTGAAGGGCTACAATTTATTTTTTTCAAATTAGGCAGCAGTGTAAATACCCTTGTCAGAGCTTCAGAATGTAGAACACCTACAGCTCAAAGAGACTTCCAAAAAGAAGTGCAAGCGCTCAGTTTCATGAGAAAATTAAGACCTATTGATTGACTGGAGCATCTAACACTGAATGCCTAATACTGTTTAAACATGGCTTAAGTATCTTCCCTATTTAGTATTTACTCTTTAATTCTGGGTACTGAGGAGATATTTTCAACAGTTAGTTCAAGCTATATTACATCTGAAGACTTTTACTGTCTGTTCTTGGTCTATTCTTCAGCAACAGCTGCAGCACGTGGACCGTGAGATACAGATAATGAGCCTTATCAGCATTTCCCTGGAAGGCAATAAACCAACACATACTCAGTTCAGTCAACGTGTTAAGTCTCCTTTCTAATGCCAAATACTCAGTGCTCTATTTTCTATTTGGTTTTGGGTAAGGAGCTTTGCAAGCAAAAGAGATTCTGTGCAGAGCTCTGGACTTGATTCAAAGCCTATTATAAATCACTGGGCATCTTTTCCATCAGTTCATGTGAATCTGATGAATTATGGCTATATAGCAATGCAGGAAATACACCAGAGCTAGCTGGTACATGACAGCTGTTGTGCTCAGAACAAAGCTTCTGACTAGGTAAAATCATTTCCCAACCACAAAATACCTTTAAGAACGATGTCAATGAAGTCCAAAGATGAAATGGAAAGAAGTTCAGAAAAGTTGTCTGGCGATGAGGGACAAGGCATTCTTGGAACCTCCAGCAAACTGTTACTCTGTGCGGATGAAGAAACCAGAAAAGTAAATTCCCAGCAGAAGTCACGCGTGCTTTGTGATAAGAACATGTTCTGATTTTGCTGTGCGAAACCTAGATTCTGCTCCTTACCCAAAGATGGGAGGGGGTGGCATGTTTATCAGTTGGTTCAGTCAGCGATGAGCTGGCTTGAAATTATTTTAATTGCTTCTATTGTGTTTTATCTCCTACAGATCATAACTGGTAAGAAGCTAAATGACCTGAAACATGACTGTATGTTTATATTTCTATCTAAAAATCTTGTGATATCAGTTTCCATACACGTGCACAAGTGAGAGCTCTTATCTGATAGTGAAATAGAAAAAGACGCAAGAAAAAGTGAAAGGGCTGTTGTCGGTTTTAAGCACTGAATATTTGTTTAATCTTGGACAAATCTTTGAGGTTAATCTCTGCATTATTTCAGCAGAGCAGAACTGCACCCTAGAATCTTAGTCCTCTGTTACGTACTCGAGTTTCTGCTTTTCAGCGTTGGTGCCTTGATTCCTGTACCAAAAATTTAGCAAGAGATGCTGATACCCATAGGAGGACCCGTCTATCTTTTGGCTCTGTCCATGCAGGCTTTGGCTGGTGTTGGTGTGGAATGGGTGTGCAAAGGGATGGAGGAAATGATAAAATTCAGCTCTTTGTCTTTTAAGAAGCTGCTGAAAGTAGCAATATAGTGCAGGATTTGGGATGGTGGTGTTCCCTTAGTGGGACTGAAGGAATTCCCTTGGTGTTGCTACCGAGATGAAATGTTGGCAATGAATTCGTTGTTGCTGGGAGGAATCACAGCGGGGGCAGGTGTGAGCAGCGTGACGGCAGCCTCCCCATGCAACTGGAGTTATTGCAAATGTAACAGCCCCTTGAACGAATGTGGTAAGAGTTCCTACAGTGCTTTTTTCCCAAAGAAGGGACGCTCTATCCTACGCCAGCATGGGCGAGGCTTGGGAGCATTATCTACTGCCATTTACAAAGCAGTATGGCTTATTTTGCTCTTCGTAATGTCTGTTTGGTTTCTTTGGTATAAATGCCAGAGTCTGCGTAAAAGTCACTATATAAAGTCTTACCTCTTGAAGGAGATCCTCTCTCTTGGGTTTATAGGTCTGGAGCAAACACATTAGCTCAGTATTCTCCTCGATTTTCAAATAGGGAGTGGTAATCTGACATGAATTTAGTACCTGCAAATGACAGTGAAACCTGTGATTGCAAACAAATAGGGAAGCATAAAGTCACAACAGACAGCCTGTTGCTGGTTCTCACCTGCATCTCCAGTTTTCCTCCCATTTGCAATAAGCAGTTAATTCCCTCGAGAATTTGATCTTTGCGTAATCTGAGAAACCTTCCCGTGTCAGTATTGATGTCAGTTTTCTGCGATTCCAGAGCTAAGGCAGTATGGGCAAGAGCAGCACAGTGCAGCGGGGTTAAACCTGAACGGAACAGCACGGGCAGGTCAGGCAAATCCAGCACTTGAACACCCCACTGGAGTAAACCATCCCTCACTAGGCTATTTGTAAAGGATGCCCTGTCAAGACTGATTGGTTCACCTCCTAGAACTTGTAGTTTGAACACAAAATTGATCATCCTTTGGCTGAGATAAAATCTGTACTTTGAAACTTCTGGCGTCTACGCTAAGCATCTATACAGCTAAGCTTTTCCTCTTACCATAGTGGTCAGTCAGGTTCACTTCTACCCGCATGCCATTGTCTTTGCAGTTCTTCAAAACCTGGAATCAAGAAGATTTTGAGATGATAAATTCTGATTTTGGCACTGCCAAAATACCCCCATTAAAGTTATCTCACTTTAACCACATCAGACCAAAGCTAATTTTCATGTACATAAAATCCTCCTGTATTTTACAATGAAAGGCATTTGATTTCTTTGCTCTATCCTTACACAACATAAGTGACCAGTTTACCTCTAAAACTCTCAAGTAGCCATTCTCTGCACACAGGTGGAGCGGAGTTTTCCCCAGACCATCCTGCTCATTGACATTAGCTCCCAGGGATATAAGGTCGCTGACCATCAGGTGTTGGTTCTTTTCTGCAGCAAGATGTAACGCAGTCTGAGAAGAGAAGAATGAGAGAAACTCGTTGAAAGTGAAAACCATTTTCACTTTCCACAATCCTTGGAGAATGAGGTGGGGAGTTGGGATTTGGGGTTCAGTTCCCAGCTGTGTTAACATTTGCTCGGTGCAGATCACTTCCTCCCTCTTTTGGTTCTTCCTTCTACACAAGCATCGTAAACACTCCTCGCCTAACAGGATGCTTGGTGTTTATCAGGGTTTGAAAGACATTTATGTGTGATGGAAAATGTCCCCATTCTTTGCAGGATAGCATCCTACCCGTTTCTCTGCGTCCTTCTCATCAATTTTATTTAGGGCTGCAAATCTCCGTGCAAGCGCGTAAGTCAGGGCTCTTCTTCCTTGTGCAACAGCCTTGTGCAGCAGCCTGGAATAAAACACCACTTTAAATAAGTAGGAGATAAAGGAATGGTTAAATTACTCAAAAGTAACAGTAGGAGTGTAATTTAAAACGTGAAATGTTGAAGGTCATAAAGCCAAAAAGCTTGGGGTATTTAAGCATTTATTTAGTTTCTATATGAATGAGGGAGGTGCTGGTTTTGCAGCTTTGTTTGAATCTATCTGGCAGGATTTCTTGGTCCTTAGTTCTTGCTGTTGTCTCATTTCTCTCCTCTCCAAGAGCTACTCCATGCTTCTTTTTTGTTACCAACCTCCTTTTTTTTTTAACCTGCATCCTTTAGTACATGGAAGAGGAGTAAAAGACACGTAAAAACCCAGAGAAGGGAAACCTTTCTCCTGCACTTAAAGAAGTATTTCCAAAAGGTAATTCCCAGTCCTATGCAGGAGAGCTCCATTTCTTCTGTGCATTCAGTCTCACTGAACTACTCAAAAAAGTACATTTCTCCTGAACTTTGTACAGAAAAGACTTGTGTTCTTGTAAATGTGGGCACATCTTCCTTTCCTCCTGGAGGAAACACTGATGCAGCTGATGTAGGCATTTATATTATTATTATCATTACTACTTTTTTTTTGTCCTGTAGCAAGGTACCCTTGATGACATCTCTATAATCCTGCAACTCACTGCAGTCCTTGTTCTTTTCTGTGGGGTCTGTGAATACTTTGGGGCCAGAATTGTCTACGTGAACAGGAAGGAATCTCTTTTCCAGCAAGCCTAGGACAGTTTATAAATTAAGTTACATGCTCTGTCAGTCTGATTTGATAGTAATATCTTCAAACTAGCTGAACTTCATGGAACAAAATAAGAGATATGAAGCAAGTAGTTGTTTATAAAAAATAAACAAAGACGCCATGCTGGGCAAAATGAGATCAATAAAACCTTTGCTTTCAATTAATTTCTAACAAAACAGCCACTCCCAGTTCTTTGGAAGTCTGTGCTCTACACTGGCAGCATATGTATATTTAGGTGTAATCCTCCCACCCAGTTTTATTGCCAACTAATAAAAAAAGTAATTTTCCTGAGAGTGTATGCAGCTTGGAAAAAGATCTCTTGCAAATCTTTTTCTGTGGCAATTATTTGTTTTGCTTGGTTTAACTTTCTTATGAATACCTGTAATTTATAACTCACTTTTGAGTATTGTTCAGACTGATTTTTTCCTGACGTCAGTTGTAGTGTAGCAATCCTACTGCAAAAATGAAATCTTTCTATTTTTACTAATTTAACTTGGATTAACCTCTGATTTTTGTAATTAAATTTTGCTTCTGTCTACAACTGTGGATCCTGAAACACATCTGAGCCTCCCATGGGGCAAGGAAGCCTTTGCTGCAGGTGTGCCCTCAGCTACCGGCTGAAATTACAGCAAAGCCTCAGGACGAGCGAGGCCCCAGGAAACAGAAAGCAATGTATTTCTATAGGAAAAAGCGGAGACCTGTTGCCATTTTCATCAGGTGCAAGCAGTTTGTCGGCCGGGATGTTTCGCAGCAAACTTTCCTCCCTGTGTAGCTGGAACTGGAAGAAAGAGATGGCAGAGAGATCCTGCTGTGTGAAGGAAGTCGAGGTCAACCTCACGTGTCCCCCAGCATCTGGAGAGCCCGCGTTAGCTTCCAGAAATGCCTCCGGGTAGTGTCCTGCTGGGTCAAAGCAGGGAGATGTGTTCTGTGCAGGGTGTCTCCAGAAATCCTTCTGGGTACTGGCACGGGCATCCTGCACCCACCAGCTGCTCTCTTTCTCGCTTGTCCTTGGGAAGGTTCCTTGAGAGCTGGGCTCTTGTATGTTTTTCTGTACCTCTTCCTGTATGGCAGAGCCGTGCTCTTTAAAACAGCACTGGGATTGCAACTTGGTGAAGCCGTGGCGCCTCTCCTGCAGGCCACCAGCTGCCTGCTTGCTTCCCCTGCTTTCCCACCGAGAGGCTTGCGGGTCCGTGGAGAAGCCCTGCCCGAAGCCATCTGGCACCGAGCACAGAGCCTCCTTCTGCAGTTGGCTTTTGTTCAAGTCTTCCTGCAGCACCTCCACCAGGATATCGAGGTCCTCTAAGCCTTTTAGCGTTTGCCCAATGCTCTGCTTGCTCTGAAACAGCAACAAAAACGGGGAGGGCGGAAGATGGGGGAGGGAAATCAGACATGAAATGTCCTGTTCGCACTCAGTGATAGAACATGAAATACGCCTGGGGAGGCTGGCAGCACGGCGATGAAGGTGTTATGCATACCTGTCTAAGCTGTTTCTCTGTATAAGGGTGAACTCTTCTCTTTTCTGCTGGAAAGAAAGGAAGAGAAAATCTATTTTGAGTTATGGGAGTACGCAGAACGTATTTTCATCAGGAATTTTGTCGCAGATAACCAGTAACATACAGGGTTTTGGCACACAGCTGTCCTGCTCCTGTAATGTAAGGGGAGCAAGGAGCTGGCATGGAAAATTGATCCTGGGAGAGAAGTGGCTCAGTTCCTTGGGTACTTAACGGGGATGTCCCCACTAGAGAAGGAGGCTGTTACCAAGAGAGGAAGGAGCTTCCTAACCTGCTTTTCCTGAGGATCCTTTGGTTGCCATCTTCGCTAATGAGGTTTCCTGAGGACATACAAAAAAAAAAGCTATTAAATAAAACTCGATTTGAGATTCTCGCAGGTAAGAGAAAATGAAACAGAGGCAAAGAGCGTAACAGAAACTTGGTAAATTGTCCTGCACCATGCACTTTGCACAGCAGGCTGTAAGCAAATCAATTTTCATGAGTGGGTAACCCATGGCAGCCGTACAAAGATAGCGGCATAGCCTTTAGAGCAGCCCAGGTGGCTGGGAGCCTACCAGCTTCGTGGGCTGGTTTTGCAGGTTGTTCGCAGGTCTGGGTTGCGAGAGCAAAATCGCTGCTGATTTCAGGCTGTCTTTGGATTACAGTATCCAGAGCCGTGGATTTCTTGATGTCACTAAGGAGCGGTGTTCCTAGCACAGGCTCTGTGTAAAATTGGGTATATTCTCCTCCTTCATTAAGAGCTTAATGCACTTGGTGGGTGGAAGAAGCAGCAGCTGTAGCTGTCACCTCTCCAGAACCTCACAGGGTAGGAGTGGGACGTGTGTACAGGATGCTACAGCTCTGAGCCACCTTCCTAAACCCCAGGAGCGTCCTTACCTTGCTCTGAGCTGGCTCCAGGCCTTTGGAAAGCCGGATTTTTTTCAGTAGCTCCCGTACTGGCATCTTCACCCTCACGCCCATGTAACGCTTCTGAGGGGGGTTGGAGCTGAGTGCAGGCTCTGGAAAAGTCATAACACGATGCTTAAAGTAACATAATTCTGAGCTGCCTGGAATAGTGGGAGGGTGAGGTCACCCTGGGAGACAGCCTGTGATTCGGATGCTCATCATCAGTTGTGGGAAACTTCCACCTCACCCTGTGTGTCCCTTAGCTCGGGCCTTTTATTAAAACACTTCCTGTTGCACAAATACCCCAGTGCATTGCTTCTCAGGCTACAACCGCCTGTGTGGCCTCACAAAGGGAATTCTTTTCTGGAGCAACCAAACAAAAACAAACCCCAAAGCTGGCTGCGGGATCTTCAGTCCCAGGGCACGGGCAGAGAGCTGAGTTAACCTGCACGTTACCACATGAAGGCCACGGTCAGGCTTCAGTGAGCAGGGGTGGTTTCAGCTTTTAGAGAGGCTGTCCCACGTGTGAGCGTGGCAGTGGGAACAGGACAACAAGGAGCAGCACAGCAACGCAGAAGGAAATTCAGATGATGGTTGGGAAAAAGAAGGAAAGGAATCAGGTGTTTCTGTTTGGGCACTTTCAGTGGTGCAGAAATAAAGGTGCTATCTTGAGACTTGGCCTTGGGCAGCTCCTGTTGTTGCCCATCAGCTCAGGGCTGCCAGGCTGGCTGAGAGCACATCGCTCTGCTTTTAGGCACATCCAGGTCAGTGCTCCTCTCAGCCATGTCTTACTTGTGTTGCAGCGAACCTCTGTCCTGTGCTTTCTTATATTGACAGGAGTAAAAAATGAGAGTTGTTTCAGAGCTGAGATAGTGATGCCATGCCCGAAGTCTTTCTGCAGCGGTTCTCGGTGTATTTAGAGGTCCGTACGGTGCGATTCAAAGGGAAGCAAGGATTTTCGGTAGGGGAATGAAATGGTTATTTGAGAATATGTATAATTGTCCAAACAAGCTTGTCTTCGTCAAAACAAGCTGCTCTTTAATTGTTTGTGTTAGGTCTTCTTGCATCTCAGACTTGAATCCCCAGACTTGAAAGACTTGCCCAGATTAGGAGCTTAAACGCATCGCTTTTGAAATACCTTTTATGTAACGCTGCTTCCCGCCCCCCGCTCCTTGAGCACGATCCTCTTCCTATAAAACACATTCAGTAGCAGCTATCATCGTCATAAATGATAGCTTTATTGCCTTAGTTCAGCATCTTCCCAGCTCGTTAGCAGAGCCGATGCACAATTACAAGGCGGGCGCTGGGGTCGCTGTGCAGGCTGCTGAGGGGTCAGGGAGAAGGGAGAAGCTTCCCTCCTCGTGCAGGTCACGACACTCAACAATTAAACAACACAGCAGGCTGTGAAAAGGTGCGTGCAGCTCAGGCAGGCAGCTTCTGTTAGAGGCACAGTCGGTGGTAAGAAAAACTTGGGGTACACTGTGGCGGCTGCTGGCATCTGGCGGGCTAGGCGGTGCTCAGCAGATGTGCACGGTGCATCTCCCCAGCCTCGGGATGTCTCGGAGCAGGCAGGATTGGCATGGAAACCAGCCGCACGAGATGTGGTTTTGCATCACGTGGCGGTGTTGCTCTTCCCTGCTGCGGGCGATGGGAGGCTGACGCCCCTTCGGCGGGTGGGTGCCGGATCCCAAGCAGCCAGCAGCGCGTTGCGGATGTGCATGGAGCTGCTGTGCTCTGCTCATATCCCCGGCCTTTGTGAATGTCTGACCTACCACCGAATATTTAGAACATTGGGACTTCAAAAATGTAGATTATTTCTCAGATTGCTCTAGAAATGGGAATAATCCCCGGGTTAGACTGGTGCTTGAAGAAGAATGATTTAGTCTTTGTAGAGCATTTTAAAGGCCTATGTGAAAAGAATCATGAAAAGGCTAAATTGCTAGCACGTTATTATCTTCAAGCTATTTTACAGTAAAAATGCTAGATGATGGGTTAGATTACATGCCCAGATGTATCCTTGAAAGTGAAGAACTCGGCAAAGGCAATGATTCATCATGCACCCTTTCATATGATTTTGTAATCTTAATAACTCAGAAGGTCATATCTATTACACTGATGTTAAATTCAGAACCAAACTTGCAATTCAGATTGTGAACGAGCAGCAGAATGCTAGAGAGAGACCAAAACCATGGAGTGCTGAGCAACCCTTTATGAAAGGGAATAATTTCTGACTTCAGCAGCAGACCATGACAAAATAAAAACAAGAGTTGAGTAGGAGAGAGCCCCATGCATCTTTGTTTGACGTTACTGGCATGGAAACTTGGTGTGTGCTACTGTTAGCACAGCTCTCTGCTGGCACAGAAGGAGTTGTGAGGCAGTGCACTTTTTTGCTTTGCAAAAGCAGCATAAAATAGAAAACGCGAATAAAGATTTGATCTTACCAGCAGGAGCAGACATCTCTTGTGGTTTACGTGGAGGTGTAGGGTAGATCTCAGGGCTCGCAATGTTAAGTTCAGTTAATCCAGAGTCTGGCAACGATGGGCTTTGTTGAAAAGAGTTTTTGGGGCTGGCAGTTTCTCCAGGCAGAGGAGATCCCTGGCCTGGGCTGTAGCCACAGGTTTCATTTTCACTGCTGTTTTGATTGACCAGTAGCTCAGGACTCATGCAGACTGTTTGCAGCATTACCTCTGTGTGTAGAGGAAAAGGTGAAAAAGGAGTTTTTCAAGTTAAAAAAAAAGAAAAAAAAAAAAAAAAAACTTGGTTGCAAAAAGAAGAAAAAAATCAAGTTTCACATCAAGCACATGATAGCTGTATTTAATTCTCCAGTGTAGTCAGCCACTCAAAGCTGGGTCCAAATTTGCTCCCCTGTTCTTCCCAGCAAATTGCAGCAGTTGCAGGATAAAGCCCGCCTCGGGATCCCGGCAGTCCCTGCAAACTGCTTTTGAGAGTTTCTTGGTGCAACCCTCCCTCGCTCTTTATAGTCAGGTATGGCCTCAAGGACGTCAGCTTGGGAAGGCCCCACCCTCTTTCCTAACTGCAGCAGCAGCTGATGAAGAAATGACTTTTCCCATGAAGAGACCGAGTATGAGTCGAAAAGTCGTTTTCCCTAGGTACAACACATAATTAAGCTGTTAGATTTACTGCAAGTAACACCAGAAGGGAAAGAGACCTCTGATTTAGACGAATAGGTTGGATTGTGCAAATGAGAAAGGGATCCAGAAACAAATATTTTGTCGATTCTTGTGTTAGGGGAAGGGGAAAAAAAAAAAAAAGAAAAAGAAAAGGCAGTTTTTCCAAGGTTGTGTAAGAGGAGAGCTATTGCTCACAGCCTTCAAGAAGCAAAAATAATCCTCCCTTAAGCACAAAAATTCGGCTAAGGAAACATATCCCCTACTCGCTGCATAGTTTTGAGTCTGTGATGGGAGAGAAGAGCTATATGTTGCATAAGGATTTAAGCGGTTCTGTTTGTGTGGTTTTTGTTTGACTTCTGTGTTCACAGCAAGGCATTAGGCTTAAATACTGTGACAGGTGCAACTTTAAAACTCCCAGTAAGGATCTGTTTGGATGGACACTCTTCTTGCAGGAGGTGCTTCCTTGTCACAGGGAGACTTCTGTACTAGATTTCAACTCCTTTCTTGTGTCCCTGGGAAATATATTTCATTTCACACACCTGTTTGAGCTCAAACAGATATTTCTCTCAAGTTCCTTGTTTGGAAAAAGATAGCAAAGCTTATCAAATGCAGCAGCTCACATATCTGTGCCTTGGAAAGCAGCCCAGGTTACCCCTGAACAGCTTAGTCTCATGTATGCCTGACCAGAAAGCAGCCAGACTTTCTGGACCAAGTTACAAGAACAGCGTTACAAATAGTTTTAGTTTAAATTGGTCCTGACTCCTCTCTGCAGACCTGCACCATCCCCGTGACCCATTTTTCTCTGCACTTAATAACTCCAGTCTCAGGAATATTGGAAGAATTATTTAGATATGGATCAGAACGAGGAGACTTGGTGCTTGCAAGATGAGGGTAGGGTCAGGTACCAAACTACGCTGCAGCCGTGCTGGGCAGGCTGTTACCTGGCTTCCTGCCCCACAGATCCTGGGATCTAGTAACGTTACTGCATTTGGATCCCAAAATACGAAGGCATGGGGAGAGACATGGCTAAGACATCGATATCTTAGCATGGCTGCCAATGGTCTCAACTACCAGGCCCAAGGGAGCAGTCCTGGGAAATGCACAGGGCTTTGTAGGTGGTGTTTGGAAATGAAGGACACGTAAGAGCTCATGTTCCAGTTTCTCCCTTAGTGGATTGTAACCAGTTTGCCCAAGGGAAGTGATTGGTTAAATGATATTTCAGGGGTTAGTAGATTATTTCTCTCTCTAACAAGCCACAAAGAAGATCTGCTTTTAATGAAGGCCATATTCTGGCCTGCTTCAATAAATACTTTTCTCCTGTCTCGCCCAGTTTGCCTGGCTGATTGCGTGAGTCTGGGACAAGCTGGAGCCAAGCTTCAATCCTGCCTTCCTCAGAGCGACGTGAAGCAGTGTGTTTTTCTGTAAATGTTACCGTTCCCTTCGGTAGGATGAGGCGTCACTTAGGGAACTACTCAGCGCTTGTAGAGGTGGGAGAATTTGGCCCACTGCACACAGGAAATTGCTGCAATGAATCATTGCGTTTATTGGGTTGTAATTTGCACTGGAGATTTCTCATCCTTGTGTTCTCTCCCATACTCCAACCCATATCTTGAACAGTTTTCACTGCTTGTTTATGGTATGCTCTTACATTCACAGCAGGAATTAGGCTGTTTGTTTGTTTGGTTTTGATAGAGAAAAGACCAAAATTCATTCCTGTAGCCATGAGAAGAGAAGCAGTTTTGCAAAATTGGCAACAAAAACCTTGGAATGTGGACCCTGCAAGAAACTGTCTCCAAGGCTTTGCATTTGTTTAACTGGGAATCTTGTGGTTCTTTTGCTGCTGAATTCTACAGGTATCTGATATTTTATGCAAACGCTTTAGCATTGTAATTTTAAATACCTCTTGTGAGTCTGATTCTACAAATATTACTAGAATCGGCCCAAACTGGAAATGAGCTGTCTACTCGCAGCTGCAGCTCTGTTCTGTCAATGGCAATTTTAAATTTGGACCCACTGAGAATGCCACAAGTCGTGTCCTCCTGTAGACATCAAGGCAAGGCAAGCTGTAGCATGCACAGCAAGTAGAGAGATTGATAATAAGGCTTTCTAGGATCTGTAGATATTACTTCAGTTGGTACCTCCCAATTCCCACAGCTGTGGACAGAATTGTTTAGCACACAGCCCAATGAAACCTGGGTTGGAAAAAGTATTTTCTAGCCAGGGAATAGACTGTTTTCATAATCTTCTGTGTCTTTAGTGATTTCTGCTCTTTTAACCTGCTCCTTACCATTTATCAATGAAAAGGAGAAAATTTCAAGCATTGGGAATGTAAGGAATTGAGGGCATGAGCATCAGCGTCTGGGTAGAGGTCTTCAGTGATGGTTGCAGGGGATGAGGTCGAGACACTGGTTTGGTCATAAACAGCTGCCTGAGCCTTTAGGAAAGGCTGCTTTGTGCCTCCTGTCTTGTTTGCCCTCTCCTGGGGAAAAAATGGCATGCCAGATCTTTGCGTTGGGGCCATTTTTCCTTTTTTGAGTGTGTTAATGCCGTGTTTTCTGAAAAACGGCCCTCACCGTCTGGAAGTTCCCGGTGGCTAACTGTGGTTGTGGCAGTTCCTGCCTAATTGCTTTATGATGGGCAGCTCTGCCAACCTCTCTCCGTGTAAACTTTCAGGTTATGCTGCCAGTGGGTGCAGCTCCTTTTATATCTTTCAATGCAGGATGAATGCTCTGCAGCTTCCTTCATCCCTTGTTGCTACATGTTTTTTACTGCACACACCCACTTTAACGGCATTCGCCAGGGTAGGTTTTTGTCCGTCTTTCCCCTTCCATGCTGTTGTTTTGCCAACTGTTAACTCACCCAGCTAAGAACTCCCTTGTTGCAAAGGTTTCTTTTATTAATGCTTTCTTTCAAGCATGTAGGGATCAGGGATGGGGGGCTGAGTTTGCACTAGTGCAGAAAGCAAGCACAAGGCTTTTCCCTGCTCGAGCTTTCAGGGTCTGATTAGAAAGTAAATAAAACATAGCTGCTGCATGTAATTCTCTGCAAGGGTGAACATTGTACTGTGCAAGTAGGCCTTGAACTTAGTGGTTGTCGAGTAATTTAACAGGTAATCACTGAATAATGACCTTAATATTCAGAACCAGTGCAGAGCACGTGTTTGGGATTTTCCTTTGGGGTGTCCCCCCTGGGAATTGGTGCTGTGATGTGGTGGTGCCATCTGCATGCCCTCAGTGACAAGGTGAATTTATGCTGTGCTCTAAATGTGCGTATTTCTAAAATTTTATACCTGTGCTGGCAACGAAATGGCCTTGTGACGTTGCTGTTCAGTCTCACATTTTCGTAGCAAACCGGAATCCCTTATTTGCCATGCTGGGACGGGCCACTGGGTAATTGCGTCTTGGGTCTCTGCTGACGGCAGCCAGGAGATGATGCTTCAGAAAGAAAAAAAACTTTTAATGACAGAGGTCAGGGCCGTGCAACTGAACCCGAGTAACTCTTAGTCATGTTGGTGACCATGAAGTATGAACTCACCTTGTCTCCTGCTGCAGTACAAAACGGAGTTGGAAAACAAACTGAATTTGCCTTACCAGCCGCAAAGGCACCCAGATCTGCTAGAAATGCGTTCCCTGGGAACTGAGGGCTGCTTTCTTAGGGCTCTGAAGTCTTTAGATGACAGATGGTGTGTTTGCACTTGGTGATCATTGTCTTTCAGTAACCATTCACGCTCTGTCTTGCCTTCAGATCACACGGACAAGGTCCACCTTCATATCTTTCACGTTCCAGGTACTTTCTGCCGTTCCTTAGTGACACGGCACGTTGTGATCTCTGTGATTTCCTTTGGAATGACAACCCTTCCTAGGAAGGGAGGGTACCAGAAGGATTCCTGCGTATTTCCTTGGTTCCAGCAGACCTTCCTGAGTCCCAAAGAAGGGAAGCTGCTTGCTTCGTGCACATGACAGTTATTTCCCCATGTGCTTCCCACAGCCACGTGCCTGAGGGCTGTGGATATCCCAGCTTGTCTGGCCTGCAGAGCAGTCTTTGCTGTGGAAGATGAAAATGTATAGCGAAGGCAGGAGAGTACAAGTGGGTTGCAGCTCTACTGAAGGCATAATTGACGCAGTCGTTGTAACTTTTTGCGTGATTTTTATTGTAAATTCCCAATAATTGCCTGCCAATGACTCATCTTTAATGATGACCCATGGTTACTTCTAAATGTTTTCCTTGGATTCAGAGCTCCCCAGCACTGACAGGGATGGCGTGTTCAGACTATTTTTACTTCCCTGAAACACCTTTTATTCAACAATGATGAATTTTTCGCTCCTGTTAGACTGCCGGTTTGACTCAGTCCCCCACAGTTAGGAACCAAGAAATTTCTCACGCTGTTTGCACCTCTTCACTCTGTGACAAGTCAAGCTGTTTCTCCTTCTGATGCTGTGTGACACTAATTTCTAACGTCACTGCGTGTAGTGATCAGATGCCGCTAATTGCTGATGGTATTCAGCTCTCTTCTGAGCTGTGTGGCCACATATCAAAGAATTGCAGGCTGTTGAGGATGAAGAAGCTATTTTCTGGTATCTCTATTTTCAGTGCATTTGCAGGGCGTGTGATTTGGTTTCCTCTTCGTACAGCTCTGAGAAATATCACTCCTGACTCAAAAGTATTTAATTGTATGTTTGCTTTCTGGTGTATTTCTGGAGAAGATAATTAAGGAGAGAAACTCAGAACTCTTACAAAGTGGTTTCCAGGTTTTTCTGATCTGAACTGTGCTGTTAACCTGAAGTTAGCACATCTGATCCACTCTGTGAAGCAACAGTGACCTCCCATGGGCACAGATGAGCTGTCAGTGGTATGTTCTTTCTGTCCTATTGACTTGACAAATCCATTATGGAATTGATCACCTAACACCAAGCTTTCTGAATAACCAGCCAGATGCGGTATTAAAACCTTGTTTGTTCATCAGTTTTCTGGCACGGGTTTTCACCAACCTATATCCATCACAACTACCCAGCAAAGCTGACAGCAGAAGTAGGGGCCTAACATATATACAAAGTGAAAAGAGGAAAATCTTGTTGTTTGGAAAATTGTGATGGGTCTGCCTTTGGGATCTTCTCCTTTTAAGCTTTTTTTTTTTTTTTTTTTTTTTTTTTTTTCCGTAAGAAAACTTTCTTATTCTGTCAGACTTTAGAAAACTGTTGCAAGAAAGGTTTTCCAGATGTTTCCTCAATTTTTTCTTTTCTGTTTTCTTTGCCAAGGTGAACCTTTAGGACCCGTAGAGAATGGATCTGGGCTGTGAAACCTGGTTTTAAAAACTTGTCTGTGCTTTCTCAGCTGAAAAGTGCTGCCACATGCTGGTTTGGTAACAGAATGTGGTTGCTTTCCCAGAGGATTTTAAATGGGGGCTAGCGAATAAAATACATCATAGTCTGCTTTTACATGTAGCAGAATAGGCTGATGATCCAGACAAAATCATTGCTGAGCTCTAGAGAGGAACGATCCAGTTTGCGTGTTGTAGCAGGCTGACAGGATTTAGCCAAAACTCATCCATGTTTGCAGGCATGAGCAAGTATTTTGAGCAGTGATGCACTGATACGAACAGATCATGAATCTATGCACGGAAAAGACTTTTGATGTTCTGTGAAGGCCACTCAGTACCTACTGAGGTCACTGTTTATTTGCCCATTTTCTTCCAGGAACTGGGGTTCACGTTTGTAGCCTCAAGACTTCTGGTCTGGTTAGATTTACTGTGGTTTTAAATATTAGAACTGTCCTGGCATACTGTGCGTAACCCACAAATTCAGGAAAGCATTTAGACCTGATCCAGTGAACACCCTAAAGCGACTTTAACTTCCTTGGTGCACCTAGGGAGCTAAACCAGTGAGTTATCAACGCCGTTTTCTGCTGATTCAGTGCAGCCTCCTTCATTTCTACTGAGAATTTATTTGTATTTTTCTCCATCCTTGTCATTTCCAACAATTAAAAAACAAAACCAAGCTAAGAAATACAAAATTTTGTTCCTGATATCCCAGCGTCTGTCACTAGATGGTGCTGTGAATTAGACTGAAGGAATCCCTCCCTAGCAAACAAGACACATCAGATTAAAAAAAAATAAACAAACAAAGCCACCTAAACAGGAGATCAGCAAGAAGCATCAACATTTCTTTTGAGGCATAAGGGGAAATCCATAGGAGGGTCTCCAAATCTCACGTTGAAACCAAACTGATGTATTCCCCTGTTTTCAGCCATTTGTTTTAGAATATACTTCAGTGAGGAATATGGCAAACATAACATGAATTTCTGTCTGTAAAATTGTTGACTCAGACTTCTCGTGTATTTGTATTAGTTTCTGAGCTGGCTGATGGTTTCACTGTGACCTGTAACTAGAAGTCAGCGTGAAAGGGACAGTGCTCTCTAAAATGCAGCTGATCTTAGGAAATCAGAGCAGTCTGTGTGCAAAGTCTGGTGAAATTATTAATCTCAAAGGATTCATAGAAGATTCGTTTAATGTGAATTTTGGATGATGCAAGGGCCTGTGGTGCAGATTCTGATGTGAGCTACGGCTCGACTCACGTGCCTGAACTTGGCATTGTGTCATTTTAGGCAGCCTGAGTGCCCCACAGCTCTCAGGATGCTGCAGGTCTCCTGTGAGTGCTGTGACAGATCTACCAGCCCCCTGTGGTTGTCTTGGCTAACCCAAGGCATCTCTGCACGGCAAGGCAGCTGCCTCTCACTCCGTCTCTGTAATTTATCCTGCTATAAATACTGTAGCTACTCCCCAGTTTTAATACCAGCTCTACATTTCTGAATCCCCAGATTGAATTATTCTGCTTCCTGGTGTTCATGCCTTTTAGAATTTTCCTGTTTCCCTGCGTCTTTTAGGGATTCTTACTGGGTGTGAAGCTAATTTAGACCTCTGCATCCAGACCTAAGGAGCTTTTCAGGAAAACAGAGGCCTTCTGCTGGCTCTGCAGAGGAAAAATTCAATTTCATGATGCACAGTCAGGGTTAATGCTTTGTGTCCGTGAGCTAGAGCCACAAACACGTATTTTTTTTTTACACCGGGTACATGAGCCACCTTCTCTATTTACAGTCTTCCTTTTAAAGGATCATTTACCTGCTTAGTTATTAAAATACAATGACATGGCTGGCAGCCAGTCAAAATACTCCATTTCTCCAACACTTTCATAACGCTGTGTCTCTTGTCTTCTAAGTCCTGTCCCTGACAGACACAACCACATGTTGCTCCTTGCACGGTTTTGCTTGCTTACATTGAGAAGTGAGTTACTGCACGTGAACAAAGGTGGAAAAAGTAAGCCCCCAAATAGTAACTTTTAAGATTATTTTCATACTTTTATTTGAAAATCCTTTTGTCTTTATTCTTGTCCGATCGTGGCTGATATAGTTATAAAATGTTTAATAATTGTTATTTATTTATTTATATTCCCTGCTTAAGCTCAGGTTTGATGGTGATAGTGGAGAATGTCATTTCAGGATACAAAGTTACTCGTTGTCGTGTTTTATCTTGTAGCTGTCTTTGGTCTGCCTTTTCTGGCAGGGATTCAGTAAAGCACTTAAGTTAGGAAATTAAGTGCAAGGCTGACATTAAGCATAAACATGTGCTATTTGAATTGGGGCCCTTCCACTTTTTTGTTTATGGTGGTTAAATATTCCATGAAGTCTCTTGGTACATCAGTTTTCACATCAAGCTAGGCTTATCCGCAAAGGTATCATGTTTGCTCTTCAGAGATGTGTGATGCCTGAATAGCTAAATGCATCTGGCTGGACTTGACACGGACTAGGTTCTGGCAAGCACAAGGGTTTGATGATTCTCAACTGGACTGATAACCTCAGTGAGGTGAGAAAACAATAAAATGGAAATTTTGGGTAGCTACGAGATGTTGATGTATGTAATGCACTGCACATAAGCATGAAGAAAAGGCCTGTAATTGTCTGTGGGGTATCTGAAGATGTGCTTTCAAATGCATCTCTGCATCTAAAGAGCACGAGCTCTTTCAGGTCAGGGCTGAAGGGAGGTAAGGCTCCAAGTGCCATTTCTGTGTTAGAATACAACCGCTCAGTTTAATGACAACTGTGAGGCAAACACCACTTGTATTAGCCCACAACTCGTTTCCAGTAACTTCAGTACCTTGATGCTGGATTTTTACTGCCTTTGAAAGGACCTCCAAAAACCTTTAGCTGGAGACGTTGGTTAGAAACTTCGCGCTTCCACAACCAAATCCTCAGAGAACATCTCATCTCAAATAAAACCCACTTAAACAATGTTCCTTAACATCTGCGTGTTGGGGAGTCTGTAAAGAGACAGGCAGCCGATTTGTCACAAAAGAATTGAGAGGGACCAAACAGCAAATGTTCCCCTATTAACTGCAAATTAGCTACATAACAATTTACTTATTTAAGGTTAATAATTAAAATAATACATAAGTGGAGACAAGTAAATGAGGGCCCTAAATGCAGTTTTCCCTCCTGAACAAAACCAGTGAAAGTCGCAGACAACAATAGCTTGTAATCTGGGGTCAGGTTTCAGAGTCCTTTTCCCATACCCTGAGATTTCATTTCGCTCCCAGTGGACTTCATCCAGGTTTTTTTCAGCGCCAGGGAAATGACTCCCACTGAGGTCAGTTAGTGCAGCCCTACCATGGCTGCAAAAGAAAAGAAAGGGGTGGTCTCATGCAGATCTGAAAATGCTTCTTTCTCTGTGTGGTACACAAAGAAATGTTACACATTCAGGTAATAATAGTAACTATTTTTTTTAATTCTTTTTCATTTGTAAATCTCAAGGGATCTTACTAAAGACCTAAACCAGTTCCTTTACAAGTGGGGAAATCATTTCTTTTGTTTATTTTTTTAACTGTAGAAATCAAGAGCAGAAATTTCATAAGCTTCTGGCTGAGAGGACGTAACAAACAAAACCCCTCTTATCCCAGAGAATCAAGTTCATGATATCTGAAGTTAACACTTAACTGTGAAACCCGATCCAGACATTGCTATGCTAATCTCTGGGTAATAACACAATGAATAAGAGCAGAACCTTGAAAAACAACTCTGTAAAATTTCGTGGAGAGTATTGAACTACTTTATTTGTTCAAGGTTGTGTATAGTATTGCTCTTTAGCTTCCTTTAATAATTGTGACATCTGGTATTTATCTAAAAATAAGGAAGTGCACCTTATTAATCAACAAAGCTAAGAAATATATTCAGCTGCATCCAGTTCCTTTGTAGAATAGCCTAATCTTGAAGAGTTTTGTGTGTGCACATCTCAGTTGTAACATAGCTTTAATAACCAAGCCTTTATTTTCTCTTAAGCTCAGGCACTAAATTTCTGGAGAAATATCACAATACGATGGGAACGAACAAGGGATCTCACAGGGGCCGAAGAGTAGAGTTATGCAAGATGGTAAAGGCAGCGTTAGTCTCAGCCCAGCACTTAAGTTTAAGAGAACTCTTGTTGATCTTTGAGGTCTATTCCTGTTGTTATAGATAGCATGTGCTTGAAGCATTCAGCATTTAACTTATCGCTTTCCCCTGATATTTTAACCTGTATTCCCTTTACGTTGGAGGCAAAGAAAGCCTGAAAGTGGTCGGAGATGTTGGTGGTAGCCATAGCTGAAGAAAACACAGAGAGATGAATTTAAAGCTTTTGCATGCAGCTTGCAAAGTATTTGATAGCTGAATTCCAGGAGTGATGTGTGCTGTAGCAGCTGTATGGCTTTGAACTCTTGAATCCTCACTGCAATTGTTGAATGACAACGCACCTACAGCTTGTCAACATCTGGCTGATGCTGTGAAACAGGCAGAGATGGGGAGCGGTGGTCCAGAGCTGAGCAAAGTACACCCCACAGGGCAAAGGAGGTGAACACCACACATCTTGTAGCCCTTCGAGAAGTCTGTGAATAAATCTGCATTCTGTGGAGATGACATCTGAAAATTTGTCCAAGAGGACAAATGAGAAAATTGCTGCCCTTGAGTAGGTATATTTTACAGAAACATATTTATTAGTGATAGGTGGTATGTACATAGGATTGTTCTTGCTATAGTTCGTGTCATTTGCTTGAGCCATGAACAAATAAGTGAATGATCTGACAGCTTTTGAGGATCAGACTCTCAGACCAAACCAGTTTAACTTGGTGATTGTTTGGGTTGGTTTATTGCCACGTTTATTTTTTTTCCTGAGCAATAAGTTCCCATGAAAGCACCAAGATCTTCCCCCTTGTTGTGAGTTAATGTTTCATTAACATAAATCATTTCACGTTTTGTGGAGTCTGACCTAATTTCTCTGCGAAATGTAAACCTGCATCTAACTCTTCTTTGTCAGTTGTATTGCAAGGTAAATTCCAGTGCTACTTCCTTATGCTGCAGGTAGCGCCCCTCCAATTTCTGCTCTTAAAAGATTTTGTTCTTTAGTGCCGGAGTTCTTACCTCTTTCAGCAATTCCTTCTGTTTAAGAATAACACAGGCACAGAAGAAATGTAAAGAACAAATGACTCCATAGGGCAGTACACAGCTTTTTTGAGGGTCATTCTGATCACTCCCTTAGAGACCAGGAACCAGCTGATGGAAATGCCCGCAAGATGTTGTTTTATCTCCAGCAAGTGAATTTGTCTCCCTTCAGACCACACTTAGCTGCTTTGAATTAGGGAAGCTCCACTGTTTCCAGCAAGGCTTTGCTTGCTGAGCCAAGGCACAGCACGAGCGCTGTATTGCTGCATCGCACGCTCCAAAAAAATGTCCATCAAGGAGCAGAGGTGGGAGATGATGCAACTTTCTGGGGTATGTAACTGACTTGGGGGTAAGTTTGTGTAGGGAAATGAGAAAATGCAAAAATACAGGTTGCTTGGAGTTTACTCCTCTTTATCCAAGGGTCAAGAGGCTAATGGAAGTACAACTCAAGCAAGGAGGTCTTACCAAAAAAAAAAAAAAGAAAAAGAAAGAATTAAATATTTACCTAGCGAAAGAAATGCCAATTGGCAGATTAAATATGTAGTCTCTTTGTTATCATTCCAAAAATACCAGCAGAACAAAAAGTCAGAGCTAAGAGGGGACCAAAAACCTGGTACAAGCCTCCACCTGTGCGGAGCAAGACGAGATCTGCCACCTGCACCTCCCTAGGGAGCAGGGCCCCTGCAAGCACTGTGCTTGTTACTCAATCTGTCTGCATCCTTCTCCTCTTCAGGTTCCTTTTTTGTCTCTCTTGCCTCTTGTATGGACCAAAGGAATTCACGAGAGGAACCAAAATACTTAATTTGTCAGGTAATAAGTGTCTAGGGTCATTCCTCTGTTGAGACAGACCCAGCCAACGTGGCCACACCAATTCTGGGGGACCTGGACAGACTTGTGAGCCTGATGCTACAGTCACCAGTGTAAATGTGTGGGCAGACATCCCTGATGGTTTTGCTGTTAGCTTTGGCCTGATCCAGGAAATACAGGTGGCTCCTGGTGGATATGTGCCTGTGAACCACAAAAAGTTTTTTTCCAGCACTGGGTGTGCTCGAGCTTCAGTGAATGGTGGGTGCTCTAGGTTTTGTTTCTGAAGTTACCCTGTGGTTTCAGCCCCTTCTCACATCTGTGGCTGCTGCTTTAATCTCGGGGTAAATCTCAGATCTCATTCTCTAACCACTGAGAGGGGCTGAGCCTGGTATTCAGTGAAAAGAGACTAGATGTGGCCTCAAACATTTTTTCTGTCTAGATAAAACATACTGGAGATCTGTGCATCAGATGGCGCTGAGTACTTTTCAGTCCAAATAAGAACTGCTCATTTAGCATCATTAGCTAGACATTTGATTAATAAAAACCAAAAGGAAATATTCTGCGTTCAGCAGATTAGACTGGAATCTGCTGAGGAATGTTTTTGAATTTACACTAGTTTTATTGTTCCTGAATTTTGTGCATTAATGAGTGGCTCCTCGTTTAGCGAAGTTTCTCTGGAAATCAGATGTCAGATGTGGTTCTCATTAATTATCCCCTCTTTTGGCAGGCTGGCTCTCTTGCTGCTTAATCAGTGAGTGCATGGGAGAAGGAAGCTGCTGAAGCTTCTCTTGCTGGGTGCTTTTGCAGTTTGAAGTGAGTTAGTTGTTACGTCTCAGGTTATTAAACACAGGTATTTATGTAGGTAGACTGTTTGAGAGGAGCAGATTAGCAGTACTGTTTGGATATGGTTTGTGGGATGTGCAGCAAGAAACATCCTGTCCCAACCCTGATAATGCCATTCGGAAATGGGACCTGCCCAAGGTATGGGCGAGGTATGTCTCATTTCATTGCAGGACTGAATTTTAAAGAGTGACCTGGAAACAAGACTCTTGTCCCTGTTCTGTGTGGAGCTGGTGGGTGGAAAAATTGTTTCTCCCTTGAAAACAAGATAACGTGAGTCCTGGCTGCTTGGGGAATGGCCACTTGTAGGTACAAGAGGATTTCACTTAGCATAGCTCCTGCCCTCTCTGTCGAGGATACAAACAGAGGGCAGATGAATGCTGGTGTGCATGGCAGGCTGTAAGAGAGAGATGTTTTTCTGCTAAAGCTTAAGCTGAGTGTTAGTGTCAGGCACTGGGGTAACACTACGCCTCTCAGTAACAGGGAGCTTCATCCAGTACCCCATCAGGCTCCGTAGCTCTCTGTACATGCTGCTTACTCCCAGGACAAATTGTTTTTGTTTTTGTTTTTACAGCAAACTGAATGGCAGCTGATTTAATCAGTCGTCCTGGGAGCAATAATTCTGCAAGGTTGTAACTTGCATTGGCTGCTGTGTTTGTTCTTCCCAGGGAGAGAAGAGTTTAACAAAGCAATGGACAATCGTGTACGTATTGCTCAATAGGATAACTTGTGCTCTCAGTTTACAGGCTTGAAAACAAAGTGTGGATATGATACCATCAAACTGCTTCATTCCAAGCCCTGCTGCTCCTTAAAATGTCAGAGCTGTAACCTTCAGACACTACTCCAAGTTTTGAGTCTTTGCATTCCTGGGGATGCTGCTAGACCCAACTGTGCTTTAGGGCAACGGGTAAGCTGTTATCTTGGTCACTCTCATGGGAGAAACCCACGGGAGGAGGAATGATGTCTATGTGGTGTTTTGCATGCTGCTGAATGCCCTTTCTGTTTGTGCTTGTTGTGGTTTAACCCTGGCAGGCAGCTCAGCACCATGCAGACACTCAGTCAGTGTCCTCAGGTGGGATAGGGGAGAGAATCAGAAAGGTAAAAGTGCAAGAATTCATCAGTTGAGACACAAGCAGCTTTACTAGGTAAAGCAAAAGCCATGTGCACAAGCAGAACAGACCAAGGAACACATTCACTGCTCCCCAGTGGCAGACAGGTGCTCCTAGGACAGCGGGGCTCATCATGCTGATGGTTCTGGTACCGTGCAGGATGTTGCTCTGGATGCTAGAGCCGAGGTGCCAGGTGGTTTGACTACCTGCAGAGGAGTGTGTCTGGCTCTTGCACGTCACCAGCTGTCTGTACTAAAAAAACATCCAGAATCCAATCCTCACAACACTAAGATTGCTTTGAGAATAACAGGATTGAATAAACTTTAGGCTCTTCAGATTTGTAGTCTATTTTTGACTCTTAAATATACTCAGGCTCATGTTTGCAAGTACTTCACGCTTGAGTCCTGGGGGTGGCCTTTTTTAATGAAATGGCAATACATTCCTAGCCACTCACTTCCAGGTGCAGGATCTTTAAGATAAACGTCACAGATTTCAAAATAAACCAGAACAGTTGGGAAGGAAAAACAATGAAAACTCTTGACGCCTGTGACCTGGCAATTAAGTACCACAAGGGACATTTTGCTCGCTCATACTGTTTCGCCCATTTGTCTCAGCGAGTTGCCAGTTTGCTCCTGAGATTAAGCAAACCTTCCTCCTCCTGCAGGACAAGTGGTCATCTTCAGCACGAGTCAACAAGAGCAAGCTAGGCTACAGTAGGAGCATTATTTCTTATGCCTTGAGCCAAATCCAAAGGGTCAGAAAAATGTAATAGTCCCCATAAAACAAGCCGTGTCCGGCCCCACTGCGCTTCCAGTGCAGGCGTCCTGGCTGCTGGCTGCTATCTTTCTGGGTGGGTTGCAAAAAGAGCTCTCAGGATATTCTGGGAAGCGGGTTTCCTCTTGCACTAGACGAGCCCAGTTGATGTAAATGTGAAACCAGCATTAGAGGGTGTCTGGATTAATCTTCATCGAGGCTTGAAGGCATCCGGGGTGGGGGGTGTAGGTGAGGTGTTACCCACAAGTACGCTCAGATGGGGAAAGAGGAACCGTGCTGTGCTGTGAGCTGGCCCTTCCTCTGCCTTTACAGCCTGTTCTCAGCCTCTTCTCCTCCCCACCTTGCTTATTTTCTGCTGTCAGCAGCTAGCTTTGCACGGGCTTTTAATGCCTGGAGATACCCAGAATACTCTGCACGCCTTGCTGCGGTGATTTGTGCTTTAGTAATTCCAGAAGCAGAAGTCTCCCAGCGGAGAGCTTTGAGATGCTTCCTGGAAAGCACAGAGCACACAGCATGCCTCGTTAGGCTGTGTTAATTAACCAGCAAGGTTCTCCTCTGCTAAGGTGATGTGTGTTATTGCAAAAGCTCTAAAATAGATGATTTTGTGTGGCCCCGGGGCCTGTGTTAATACTACTGGAGATTTAACTCTCTGTTCCCCAGCAGAACCTACATGAGACAGCCAAAGTCTCCCCTTATTTAGTTGCTGAAGCCTGGGATAAATTTTGTGTAGGAAGGAAGAGACAACAGCTGGTGCAGTAGGGCTTCTGCCCCAATCCGGGAGAAGGAAGCTAACCCGAACCCTCCTGGACAGGTAGATTTCCTAGGGCCCAGCCACGCTGGGTAGTTTTTCTTTTGTGAAGGTTTATTTTCCAGAAATGTTCTTGTTTTGGTCTTCTCCCAAAGTAGTAAAGGCAAGGTACAAGCCAAAAATGGCTGTTGATTGCAGAAGATGGAGACTAGAATAAGTTTATGGAGAGCAGGACTTCCAAGTTGAGCACATGCTTAACACTATGGCCCAGCAAGCACTATGTGCATAAAATAAAGCTCGAATTTAGTGGCAATGCAATAAAGCACTTGGTACTTTCATCTTTTGATCTTTCCTTTCCTATAATCAGTTAGGGAGGAAGGCAGCAGTAGTGGCTTTTCAAACGTGTGAAGAATCACAAGGGTTAAGAAGTGTGGGTATTGCAACAAAACGTTATTGTGGTGACTGAGATTTCCTTGGACAAGGGCCGTGTATGACACAAGAGCAGTTTAGACTACTAAGCTAGTTTTAAGAAGTTTAGGCAGTAAGTATTTTATTGTGTGTTCTTGTCACGTGAGTTAAATAATTTCAGGGGTGCCTGCTCTGCAGTATCTTAAAAGGACTGATTTCCCAAAAGGCAGAATGCCCGTCCCAGATGGATCGGGGCCTTTCAGACGATGTTAAACCAGATCATAGAAACTTGAAAAAAAGGCAAGATAAACCATTTTCAAAAGCGTCTTTTGCTAAGGGTGGGAACAGAAAGGTGCCCTTCCTTCCTGACCCCAGAAGGTGATGCCCTGTACCTGGGAATTCTGCCTGTGTTTGGTGGGTGCAGCGTGTTTTTGTTGTTGCTGTCATTGCTTTTGGATACAGCCTGTCAAAAAGTTTGTTTAGTTTCAGAGTATCTGGTGATTTAATAACAGAGGAGGATTTGCTCTTGCGCTTTGGGTCTTTGTGCCTCATTTCCAGGGCTAAAACGTCCCATTTGTTAAGGCTGTTAGTCAAAACTAAAAGCCTTTTCTTACACTAAGGATTGACAAAGTTTGCAAGTGAAACTAAAAATGATGTTTTTTGTTTTATAAAAGTATTGAGCCTCTCAGATTTATTTGAGTGTGTGTTCTTTTGTTTCAGATGTTTCTTTCAGATGGTAAAAAGTTGGGAGAAACAAATGAGAAGAACTGAGTCAAAATATTTTCACAATATTGAGATGTTTAGCTGGGAAAGTCCAGGTTAACTTCACTGCAGCAACTCATAAGTGGAACAGTATGATCTGATTTGTTTCGTTTTTCTCTGATGTTATCAGATACAACAGAAAACATTAGACAAATACAGGAGAACCCAAAGCACCTCCAGCATAACGCATGTTTGTGTCCTGCACCAGCGCTGTGACTTCGAAAGGTTGCTGGCCGCAGAGAAAATTCATTCTCGGTAAATGCACCAAGTTCACATTTTTGTCCTGCAGATTTCAGTGATTATTATTTTTTTCCCCTTTTCCTTGGTGGGAGATTTGACTATGCTAAATGTGCAAAATTTGGAAGGAGAGCCAAGCATCCATCTTTGTACCTGTAGGTTTGCACGGGGCAGCTGGGGAGTGTGTGTGCACGCAGGGCACGAGAGGTGAAGCTGCTGGAGTCCTGTAGATGGGCAGCAGAGCCCAGATCGAGGTTTTGGCCAACAGTAGAGAGGAAGCCAGGCGTAGAAAACGTGATCTATAGCCGAGTGTTTCCCATAGTCTTCAGGCCAGCAAAGTTCTGGATTTAATTTTCAGGTCAGCATTGGCAACTTCTGCCAGAAAGCTGTGAATTTATTCACCTGGCCGTGGCGTGCCTCTGTTTGGCACACTTCTGTGCGATGCACTTGAACTCTGAGGGACCCAGGCTTTGTGCCATCGCTACCTGCAATTGTAAGGAAATAAATTAATACAGTAGTTTAATGTCTAATCCAAACTGTGCTGAGCTCTGCCCAGTATGAAAATCCAGCCCTTCTGTAAACATAAAAGCAACTTGAAAATATTTCTTTGGAAATCACCTGGCCTGGTCTGGTCTGAAAAGGAAACTCGATGGACTCTCTTAATGTTTGGTTAACCTGATGTCTGGTTTTAGGTCTCCCAAATGGTTACAGTTAGGCCTGGTGCAGAAGTAGACAGGTCCCACCATAGTCCAAAGAGCAGTAAGAAGAGAAAATCTGCATGTTTGCTGCTATCTGATGTTTGTATCGGGGGTTGGAACTTTGCAGTGACCCAGTTTATGAGCTTAGAAAGAAAAAAAAAAAAAAAAACAAGATCTTTACCGAATACAGAAGTTATTTCCACTTGTGAGTGCATTGTTATTTCTTCTTGTGTTCTTGCTGTGCTGATACCCCTGTGAAGTCTGAAGTGAGCTATAAAAGCTGGGTGGAATTGTAGTAACCGGTGTCTTACTGCAACAGTTGTGGGACCTGGGTTAGAGAAGAGAGTATGAGATGAATAAACATTGCTGATGGAGCCTCACGTTATGGATGAGGATTCCTCAGGACTGAGTTCCTCGCATGGCAAACGTTCAGCATTAGCCTTTGCCTGGCTCAAAGTGTACCTAGAGGTGAAATCGTGTTTAAAATAAGCTGTAAAGATAGTGAGGGCAAAACTACGGACAGGTAAGCGAAAGAGAAATGATGGAGAGGGTAAAGTGGAAACTTAGGTGCTGCTATTGGTATTTACACAAGAATCCTCAAGCACAATAATCGCTGGTTTGGCACCTGCATTTAATACAATAAAAGGCCATGCAGTGAGAGTTGGAAAAAAGCAGGCAGTTTTCACAGCTGAGCCCTACAGAAGGAAAGTCCCTGAATTTCCAGGAAACTGGCAATATTAATTAAATGCAATCTGTACAGCTGGAGTAAAAGAAAATGGCCCATCATTCTGCACTGCCATGGGTGAGGGATTGCTTAAAAATATGTATCATAGATGATCAGATGGCAGTCAGTGCTGTATTATAAATGAAAATTTGTGGCCTGAGCATTTCTTGTTAGATGCATTCTTTGAGTGCTGCTGCTATGTTGCTTACATGACTTATGCTGATGAAATTTCTAAACATCTGCTGTGTTTTAAATCGCCATTTTTATCAGGGTTAAATAAAAGGTTTATAGACAGAGATGGATACCGGAAAATTCAGGGCTGCAAATAGTTTTTCTGTTTCATAGCAGCGTGCCATAAATCTGCCTGGAGACAGCTGTTTAGCTGACTGCTCTCACCAGAAATCAGAGCAGAACATCAAAGAAGTTTGCCTGAGAATGCTGCCGCTGTCATACCCGCGTTTGGCTGTGCCTGCTGCTGCATTGCTTCGCCTTGGAAATGGCTTCAAATCCTAACACATGTACAGTACAGGATCTGGGGAGACAAAAGAGGCTATCTCTGAACTTGAATCTGAGCTTGTTCCTGGATTTCAGCACGTGAGCCGCAGCAATGGGCCGTATTGTTCCCCTCACCGACGTGTTGGCAGCGGCCTGTGCAACTCATGGAAAATCTCCTGTGCCTGAGGGGTTCTGAAACCATTCAGAAATTCTCACTTGCCAAGGGTGGATTGGCTTCCTCGCTGCACATGCCGTGTCTCCAGTGCGTTCCCAGCTCATTCCCTCGTGAGAAGCCCTTTTCTTGCCGTGCCCCATACAGAGTGGCCGTTGTTCTCAGCTGCTGGCTGGCCCTGGAGCTGTCGTTGGCTCTCGGCTACGTGAGCTGCGAGCTGCCAGCCCTGCCGGAGGTGTGCGGCTGCCCAAACCATACGCCTGGCATGGCTTTGTCTCTTCTGAACCCCTTCCCCCTGCAGGACAGCAAGGAGCTGTAAATGTACAGTAATTTGTGAAAGCAGCTGAGCATGCAAGGGCTTTGTGGCCTTCTCACACCCTACAGTTTCTGTGCTATAAAATCTGGTGAGGGCCTTGCCTGTGGGAAGCTGTGCCTGAAACATCGAGCTGAAGGCATTGCATTTTCCCTGAGAACTATTATGAACGCATTTTTTTTTCCTTTTTTTTCTTCTCTCTCCTTAATTCAGTCCATCATGAGATGTGCAGTGCTGACAGTCACGGCAGCCGTGCTGTTTTCCTCATCCTTTCCTGAACAGCAACACCCATCGTACTGTCCTGGGGCGTGTAATTGCTGGTAGCTTCGGTTCCTCTGCTCTGTTTCCAGACATTTTTATTTTCTTACCTGCCTTTGGGGATGTTCTTCCTGATACCACCCTGGCACCAGAAGACCGGAGGAGTTGTGGCAGGCTGTGAGGCAAGGTGCTCTCTTCCCCTTGGGCTGTTACTTGAGTGCTGGCTGCGGTGAGTGTTAGGGAGCACCTTGCTGAGGCTGAGCTGCAAGAGTTGGTGCCTGCATTGGCAAATCTCCTCCTTGCCCTGCCAGCCCCCTTCGAGCCCCGAGGAGGAGAGGAGCTGCCCGGCAGGTGGCAGCTTCACCCAGCGAATAGCACCGGCAGCACCTCCAGGGGAACCACCAACTGCACCAGCTGGCTTCTGGTTTTACCGAAATTCCAGCTTTTGCTTGTGCTGCACTGCCCCTTTGGATGCTGTCGATGACAGTTTCAGACAAGGAGCGCTGCCAGAAAGTGGCAGACACAGCTCCTGCTGGAGCCAGGAGAGCGGTGTTGGACTCAAACTCAGTGCTGTGGTTTGCATTCAGAGGAGAATTGCTGGGGAATTGCATCACAGGCATCGTTTCCCTTCAACAAACAAGAAATATTTGGTAGACACCTCTGGGTCTAAAGAATAGTGCACATTTGGGTATCTCTCTGAAAGTGGAAATCTTTCCACTGAGTTGCAGAGGCTGCAGATGACATCTGTGTCGTACTGAGTCCTGAAAGAGAGCTGCAACCACAGCGTTCTTCCCAAAGTGATGTTTTTGGGTTTTTTTAATCAGAAAAAGACAGCTTTTTTTCATGACATGAAGCCCTTATCTCACTAACTGCGTGACGGCAGAGAAAATTGTCGCTCACGCTTTCTGACATAGCCCTCCTTAATGCCAACAGTTTGTTTTTCTGATTTTTTTACTGTCTTAATAACACTAAAAATGAAAGGGTATATGTGTGGAGAACAGCGAGTGTAGTATTAAGTGTTGCAAGGACAATATGGGGCGGAAAGAGGAGAGTGTGAGCCTTTGGTTCTTACAATTACACTCCTTTTTGAGCCTTGATTTGCCTGTTTAGTGACACACAACAATGTCCTGGACACGGATCCAGATTCCTGGAGCATGTAATTAATAACTCTCAGCTCCCTTAGCTGCCAGATAAATGTGCCTTCTCCTAGGAGTGTTTCAGTCTTCAGGATTTCTCTAGTTTGAGGTATGATGTTTTTAAACCAGCCTTTAATCTTGTTGCTACTTGGGAAATAAAATAATAGTGAAACGAGTAGACTTGAGAAAAAGTCATGCCAGGATCCTTGTCTTAGGGTGACTGGGAGCCCCGTGTTTCCAGTGGGGATAATAAAACCCCACAGAGGCAGTTCTAGGGTTGTCTGCTTGTAGCAGAGGCTTGAGCTCCTGGTTACAGAGAACCCAGGGTCGGTTCCTGCAGGCAATTCTGCACAGGGACACAGAAAGAATCCCAACACTCAATCCTAGAGTTTCACCTCACTTCAGAACAGATGCTGGTTGGTGCTCCCTTGGCACTGACCAGAAATCCCAATTTCTTCTTCTGTTCCTGCTGACCACAATCAACATTCATAATTCACCTTCCAGTGCAGCACTTTCACCTCTACACATTTGTTTTATGGGGATTGTCATGGTTCCACTTACCAAGCTTTTATTTCTGCATTTCAGTCTGGTTTTTGTTTGTTTGTTTTGGTTGTTTTTTTGCTTTCCCATTCTGTCTAATCAGTTGTCAAATTGGCAGAAATTCTCCTTGCAGGCCCCACGGTGCAGCTTTGCAAACTGAAAGTCAGGTTTTCTGAGCGTGGCCTGGCCAGGAACCAGAGCTGATAAGGTAAAGGGGTGGGTTTTAGTTCCTTTTTCTTTATCTAGATATAAAATCAGTTTGAACATCTTGTGCCCTCTCTTAAACAGGAGGGCCAAATGAAGATGCAACAGGTTTCCTTTTCTGAACTGGGTTCAAAACTTTATTTTTTTTTGTGTGTGTTTCCACTATCCCAGGGTCCCATTGGTAGCTCTGGAGGTGGGTCACACAGCTCCATCCCTGCTGTTGATGATGAAAAGGGACAAATAAATGCTGCTTTCAGTTAAAGTCATTAAACTGAGTGGAGTTTGAGTGGCCTTATACAAAACCAGTGACCAGCAGTGAAGAGGAGGGATTTTTGACAGTGGGGCAAAGGACTGAAGATAAAGTGTCAGGGTGAAATTATTAAAGGTGTCATTAATTTCTGACAGAAGCTCCCAAGGGAAATAGAAAAGCAAGAATCCAAATAAGATGGGAGGAAAACTGTATTAAAAAGCATGGTCTGGAAGTGAGCCAAAGATACAATGCTGCAGGACGTTGTTGATAGGGAATTGCCCCAACCCTTTCCTAATTATTTTTCCCTAGACTTCCTAATGGGGTCCTTTCTCTCAGTCTGGGCAGGGAGTTAATGGAGAGATGAGGTGAGGTCTGCAGGTGGTCCTGGAGGTGGCACAGAAAGCTGTCCAGCCTCCCATGCTCTTCACGTCCCAAGCAAGCGTCCTGAGATTTCAGAAGCAGCTGCACCTCCGAGGGGGTTTCCCAGGTGTTTGGAGGAGACCACGGAAAAGTAAATGCTGAATGAAGCAGTAGGAACTTTTGTGTAGATTCACAGCCTGCTTCGGTCCTATTGTTCTCTGTAGCTCTCTACCCACTCCCCTGCAGCTGTGCGTTGCGGGTTTCAGGGTGAGGATGCTGCCAAAGCTGCTGAGTCCTGTTTCTCTGTGAAACTCTGGGGCCACACGTGCTCAGAGAGGGCTCTCGGTGTGAGTGGTTTCCAGAGGGGACCAGGTGATTCGACTTTCCTTGTGACACAGTTTGGGCTCGAGTCTTTGCCTTGGTAACAGTGCCTAGGTTCACAGTGAACCAGCCTGCTGGTGCGGTTCCTGGCAGATCTGATCTGTTGAGATAAGAATGTCTGGCACCCATTCGAAGCTCTTAACCTGAAGAAATAAATGCTGGCCACTTAGGTTTTGGCAAGCTTGGGCCAAAATCTGAATGTGAAAGGAAGTGTCGAAGTCCCTGGTTTGCTCTGCTGAGCTCGGGCCCATGTTTTGGCCGAATGTGGCTTTTTTAGCCATTAATGATTCTGTTTGGGAAGGGTTCCTTCCATGGTGTGAGCAGAGCATGTCTGTGAGCAATGAGCAAGGCTCCTTTCTAGGACTTGCTTTCATTTGCCTTCAGTCAAATGAGAGACTCTCAGAAAGTGGGTTTCATCTGAAATTCACATCAACACTTACACAGATTTTGAATGAAAACAACTTTTACAAATGGTGAATATAGGTCATAAGAAGTATCACTGTTTTCGTGTTCATCTGTGGACCTTTAGTTTTGCTTCTGTGGGGTGAAAGAGAGGCTATTTGAAAATGTGCTGGTGAGGAGAGCTCCTTAACAAAATGTTTTTTCTTCAACAGACTCAACAAAGAGGGACCAAAGTCTTTACTGCAGCATGTTACTGGCTTTTGTGCATTGAGACTCCAGCAGAAACATGGGACAAGCCTTTCTGCTGCGTTGCTTTCGTAACTGGTGAAAGCCCCAGCTTTCTTGCCTCACCTTGCCAGCTTCCAGAGCTAGTCATGCGATCCATGTGAGTAACATTCAATGGCATTCTTGATTGTATTTTCTCTTGGTGAATCATTTGAGATCTTCTTCTGATTTCTGCCAATTTTCAGGTTTATTTTGGGGGTGGTTCTGTGTGTAATTTCTCAACAGATAGCTGGGACGGGTGGTTTTTCACTGTGTTGGTGCGCGCCAACCCTGGAAGCCAGCGAGTCACCAGGGTGGTGTAGCTGTAGGTGGGGGAGTTACAAGGATGCCCTGCTCCTTTCCTCCCTTACCACCAGCTGCCTTATCAGCCACACCAGAAAGGGGAAAGGCTGTGCAACTGCTGCCAACCCTAGCTCACCTGAGATCACCAGTCAGCACTGAAGGCAGAGGCAAGCTTGTGAGATGTATGGGCTTACACAAACTCCTCCAGCACCTAGCTGCAGAGAGCAGCTGCAGGGACAGGCATTTCAGTGCACATCAGCTGCGCCGTGGTGGTCCCAGCAAGAATAAAAGCCCATTTTTTTAGCACTGCCACTGTTCTTGGTCACGGTGCTGTCACAGACAAGGTTGGTTCACATCGTGCCCGCAGCACGGACACGGTGTGTGTTACGTGCTGTTGTTCCCCCCCTGCCTGACTCAGCGCTGGAAACTTCTGAACTAAATGTGACTGCTGCTTGTTCACAGACCAAACCCTGAGCGTTTGAGGAGAACGGGTAGGCTGCGAGCAGCTGGTGCCGAGCGTGGCGTGTGTGAGCAGCAGGAAGGGAGAGGCAGGGCCAGGAGGGCTGTAACAGCCTGTGCACCTACCTGCAAACAGCTCGAGTATTCAGCTTCAAGGAGTCGTGTTAGACAAGTATCAGCAGTCAGGAAAACTTTGGAGAGGAAATGGATCACGTCTCGGAGCTCAGGAACAGACCAGATGATCTCTGAAGGGTATAAAGTACAAAGAAATCCTAAAAAGGTCTGTTCCAGGTCTTTGTGTGTGTCAGTAAATGCAAGTGCTTGTTCATGGGGAGCTCACCTCTGTCTCCAAGTGCAGAGTGGTCTGAGTTGGCTCATTTTTTTTTATGTATACTTTCTTTCTACCCTAAAACTCAGAACTTTCTTGAGGACACAGGGAAATGGGTCCCCTTAGGTGCCTGCATGCACTTCTGGAGGCTTTCATACTCTCCTGTGTGCCTGATGTTAGGCCTGAGCAGCACGGGACATCTCCTAGTGCAAAAAAACTGTGTGCAGTAAGCAGGGAGTGGATGTGGAATGTCCCAGGTTCAGATCCTCAGCATCTGAGAGGTCATGAGGGTGACGGTGATTTACACTGCCCAAGCACTTAATCGCTAGTGCCGAACGTGTATGAAGGCTGCCTCATTTGTTCCTTATCAAAACTGAGGTATGAATCAGAACTTGCTTCTGAGGACCAAGTGGGAGGTGTGAGGCTCGCATAAAAAAATAAAAATATTACCGAACCCTGCTGTACCTGGAGTTTGTTGTGCTATAGTTGTTTTAATGTGTGTAGTGTTATAAAAAAGGTGACGTTGTCCTAAGGAAGCACAGAATGAGTGAGTGGTCTTGTGAGTAAATTTAACCCCAAAATCTGGGCTCAGTTCCCAGCCCTGATACAGACTTCTGATGTGACCCTGAGCAAAGCACTGAACTTCCTTTTGCTGCCTGAGTTTCTCCCTTCAAGAAGAACCGTCAGTTTTTCTTTTCTCCTCTCTGACTCGTTTAGGAAGTATATTTGTGGAGACAGCAGCTGTCTTCTGTCTCTTGACTTTGCAGCAAGCTGTTTTCATGGGGGTCTCAGCATTACTAGAGCTGTATAGGTAGAGAAGGAAATCCTGAAATGAGACGTAGCATGGAGAGGTGCGTGTTCCTCTTCCTTCAGCTCCCTTCCTGGCTCAGCCTTGCAGTGTACCTGCCTTTACAGGGCAGAATTCCAAGGGAAAACAAACACATTTGTGGGTATTGATGAAAGGTTTCTGCAGAATGAGTGTGTCTCTGTGTTCCTCCAAGTCTGTAACCTCCAAAGCTGATGGAAGAGCCGTGCCAGCAGATGCCATCTTCTACCTGCACCAGACACTTCCTGAGTGCATGGAATCAGAAACTTGTCTTCATTCCTTTTAGACCTGTCCACAGCGGGGCATATAGTAAATTCTGGCATTATCCTGAGCGCCTTTGTGAGATTTATTACAGCACTCATCGAGTCTCTCTGGCCCTGCCTTGTAAACCTATCTGATCGGGTTGTTTGTGATCTGCCTCCTGCTGTGACTCATGCAGTCCTGGTAACCTTCGCACCAGCTTCTGCTGAAAATGGGAAACTTTCTTTTATTTTTCTTTTTTGACTTATTTTTTTTTTCTTGTCGACTGAAGTAACGTTTTGCTTCAAACGTGCTTTAGCAGCGTGTGAGGATTTGCCAGTGTTCTCTAAATGTACAGCAGGTACAGCACGAAAAGTGGCTCACCTGGGGACAGCCTGAGGCATTCGTAGCCCCTGAAGGGATTTTTTGGGTGTGTTTGTGCAAGAGCAAGGCGTTTATTTTGTGGTTGTTAGGCTGGGGCAATTGGGAAGGGTGAAAGTTCCTGGTTAGGAAGGATTTTTTTCTGTGGTGTAAATGTTTTGTGGAAACCAAACCAAACCAGAAACTCCAAAAGTCCTTGGTGTAATCACAGGGGAGAGTTTTGGAGTACAGTGCAAATTTGTCCCCGTTCTTCCTCTTTCTTGGGCAGGGCCAGCTCAAAAGGTTGCAGAGCCATCAGTGAGTGAGTGACACACAAGTGAGCTGAGCTATGCAGCTGGCTGCCTGTGTCCTCTGCCCTTGTTCACCATAGTTTTGGCATCTCTCATCCTTCTCAAGGCAGTCAGCTCCTTGCTGTTGGTGGAGATTTGGGCTGCGGGGAAGGGCTTCAGCTGCGAGGTTAAACCTTCATGCATCCCACTCCTCTGAAGCCTAATCAAACTACCAGAATCAGGGTGCTCGTTGCACTAGTCCTGCTCTGCAGTCTCCTAAAAAGACCCCAGTGTCTCCACAAAGTGACTCGTGTCTCTGGAGGTTGTTTCGGTGCTGCCCAGGGAGCTCAACAGAGGTAGGGATGCTCCTGAGCTGAAGGACTCAGCTTGCATAAGTTTTCTGGAACGAATCCTGGCCTCATGCTCTGTAGGCTTTGATCCTGGATTATTTTGCTGTGTGTTCACATATAATGTCATGCAACAAAATAAAGATGTGGGACATAGAATTTGTAGGCTGAAAAGTCTGTTCTGGCTCTGACAGATGCCAGTTGCTACTGCCTCAAATGAGGCTCAGCTTCTCCTTTCCTCTGTTCCCTCTCTTGGCTGAGTAGGGAAGAAGTATGAGAAAGAACCTTTTCTAAATGTGGTTGTCTTTTAAGCTCATTCAGACCTCCGAGGTAGAGATCCTCTTATTAATTTAGCTATTGTATCCTCAAAGACAAATGTTTGTATTTGCAGACCACAAAGCTTTCTGAAATGTCAGACTACCGCTTATTCATACTTCTCGCATTGTATGGTAGGATTAAAGTGCTAATATTGACACTTTCTTTTTTTAATTTAAAAAAAAAAAAAAAGGTATCCGTCAACAGCAGTAATCCAGTTTTGGAAGAAAATTACCTATGATCTCAACTCCTGTCCTGGGAATAAAACAATAAGAAGGAGATGAGGGGAGGAAGTGCCTAATTCATAATCTCTAAGGTAAAGCTCAGGTTCTGACTGTCAAACGCAACATATCCTTATGATTTTATATAGTTTGTGTGCTGAAAATTTTACAGGGCTGTGCTGTTGCCAGCCCTGCAGACAGAGTAGGAGCAGTGCTTGGTTTTATTCCCAGGAGCTCTGGGTGCTGTGGCCATGGTGCTGCTTTTCTAGCTGGCACTGCCTGGTGGATGCACACTCCCAGAGCACTAACAAAGGGAAGACCGGTGCTGGGCACCCCTCTTTGCTTCACGTCACCTTGCCTGGAACTGGGGATCAGGCACACACAGCCTGTGTCATCCTTGCTTTGTGCTCCTTCCATCCTTGCTGAGTTCGACTGCTTGGATCCGCTGGGATCTGCTTGCAGCTCCGGCTCTACACTGCGTGCAGTGCGTGGGTGCTCTAATGTAGAGCTCTGCAGCTTGTTTCCAGTTATCCGTGGAGCAGCTGTGTGTGGCGGTCAGACAAAATTTCATGCTGCCTTTTGGTCTGTGAACTCGCAGCGTGGCCACCAGGAACGTGACAAATTGCACCTCGACTCAGCACAGAGATGCTCCGTGCCGAACCGAGGTTTTACTGCTCGTTGCTTTGGTCTCGTGGTGAACTGGTCAAGGAATGACTGGGAGGCAGCTGGGTTTGCATCTCGAGACAGGCTGCAGCTCATTTTCTGAGCGTGTCTTAAAGGAGCAGCTGTCCACAAGCAGCCTTCCTGCTGTCGGTGCTGTTTGATCATCTAGCCGTAGCTGAGCTCTCGCCGTGGTTATAGGCTTGAATCACGGTTTGCAAACAGTTGGCTGAGGAAGAGGCGAAGACGATACTTGCTAAGCAATCTTTTTCATCTTTTGCTCTACTTTTGTCTCTTCCTTTGGACTTTGTTAGTAAAATGGTGCTTAACCAAATAGTTTCTCTATAAAAGACATAAAATGAGAAGAGGGCCACATTTGACAGCTTGTCTTTTGCCTGGCATGTTGGCTCACCGTATGCACATGCTCCTTTATATCTTACCTTGTATACCTCTAAAGTTGTTTTGGAGAGTGTGATTCTTCGTTAATACATTGAAAAATTTTTGAGTAACTATAGGTAAATATGGAAAAGGATGATTACCTGCCACCAAAATAGTGCTGCTTGTTTTATCTGTGGAAAACATGCCCCTTTTTTGCAACTTCCTCATTTTAGATATTTATTACAGCCTGACTTTATCTGCCTGCTCTTTTAAAGTATTAATATAAACTAAGAAAGAGCTTAATCCTGAGTAAGTCAGTGTTATCCTCAGCTTTTCTAAGCATAACTAAAGCACAGTTAAATGTGAGCTGATGGGTCTATAAGTTAGCATGAGACTGCATCTTTACTTTAATGTCATGCAGTCTGCCTTCACATATGCACACAGCCTGCTGTGTACAAGTCTCAGACTGTGCTTTTGCTGCTCTGGAGAACACAGATGTACGCAGGGTGTGTTCTCACACTTAAAAATAGAGGTCTTGTTCCTGGCAGAGACCTGCTCAAGGCCTTGGTTCACCGTGCTGCTTCCCAGTAGCTCTGTGATGTCAGAAATAGGCATTTCCAGCAGAAAACTGCAGCAGAGCTCTCTTCTGGATGCTCTGACGTTGTCTCAAGCCAAAGTCCTCTAAGTTCTCCCAGCACTTCCTGATATTGCCTTGTGCCATGAGCCTTAAATAAATCTGAATAAATGTTTGAGCCCTGTTTTTTTGTAGAACATCATTTGTCGGGAAAAGATTTCCTGTTGTTAGAAACATTTACCTGTAATTCTACAAGGTTAAGAGGCTGCTGCTTTTTTTTTTTTTGATGATGAAGTTCTGTTATTTCATTATTTTAAGGAGAAACATAACACTATATTTGTATCAGAGAGACGAGAGTCCACAAATTCTTCCTACCTTGGTGTAAGTGAAATGCCACCGAAGCCGGTTTCAATATTCTTCCTCAATTTATCTGGCTACACTGGGCTGTGATTTACACTCACCTGTCCATCTGTGCAGCGTTAGCTAACAGGCTGCCTGCTATTACTAAGCACTTTAACAGCAGAGAGGATATTACAATGTGTGGCTGGTAGTGAGCATTAATGCAGATATGCAAAGCGTGGCAGAACAATGCCCTCGCGCCTGGGAACGCGGAGGGCAGCGGTGGGGAGCTGAATGTGCCTCATTTCTCTTCACTCTACTTGCTTTGGAGGTTTTCTCTTTGTGGTTTTGGGGCAAATCTTCGAACCAAAGGGAATATAATAATTAAGCTTTCATCTTCGTTTCATCAATCTGCTTTTTGTTTGGTTTTGTTTTCTTTCTTTAAATGCAATGCCAATGTGAGGTTGCAAAATGGTTCACAGTATGGACCCGCTTCTGAGAGGTGTTTGGCACCCTTTTGAGAGACTCCTGGCCAAAAGGACTGTCCAGACCCCATCTTAATTATTTTATAGGAAGAGAAATTTGAGAGAGTAAACTTCAGGGCCGCAGCAATTCCTTGATTAAAAACCAGCTGGGAGATAGGATTGGCAGAGTCCTAAAGCCACTGTGCAGCCCCCAACAAATATTTTTCTGAGAACGAAGCTCCTGAGTCACTGCTGCTTGAGAATAGTCACTGAGATGGTCTGAATTTTAGAGGAAACAACGTTAAGAGGTTTAAGAGGCTGTGCTCATGGAGTGGTGTGAATAGGTCAGGTATAACAATCCTGTTATGATTAATGTTAAGAACTTACTTGAGCGCCTATGCCAAGTCTCTCGGCCTCCCTTTATCTCCACAAGCTGCTTTGGAAGGGCCGGCTCTTCCCTAGTAGGAAGCGTCATATTTTGATAAAAACAAAACAGAAAAAAAAAAGGGGTTTCTTTTTTAAATGAAGGACGTCCTCGTTTAATGAGGCTTGAAGTGTTTACAGGTGTTTCCTCATAAGTTCAAATTTAGTGGCCCCAGGGAGTTGAGATTCTCATAAGGCAGGGGCAAACACACAAGTTTTGTATTTTAGAAGTGTTGAGCATTTAAAGGGCCATGCAGACCTGGCGTACGTAAAGGTTTGGGCTCGCTGAGGTGTCTGGAGCCTGTAGTTATGCCATCTGAAGCAGAGAGTGCGGTCCAACGTGAGACGAGGCCGTTCTTGGTGCCACAGACGGTCACAATCCTTTTAAAAGCCCCTTGTGCTTTTTCTGCTGCGCAACCCTTTGACCTGTTTTTTTTAAAAATCTCCGGCAAAAACCCCACGAGAGGCAGGTTCCAGGCTTGATTGTTTGTTTAAATAAATTTTGGTGATAGCAAGTGCCGTTTTATGCATAATATCTTCCAGAGCGCCCTGGTCTTGGAGGAACTGTTCAGCGTCATGAAGAACAACACAGAGCAAGGGAAAATATAGAAGTGGTTGTGGTTGGAGGATGTGATGACATCACAGACTTCAGCGGGAACACGGGGCTTTTAAAAAGCTGAAAGAAACATCCTGACAGTCAGTTATCACATCCCCCGTAAAGGAGTCAAACACACGTTAGCCATTAGAAAGCCCAACTGTCTTCATCAAAGAGAAAAAAAGACTCCGTCCTGCCACAGAATATGCACTGGCAAAAATGTAAGTGAGCTCTGATTGCCTTTGTTTTTCCTAACTGCGGTAAAAGATGAAGATTGTAGTGGATAAGTGAGCATTAGCATAGCACGGGAGACAGTACTCTTGAAGAGCGGCGTGTCTCAAGAGAGGCAAATGAGAAGGCATGATGCTAATTTTCCAGCAGGGATATTAAGACAGGGCAGCATCGCTGCTTTGTTGGCATTCGTCATTATGAATCAAGTGGAAGACTATGATTCATAAAAACAATAACAGGATGCAGGTATTATATCAAAGGTTATAGTGGTTACATACCAGAGAATTTTCCTTTTTAAAAGTGAAACCTGTGAGAAATCTTATTTCTGTGTCTTTTTTGATATGTACTTTTTTTTTTTTTCAACTAATAATAAAGCTAAAGAGCGATGCAGTTGAAGGCAATACAGTTATGAGTTTACAGGAAATCAGTTTTCTTGTTTTCAAGATAATTTTACACCTCTTGGCCCACCTTTGCTCGAGTAGTTTACCGATCCTGATACAGGTAGGTGTTTGCCCTGTTTGTGCAACTCTCGCTCTCACTGCGTGGATCTGTAGATGTGCCTTTCTGCAGCCCTGCCGCCGTCCTTTGCACTTCACCATGCTGTTCAGTTAACCTTGAATATAAATAATATATATATAATATATCTGAGCAGAAGAAGCTTATTTCTTAAACATTTGCCATTGACTTATCTAATATGGAACTAACATTAATATTCTTCTCCTTTATATAATAACCTGTAATTATCCAGCGATGGGTTTACTGTGCGTGTTGTTCTGAGCTTATTAACTATAAAGCCAGGTTTCTCTGCTATGTACTTCTGTTACGTTTTTCCTTTGAAAACTGGAAGCTCAGATATCTATTTGTGAAATGACATTGTACAGTCTAACATCCAGAATTAAGAAGCTCTGAGTGCTTATTCAATCACATTTCAATTTGTCTGACAAGTATTAAGCAGCGAGTGGGAGCGCTATGGCAACACACCTTGTTTCCTATTATCTTGGGCTGTTTTCAGAATCGGTAGGTATATGATGTGGAACATACTGCAAGATGATTAGATACAGATGTTATCTTCCATCTGAGAGGTGTATAAGTCTTCTGTGTGTTTTTTTTTTCTTTACTGCAATGACGAAGCAATACTAACAAAGTGATGTCTTAGGTAGAACCAAATTGGTAAAATACGATATTTTTCCTTTGCATTGTTTCTTTGATACATGCAGTGCTTTCAAAGGTAAGCAGAAATTACAAGCCTGCATCAGAGGAGATAAAATCCCCGTATTTTGAAGTCAGCCATCTCCCCTGTGAGAGTTTCCAGACAACAGCTGCCCATACCTGCCTGTCCCCTTGTGCCCTCTGAGCTTCTCAAGACCAGAGCCTGCTGTTCCAGCACTGCTTTCTGCTGTTTTGAAAGACTGCATGAGACACCCCAGCTGCCTAGGCTTGGCTTCTATTGCTGATGAAAGCCTTTTCACGTCAGTCAGATGAAGCAGCCAGACTTGTCTCTGGCTCCTGGGCTGCTTGCTAGATCAGCCTGGCCGTGTGTTTACTACGACATCAGACAGAGCCGAGGGGAAATTTCTGTAGGTGGCTGTCTAGGTGACTCCGCTGTTGGTCTTTGCTGTCTTTGTCTGCTGTGTCATGGCATGGTTGGGCTTCCTCAGTCTCATGGACCTTTAGTGGTTTTTTTAGCTAAACGTAAAGACGGGATTGCTTTTCTGGCATTAAACTATCTTGCTTCTTTCCTGTACCATTGGTAATGACTTTGACTTCAGTTACCCACTCCACTGGAGACTCCCTGTGCGACTGCAGGCAGATTGCTCAGGCCCCTGCAGGTATTCACGTGCCAGGTCTCAGCAGTTTCGGTGGAAGTCAGGTTTCTCAGTAGCTCTGTGAGTCTGCATGTGGTCTCTCTGGTGCTCCTATGGTCTCTGGCAGTGTGACCAGCTGTGGCCTCAAGTTTCCTGCGCCACCTGGCTCAAACCACCTGGGACCACACCAAGTCCCAGTGCCCACATGCAAGCCATTGGCTTGCTCGAGACTTCAGTTAATAAAAAGGCAGTCTGGGTGCCCAGGGAGCTTGCTGTCTGCTTGCATGAGCCCTGGGCTAATGTCATAGCGTAAAAATGCTGCCCTGCTCTGCTCCCCACCTAGGAGATAGGGAGAGCTTTCCTCTGCCGCGGAGGGAGTTTCATTATACTTAGTCTTTAAATGAGATATTTGTGTATTTTAGCAAAAGGGCATCCCGGAGAGATGGGCAATAAGTCCGCAGGTAGCTTCTGAGGTGTGGGTGAAGCTTTCCCCACGTATTGGATGGAGCATCCCATGTTCAGTCTAGAAACAGATGGCTTTATCCCTTGCAAGAGCAACTGTTTGCAGACCTGTGGTACCGTGTGGCTGAAGAGCCAGGTAAATGTGCCCCAGGCTCACACCTAGGTATGCACTTGTAGGCACAGATGTCAGGGTCTGGCAGTGCTCACCAGCAGGTGAGTGACTTCTCTGGGCTTCAAGCTGCTGCTTTATGCAGTAACCACGGGACAGGGGCATAGCTCGTAGGTGTAGGACCCACAGGTGAACAAGTAAAAGAGAAATTATCCCATTGGGGTTCTGGGATGCTGGACGAATTGAACCAAAAGAAAAACAAAGGGAGGCACAAACAAGCGTCAGTGAAAATCAACTGGAGTTGGGCATATAACGTCCAAAAACTTCTTTGCAAATCCTGGAGTATGTCCCTGGTTTCTGGAGGAGGCTGGATGTGAAAACAGCAATCAGTAAGTCCAGCTTTACGTGCTTAAACACCATATTTTAATCAACAAGATGAGTAGGGAATGTCAGATCCATGTAGGTTGGGTACTGTTATGGTGCTGGAGGGAGCAAAGGGCCTGCTGGATGCTGACCTGCTCCTGCCTTAGCTGTGCAGAGCTGGTTACCCAGCCAGAGCTGTAATTGCAGCTCAGCTCACAGGCAGTGCCAGCCTCAGTGTAAATGTCGGGGCAGAAATCTTTGCTCCATCTGTACCTGCACGAAAGGAGACTCAATAGAAGTTCTTCCAGGATGCCTTGGTAAGGATTAAAACTGTCCTTTGGCACAACAGGTTTCAAAAGAGTGCTGTCATTTCCATGCTTTTCCCCAGCAAGCGAAAACAAAGCAACCAAAGAACAGAAACTCAAACCAACTGAAAACCGGAGTGACACAAGAAGGCTGATTTAAATAGGTGTCCCCTCGGAGGGCATTTCTCGCCGGCACCTCCTGGAGGGGAACTGTCTGTGGAAAGCCCTGCAGGGGCAGCAGGCCCGCTGGTGAGCATTGCCCCCAGCTGCTGTGGCCCTCGCATGGCCCTCGTCCTCCGGGGAGCCTCGCATGGCTGCTCCTGCACGCTGGAAATCCTTCCCGCGGGGTCACGGCACGCTGCACCGCTCTGCAGGAGCGGGGCCCTGAGCTTCCGCTCAGCAAAACCCCAGAGAGGCTCTCGGCCCGAAAGCATCCCCTCCCACGGCAGGAGCGAAGTGACTGGTAGGGGCTTCCCAGCTTTTTTGGCAGGATTCTGCTGAATGGAAGCCGGCCCGCCGCGCCGCCACGCAGAGCTGGGAAATTTCGAAGGCACGGCGCCGTGGGCTTCTCTTCCCTCGTGTGTCTTTATGCAGAAAGTTACCTCGTGTTGTGTTTTGGAGACACGACGAGCGTGCTTTCCATGCAAATGATTTCTGTTATGAGAGGGTAGGCAAGCAGGTTGAAATTCTCAAAGCGTTTCACATTTTGGAGGTGTTTTTGGTGAAGGTAAAATGCTTTGGACACTCGGCTCTTCGTGAGCTCCAGCGGGACTTGTGCAGACGAGGCAGGTGTTCAGCTACGTAGCTGTCCCACCGACTGCTTGGATTCCCCTGCAACCGAGATATGTCAAGGTGGACCTTTGAGAACCTCTTCCCAAATGCTTTTTAAGTCCCTGAAGCCTTTTTCTGCCCGCAACAGATGTCGGGCTCTATACACCTCTTCTGAAAGTATCAGAAAATGAGACTGAGAGGTGAAACTGCAATATGTTGCGTCTTGTGAGGCTTAATTTTGGTAAAGCCCCAGTGGGAAAGATGGATAGTACAAAAGTTGAGTCCATCCATGCCTTACAAAGCAGGTGTCAGGCTCTATGAATGACCACATAAGCAATTAAATGGAAAGCTTGCATTACTAAAATGGAAAGAGTATTATGGGCTGGGAGGAATTGGGACGTGCGGGTGAGACTTATGGTTAAGACACTTTCTGTCTATCTCAGCTTCCCCTTTGTAGCAGGGGTTCTCTTATTCTGAAACCAATCATTTTTAGTAGCCTTGCCACTACATGGCCAACGCAGCCACCTCTACTGGGCGCTTGGAAGCTCTGTTTCACTCAGGAGACCTGAAGCAGCAGGGATGATTAACCACCCTTTCATACGGGTTCCCAAGCGTCCCCATGATTTTGATTCTATCCAGGTGGAAAAAATACAAAGTTGTGTTTATTTGCCAATCCGCAACATCTTCCTTGTGTTGGAGCAGAAGGTAGGCTCTGCACGGTGCCCCCTGACTTAGGTTTTCTGGAGGTGTGAAGGAAGGAGAGCTGCTTCAGGAGGACCCTGTGCAAACACACGCTTTGCTTACAACAGTGACCCAAGTAGGGACAACGGCCTATGGATCTGCGAGGATCCATAATTAATTTTAGTCTTGGAGATCTTCCAGCTGCAGATAAACATCTGAAAATAAAGGTGCTGGGCATAATGCTGAAATACACCACGGTCAGACCAATCTGCTTCACTTCGGTGGGTTCAGTGCTGTGTAACTGGGCAGAGAGAGAACGGGCCAAATGCTGTGCCGAGTTGTTGGTAAGCAGGTGAAATATTTAGTCTATTGATTTAATTATGCTAAGAACCCTCCCGAGTTCATTTCCTTATGCTGAGCAATGAACCATTGCTTGTCTCTTCTGCTCTTGCTCCGAGTCCTTCTGGTTAGCATAGAGCACATTCTCCGATCAGATGTTTGCTTAGTGCTTTGCATTTAACTACATCTTTTTTGAAATACCCACCCTTAGTGTGACAAAACCACTCTGGCTCAGTTCTCCTTGTCAGGGCTGTCTAAAAAAATAAAACAGTAACACTTCAAAGGAGGTCTGGGATGTGTCATATACCCAAAGTGCTCTGTGCTCAGCCCTTTGAATGCACGATGACATGTGAGCATGGGGTCCTGAGACGTGTCATTTCAGAGGGAAAAGCCATTGACAAGATAATAATGCAACATAATCGAATGCAATACAGATAAATATTTTTGTATATATTGTTCTGTGATTTATTTGGCAATGCACGCATGGTTATGTATCTGAGAACAGTTTGCAGGTTATTCAATCTCAGTGCTGTCCAAAGAGGTCTGTTAGTCGTTCCCCCCTGGTACCTACTCACCTCCCAGATCTGTTAGCACCAACACATCTCTAAAATGGGTCTTAGTAGCAATAACCCTGCTTTTTGTTTCCCTTTCAAGGTGCAGGAAAAGGCATGGGGCTGCAGGTGGGTCACTTCAGGGAACTTCACTCTTGACTGCTCTGGTCGGTTAGGACAGGGACACGCCCTGGAGGATGCTGAGGGCTAGCGATGAAGGTGAAGTGAAGATCCTTTCGTCTGGGTGACTCCTTGTCTGGCTGCCATCCGGGATCCTGGGCAGTTCAAGGGGTTTCTGTGCTTTGGTTCCCTGCCCTGGACTTATCACCAAGCCAAGACAAAGAAGGGTCGCTATTTTATTTTCCTACTTCTGGTGATACATTGTAGGAAACCATTTAATTAGTGAGCAAATGAAGATGGGTGGTCTTCGCTGGCCGTAACAAGGGAAGCCTCATTCTCCAGTGCACTGTAAGCCTCCCAGCTGGGTGGCTGTGCTCGAGGGAGCACGGAGACCTGAACAAATATTGAACCATTTTCTCCTTTGCATGAACAGGTATGGGGGTTGTGCGTGGAGCTGGAGCCTTTGGGCCATGCACTGCAGTGCCAAAATACCCCTGGGGGGCCTGGCAGGGTGCTGCTACAGGAGCCAGGAAAGCCAAACGGGCTAAGGGCTGGTTTTCTCCTGGTTGTATAGGTTTGTGACAATCTGAGTTTTCAAAGGGAATCTGACTGCCTAAGAATTACAGACCCTGCTTTACCAGGAGTTTTAGAACCACTGGAAAGTGCTTTTACCACTTGTATAACGCACATCCCCTTGGGCAGCCGACCAGCATGGGGATCTACCTCTCGGTGACCCTTTCAGCCTTGTAGAGGGATCCTGGCAGCACTAGGAACTGCACGTAGGTTTCCTGGCTTCTCCTTGGTCTGCGGCTGTGCACAGTCAGGTAGGCTGCACGTCGATACAAGGGGAGCTGGTTAAATAACACACACAGGAGGGATTGCCTGGCTAGCCGCTAGGAGCTGCGTTTTATCAAAGGAAAATACTTTTCACTGTGCTCCATGATGTACTTTGGAACATTATCAATACCATAAAAGCAGCCGTTTCAGTTCTGCTGTCAGCTCTGATCACATGATTCATTTCCAAAGCAACAGATTCAAAATAATATTATTAGATTAATACTTTGAAATATTTTTAAAGTATCTTTGAAGGATTCTTTGTCTGAATTAAATATAAAATGTAGACAAATACAATGCAACTTTTAGTCCCTCACTTAAATATTGCTAAATGGGCATTGGTGTCTTATTCTAAAACGGTTTTGTTTGATTGCAGTCAAAGCATCCAAGTAGTGTATCCAAAGCCAAGCCACTTTTTTTTTCTTTTTATTATCCAAAGTTCACAGTGTACAATAAAAGTGTCAGCAGCTGCCTTATGTAATTTGCTCTTCGAGATCGAAGTCAGAAAATCGCTAGCCTGTTAATTGAAATCTAATTTTTTCTTGTTATCCAAGGGTAACTGTTTGCTTTCTGATGCTACTGTAAATAAGAAAAAAGATTTCTATTGTGTTTCTTTTCAATATTTTATTATGTTGGGGGTGAAAGAGGAAAAGAGAAAACTATTTGCGCTGGTAACTCTGATCAATTGATAAGCTTATCACACACCAGTGTGTGAGCAAAGAAAAAGTAAATCTTCTGAGGCAGTGGCAAGTGCGTCGCTTGCTGCGGCAGGCAGGCAGTCATGCAAGCCCTGGAAGATTAGCAGTGTATTTCAAACTGAAAATTGGCCTGATGGGAAATGGCTCTGACTTGTTTGAAAGGTTTAAACTGATCTGCAGTTCACAGGGGTGTGAAGGCCAGCGGTGCTAATAGGTTTAGTGATCTGAAACTTGTCACGCTTCAATGTTTGTAGCCTTCCAACAGCTGCTTGCCATTATCCTCCCTCCAATTTCGGCAATGGTTAAATACAAATGTAGAGGAAGAAGCGTTTTGAAGGTGCTTGGTTTAATTGTTTGGCAATGTCTTTGCACGCTTTCTCTATCTGATCTTTTACTCAGACCAACATTTCCTGGATGTTATTTAGAAGAAGACATCTTTTAAAAGCCTGTGTCTGAACATAGGTGCTCTTGATGCTATGGGACACGTTTTGGTTATGTTCTCCAACGTGCAGGCAACTGAAGGCCAGAGTTTGTAGAATTACTGCCCAAAGCACTAACCTGCTCAGCTTTTTACTCACCTTGGGCAAGTATTGTACAGTGCCTTGCTGAAGCTCCTGTCAGCCCATGAGCTGGGGCTGGAGCTGTTCCCCAAAAGGCCAGCAGCAAGGTCCCTGTTGGCCGTGCCTGCTGCATGCAGCACGAGCTGGCCCCACAGGACAAAATTCCGTTTTCTTCTAGGTGCAAACCAATTTTAAGAATATTTGGAGGGAGAAGTGTATTGACATTAATAACAACACCAATGCAGTTGTCAGATCCTCAGCCAGAGCCCACTGAAAGGGGCACCCTGCAGGCTTCTCTCTGCAGAGGCTGGATCGAGAGGCTGGGTGGCACAGGGGTCTGGCTCCAACCATCACTGAGGACTTTTGCTCTTGTCTCTTGGTACATAGAGCTGGGGGACTGCTGTGGTATGGAACTTCTCATTAGCTGCAGTGTTATCCAGCCACTTTGAAGGATTACTCAGAAGTCTTCAGGGTTTGTGCTAGGCTTTTGTCGATGTTCAGCAAATACAGCGAGAGATAACGCTGATGAAAGGAGCCTGAGCATGTGCACACACCGTGGATTTGTAAGGCGGCCTGACAAAAGCATTGCAATGAACTAAAACATATTTACACATAGAAACTATTGCAAAGCTTCCTACTGGCTGCATTAAATTCGCCCTCTTTTTTCTCCACTCCTGATGCTTTGTACTGCTCCAGCTTCAGAGAGCGGTTGCAAAGCGAACCCTGGTGCCTGTCAGGGAGGGCATGCGGCTGTTTTGTGGTGCACAAAGTGTAAAAGAAGCCAGAGCACAGCATGCACTTGAGCACCGAAACACAATGGTGCTGTTTATTTGTCGGAATGGAACCTGGGCATGCGGATGTTGGTGCATTCGCAGCTCATAACTTAAATAACAATGTACCCGTCTGGTTTTAATGCGAGTCAGTTCAAGACAGGCAAAATAGTTTATGCCAACCCTGGTGTAAGAAGTTGAGGAATACTAAATCCAGGTACATTCTTTATAAGGTTGTTGTAATGGTTATTATTTCGCAAAATGTCTTTATTTTTAAAAGATCACATTTCTTTGGCTGTATGAGAAATTGTCCACTGAAGCCCAAAGTCATTTTGCTGTGGTTCTTCTGTAATACTCAGACATGGTACACACTTAACAGTGGAAAAGCAGCTGTGCTAGCATTATTTTTATTTCTGGAGGTCAGCTTGGGGGGAACCGAAATATGTTCTGCAGACTTTGGTTTTTTTCTTTTTTCTCTCTTTTTTTTTTTTTTTTTTGGTTACTCTGCTTACACCGGAAACTCTGAATAGGTATATTTGTCAGCTTTTACAGTAAATTTCTTCTTCCCCATCCCCCAAACCTGGAGCCAGAAACTGCCATCCCTCCCCACCCTAACTCTGCAAGGAGGCTCTCTGCAGTCAGTGCGATGACTCAGGGACGGGACAGTGCCCGAGAGGGACGCTTCTGCCTCCCGTGCAGGCTGCACTGCAGCTCCTATTTGCTTTGGCAGAGTCGATGGTTTTGCTCAGCATAAACAGCAGTAGCATCGTCTGACTCTGAAATGTTCTCAGTAAAGTACAGATAAATCATTTCCAAACGTAAATAAATCCCTTATAGGACCAGGAAAGCACCTTCAGGATGGTCTTCATTTCAGACCTCCTGAGCTCATTCTCAGAGCTATCAGTACAGCTCATGTCACAGCACTTTTTAGCACTGTCTTCATTAGCACTCAGAGAAATTAATATCAATTAAAATTTAAAAAGCAAAATGTGAGCTGTGTTAAAAACCCTTGCGAATTCCCGTGTGCAGAATTAGTGACCTTCATTCCCTTTGCTCACTGCTTTTCCAAAGCCACAAGCTCTATGAGACTGCAACCAACCCAAGATGAAGTCCCACAAGGAATGTCCAGAGAAAGCAAATGCAGCTCATGCAGAGGCTGAAATGCCATCTCCTCCAGCTACTGCTTTAAAGCGTGGAATTTTCCCAATATGCTTAAACATATTTTAGCATACAAACAAAGAAAACAGTTCAACACATAATTGTAGGGTTATCTGCTACCGAAGGTATTTATAATGGCCTTTCAAGATTTCATGATTAAGTGGTATGTAGTGAGGCAGAAAGAGCAAACTCAACAGTACGGCACAGTTGAAGGGAAGTAAGTACTTCATTTCTGGAAGAAAGTAAAGCAGAAAAGTTTATTCTGTTAAATATTTGGGGGTTCACTTGCAATATTTGTATTTAGACTCAGTTTTTCGCCCTCCAGGAAGGCGTTAAAGAAATATCTAAGTGTGCATATGACTGCATGTAACTGGAGGAGATGATCAGAATTAAAGCGATTCCTCTTGTTCTGTGCTGCAAAGCATCCACATCTTAATCAGAAAAATAGAATAAATACTTCTGGGGTGGAATTAGGCTTGAATTTGAAGGTTTGAGCCGGATATCCAGCTGCACTTCGTAGACCAAAGGCCTGTTGCGATCCTTAGGAATGGGGACTTATCAAGCAGCGTGTTTACAAATCAAAGTGCAGTTAAAAGGGGCAGGTAGCGAGTCCTGCTATCGGTGGTTTTACAAACAAGGGGCCTTCCTGAGCTTTTTTATCCTCTGGCCTCCTGCTATTAACTGCCTCCGAATACTTGATGTAAAATATGGCTCAATAATACCGGCTGACGAAGAACTGGGCTTCCTCTGCTTTCATTGCCGCAGGGCTTTGCGATAGGGCTTTTTAGCTGGCTCTGGGCTTTACTTTTCAAATCGAGGTCTGAGAGGTGCTGTCAGTACAGCTGTCCATGAAGCTGTGTGCTGGCCCAGCTGGCCAGGCCACAAACCTGCACAGCACAGCTCTGTGTGGAGCAGAGGCATGACTCTGCTCCAGGATGGCACAGGTACACCCGGTGCTCCCAAAAAATAGCTGTACAGTCATCAAACTAGTGATGGGTTAAATGGCTTTCGAAATGAGGGTGCTTCTCTGGTTTGGTTGTGTTTGTATCTTGCTTCTAAGCAGCAACCATTAAGTATTTCTCTTGAATGTCTACTGTCTACTCATTTATGCATCTACTTGGCCAGCGTTTAGGTTATTTAATATGCTGGGTATCTGCTGACCGATCGTTATTATGTGCCTGTCAGATAAAGTCAGTCTGAGCTGTCCTTCAAGTGGATGTAAATCACTGCGCAGCCAGTCTGTGGCACTGAAGCAATGTAAAGCAGATACACAAAAGTGAAGTCTCAGGAGGAATAAAACAAGTGAGCTATTTTTGGCAGAAGCCTGAAGAAATCAGAATATCGTGCTCAGGAGTTAAGGGGAAAAAAAAATAAAGTGGAAAATCAAAATGAACACACTGCAACCTCGCTGAAGACAGCAGAATGAAAGGTTCAGTCTAGAGGCAGTTTGAGGAATAGCAGTGATTGTTCATTGCCCCTCTCTTATTTATTTTAATCTGCTAGTTGATAACTTGTAAAGAGGGACACCCTTTTGCATGTCCCTTCGGAGCGTGTGGCTCACCACTACCACTCTCCTGTTTCACACGTGTAAGAAATGTGTCCACGTAGAGGTGTGTGGGTTTATTAATAGCCATCACTTTTAGGAATGCAGCATTATCCTCTGCAGAGCAAGTGATCCCCTTTCTGTGCACTACATCCTCCCCGGCTTTCATAAACGTCTAGAGTGATGCAGCTATTTATTATCAGAGCGTGTTCATCACACCCTGCACCTGATGGGGCCCAGCTCCTGCAGACCATGGCAACACCTGCCTGTGCGGTGGGGACACCGCAGGCTGCTTCCAGACCGTCCCCAGCTCTTCTGCTTTCTCAATGCTCTCTGGCAACAAAGGGGCTGAATCCCTCAGTATTCCTGCAGCCAATTCACAGCTGGAAGGAACTGCAAGCTTACTTAATTCAGGTTGGGTTGTCCTCGTGATCCATCTGTGTGATCGCAGCAGCAGAGGCAGAGAGGAGACCTCGGACTTCATCTGTTGGCAAAAAGACATCACGAGCTAAGAAATGTGCACGTACACTGCCGTGTTGAGAGCACCCTGCAGACAAGGGGCTGCCATGGGGATTTTGGCCTTTTGAGTGGCAGGAAGGGAAAATAAATGTCACCTGCATCTTTTTTTTTTTTTTTTTTTTTTTTTCAGCTTCTGCTCCAGAACAACAACCGCAGCCTCGCCCCTACCAAGGTGTCCGCGTCAAAGAGCCAGTGAAGGAGCTATTGAAAAGGAAACGGGGAAATGTTCACAACACCAGTACCACAGCAGCTACAACGGTAGGAGAAGAAACAAACTCAGGAGGAAATTTTTTCTTTGGTAGCTAAATGATTGACCAGCCCTGGCACCAGCTGGCAACACTTCATTAATGAAAGAAATCTTGGAGGTAGTGGAGCCTCACGTTACCTGGAGATACCACTAAACAGATTTTCAATTAAATATTATAAATCCTTTTAATGCAAATAAAATAAATATGTTTTCACCTTTAAGGTGCTGAACAGCTTCAATCATCTTTGAGTTAGTTGAAGGAGGAAAGTGCTTTGCACTTGGCAGGATCTAATTCCTAGGAACAGAAGGTGGCTTGGGATTTAAGCACACTCAGCCCTTCTGAGAAGGGCCTGAATTTAATGCTTACAGTTTTAATCCCTGGATGTTTTTCTTTTCTAGGTTGTTTTGCCCCATCAGACGCTCCCTTCCTATTCACCAATGGGTAATGATTTCCTGCCTTTCTCAGTGTTTGTCAGCACTGCTGTAGGGAAAGCCACCCTGGACTGAGTTGCGATCCTCTCCTGTTTTTCAGGCCAGCCTTGTGCCGATATGGACGGTGCAGCCCCCGCGCTGCCTGTGACAGACGAAGGAGCTCTCTGTTCCGGCTGGCTCTCCCAGCCCTCTCCCACATCCCTGCAGCCTTTAACCCAGTGGACCCCTTACCCTGACTACGTGTCCCACGAAGCAGTCAGCTGTCCGTACAGCGCCGACATGTACGTGCAGCCCATGTGTCCCAGTTACACGCTGGTCGGACCCTCGTCTGTTCTGACTTACACCTCGCAGCCACTGATCACCAATTTTGCAGTAAGTCCAACATCCCTAGCTATAAATGATGGCCAAGGCCCCACCTTCCAAGAAATGTCACGGGGTGTTTAGGATGTAATTAGTGTCACTTAGTTATTGTAATGTCATTTGTTCTTGCATCCATGCCACGGAGCTGTTATGCGTAGGCCCTTCTGTACTGAGCTGGGCATTGGAGTGGTTTGAGGACAAAAAGCTGCAGTTGTATTGAAATCAGAGACCCCACTGCCATTTCTCCAGCTCTCTGGAGTGCTCCTGCAGCACTTTCTGTGTCATTAACACACAGCCTGTTCATGCTGTTGTCCTGGGAAATGAGCCCTCTCCCATCACGTCAGCAGCAGGGCTGCCACTGCCCTGAGTTTGTTCAGCTCTGCCAACAGTTATTTACTGTAGGGGAATATCAGATGTGTTGCTTTTACTGTTGTCATCAATTCCAATTTGGGGAGGTGTATTTCAGCTTGGATTTGCAATTGCTGAGAAAGCAGTTGTTCTGACTGGGTTTACTCAATAGCTGATAAATGCTGTCGTCTGGGCAAGTACTTGGGATGCAGTCTCTCCAGAGATCTGAGTGGTTTTCAGGGGATTTTTTGCTGTTTAATTCCAAACTTTTAACAAAGTAAATGGAATTCTAGGAAGCATCCACTGGGTGGAGCAGGAAAATTTTGAATTTGAATTAACCTCCTTCAGCCCTATGGCAGCAACTCTTGTGCCCATGGGTTTGCCTCGCAAGAGGTGCTGTCAGCACAGGGTGTAGCTGTCTCATGGGCTTACCCTGAGGGTGGGAGCGGGAACAGAAAGCTCGAGGGAACTTGCCGTGAGGGTGAGCTGCTGCTCGCAAGCACCTGGGACACCCACAGCCACCGCTCTCATGGGAGCCCGCGTGGGAAAACTGTCACGCTGGTGTGAAGCTTTGCCCAGAGGGACAGGAAAAAGGGATGTTAAAAGTGAGACCGAGCATCCTTCACCTCGTTTTGCGTCCTCCCCCTGCCCCACCTAACCGATTGCTTGATCTCGTTTAATTTCTCTCCCACTCCAACAGCCCCGAAGTGCCACCCCGGCCGTGGTGCCGCAGCTGGAGGTGGCGGAGCAGCAGCCACCCCTCACGTACTTCCCGTGGGCACAGCCTCTCTCCGCGCTGCCGGCCTCCACCCTGCAGTACCAGCCGGCTTCTTCCACGCTCCCTGGGCCCCAGTTTGTGCCCTTGCCCATCTCCATCCCCGAGCCGGCCCCCCAGGAGCTGGAGGACGCCCGACGGGTCATCGGCACGCTGCCCATTGAGAAGCTGCTCCTAGAAGACGAAGACAATGATACGTATGTTTTAAACCACGCTCTCTCTGTTGAAGGGCTTTAAGTTGCACATCTGGGGCCTGATCCTCGCTTACTCAATGCTCCCCTTGGCGTCAGGGCGAGTTTTGAGTAGAGAGGAAAGCAGGCGGGGAGGGTGGGGGTGGGAACTTGGCTTGGGATTTTGTTGTCCACCTCTAGCACGTGCGTGGAGTGAAACTCGCTTTGTCCTGGGGCCCAGCACGAGATGTCTGTGCTGTCACAGCTCCTGCCGCCTCTCCCAGGCAGGCTTCCAAGCTGCATAGTTCTTGTGCTCAGCCTCAGCACGAGGTGACTTTCATCCTCAGGCACAGGGCACGGCCGAAAATCAATAACCCGTAGTGTAGCCATGGCCAGCTGTAGTGTTTGGTGAGGGTACCTCACCTCTAATTATTATTTCCAAGGCCTTTTTCAGAGGACTGCTTTCTAGAGCTCAGTGTAATGCCTTCTATGTGTCTTCGCCCTGTCCATGAAGGAACCTCTTCCTCATTTAGGCAACTAGAAAATATTTTGGGGGCCTAAACAGAGATTTTTCTTGTCTAAGTTGAATTGTCCCTTTGGAAAACCAGAAAATACGAAGGGAACATTTGGTGCACTGATGCAGATAGATGCATCGGTCTGAAGATGCCAACGCAGTTGATCTGAGTGTCAGTGCAGCTGGACAGCCCTGTGCACAGAGCAACCCAAAGTGGGCCAGGTGAAACGTTTGGTTTCACCAGAAGGTGAAACTTGAAGGTCTCACCTTGTGTGTAAGTGCGAGACAGACACGTAGGTGTGGGGCAGTGCTTTGGAGTCCTGGTCAAATCCAACAGACAGGTCCTGGGCCCACTGAACTCACCGGGAGCTCTGCCTGAGTCAGGATTGCAAGACATGGCCCGATGTCAGGAGATGATTAAGACAGGGTCTCCCAAAATCTGGCCTTCGGTCTAACAACAAATTCATGGCATTACTGTTAGCTGGCAATGCTTTCATTTCTTCTGTAGCATTTGAGCGTGAAGTTGGTGATGTGCTGAGACAGGGGACCTCAGTGACCTCTCTTGTGCCTTACCGCTACGGAAAGTTTCTCCGCTGTAGTTTCCCAGGTTCACAGGTGCACACGTTTGCTTTATGGCTTTCTGGTTTTCTTTCCTGGAGAATGAGCAGCTTTACCTTTTCCTCTGACGCAACTGTAAATATTATTGCTGATGTTCAGGAGTGCCATGCCACAAACAAACAGACTCGCAGGAGATGTACCCCCGGTTAACTTCGTTTATTGTTTCCTTTAAAAATGAGGGAGTCTTGACTGATGAACACAATTTCTCTGGGTTTTTCTGCTTTCTAAAGCCCAGGATCCGTAGGTGATTTTAGTGTTTGCAAGACTATGCAAAATAATTTATTGCACTGTTTATTACCTGGTGCCCAGCACTCCGCTTCCCACCCAGGCAGTATTTCAAGTAACTTTACAGTTTATGCCTGAGTGAGGTTTGCAAGCTCACAACAAAAGTCTTGAGGACTTGTAAGCATATTTCATTGTTTAATATTAACAAATCTGCTAGACACGAGCAATAGATCATGTAAGTGATCGTAAAGTCATTTGGAAATAGCAGTAGTTGAGGCGCATTGTCATTAGTGGCTTACATTTGCAGAAAAACCCAGCAAAGAAATTAATCAGAAGGAGCTTGGTTCACCACTGGTTACTCCAGCTTTATGAGCACAGAGACGTTCAGTAGGTAAAGCTGGGGTAATGCAGCTGTGAACCAAGCCTGTGGTTGCTAAGATTGCTTTTAAATTTCTTTCACTTCAATGTATGTAAATTCTGTGTGTGGATATAAAACAAAGACAAACTGTTTCAGAATTTCTTTCTGGGTTGTTCTGGTTTAGAAAAAGACAAAATCTTTGCCAATAAAGATCTACGGTAACTTTCACATGCCTAGAGTGTTTTATTTCCTGTCCAAAAGCATAACCCAGCATTGGTTCAGCAGTTAGTCAGTTCAACAACTACGCAGAGGTTAGAGCCACAGATCAGCTGCTGGGCTTTCTGCTCATTTTGCACATCAAGGCAGACTAAAGAGGAACCCCATGGTCCCGGTGTGGCTTGGAAGCAGTATTTGCTCACGTAGTCATTACTCACACGAGCACTCCTGCTGCTCGGGTGGTAGTTTGATCCCTGTTCCCCTCCCTCGGTGTCCCTGGGGATGTGAGCGTGCAGTCAGAACTGATGCTGAGCTTGACCGAAAGCTCTAGACCAGCCAGAGAGCTGCCTTTCTACTTCCCAAAGTTGTAAGGTATGGTTCTGGGCTACGAAATCACCCCTGGGGGAATCACCCCAAGCAGTCACCCACTGTTTTCCCCTGGGCAGAGGGGAAGTGCACAGCTCCCCGTGCTGCCAGGCGTGCCCGGTGCCCTGGAAATGGGCCGTGGAGGGGTGGAAGTGGCACGTAGCTCTGTGCAGTGCTCTGCAGCACCAGCCGTAGCATTTCCCACATTGTCACATCACCATTGAGCCTGTCACTGCTATGGGACGTGACAGCTCTGTGTCTTATGCGCAAGGTAAGGACCTGGTCCACCCAACGGCAGTTTTAATAGAGTTTAACTGGCTCAGTTTACAAATACCCTGATGGGAAAGGGCTGTTTGCACCTCTGGGTGGTGAGATATTACCGGCACATCACCCCAAACCAATTGGGGTATGTGATACAGCACGCTGGGCCCCAGCACAGGGCTTTGGGGAGGACTCAGGAACCCCCTGGCACAGGGGCAAATCTCACACAAAAGCGCTGAAGTGGGAAGGAGACAGCGTGTCCAAGCTCAGGAGTGCTAAGGGCTCTTGAAAGCAGCATTTATTTCGAGGTAGGAAGCCCTTTCCCGGGGAGTGGGTGATTTCAGTGTCGAGCCCTTGGGGCTTACGGCATGGTTTTGGGGCCCTCTGGGTACAAACCCCCCAAAGCAGCAATGATACCCTGTAAAGCCGTTTGCTCCCAGGGCCAAGCAGTGATCAGTGTCTTTATTTACTGTCTTAGAATTCTACATATTTATGCAGCTAAAGGTATGAGGGCGTTTGCCTTGGCAGCTGCAGAGCGCATGAAAGAGCTGCGAAGACTTGATGCCAAAGAGCACCGAGGAAAGGTAACGCACACCATCTTCTCCTGCAAGCAGCAGCGTTTGGGATGGGCACAGACTTTGCATGCCTGGGAGGAAAGCGATGCCACAAAAAATCCACCTCGGCCCCTCTGTAGTGCAGAGGAAGCCTGGGGCAGTGACGTGCCTTGCTGAGGTGCCCCTGGCAGATTCTGCAGGTTAGGTGGGATGAGGATGGGCATTATGGCTTTTCAGCCACAGAGTGATCTAAGATAACACTGGCCCTGGAAGATGCCAGCACGTTGGCAGCAGTCTCTGAGGCTGAAGGTTTATGCCAGCAGTGCTGCACCTGGCATAAATAATGTTCTGCAAATGCTGGGCTCGGGTTGTCAGCCAAATGAGGGCTGCAGCACACTAGAGGGAGCTCTGAGGAGCTGAGAAATGTCCCCTCTGCTCTGATACCATGGGTCCTGGTACATGGCATTCAGAATCTGCCTGCGAGCAATCTTTGGCTTGTGCACCTTTGGCCTTCTAGATAGCATTCAACCCAGTCTGCCTCTCCCTTTCTCTCTCTCTCTCTCTCTCTTTTTTTTTTTTTTTTTTAATGATGCTTCTGCTTCTAGACTCTCACAGTTTATCTGCTGTGCTATTTTCAGACTCCTCTGCTGGTGGCTGTCACGGCCAGGCAGCCAGCTATTGTCTATGATTTGATCCAGACAGGAGCAGATGTCAGTGCTGTAGACAACAAGGGGCAGTCAGCCTTGCATCTCGCTGCAACGTACGGGTACGCCCAGGTCCTGCAGGTAGGAAAAGCTCTTTTGGTTTTAATTGCTAGCAGTATAAACCTACATTAAAGCCTCAATAGCAGTGTCTTTAAATAACAATCTCAGGTGTCAGCAAGCAACGAAGACACACAGAAGTCTCTCCTTCCATCACTGTGTTAGGGATTATCTTCCTAGGATATTCCTGTTTTAGGATTATGCTCACAGCTAACATCAGCTCCTGTTATGGAGGGAATAGCTCCAGCTTAATTGGGGGGGAATAAGTTCTTTTTGCACACCACGGCTCTCAGTCTGCTGATGGGGCCAGGCACAGTGGGCTGTGCTTGCGCCCTGCTGCCTGTGTTGGAGCAGGGTCCCCAGGGGCTGCAGGCAGCTGTGGGGTGTGGGGAGAAGAAGCACTAATGCCAGGCCAAAACCCTCTCTGCGGGTCCAGTGCCAGCCAGAGGCGAGCAACAAACCGTGTCCGGGTTCAAAGCAGCTGAAGGAAGAGCAGATGTGAAGACAGAGCCAGAGCAGGGACATAATAGGGCACATTTTTCACATTTAAAGCAAAGCCAGGAGTCGTTCTGGAAGATTTGCCAGGGCATGGGAGAAACCAGATGCTCCTGTACAGACAGAATCTTCTAGAGCTTTCACAAGCTATCTGACCAGAGGGAGAGACATACACATGACCATGATCATCCTGAGTAACCCTTAGAGCCCCCCAGATCTTTCCATGGACAGGGTCTAAACCTAAGCAGTGTGCCAGCTGGGCTCTGATAGCCCCAAAGAGGAATTTGGCACAGTAGAAAAGGCACTGTGGGCATTTTTGGGAGGGATTACACAGCACAGCTAAGCATATTGGAGTGTGTCTTTTCATTGTGTAGTTTTTAGCCATAAAATAGCATTAAGAAAATGCGACTGCCTTGATTCGTGTCAGGGCTGCTTGCTGGCAGCCCCATTGCAGAGCCTCATGGCAGCCCCAGGGCTGCAGAGGGGTTTACCTGCGGGCTGGGCACGGGGCACGGGGTCCTCTGAGGATGAGGAAGGTGTCGCTGGAGGTGCTGCAGGTCCCCTGGCATGCTGGCGGTTTGCTCCAGCATTCATGAGCTCTGCCTTGCACACATGCTGCACCGAAGCCCGAGCAGGCAGTTAATGTGTAACGTCATGGGTTCCTTGGAAAACAGGTGTTTCGCTCAATGGGGACAAGTGTTTTACATTCAGATGATTCCATCAATGCCTCCCGGAGTGCCTTATGGTAGAAAAGCATCTTTTTTTTTTTTTTTTTCTTTAATACCTGTGAAAGGGAATGAGAGAGAACAAGGAAAAATACACACAGCTTTGCTTCTCGCTGGGGTCAAAGCCATGCAGTGCTACAGGGTTTCTTTTGTTTTGTTTTGTTTTCTAATGGCTTAAGCATCTAATCTCTAATCATCAGGCAGCCCAAAGCTACTTGTCAATATTTGAGCTGGATATATTATATTGTTGTTATGATAAGAGAGCACAAGCCCTAACGTTCCTGGATAATCCTCCTGCACCTTGTCCAACTTGCCGAGGCTCTGGATGAGTCACGGCGCTGCATCCTCAGCCAAGATGCTGCAATGCGAGCAGCTCGCTTGATTCACTCAAGAGCAAAAAGTGCTGCTCTGTAATAATTTAGACGAGGAGCGACCTGGCCACGTCCCACCAGATCCATAAGGTTCTTAAGTTAGAGATTTCAAGTTTTTGCCACTGTAACAAGCTGCAGCTTCAGCCTGCCGCACATTAAAAAATTAATAATGAAAAGCAAACCCAGCCTGAGAATTTCCACTGTCAGCAAACTTTTAGGTAATCAAGTTTTACTGTACGTATCAGGGAGAGATTTTCATTTATCCTTGCCAAGGATAACTCAGAAGAAATACGAATTGGTGTGATGAAGGCATACATTTGCTTAATCCAGGGTGAAAGTGGGGAGACTAAAACCCTTGAGCTGAGTTTTACTACTAGGGGTTGAGAATCTAATAGGATCTAACAGGATCTCATACTTTGATGGATTTTAGAGACCTAGCAAATATGATCATCCACCCCCCTCCCTGCTGCTGCTAGTTCTAACTGCTTTTAGCCTGGACAATGTTCTGCTGAACTAAAATTCTCCTTTCCCATTTCTCTGTCACTTCTAGGTTATACTGTCACTCGGTTTTCCTCTTGATTTAGAAATGAAGAATTTTGAAGGTGAGACTCTTTGCACAAATATTTTATCGTGATGGTAAAAAAAATAATAATCAGGGAACAGAGAAGGATCTAGGGCCTTAAGAATACACTTAAATACGTTGTCCCTGCAAGCCCTTATGTCCCCTCTTTCCATCATTGTCTCTGGGGCTGTCGTCACCTCCCTCCCTCCCTGTTTTCCAGGCCATACCCCCCTGCACTGTGCTGTCCTGGCCCACAACGCCCTGCTGCGGGAGCAGGGGCACCCAGGGGTGACGAAGGAGCAGCAGGAAGGTCTCCAGCACCAGAGCGAGGAGCTGGAGAGCTGCATCCAGCTCCTGGTGCAGGCAGGAGCCTCCATCTACAGCCGGGTAGGGAATCGCTTCTGTCTGTCCCTCAGTCACCCCCGTGCTGTTCGTTTGTATGAACTCTGACACTCGTGCTGCACTCAAAATACCAAATTGGAGGAGGATGGACTGCTGGCAGAAGGAGCAAGCCTGTTTCCCTTGCAAGGGACTGGTTGCAGGGTCAGCTCCTGCCTTTTGGGGTTGCTTCCCCACAGCCTGAGCCAAAGGCTGGGGATTCGGGTGGGTGCTGCAGGGAAGGAGGCGCCTCGGTGCTGCCCCTGAGCTGCAGAGCTGGCCTGGAGGCCTTTCTGCTGGGTTTACATAATGGCTTTAACGTCCTGTTCATTGTGCTTTGTTTCGCTGTCTGTAATTAGGACGTGAAAAGCAACAAGACAGTTCTGCATTACACAGTCCAGGATGCCAACATCTCCCTGCTTAGGTACTTCCTGGAGCTGAACGCTTTCAAATCCAGGGATTTTGTCAACAGCAAGGTGAGTCAGGAGCTGCCTGGACAGGGTCTGTGTGCCAGTGTCTGGGCAGAGGAGGTGCTGAGAGCACCGAGCTGCCTGCAGTGGGAGGCTGCAAGCACGTGGAGCCATCGGGGGATCTTTGGGGTCCTGCAGAAACCAGACACACTCTTCCTGTACTCATTTTTCTAGAGGGAAAAGAACAACAGCTCATGCTTCTGAGCTTTTTTTTCTTTTTTATGCCCTGAAACTGCATTTTCCAGTCAATAGGCACCTCACCTGGAAATGTGCTGGAATTGCCGTGAAACGCAGGCACCTCTGCCAGCAGCAAGAGCTGACAGAAGGAGAGCAGCTAGGCAGGGAAGAGAGGGAGTGGGAAGTGGTTACTCGAGAAGGAGCCCGAACTTCATTATGCTGGGCTGAGAAAACAGATCTGCAGTGATGCAATGTCGTGCTGCTGGCAGCAAAACAACACCGAGGGACGGCTGTTGAGGGCTGTGCATCGGGGACCTCTCCTCTCGGAGGGGCCATAAGCAGCGAGCGGGCAGTGCCTTTGCTTTGCATTTCAAGAATTTCGCAGGCTCTCAGCCTTGCAGTCCCTGGAGCATCCACAGGCCTGTGTCCAACAGAGAGGCATCAAATATTTGCTGCTGACACAGTTTTTACTGGGAAGCAGAAACTGGGCAGCTTCACGTTTGTTTTTTTCCCCCTACAGATTTCTGTTGGGCTGGAGGAGAGGAAACATGTTTTGCTTTGTGTGGGGGTAATTGCACTGGGGTTTTGCTATTCTGAGAGGTGAAAGGCCTTGCTCTGTCTTTCACTACATTCCTGCTGTATCTCTGAAGACCCTCTAGGCAGGTGCTATCTTGTCCGTGGGAGGCTGCTCTTGTCTCTTGATCGCAGTCCTGTGAGAGCTCCCTGCTGCGATAGCATCGCTTGGAGTCTCCAGTCTTGTTGCTGAGATGCCTGGGACAGTGAGAAATGTAACAGCGAGGCTGGCCGGTCCCCATCCTGGCGTTTTAGCTCTTCCAAGTATGACAAGAAGAAATCAGGGACGCTGTGTGTTGGCTTCCCTGGCTCACCCTCTGCTTGCTGTGGTTGTTTCGTTCCAAATTCAATTCCTGAGCTGTTGTCTCACGTAAGGCCCATTAAAGTCAGTGGAGAGGCTCAAAGATCAGGCATTGCCAGGTTGCCCTTAGAGGTTTCTTAGCCTCGTGCCTGGATTTGGAAGCCATCAAATGCTTCTGCCACAAAGATGTGGCAAAAAAAAAAAAAAAAGTAAAATAGATGTTTCCTTTTTAATAAGAAATCCTATAAAGAGTTTGTAAACTATCCCTGGACTTTATGGGATGGTAAAATTGACAAGGATCTGCCTGTTCAGGGCTTGTAAAAATGCCTTGACTGAGAATAGTTGTTAAGGTTTCCATCCTAATGTCCTGTTTTGCTTGGTATTTCCACGTCCCCCCACCTCTCTGGGAAGCAGACCCTGGACCCCCAGGCACCCCTTTCAGCACTGTGGGCGCAGGTTGGGCGCAGCCCTTCCCAGGGCAACAAGAAACGTGTGATCACCTCGGAGAGGAAAAAACACGCAGCTGCTGCAGCGAGACCTGGTGCAGACTAAAAATAACTAAAAATACCTCGCCTCCTGCGTCTGCATGCGAGCTCCTCCTTGCTTAGAGCCGTTAGGGGTCATACCCCAGTGGGCAGGGGCGTGCGTTTGGGGTGCCCCAGCTGCAGCCCCCGCGGGGTGCCCTGCACCCTCTGGTGGCTCTGCAGCTGGCCTGGGGCACAGGGCCATGCGGGGACACGGCTGCTGCTCCTCAGCCTTGCCTGGCACCTCCCGGAGCAGCTCTGGGTAGTTTCAGGGGTCTGGGGACATCGGGGGCTCGCACGGTCAAAGGGGATGCATGGGGATGCAGGAGCTGGTACGGGGCTGCTTGTTGGCCCAGGGCAGTTGTAAGCAGGTGGCACAGCTTCTCAGAAGGTTTCTCTTACTTGTTCTTCTTCTCCCCTTGCATCAGGCTCACGGCAACACAGCTCTGCACATGGCAGCTGCCCTGCACTGCCACAGGAACCAGAAGGAGATCATCCAGCTGCTCCTCGACCACGGGGCGGACCCGAGCATCCGAAACTTGGACAACGATCAGCCGATCCACATGGCTCCTCCTGGGAAGGCCGGGGACCAGGTACGTCCCCAGGGAAACTGAGGGCATGTCCTGGCCGAGCTGTGTGAGGTGGGCCTGAGGTTGTGGTGGTGTGGGCTGGGGGCTGCCACTTCACCAAATCCCCAATCAAGGAGCCCAAAGTGGGCATCAGCAGCTAGTTTCATGCCTACGGGCCTGAAATGGCTCCTGGAGCTCATTTTAGTCTTCAAAATGTTTATATGTGTGTATGTATTCCTATACATGTATGTAAGTGTGTGTGTATGTGCATCTGGGTGTCTGCACGCAGCCCATGTGTGCACCCCCCCCAGTTTCACCTGGTACACTATAAACTTTTACATTTTTTTGGCAGATCAGGCATTTGCTGAAGAAAGGGAAAATTGCATCTGCATTTATTTCCTGCCGCCGAAATGCCAGGTCCTAGGTTGCCTGCTCTTTCTGGAATGGTTTCCACTTCACCTGATCGCAGAAAGCCTCTTAAAAACCCCTGTGAGGACGGTTAATCGACGTGTCTGTGCCCCTAAAATCTTCAACCCCGAGTGGGACGACAGCATTTCTCAACCTGTGGCCTGGGGACCGTGAGTAGCACGTAAGATACCCAGAGATAAAATTGGAAATGGTTGAGAAGTTTAGTTTGCAATAACCCCGTTACATAAATTAACAAACATTTGGAGCGTGGCCACTCTTTGGCTTGGTGGCAGAGCACAAGGTGGTCCTTTGGCTGTAAAAGGTTGAGAAATGCTGCTCCAAGGCACGCTCACCCTGTGCCTCCCTTAGCTCCTGTACGGAGGTACCGGGTGAAATGCTGAAGCCTTTGTGATGTGCAATTACCTCGGTTGCTCCTGCTAGCCTGGGAATCCTGAACCTGAGGGAGGGAAAGGACTGGATGGAGGAGGTCAAGCTAGCCCGGGGAGCTTTCCACGGCATGGCACGGCCGTGTCCCCCCTGAAGAGCAGGCGTCTGAGCTCAAGGCCTCCAGGAGAGGGTTCCTGCAAGCTGCTGCTATCCCGTTTCTCAGCACTTTGGAAGAAAGCTGAATCAGCTGCCACTGCTCCTCGCCCCACCCCGAGAAAGGAAAAGGAAAGCAGATGCCTGAAGTGTGAGCGCCTGGGGCAGGTTCTGAGCAGCACATATCCGTGTGGCTCCGGAGAGGTTCCTGGGGACGGGATGCCTCTGAGAGTCTGATCCGACCCCAGCATGGCAAAGAATAATGTTGTGAGAGCACCTCAGGGCAAGAAGCTCAGCTCTCCCCAGAGATAAAGCTTGTGCTGGAGACGGAGCCTTCCCTGGGGTCTGCAGCAGCTTCTGGGGGGACAGGGCAGAAAACCTTTAAGGCACGTGGGGCTGCCCAGAGGGTCAGAGGGCAACGTGGCCAGTGCTGTCCTGTTCCCACTCCTGCCTAAGGGGGCATGTTAGTGAACTCTTATTCTTTCTGTGAAATGATTTGTAAATTGCTGTGCAATCAGCTGGCAGCGGTGTCTCTGCCGGGTCAGCAGGAGTGGAGGTAAATGCCTCCAGGGAGGGAAAGCTGTGTTTTGGTAACCCTTGCACGGAGGGTGCCTCATCTCCAGTGCACGTTCTGAATTTTGCTGCTTTCTTAGTCTTGCACAAGTTATTTTTCTTCTAACAGGGCTGAACAATGAGGCGAAGGGCAAATCTCTCAAATCACTGCAGCGATTTCCTTGATCTGGCTAACTCAAAGAGACGAGGGTTGTAAGGTCTTGTGGGTCGAGCAAACCCGGTCTGTTCAAACAACTGCTTGAACAAAAGCTCTTAAGAAAGGCAGGTATCCTGATTAGAGATCTTCTGACTTCCCCAGCCCTCCTCCTTGCTGTTTTGCTACTGCTTCTCACTACATCACGTCGACGAACCTGCCAACATCCTCTGACAAAAGAGCAGGCATATTTGCATGTGTTTGCATAAATTTGCATGCATCTGGGCACAGGCCATCCAAAGCATGTGCTTTCTTACATTGAAGGGATGCTGTAACAAGCCCCAAATTGAGTGAGAGCTGCGTTGGTGATTGTCCAGACAAATGGCCAATAAATTATCTCTTTCTTGATCTCGCTAGCAATGAAACTGTAAAACTGTGACGGGCACTTGGCAAGTGAGGCACCCAGGAAGATGTAAAAAGCTTGTTGCCATCTAGAATTGCCTGGGAGGTGACCTGTTGTAGCAAGAAAATAAATACACGAGCTGTTTTCTACACGGTCTTACGTCTTTATTGTCTCACCTGCCTGCCGTTGGGTGTTTAATGCATCAGGGGCTGTGTGAGCAGCACCTGCAGAACATCAGGGAAATATCGGTGTGGGGAGGGAGGGAGGGATGTGGCCTCTCCCAAAGCAGCACCCTGGCAGGCTGTGTCCCTCGGAGGTGGTAGCTGAGATTTGCAGAGGGAAGAGCTCTCGACTGCTGCAGGAAGGGTTTGGTGTCTCTGCAGCCATCCCCGTGTTCAGCTTCCCAAAGCTGGTGCACCAAGACCTGCTCTGAAGCCGCTCACCATCACCAGGCCGTTCCTATTGTCTTGGGACCGGGTCCACGAACCTTCCCCTTCCCTGCCCAGCCAGCCCCTGGGCATCCAGAAAATCCATTTGGGGGCTCAGAAGTGGCCCCCGTGTTAAATCAGTGCTGGGGTGATTTGAGTAGGATCTTTGTATTTCAATTTTTTTTGTGACTGCATAAGGGGAATGTACCTTGTACGGGTTTAGCAGCAGCACTGGCGGCGCGACACCCCTTTATTTCCACAGTTTATCTCTTCCTACCTGTGGCTTTGGGTAAGCTGCTCATAACAAAGGCTGCTTATCGCTGAACAAACGCGCTCAAGTGGCACCATGGAAAAGTCAGCAGTGGTTGGCAAGGAAAACTTTGTGATCAAATATTCTGTGTAACTGGTGAAGGACCTGAAAATAATTTATTATTTTTTTTTTCTGTAAGTGCAGCTTCTGGAGTGATTCCTGGCTTCTCTAAGAATGGGGTGGTCCTAGCTGTTGTGTGAGTGCACGTTTATGTAGGCTGGCAGAAATTCACCTGGCAGGGACTGATGAAAGGGCAGCGTATTGGTAGTGCGATGCCAGTTCTGTTAGAGATATGGCACGAGCTATTATCACCTAATCTTTTTTTTTTTTTTTTTGGGGGGGGAACGGGTAGAGAGGAGGAAAGAGGGGAAAGAATACGTCCCTCATAGCCAGAAAATCCACAATCAGCCTTTGAATAGCCCTCCTCTGTTGTTTTCTTGCTTTCTGTTTGTAGTCAGTCCAGGAATTCTTGTGTCAACAGTGAGCAAGCTGTAACTCGCGCTGCACGTGTCACCTGGGGCTGTTGACACAAAGCCGGGGAACAGCGTCTAAAACCGTGTTTGTTAGCAGTCCCGGGCATGGGAGGTTGCAAAACAGTTGGAGAAGGAGCAGCAGAGAAATGGGAAGCGGCTGCGAGGGATGGGGGACAGTGACACGAGCTGTTGAAGTCCCAGGTGCATGAAGACACTGATGGAAATCTCCCCGTCGCGTCGGGGCAGCTGGAAATTCGGAGCAGCTGGTCCCGTGCGGCACGAGGCCAGGGATTGTTCGGCCTCTGTTATCTCTCCAAGCACACAGGCTCCCGGCACAGACCTCAGCCACCTGCTGCCACAGACGCGTGGCAGCCCAGAGGCGAGCCCGGCTCGATCTTTCTGGAGGCAGCTTCCTCGTCGGGAGGCTGCTTTTTTTTTTTTTTGCCTGGTTCTGGCCACATCTAAAGAGCCAGGGGTAAGAAGCAGGGTGCCAGGGGGTTGTAGCCCTGCCGGTCCCAAGTGGTTGAGCCTAAAGAGCGGTCGCAGGCTCGGTGACACAGCCAGAGGCTTTGCCCTGAGTGCTCCTCCGGGGAGATGCACGGAAACCGCTGCTGGCTGTGCACATCTCGGCCACCACCCGCTGATAAACGTGCGGCTGCTGATAAGGTATCGGGCTCAGATATCTGCCTCGCGTGCAGGTGAGGGAGATGATGTCGGGCTGCAGCTCAGCTGACGTCCCTGCTGGTGTTTTTTTGGCAGATTGGGATGCTGCTGGCCTTGTTGTGAGCTCTTAATGTAGGGTCTCTCCCCGTTTGATACTCACCCATTTCCACAAGAGCCCCTCCTGCCCGTCCCGCTGAGCTCCAGCTACCGCTGCCAGCCCACGGGCAGGATGTGGTCACACCATTTCCAGCAGCCTCAGATATCTTGCCTCAGCCTTATCCTCTCAGGGCTGTTTGATACTGGCAATAACGAGCTTTGGTGTGCAGCTAAACCCGTGCCCACCCCATGAGAGCATCGGGCAGGAGCAGGAGCGAGCTGTGGAGCCGGCTGGGGGGGCACAGGGAGACCCTCCAGGCTCCTGAGACCACCCTTAGGGGCTGGAGCATCTGAAACACAGCTAAAATAACACTGCCAGAGTCTGCACAGGGGTTATCGCACCTCTAACTGCAGCAAAGATGCAGCTGCGAGCTCCTATTTATAAGCTTTTTGCGACCAAACGTGTTGAACGCTTGGGCTGGCGCTGAGCTGAGCTGGGTAAAAACGGGGGAGAGGGGAAGTCAAAGTGAAATGCTTTGTGGCAAAGTATTTTAAAGCAAACTTTGGGGAAAAAAAAAATGAAACAAAAAAGAAAAAAGCTGCTGTCTTACACAAGGCAAGGGACCTGGATGCTGGGAAGGTTCAGCTGGGTCCATGTAACGGCTCTGCCATGGCAAAACTGACACCCCCTGCCAGAGACCTGTTTTCTGAGGAAGGGTGGGGGACAAGGCTGGATTAACTGGCATCAGCTAAATATTTAAAAAGTTCCATTAAGAGCTGTTGCTCTGCTCTTAGTTCCTCATAGATTTCATGGGGTGAGGAAGTGCTGGGGGATGGGTTTTTGGTCGAATGGGAGGAAACTTCCCTATTTGTGTGTGCCTCACATCCCCAGCCACTTGGGTGACATCAGCTCGGGGGGAAGAAAGCCTTCCAGTTCCCTGTGGATATGTCTGGAGGGGAAGATGAGTACACAGCTAGCTAAACAGGGTCTTTGCCTTCACAAATGTGGCTGCTTTTTATTTTTTTTCATGTGGATTTAATGTGGAAGAATGCTTCTTTCTTTCCAGCCTGGGTGCTGAGCTGGGAAACCACCAATCAGCCTAAATGGTGTTGAAAGGGTGTGAGAGAAAAAGCCTTGGTAAGGTCTGGGGTTATGCAGGAAAACAGGGAACCCTCAGATACGGTAACTTCCCCTTTACACACTTTAAAATAAATCATCTGGCTCCTGTTCAGCTGGTTATGCTGAAAGGAGAAGACCTGCTATCCCCAAAACTCTGCCTTCCTGGTGCTGAGCAGCAGCTGAAGGTACCGGGTGCTCAATTCCACCCCAGTGTGGACCTGAAGGGCTTTTCCCACACACAGCCCATGTGCTGAGCCCAGAGTTTGCCTGGAAAACATCAATTTTCCAGCTTTGCAAGAACTACCCGGGAATTATCGCAACAGTTAAGGGAAATCTCAGAGCTCTTCGTGGGCAGCGGGCTGGGTGCTGCTGGGCAGGGGCAGCAGGACTTCAGTGACCTCAAGTCAAACCCTCACCTTTGTGAGGACAGGGCCGGGATCCTCGTCATTAGCAGAAGAAAAAAGGACGTAACGAGTGGGATTCAGCGTGAGTACCAAATGATTTATTTGTACTAAAGGAGCTGGCTTAACGACATGTGTTTGGCAAGGCAGCTTGGGATCTCCTAAAAACAAAACAAGGGAAACAAGATAAAAAAAAAATAAAAATTGTGCCTGCCCATGGAAGACAGGAGGACTAATGTAGTGGCAACATCGTGTGGAAGATGTGTGAGTAGTGACGGGTGGGTTGGACCGTGCGAGGCCCTGCAGCTTCGCAGAGTTCGTGGGCAATTCGTCTGCTTGGGGCAGAGCAGAAGCGCGAGGCCCCGTTCCCATTAGCTGTAGCAGACGTCCCAGCTCCTGTCCCGTCGGAAGAAGTCATCGGGCACGGGCGGGAGGCAGTCCAGGCAGTCCGTGCTGGGGCAGGAGAAGATCTGTGGGCCCCTGGTGTCGGCGTGCTGGGGGCCGCAGGCTGTGCAGCAGCAGGCAGGGGCGGCGTACGGGGACGGGGGGTGGCAGGGCCACTCCTCTGCCGGGTAGCCGTGGGTCGGGGTGTCCAGAGCAGAGGGTGGGCTGTGGGTCAGCGGGGTGAAAGGAGGCAGCTGAGGAGGAGAGCAGCTGGAGGTGAGAGGGCTGGGCAGGTCAGCCAAGCTCGGGGGTCCGGCAGCCTGCAGGGGGAGAGGGGAGAGAGAGAGGGGAAAGAAAAAAAAAAAAAGAACAGGGTGGTTTAGGGTGTGATCTGGGGAGCCTGCAGGCACCAGGGGAACAGCCAGGACCTCTGCACTGCTGCCCTGCCCTCACTAACAGTAACCAGGCTGCTCCTTGCAGGACATCTGTAGGATCTGGAGAGGGGACATCCCCTTTTCTGCAGCCTCTTTAGGCTTTAGTGCCCTCCCCGTCCTCTGCTCCAAGCAGAAACCAGGCAGAGGACCACGCCAGCAGCCTGTGTTGCTGTGGCTGCACCCCATGCCCCTGAAGCACTTTGCAAATCTTTTAGGATGGGACTCCCGGCCCCAGCCTCCCTCGGAGCACACTGGCACGCCGTGCTTACCAGGCCCTGGTTGAAGCAGAGCGGGACAGGCTGGAAGGAGTCCGAGATGTAGTGCGAGGGCGTCTGGAGAGCACCGAGGGCTGGCTCTAAGGTTGCCTCTGTCTGAAGGCAGGAGTCCAGCAGCTGCTCCAGGTAGCTCGGGCTTTCCTCGCAGGAGGGGCAGTTGGAAAACTGCCAGGATGGGCAGCAGTTGGGAGCAGAGGAGATGGGTTCTGCATCGAAAGGCACTAGGAGGGAAGGTAAAACAAGGAGGTGCAGGTTATTCGGTGCCTGTCCGCACAAAGATTTCAGGACTCTCCCATGTTCAGTGCCCCTTTGGATTTAGATACAGGTGAGATATGGCTGCATCTTCTAGGGGAGCTGACACCAGGAGGAAGAGGTTCAAAAACATGAAGAACGGGGTAACAGACAAGTGATTTATCCTTTTAACATCCAGCAAAGCAAACAGGGAGGAGAGAAACCCCCGGGCAGGCAGGATGGAGCAAGCTGGCGATAACGCGGCTTTGCGCCCAGGGGCGAGAGCACGAGTTGAGCAGAAGTGGCTTCAGAATTATTACCTACTCGTGCTGTGCTCAAATCTGGGTCAAAGCAAAGCTCTGAGCACATGGAGGGGCGAGGTCTGGAGGCAGCGGGGCCGCACACAGGTAGAGTCGCTCAGCTGTGTGCAGGCTCAGGGTGGGAGCGTTTAGCAAGATGGGGGGGATGAACAAGAGGCACCCAAAACACGTAAACAGATGGTGATTTACCAGCCTGGAAGAGCTTTAGCATGGCTCATGTTTCTGTATTAACATAAGCAAATTGATTCCCAACTATTGATGATTTAATCATTTCCTTGTCCACACAATGTATATATTCACACCTGCCAAAGCCTTCAGGTCTCTTTGCTTTGGCCGCAAAACGATCGAAGGCTCTGAAAGCCCAACGGGCTGTTCCCCCAGCCCTTCCCCCTTTGCCTGGATGTTCACCTACACGAGGAAGGAGCTCTTTGTGTCGCTGAAAACCTGACACTCCTCTGGCTCCTGCCAAGGCTGCCAGGAGAGCAAGAAGAGCCCCAGTGCTGCTGGGGCTCAGCACGGTGCCCCACGGCGTGCCGGCCCCCCGGGAGAGCAACGCTGCTCCCTCGGGGATGAGCATCCCTCCTGGAAGGGGCTCTCCCTTCGTGCTGTGGGAAAAATAAACTGCATAAACGAGAGCATTTCAGCGTGCTGGTGTAGAGGGTGATGTGTACCCTGCCGGCCTCTCGGCATCCTCATCTGCATTTCCCGGGCTCCGTTCAGGTGCTGATTGGCTGCACTGCTGGTTATCTGGCACTGCCTGCCCGCACCGAGGGCTGGAAGGTCTCTGGGCTGTGGGAATAGTTGGGAAGGGCCGTGCGGATGGGTTTTGTACCAACCTGGGTGAGGAGGAGACACAGATTCCGAGAACTGGATGCTGCTGCTGCCCCACGAGACCTGGCCAAAGAGAAGCGAAGAGGAGGGTTTGTAGATGCTGCGACACAGAGGCATTTTCCTGCGTGCTGAGGTAAGTCAGGGTTTCGCTTCAAGCTATTTATGTAAACCTTCTTTCCCTCGTGGCTGTGGCAGAGCAAACCTCCCTAGTATTGACAGAGCAACACCATTTCCCCTGAGCCTATGTAGATAACGGTGCTGGAGGAGCCCAGCACCAACCTGGTGAAAAGGAGAAACCCCAAAGAACTTGGAGGGATAAAAATGATTCAGAGTGAGCCAGTGAAGCAAGAGTGGTCTTGAAACGTGACCACAGGCGACTGCAGGTAGCCGCAGGGCTGGGCTGGCTCGTGGTGGTGGTGCCGATGCCATTGGGGATCCAGCTCTGGCATCGCTCCCCACTGACACAGCTCCGTGCCCCCGTGGAAACAAACGGGCTCATTTTTGGAGGGATATGGGAATCCGAAGGTGAGAGGCCAGCGTCTGTCCTAGGAGCCTGACCTGCCGGAGGGGAGAGAGCCACCCAGAAGCACCAGGAGTGTCAATGCTTGCTTGGGATCAGAATCTACTCTGCAAATGTAAATCCTTCCCCCCCCCACCCCCCCCCCACCCCCTTGTTTTAATTCACACAGATTTCCACTTCATTTCCTGTATTCAAAATGCTCCCCGGCTGATGGCTCATTTTCCTGCTAACAGCTTCCTATCCCCAGGTTGAATTCATTAAGCAGTGGCTGCTCTGGGCTCTGACAGTGCCTGCAGGGCTCCCCCTGCTCGCTGTGGCTGCGGACCTGCACCACGGCAGAACTTTTTGGGTCCAGCTCCCCACAGGCAGCAGCTGATCCCCCCCCCAGGACAACGTGGACCTTTTTCAGGCCACAAAAGGAGCCTCCTGCACTGCCACCTTCTCAGTTTTCCCTTTGTGGGCGAGATAAGCGTTACATCAACCTGCAGTGGGAAGCACAAACCAGATCCAGGCAGCCCCGTGGCTGCCGGTGGGGAGGAGGGAGCATTTCCAGAGCCCAGCAGCTCTGTGCTCGGATCACCCCAGCCTCTCCGTCCAGCCCGCGGGCTGATCAGCTTTTTGTGCAATCAGCTGCCGCCAGGCACAGGAGGTGGGAGATGAAATCTGAAAACCATCCAAAGCGGCGGTGTCGCGAACCAGGAAGAAGTAATGATTTACCAACCTTTTTTATGCAAATCCCCAGCGTGGCTGGAGCTGGAGGGCTCTTACAAAGACTGGATGGTTTTGCCTGCATTGTGCGCCTGGGATCCGATCTCCTTCCCCTCCCAGAAGGGGCTCGGAGCTGCCCAGGTGGTGCTGGACAATGCTGGAGACCCGAATTTGGCCAAGCACTGGGACGTGCCCCTCGTCCTGCACTAAGGAGTCCTCATGGAGCAGAATGGAGCCCTCCTTAAGGGCTCTTTGCCCGTGCCTGGTTTTCTTCCTTTTTGCCGGCTAAAATTTGGAACAATTGCTAAGTCCCAATTTTTTGGCCCGTCTCCATCACCTTTTGCTGCTTTAGCAGGGCAGAAATTTGCCCTGGGTGCTCCTCTGAGCTGCACGGCGAGGGCTGAAGGTGTCCGAGAGGCACATCCTCCACCTGGTGCAGCACAGTGCTTGCTTCAGCCCAGCCACGCCACATTTTAAACAGGACTCATCCAGCAGGGACACTGGATTTGCTGGGAGACGCACAAGTGGGACTGGCTTGGCCAAAAAATAAAAGGCGAAAGGGGAAGAGACAGAGCAGATATCAGAAGTTTTTCACTTACTGTCGCACCGCTGGCCGCCTGTCGCGCCCTCCTCTGCTGCAGTAACTCCTTGACTGTTATCTTTACTCGCACGCCTTGGTACACCTTGGGCTTTCCTGGAAGAATTAATGGAAAAAAACACTTAATGGGGTGGGAGACTTGCAGAGCACGGGGCACATCCAGCGAATTTTCAGACACGCTCTAGGTGGAACCAAGTTAGGACTGACAGATATCGGTCTCTGGACGTTACCTGTAAGCTGAGTTCCCAGCCCTCTCTCACACCTGCTATTCAGGCTCGTGACAAGCAGACATTTATGAGAAAGTTGGTGTTGGATTATATGTATTAATTATACGTGTTCTGTTCTTCAGTATCTCTTTTTTTTCCCCCCCTCCAGGTGTCCTAATACCCAGCTCCATATCTGGCGCTACTGTTGAATCCATTTAAATTCCTGTCATATTTGCCGCTCTTAGGACCTGAAAATAGATGTGGGAACCACTTCATCTGGCAGATGAAGAGCAGGAATAAAACAATGCAAATATGTGGGTGGTTATTCAGAGGGCTAAATAAAACACAAATAAAATGACTGCTTTCATGAATCGCTTTCTGCAAAGCCGAGATTATCTCTTTGTCTTGCTCATTCTGTACAACTCCCGTTTATTTCAAAAACAACAACCAAAAAAAAAAAAAGCATTTAGGATGTCTTCAGTCCAGCCAAAAGCAACAAAACCATCAGCCACTATACCTATCACCACGAGGGATTTTTAGTACAGGAAACAGCAAAAAATTTATCTAGTCTGAAAAATCACTTTCACTCGCCGCACTCATGCCGAAATACTCAAAGCCTCTGGCAGTTCGGTTTCCGTCCCGACTTTTCTGCTGGTATTTTCACGCAGTGGCAGACCCTACAAACAGCGGGGTGGCTGCTGGCGGGTTCCCTGCCCTATTGCGAGAAGATGGGGCTGGGGGGCTGCGGGGATGGGGGCTAGGGGGCTGTAGGGCTGGGGGATGAGAGCTGGGGGCTGTGGGGTTGGGGAGCTGAAGGATTTGGGAGCTGAAGGATTTGGGAGCTGAAGGGTTGGGGTCTGGGGTCTGTGGGGCTTTAGGGCTGGGGATTTCAGGGCTGGGGGGCTGCTCCGCACCTCCCCTATGCTGCCTGCCCCCAGGGAGGTGCTGAGGGTTCCCCAGAGGATTTTGCCCTGCTGAACTGGGCTGAAAAAAACCCCTTTTAGCACGCCCTAAGGCCGGGGAAGGCTGGGGGGCGCCCAGCCCCTCCTTCAACCTGCCCCAAACCCCCCCGGGGGGCGGCGGGGGCCGGGGGCTCGGCGCTGCTCAGCCCCGCCGAGGGGCCGGGGGCTGGCGGCAGAGCCCCCCCTGCTGGGGGCCGGGGCTGGGACAGGACAGGGCCGGGGGATGGGGGGCGAGACCGCGACCCCTCAGCCTCCCCCCTCCCCGTGTGCCCGTGCCCTCCGCGGAGCCTTCGCTGCCTCCTTCCTCCTCCTCCTCCTCCTCCTCCTCCTCCTCTCCTCCTCCTCCCCGCCCTCGCCGCTTCCTCCCCGCCCGGGCGCCGAGCTTTGGCCTCGCAAGGCGAAATGACCCCGCGGAAGCCCCAAAAAAAGGGGCCACCGGGGGGGCCCCCCGGCTCTTACCGGACATGGCGAGAGGTGGTGGAGGGGGCACCCCCCGGGAGACCCCCGGCGGCGGCGGCCCAGACCCCAACCCCAGCCCTGCAGCGGGGCCAGGGGGCTGCGGGCGGCGGGCTCGGGGTTGGGGGGCGCAGGACCCCGCTGGCCCCGCGGCGATGGCAGGCGGTGGCCGGGCCAATATTATGGTTTTATACCCCCGGGGAAAAGTTTGAGTTTTTCTCCCCTAATGCCAAGTATTTAAAACCTCTAGAAACCAATGATTTGACAATCAATGATTGCGCGATACTTTCAATTTGAATATTCAAAGGCTCCGCAAAATGGGCTATCTTTTTGTGAAAGCGAGCACATCCCCATCTAGCAGAGGGGCTGGGGGAACAGGATTCGGCGGGGCCACCCTCCCCACCCCTTGCTTTTGGGACATTTTCAGGGTTTTAGCCATCTTCCCCCAAACGAAGCAGATGCCTCGAAGCCAGCTCAGTGTTTTCCCCTCAGCCGCCCAGGCTGGGCTCCAGCCCTCTCATATTTCACTTGCTACCTGCAGAGAGGACTCCTCAAGGGCCGCTGTGGCTTTTTGCACGATTTGTCGCTTTTTCGGGGCAAATATGAAGCTTTTCAGACCAAAATGGCACGGGGTGGGCGTGGCGCAGCAAAGAGGCCGCCCTGGGCACCCGGGTGGCGGACGGCACCCCAACCCCACTTCTTCCCCCAGGACCCCCTCCCCTCTGCCAGATGCCGGCCTTGTCTTGGCGTTTATTTGCATTTTTTCCCCCAATTCGGGCACTTTGCTGGTGCTGCACACAGTGGCCTCTCCTTCGTGTGCTTCAGCTCAGGCCTGCCCCGTGTGCTGCGAGCCGCGGGGCTGCAGGCCGCGGGGACCACCCAGATTTTGGGCAACCCCTCATCACCACACAGCACCGATGTGGCCGGGGGCTCGGTTTTTAAGGTCACACTCCCACTTTTCCCTGGGCACTGCAGTCTCTGCCCTGCCTCGGGAATCGCCGGCCGATGGCAGAAAGCAGGCCAGGCTGTTAATAATCTACCAGCTGCTCAGCTTGGCTATTGTTGCAGCTGAATCTTTTCTTTCTCCTGAAGTTGGACAAATACACTCGATTTTGGGGCACGGCGGCGATCCTTTCCCTCGTGCAGCGGGGCCAGCATTGCTCTGCCCCAGAGGGGAGCCCTCTCCTTGCCCTGTTCTGGAGCATGGGGGGTTTTGGGGGGTCTCAATGCAGGCCTGCCTGCACCAAGGGGTTGGGGCCCCTCAGCTCCTGCCATGCTGGGGATGCTTCTCCCTGGAGTGGTGGTGGCAGAGGGCTGAGCCCCAGCTGTGGCCAGGAGCCCCTTGAAGGGACGGCTTTGGGGTTGGGAGCGTTTCCAGAGCCCCTGCCTCGGTGAGGAGCCGAGTGCCAGAGTGGATCCGACACCTCCAGCACCTCAGCCCTGGCTGCTGGCTCCATCCCTGGGCCGGGCTTTGCCGGCACCCCCCCGGGGCAAACAGAAAGGCGCAGCCTGCAGGGTGGGTGGGTGAGGGCTTGGGGCACGCAGAGCCGCGGGGGTTTGCTTTTCTGGACGGGTCTGAACAGGGCCGGGGAATCAGGAAGCGGCAGCAGGGAGCGGAGCCAAGGCAGGGCTGGAGCTGGGTGCTCCCGGCCGGCTGCGGCTGCACGCCGGGGACTGTGGGGGGCTCGGCCCCACGGGGGGTGCCGGGGGTGCAGTGGTGGGGCTGGGCTGTGCCCGGCCATGTGGTGGCACCTGAAAGCTGCAGCACTCCCACCCTGTCCTCTGGTGCCAGCAGTGTGGCCTAGGGGGTGTTTTTGGGGGATCTGAGCAGCCTGGGGGCTTTCTGGTGGGGGTGGACGTGCAGCTGCAAGAGGGGGGGCTTTGTGGAAAGGGACCCCCTTGGCAGCCCTGTGCTGTGTTGCTCATGGGGGTCCGGCACCGCTGCCTGTTTGTGGGTACATCGCCGTGCCCCCAGGTCCCATGTGCAGGGGTGCTCGGGGCTGTAGGGCATGCGGCCTGTGACCCCACGCTGGGCTGTGGTCCCTGGAGGGGGCCGGGGGGCTCCCAGACCCCCCCCCCATCCCCAGGGTTTAAGGGGAAAGGGCGAGCAGCACCTTCAGCCACCCCATCACCGCCCCCTTCTCAGGCCCTGGGTCCCACAGGGAGGATTTTTGGGGTTGGGGGGGGGACGAGATGGGGGCCAAGGGGTGCAGAGGGCTGTGGTGTCTGTGTGGGAGCGTGTTTGTGTGTGTGCAGAGCTACCTCTAGTGGCCGTGGCAGCCCGGCCTGGCACTGGGACTGCAGGGCCGCTGGGTGCCCCATGGCAGCCCCACGAGCTGCAGGCAGCTCCTGGAGCCCACGAAGCCTTCACTCGCCTCATCTGAGGCAGGCGAGGCACCATTACGCTATTAACCAGGGCTTCCCCCAGCCCCTGCTTCGCTCCCCAACCCTCTTTTGGTGGCACCGCTCTGGGGATGCAGTTTTTCCCTCAGCAGCTGAAAGCGAGTGCCTGAGACCTGTCCCTGCAGCACAGGCCAGTAACGTGCAGGTATTTTTCAGGCTGTGTATTTTACTGGTAGCACAGCGGGACGGTGAGCTCTGGCTTTCCTAAGGCACCAGAGCACCCCCTGTAAGCTAAACGTGGCACATCCAGTGACCTCTAACCAGAGCGTGAAGCATTGCGTGCTGTCAGCATCCTCGGTCTGAAGGAAACTGCTGGGAAAAAGCGTGCGAGCAGCTCGTTTGCCTCAATCACAGTCAGCGCCTGCCCTTCCCTCCAGCTCTCATCCCTCCTCAATAAGTTCTCCGGCCTTCGTAGGTGCCCCAGGAGGGATTTCCATCCTCCTTTGCCCAGGCAGAGTTATCGTGGAGGGGCGGCAGCTCCGCGGGCGGCTCTGGTGAGAGGTGGCTCATCCTGGAGGTGAGCTCGCTCGCCGTGGTGACGAAGGGCGAGAAGGAGTAGGGCGAGGTGGCGGCGTAGCCGGGCGAGTAGTGGGCATCTTCAAGGGGATGCAGGGGGTAGGGCTGGGCTCCAGGGCCGGCCGGGGTCCAGCTCGAGCTCCGGTACGGGGAAGAGCCTCCGGGCTCGTGCGAGGTGAGGCAGCCGGTGCCCGTGGGCAGTGCCTGCGGAGGGTCGGAGCACGCGGCGTCCGACTGGCCCAGGCTGTCAGGAGGGGTCTGCTCCCACGGCTCTCTCTGTGGAGAAGCGGGGAGAGAAGGCGAGGGAGAGCCGTGAGGTTTAAAGCTTGTCCTGGAGGGGATGGCACACCTAGCCTGGCATCACCACGCCACGCTCCCCTCCCCGCCCCGAGCCTGGCTGGGAATGCTCACAAGGATTTTTGTTGGGTTAGAGGGGTGTTAAAAGTGCTGGAAGGAAACATCCGTGGGGTTAGCGGTGGGCAAAGCTGGGCACAGGCTCCCAGAGCACTGACCAGCCCTGATCCTACAGGGTTCAGGAGCTCTGCCCCGCGGTGTGAGTCGGGAAGCAGCAGGGATAGGGACAGGGACGTGGATTGGGGTAGGGATGGGGATAGGGAGAAGGAAGGGATAGGCAATTTTCTGGAGCCAACACAGGATGTTTCCAGAAACTTCAGGAGCTTAATGGAGCTGTTGTTTGGGGAACAGGGAAGATCGTGTATTTAGCAGCCGCTCTCCAACAGGAAAAGGGGCCATGAGGTGGGAACAGAGAGTAAAATAATTCCCCATCGGCCGTGTGCTCAGCTGGGGCTGCCTCGTGCAGTGGCCATTTCCTTCCCATGTGGGACCCCCTGACCTAACCCCAGCCTCAATCGGGTAATCGCTCACGGGGGGGGCAAGAACCAGAGGCACTCACTAGTAGGAAATGCGCCGTGTCACTGGGGAAGGATGGCAGGAGAGGGGGCAGCGAAGGAGGGCTGAAGAAGGAGCTGGTCCCAGGCGTGAGGGGAGCGCTGCGGAAATCCCCGTATTGCTCGGGGAGGTAGGGGTCCAGAAGCGTTGGGTAGCCCTGGGTGGTGGAGGAATCGCACGCGAAGGGCTTGGAGCCCAGCGGGGATGAATAGACATCACTGACAAACTGCTTGGTGTTGTGGAAATCCAAGTCGGCTGTGAAGGATCTCCTGACTCCGTAGTAACCTGCCGTGGTAGGGGAACCTGTGGCAGTCAGAAAAAAAGGGATGGCTAAAGGGAAACCACACCAGCAGCACCCGGGGAGCCGCAGAGCATCTCCACAGGTGCCAAGCAGAGCCCTGTCCTCTCCTGCACCTCCCCAGGTAGGAGTCAACCCTGATGTGAAGCAGCTGTGCCTGCCCAAAGCTTTTAGCAGCTTGGGCTGCCCCTTATCCAGCAGATCACCTCCATCTGCAGCAAACGAAACATGTTTGGGGAAGCTTTAAATATGAGGTCTTTGTTTTTTGTTTTTTTTTTCCTTGTCCTGCCACAACCCTGGGGGAAGAAGTGCGTTAGAGGCTGCAAAACCTCCTGCCTTTGTTCCAGTGGTGCTTCCCTATCCTGAGCTCAAGGAACAGCACAGGTCAGTTCCTGCTCTTGTGCTTTTTCTCTTCAGTTCCAGGGAAAACTGGAAGGCACAGAGGGGTCAGAAAGGGGTTCACCAGATGGTATCTCCATCAAAAAAAAAAGTTGGAGCTGCTGTAATTGCCTCTGCCTCCCTTTAGGAACTTCACACAAGACTATAGGGGCCTTCCAGCAGACCACTGCTCTTGTGTTGACTCTGAAATACTTTCCTCCTGGGCTTTCTGTAAGGGGTGGTCCTGCTCCTGTGCTCCTTTCCTCACCTGTAGAGGAGCAGTACCTTCTGTCCAACCCCCACAGAAGGTATTTATGGGTGGGAGGAAAACCTCACCTGGCATTTGGCCGAAAGATGACTGTGGTGTGCTGGTGCTGCCCTGCAAAAGATAAAGATGCGTTAAAAAAATGTGTTTTCAAAGCAAGGTGGTTCTCTGAGCTTGTAATTTGGGAAGGTGCTGGCATAGCTGTGATGTACTGTTTGAGCCTTGGCGTTATCAGTACGGAGAGATTAACTTCAAGATTTCAAGCCTGGGGCCTCTGAGGTATTAGCAGATGTAGGCTAAGAAGAGATTTCAAAGGTCTTGGACAGAGCTGATAACAGTAGAAATACCACGATAACTGGCTTCGTGCTCATACACCGCAACGTCCCTTAATGCAGCCACAATGCTGGGTGGTTACTTTGGTGTCGGCATAAACCAGGTCCCAAAAAGTTGGTGTGCTGGTCAGAGCAGGCTGGTTTCGTGCTGCCCATGTGCTGTGCTTCCGTGCCGTGGAGCCTCTTCAGCTGGCTCCTGGGGAGCTGTGTGGGGAAGGCAGCTCTCTCTGGCTCCTGTTTGGGTGGCACGGTAATGCTGAGAATAATAATAACAGCAGTTTCTTGGCCCCAAGGTAAGGGAGGATTAGTCCTGAGCGACCCTGGTGCTCTGGGTGGCTCGTTCCTTACAGGGCACTGCGGGGAAGGCACCTGCTCCATCCCCGGAGCCGTGCCGAGGTCTGCCTCCAGCCCTCTGGACCCGCAGTGCCCGTGGCAGCGATGGTGCCGTGCTATTTCCAGTTTGCATAGCGCAAACAGGAGGTTCCTGCCATAGCAAGCAACCAAATTTAGAGGTTTCGATTTGAATTAAATTTGCCAGTGCTAAGACTTCCTTTTACTGCCCGGGGAGGCTCGCAGCTGCTCCCTGCTCCGTCATGGAAATGAGCCCCGAGCCCACAGGGCCACAGGAGTGGCAGGAGGTGGCAGGAAGGAGCCCTCCGGCTCGTGGGCAGATGAGCTCTCACCTTGCAGGGTCAAAACCAGGGCTTGCACCTGCCTGAGGCTGAGCCTCTGCTGGCCGCAGCCCTCAGCAAGGCTCCTCGCTGGTAACGCAGCGCCCTGTGGGGCTGAGGCCACCCCATGCAAATCTGGTGTCAGCAGACACCCCTCCTGCTGCGTGCCTGCCGTTTTGGTGATCCCTTCTCCTGCTTCAGGGCTTTTTCCCCACTGCTTTCTCTGCCTGCCCATGGCCGCAGCATCCTGAAGGTTCCCCTGTAGAGGGATCTTTGCCTGAAGGTGATGGTTCAGCCCCCTGCACGAGTGTTTAGACCTCAGCCTTGGCAAGAAGCAGTCCAGAGCTGTCACCTGGCAACCCTAATACCGTGTTCGAGGCGTAAGGGAGCAGCAGGGCTGTGCTCTGCCTGCATTTGGAGGTGCAGGTAGCAGAGAAGGGCTGCGCTGAGGAGAGCTGGGGTGTGCTGCTGGAGGAATGGGGAGGTCCCTGGGCATCCTCTGGCACGGAGCATTTCAGATCTGTGGTGCATCTGAGTAAATCCTTGATCCTGCCTGTTCAACAGCCACTGAAACGGTGTCACAGGCCCTTTTGGGCACACCCCGGTGAAGGCCCTACATTGCCATTGCCTCCTGGCTCCTTATCAGGTGATGAATGGCTCGGCTTAATTTAAGCCCATTAGTCCATTTCCTCCCTGCATTACTTCCTTTCAGCGCTGTGGGACCCGGCTAGCTGGGTCTCCTGCAAGACGTCAGCGTGCCTGTTCAGCATCACTTCAGCCAGCATCAGCCTGCAGCACGTCCAGCTGCCGATAAGCCTGGCCCCCAGCTGCATTGCTTCACCCCCAGAGCTCAGGCATGTTCAGCTACAGGGCTGCCTTGGGGCAGAAAAAAGGGAAAAAAGGGTAAAAAGGGGTAAAAGGATGCAGGTCAAGCTGTGAGCGTTATGGCTCTGGCCCTGCGATGGGGAGCCCAGGTGCCCTGGGTTAATAAAAGTGCTTTGCTGACCACAAGGCTCTGAGGGCTGCTGTGCCTGTCTGTGCACTGATGGGTGTCCTTGCCTAAGACAAGAACGTGGTTTGTGCCTTTTTATCATAAAAAGAGTGGCAGCTTGGTCAAGTCTCTCTCTTTTGGCTCTCTGCAGACAATATCAGACCTTCCCCAGAGCTCAGGGCTCAGTCCTTTTGGCCCTGCAGTTGCTGGGAATTCAGATGCCCAAATTGTGCAGTTTTTACCATGGTACAAACTGTTTTCCTATCATTTAATGTGTGTCACGCCTGGATGTCAGGAAATGGTTCTGCTGCCTCCGCAAACAGCCCATCAGCTGCTCTCTGATGGGCAATGACCTCTCCTCAGAAGCTCAATTCAGCTCCGCAGACCTTCCCTTGCACGGCAAAGATTTACTGATTTCAGAGCAAAGATCATGTTCAGACAAAAGATGCAGCTAAATTACACCGCATCATAAATATACAAAGGGGTGTTCAGTCATCTGCTGTTCGCTTTGATTCTGGTTTATGTTACCTGTCAGATAAAGAGCTGCTCCTACAGTTGTTCTTTTCATGATACGTTCCAGCAAATACGGATGTTTGCCCTGCACAATAATTTTTTGTCTATCACGGGGAATTAGCAATAGGGCAAATTTTGCATTAGATAGACACAGAACTATGTAGCTCTGGAATATAAAGCAAGGGGCAATAAAGCAAGCGGTGTGTGTTTTATAGTCCCTGGGGCTGGCAGTTTGGACACGGTGAGGTGCTAAACAAAAAAGCTGCTGCCTCCAGAAAGGGAGCAAGGGAAGCATGAGAGTCCTCAGCGAAGATCTGGTTGTTCAGTGAATGTCAACAGCATCAGAACTCCAAAAATGTGTTTTCTGCTGCCGGTAATTCAGGTCTCTGCTCCCACCCTTTCGTTGCAGGACCTGGTTTCAGCAGCTTGGCTGCATCTCCTCTTCTGTCAGTGGCCGGCCTGGAGGCAAGGTGCTGCTGCCTGCTAAAGGTGAGAGCTGAAGCACCCAGCGAGTGGCTTGTGGTGCCTCTGGGTGCCCCGTGGTGGCACCTGCAGTGCTGTGTCCCTTCTGGGGACAGCATAGCTTGTATGGCTATTCCCGAAAAAAAAAAAATAAAAAAACCACCAACAACATAGCGTACTATAATTTCACTTTGGTTTCCTGTTGCCATAGAACCACTTGAAAAAGACATCATCTCTTACAAGCTGATGTTTGGCCTCCTTCCAGCCCATAACATCACTGCGCTTCCCCTGGTGCTTGGGTATGCCAGAGAGGAGCTGGAAGGAGCACAACATTCAGGGAAGATCATCTATTTCTGCGGCACTCGGCTGTTCAAATGTGGCTGGTGAGAAAGCAAGCTGACTTGGGAAGGTGTCATACACAGGATGTGAAGGGAATGGGAAATTCAGTGTTACTGATTTGCTAAATATACACACGCTGCAACTTCAGTGCCTCCAAGGTTCACCGATGTGGAAAAATCAAGGAACCATCTGTGATTTTTGGGGGGGAAAACACTGGTGTTGTAAATGTTTTCACTGTTCCCTCCTGATGTTGGCGGCGCCCTGCACCCAGTGCAAAAGCTCTTTAAACCAGAGGATTATGTGGACTGACTTCTGGATTAAAAAATAATAATAATAATAAATAAACAAAGCTGACTTACACTGAAGCAGGAGCCACTGCTCTGCCTGGATCGCTTTTCAGCAAGAAGATCTTTGACTGTGTGTTTCACTCGCACTCCTTGGTACACTCGCTTGCCAAAATCTGTAGTAACTGAGTGAATGAGACAAGTGTTAGAGGAGTTCAGCAAAGGCAGAGAGTAGGCGGAAGAGGTTATTATGGAAGAAGCCAATTCCCTCCCTCTGCACACCAAGTTAGGGAGGAAGCACGTAAGACTTATTATTCATGCAAAATCATCCCTTAGGAATCCCGCAGTGAGGGCTGCTCGTCTGCAGAGAACAAAGACTGACGTGCCCTGCCCTGTAGTTAGCACTGGGTGCCGTGTGGTTTCTGTGCAGCTCCATCAGTGCCTGGATGGTTGGTAGATTTGTTTTTGTTTGTTTGTTTGTTTGGTTTTTTTTTGTTTTGTTTTGTTTTTTGTTTTTTCCAGAGTGCTTTGGGACTCCTACAATCTCCCCTTTGGATCAGCAAAATTTGATTTAGTGGCGCAGCCCTGCGTGCTTCCAGCAGAGATGCTGTGGTTTAGCTCCTTGTTGCCCTTCTGGAGTTCTGCTGGCTTTCAGCACATCGCTCTGGGGGCAGAGATGGTTTTGATCTCACTGCAGCAAAGGCAGAAGTAGCCCAAATGGTGGGTTTGACCTCCCTAAATGGCAATGTGAAATAGATTGTGAAGGTATCATGAAAGGAAAGGAGGGTACGGTCTCAGCCATGCCACCCTGCCTGTTCCCTCAAGCTGCCTGGAATCCAGCAGAACCCATACATGAGGTCTGTGACTTGTGGTGCAAAGCATTTGTCCTCTTCCCTCGCCTGGAAAAAGCTTTGAGGTCTGTCTGCCTTGTGTGCAGGTGTTCTGCCACAAGCGAGGGCAGAGAGCTATGGGGTGCAGTTCCAGGGGAGCTCTTTTATCCCTGCCAACGGGCTGCGCCGCACAGAGCTCGCACCTGCGGAGCCAGGGAGGAGTGTCCAGATGGGCTTTTATTGGAGCCTTCTGGAGAAAAACTGAAGTTTGAAGTTAATCCCTTGGAAAACACCAAGCTGTGCTTTCCCGAGGGGACACCAACAGCCATTCCACAGCTGAGGTGTTTGTCTGAAATTGTGGTTTATCGTTTTGCCCGTCTGCTTTTCAGGAAGTGCCGTTTGGCTCCTTTTATCACTTTCAGTCGTGTGGCACAGTGTCCCCAGGTGCACATACACATGGAGAGCTTACAAAGGGAAAAGGGTGGAAGCAACAGAATCGCAATGCTGGCTTGGGGTTACCCCAGATGTTTTCTGTTGGGCATAGCAGCTGCAACTTTGGGGCAACTGCAGCTTGGTTTTGGTGTTTGAATACCGACCAGAGAGAGACTTCAGCCAAGACAAGGTATGAGGCAAACACATTGCAAGGACACTGCCCCCAGAAAACTTATGATCAATATAGTCTAAATAGGGGTGAAGACAGTCTGCACACTGACCAGCCAGCATCTCTGGACAAGCCAGGACCCAGCCAGCAATGGATATAATCTCTTGAGGTTGAAAGAAATTTCTCTGTATAGAGACTGGCTCTTCTCCATGGCCCAGAGAAGTGTTCCTCCTGTAGTCCCTCTGCTGGGCTGTTTTTACTGAGAGCAGTTGGAAGCAGAGGTACCTGTGCTGGCAGCTGGGGTTCAAAATCTCTGGCAGAGCAGGCATAAGTGGCAGAAAGAGCTATGCTTCCTGCATCGGAATCTCTGCGTGAGTTCCTTTAGAGATACAGCACTGCGATCTGATGGATGAGCCAGAACTGCAGAGCACAGCTCACTGGGCTCCACCGTGGTTTGCTGCCTCCAGTAACTCAGGCAGCTGCTGCTGGCTGCATCCAGCTGAAGAATCAGGCCTCGATTCAGCACAGAGCTTTGGCAGAGGGACCCCAGCCATGAGTATGCTCATATTTAATTTTCAGAATGGAGATATTTCTAAAATAGCATTGCTAGAAAAGCCGTGACCAGCTTTAATTCCTTTGTTCATCAGCCTGCTATTGCCAAATCCTACAACATCTTTGTTAGCTGACCCTGCTTCTGTGACCATTTCCAGCCACTGTCTGATGCTCTGCACTTCTGCAGTCCCATTTCCCTAACATCTTTACTACAGTCTAAAGACAGTGGAAAAAACGTTTACATACATCTTTACACCAGGGTGCTGTGCTGTTGAAGTTTCTTCACTCATACACCCACAGTTATAAGAATTTGAGACAAAGTAAGCAATACAAGGGCTCTGTCCCCAAACCCCCTTTTTAAGGAAGCAGCCCAGCACATGCAAGTGAAATAACTTGGCGTGTTATTCAGCAGGATCGGATGCTGAGCTATTAGAACCCCACATAATCCTGCTCTTGGCAGCATCAAGGAAGAAAATGCTAATTTAGGCCAGAGTTAATGTAATTTTTCAAGTAAATTAGATTGTATTTCACATCACTTTGGCATAACTGCCTTTTGGAAAAAAAATATTGAAAATAAAATTGAATTTGGTTTAGAGAGGGCTGAATATTCAAATAAATATTGTTAAATTATCGGAATAGCAAAGGTATCACATGCTGATTTTAGCCAATTCTCCTTTCTGCATTGTTTTAAGTTGAGCCCAAGGATGGCACGGTATATTCTTTCCCCGGTAATTCCATCGTGCTGCTGCATCTTTATGGTTTTGGAAAGTCAAGGTGCTGAGACTCACCTGTTTCCATTGCGATCACTGGTGATGAGTCCCAGCTCTCAGATTCTGCAGGAGGTTGGAGAAGGGCTGTCATGAGCTTCCCAGAGCAGAGTGAAGTCAGTGCTCATTCTCCACTGATAAAGTTCCAGCTCAGCCTGATGGAAATATATTTTCTACAATTTAGTGATGTCTCCACAATACCTTGTTTGGGATTTGCTTAAATGCAAATCTCTTGATGCGTGTATCGCTCCGATTTGCATGGTCAGTGTGGATCATTCTCAATGGGTCTCTTTCCTGTCTGAGCTGACAGTTCATGGATGAAAGCTGAGCTGAGTTCATCAATGGAAAATGTTTGGTTCAAGTGAAAGGTTGGTAAGTCTTGCAGTGACGGGCCGTCCTGTCCCTTCATGGGTGAAAGAACAAGCTGGAAACAAGCACTGTCAGTAAACGTGAAATGTCCGTGTGCTGATGAAGATGCACACGAGCCATGCTCAGGAAGTAGGACTGTCTGTCTGGGACCTCACAGGCCAGCCTGGGCATTACACAAATTCTCTGAGAGCCATTTTCCTGCGACACAGCTAGCACAGCCCAGCAATGCGTTGAGGACAGGCTGCAGTGAGGCAGATGATCTCGGGAGCGTTTTGTGCGCAGAGTGGGCTGGTACACAGCATTACTGTGCTCATCTTACATGAGCAGGGCAAAACTGGCGCCATTGGATTCCTCATAATTAAATATTCCTCCTTGTGGAGCCTGCTGCCAGCTTGCGGGTCTGTTAGGTAAGATCTGTCTCTCTTTATAATTCTGTGTGCTCTCCCTTGCATTGGCCCGGAGATGAATTTGGCCTGTCATGTGAACTGACTTCCTGAGGAAGGCTGCTATTGTTATTATTATTACTATTATTATTATTATTACTATTATTATTAAGTGTAATTATTATTTTCCTTTAGAAGACAAGATATAAAAGGCAGCAGCTGGTGAAGGCTGATGTGATCAGGCCATCGAGAAAAGTAGGGAAGGCAGAGCTGAGGTAACATCACAAGTAATTCCCGATGTACAGAATTCCCAACTTATGGAATGATTCGGGTGTTCTGCCTGCTCTGATGCAGTGCTCAGGACCAAGAGGACATCCCACAGCCTCTTGGAAAACCCTAGCTCCTGTGAATGAAGTCTTTGACCGTGTATATTTGCCCTCTCCGTGGACAAGTCTTATTTTGGCCAGACTGTCCCTGGCTGCCCCCACCTGGTATGCGCAGTGCTGACAGGTGTTACAAGGGCAGGAAGCACCAGGCAGGGCAGGGAAGCGTGGGCAGATGTGAGGTCCCAACAGCAGAGTTGTCTTTGCCTCGTCAGCAATAAGCTTAGTTTGCCACCTGCTTCTTGGCAGGCTTCCTATCCAGTTTTGTCTCCCGTGCCAGACATTTATATACTTTAGTTAGGATTCACAAGTTAAAGCCAAGCCCTGTTCAAGCTAATAGCTTTGTGCTAGTCCAGGTGTACTGATTACAAAACAATTACACTGAAAACAACAACAGGTCCTGCAGAAAATAATTAAACAGAGATAAAATAAAAACTCAGCCTTCTTTTATAGGGAATCCATCCCTTAACTTACATTTTCCTTTGAAAAAGCATCAGATCCAGATTTTCTATATTATTTAGTGGATTTAGGCACGTACTGTGTGTACAATAGGAGTTATGGAAGCAATTGTGTATTGACAAGGCACCTTTTTATGGCACGTTTTATAAAATCCCATTCTGTTTAGCATGGTATTTACCTGTGCCAAAGCAAACCGCTGTAATAATTGTGTCTCTGTTCTGTACTACAAAAACCTGGAGCAGCAGATGCAATACTCAATGCATATTTGTTTATTTCAAACTGTCATTTCGATCTGTCTTTTCATTGCCGGGTAAAGAGAATATGTCACATTGTCTCACAGCGGCAACGTAATACCAATGGATAGCATGTTTTTTTGTGTTTTGTGTTTGGCCAGGATGCCCAGATGTGTGTATTTAGGTTGCAAGCGTGTGCACTGAGAGGAATTTTGGTTGTGTTTTTTTGACAACGGCAGCAGCATTTGCCCTGGAGGCGTTGAAATGAATCTGTGGCAGCTGCAAAGCCTGTGCCAAGCTTTGTTCTCTGCTGCTGCAAGAGCCGGGACCCACACCAAAAACCCTGATGTGCTGGGTATGGAGCCTGGGGTATGAGTTTATCAAGCCCAGGTGTGAGCTGGTCCCAGTGCAGTCCTGAAGGGTTGGTTATACTTGTCATCCCGTGCAGATATGGAACACAAGTCCTGTGAGGAGCGGCTGAGGGAACTGGGGTTGTTTAGTCTGGGGAAGAGGAGGCTCAGGGGACGCCTTATTGCTCTCTGCAACTGCTTGTAAGGAAGGTGTGGGGAGCTGGGGGTCAGCCTCACAGGTAACTAGTGATAGGACTAGAGGGAGTGGCCACAAGTTGTGCCAGACGAGGTTTAGGTTGGGATTTAGGAGCCATTTCTCCTCAGGACGAGCAGCCAGGCGTTGGGACAGGTTGTCCAGGGAGGTGGTGGAGTCCCCGTCCCTGGGGGTGTTCAAGGAGAGGTTGGATGTGGTGCTTGGGGACATGGCTCAGTGGTGACATTGGTGGTAGGGGATGGTTGCACCAGGTGATCTCGGAGGTCTCTTCCAACCCTAACGATTCCATTGGGGTCTGAGCTGGGCGATGCCGACCAGCCAGCAAGGTGATGACGGGCGAACGTCGCACAGGGCCATATCCTGCCCTATCGCCATGTTATGAGGGGTTAGAGATGTGTGCAGGAGGGCAGCCGTGTGTAACTTTCTGCCCACGATGGCGGTGCTGAGGGGCTCCTGGGCCAGCCCTGTGCTGGGGCCGGGGGGCCGCGGCCCTATTGGGGTTTGGGTTTTTTTTTGGGGGGGTGGGGGACAGATTTATGCCCGGAACCTTCGTTCTCCACCTCCTCACCCCACCCGCCCCCTTTCCACCGCAGGACGCGCGGGTGCGCGCCCGGCGCTGCGATTGGCCGGCGGCCGAGCGGCGGGCGGCTCCCATTGGCTGGCGGCCGGGGCGCGGTCCGTTGCTTTCCGGCTCCCCCTTTGTGAGGCAGGGCCGGGGCCGGGGCTGAGGCCGCCATGGCGCCCGTGAGGGAGGCGGTGGAGCTGCGCTGCGAGTGGGCCGCCTGCTCCTTCGCCGCCGCCGCCATGGAGGAGTTCTGCGGCCACGTAGCCCAGCACCTGCGGCACCACCTGCCCGGGGAGCGGCGCGACGAGCTGGACCCGCTGGGTGAGGGCCCGCTGGGTGAGGCCCCAAAATGTCCGTATTTGGGGGTGTTTGGTACATTTTGGGGTGTTTTTGTGGCGTTTTGTTGCAGAGGAGTACACGTGCCTGTGGCAGGAGTGCGGGTTCTGCTCGCCAGAGAGCCCGGCCGACCTGGTGCGCCACGTCTACTTCCACTGCTACCACACCAAGCTGAAGCAGTGGGGGCTGCGCGCCCTGCGGGCACAGCCCGACGTCAGCCGCTGCCAGCTGGACTTCCAGAGCCGCAACATCATCCCCGAGATCCAGGAGAACTTCCTCTGCCTGTGGGAGTACTGCGAGGTGAGCGCCCCGCGCTGCTCAGCGCTGCCCGAGGCCCAGGGGAGGAGATCTGTGCCTCCCCTGCCTCTGTTGGTGGTGGTTGTGCCCCTGTAAGAGTGCCTGCTGTGTGCTGGCTGAGGTCAGTGTGGGCGTCTCACCCTCTTCTGCTTGTCTCTCCTCCTCGTCAGAGGTCGTTCGATAATCCCGAGTGGTTCTATCGGCACGTGGAGGATCACAGCTTCTGCTCGGAGTACAAGGCGGCTGGGAAGGAGAACCATGTGGTGCTCTGCGGCTGGAAAGGTATCAGGGGCGTGCGGGGCTTCTCCGGGGGGCTCGGCGTGGGGCTGGGCTGCAGGGGTTGGACTGGAGGGCTCTGTGTGCCTTCCAGGGTTCCAGAGAGCTCTTGAAATTGTCATTGTCCCCGGGTGTGGAGGATCCTCACAGTGCTCTCTCCTCTCTGTGCAGACTGCGACTGCTCTTTCAAGGGGCGCTGCAAGCTGCGGGAGCACCTGCGCAGCCACACGCAGGAGAAGGTGGTGGCGTGCCCCACCTGCGGCGGGATGTTCGCCAACAACACCAAATTCTTCGACCACATCCGCCGCCAGACCGCGCTGGACCGTGAGCAGCCCCCCCTGGGCGGGCGGTGGGGTGGTTGGGGCTGCCCGTGGGAGCAAAAGGGTCGGGTGTGGGGTGCTGAAGGGCCTGGGAAGGGTGGTGTGGGAGAGGCAGGGAGGTTAGAGGCTGCACAAAGGGAAGGCAGCTTGGTCCTTGCACGTTTTATTTATTTTCTTGTCCTTTTGGCGTTGTCTCTGCTGTTCCTGGCTGGAGAGGAGGGTTCCCAGCTCCGCTCTAACGACCTCTTTGTCTCATTTGTGCCGTTCTCTGCGCTTTGATCTCGTTTCTCACCGCCCTCTCCGTTTCCTCCCTGGCCCCGGCGCTGCAGAGCAGAGGTTTCAGTGCTCTCACTGCTCCAAGAGGTTCGCCACAGAGCGGCTGCTCCGCGACCACATGAGGAACCACGGTGAGCAGAGGCTCCCTCTCCCAGCCGTGTGCTCTGCCCTGCCCCGTGCTGACATTCCCTGGCGTTCCCTGATGTTTTTCCCCTGCAGTGAACCATTACAAGTGCCCGCTGTGCGACATGACCTGCCCGCTGCCCTCCTCCCTGCGTAATCACATCCGTTTTCGGCACAGCGAGGAGCGGCCCTTCAAGTGCGACTACTGCGACTACAGGTGAGGGCCGGAGCTCGCTTTTCTCCCAGCCTGGTGGCAAAAAGCACCCGGAGTGTGCGCCCTGCAGCCTGCTCCCTTTCTCCTCGTTTCCTTCTAGCTGCAAGAATCTCATCGACTTGAGGAAGCACCTGGACACGCACAGCAAGGAGCCCGCCTACCGCTGCGAGTTCGAGGCCTGCAGCTTCACCGCGCGCTCCCTCTGCTCCATCAAGCTGCACTACCGCAAGGTCCACGAGGTAGGGCCGTGCTCTCCAGGAATAAAAACAAAAACAACAAAAAAACCCACTAAATTCGTGCTCTGCAGAAGCACGAGACCCAAAAAAAAACAACCCTAAATTCACACACAGCCCCAAACTGTAAGAGTGTGAGGCTGCGCTTCTTTCTGGCTGCGGTGATGTTTGATATCAACACCTGACACCCTGATTGCTCCCTCCGTGCTCCCACGGGGTGCCAGCCCCTCTGCTCAGGCTCTCGGGGTGTTTATGTCCCTCTCTCTGCCCCCCAGGGTGACTCGGAGCCCCGCTACAAGTGCCACGTCTGCGACAAGTGCTTCACGCGGGGGAACAACCTCACGGTGCACCTCAGGAAGAAACACCAGTTCAAGTGGCCCTCGGGGCATCCCCGCTTCAGGTACTGCGCCCCTTTATCACCCCCCTAGCACAGGAGGCAGCAAAGCCACCCCACAGTGCTACAATCCTCGCAGCAGCAGAGTTTTGTAGCCCCAAATGTGATTCCTCCTTCCTTGGCGTCCCCCCCCCAGGTACAAGGAACACGAGGACGGCTACATGAGGCTGCAGCTGGTGCGCTACGAGAGCGTGGAGCTGACGGAGCAGCTGCTGAAGGCCAGGGGGAAGCAGGGGGAGGCTCTGGACGCCTCCCCCGACTGCGTGGTGCTGCCCGAGGGCGAGGGCAACCTGCAGGGCATCATCCTGGAGGCCCCCACCGAGCCTCCCCCGGCGGAGAACCGCGTCTGTGAGCAGCGGGCGGCCCCGCCACGTGCTGCAGCTTGTTCTGCTGCCAGCCCTGAGGCAGCACGGCCAGGAGCTTTGCCAGGAGCTGCTCTGACCTCGGGGCAGGAGCCCAGCACCCCAGGGAGCCCCGTGGGGAACGGCAGCGACGAGCAGGGAGAGGGCGAGGCCGGGTATTACGGCCGGGAGCGGGCGGTGGCGCCCGGCGGGCTGCCCGTGGAGCTGGAGGAGAACGTCATGGACCGGCTGCAGAAGACGGCCGAGGAGCTGGGCATCCAGATCGTGTGAGCTCTGAGCCTCCCCCTGCGGCTCGGAGTCCTTTGTCTCCCTCCTGGGGGGATTTTGGGGGGAGTTGGGAAGTGTCTGGGGGAGAAAGTCGGCGGTGTTTTCTCCCACGTGCAGCTGGCTGGCTTCCTGCCCGCCTGGGTGGCGTTGTGGAGGAGAGGGACTGCTCTCTGCCGGCTGTGGGTCACAAAACTCAGCCGGAATGAGCTGTCCCTTTATTTTGGGGGCTTGGGGACCTCCCCCAGGCTCCCTCACCAGTGCCGTGGGGCTGTGCTGAGCCCAGTCCTCAGTTGGGTTGTGCCCAAACAGGTGCTGTGCAGCAGAATCTCACCTGGGGAGGCGTCAGGCCCTCTGCAGAGCTTTTCTCCCCCTGCCTTGTGCTCTGCATCTGCCCTCATCCCTTCCCTGCACCTCGTCCTGTGGTGCTGAGCCCGTCGCAGCGGTCTCGGGGGCAGGAGAGGGCTGCAGCTGCTCTCCCTCTGCAGCCCTGGGGGCTTGGAGCCTTCTTCACACTTTCATTTTCCCCTGGGTTCCCTCCCCACGTTGGGGTTTGGGCTCCTGCAGGGGCGGTGGACTTGGGAGAGACGAATAAAAGCGTGCTAGGCCCACCCGTGTCCAGTGCCTGCTTCAGAAGAGACCGAGTTCCCGGGGGGCTGGAGCTGCTGGGGTCTTTTGGCAGCTTTTTTGTGCTGCTGCTCGGTGCAGCTGCCCCCTGCCTCGGGGCCTGTGCCATGCCAGGTCCCCACGAGTGGCACAGGGAGGCTGCGTTCAGCTCAGGCTCTTTTCCTCGCCGCTTCCTGACATGGGTTTGATTTTTTTTTGCTGCCTCCTTCAGGGCGTGCCTGTCAGCTGCCTGCAAGGTCAGCGTTTGCATCTCCGGAGCGGCCTGGGCGCAGAGCCTCTGGGCGAGCAGTTTGGATGAGGACAGGGCAAAACTGGGCTCGCTGGTGGGGCTGACCCCGAATTTCCCCTTTTTCTTTCTCCAGCGGTCGAGCACAGGCTGCTGGAAGCCCAGGTTGATGGAGGGAATGAGGCCAAACCCCGGCCATCTGCTCCTTTTCTAATCCCAAACTCTGTGGGGGTGATCCCGGGCCGTGCCCTTGTGCTGGGGCGATGCCAGCAGCCCCCACACACGGGGGCTGGAGGAGAAAATGGGGGTGAAATGGGGAGAGCCGAGTGTACCGGGCTGTGGGGGAAGGTTTCCTGGGTTGTCCCTTTAAACCTCATGCCCGGGGAGGGTAATCTGGCAGGGATTATCCCATGGGGAGCCACCAGCTAATCCCTGCCAGCCCAGGGAGCTCTCCCTGCCCTGTGGATGGAAACCCAGCTCAATTTCCCCCCTGGGCTGTGCTGGGGGGCGAGGGGAGGAGGGCAGCGAGTGCTATGGGGCTGGGGCTCCTCTTCCTCGCCCTGCTGGCCACGCTGGGCTCCGGCGAGTACCCAGGAGGTAACAACGGGGGGTTTGGGATGAGGGGGATCCCAAAAAATTCTGAAATTTTGGCACTGGGGAAGGGAGAGCGAGCTGCAAGGAGAATTTGGGGGCTCACAGGGGGGCTGAGAGGAGCCTTTGGGCTCACACCTCCCACCCGCAGCTCCCTGCAGGCTGTGGGGCTGGTGGGCAGGGTGCTCCTCAGCCCCCCTAACCCCGCTGCGCCCCTCTCCCCAGCAGCCCAGGACACCTACTGGGCCGGCACAGCGCCCATCTGCCTGGGGGGCTGCAGGGGGAAGCACAAGGAGCTGAAGAGGAGCCAGTGCGGGGCCGGCAGCTGCTGCTGGCTGGGCTACAAATCCTTCTGCCGAGGTACAGCGGCACGGTTTGGGGCCGTGCGTTTTAGGGCTGAGATTTTGGGGCCTGGATCCCATTCATGGGGATTTTCCCCGTCCCCAGTGAACTGCGGGCGGCCTGAGGCTGATTTCAACTCCCTGGTGCACGGCAACGACTGGTGGGTGGGCTCGGTGGTGCGCTACAGCTGCCAGCCCGGCTACCTGCTGCTGGGGGACCCGGCCAGTGCCTGCCAGCCCGACGGCCACTGGACCCCAAAGCCCACCTGCCTCCGTGAGTACCCCATGGGGTGGCAGCGGAGCCGCACTCACCCCAAACCCGCCACGGGGCTGGAAAAAGGTTTGGGGAGCACCCAAGGGACGTGCTGCGGTGCTGCTTGCTCTCAGGGATCTGCCTGCGAGGCCGGATCGAGCTCAGCAAGCAGGAGGTGTCCGGGGGGTGCTCCTCGTCCTGCAGCGCCCTGAGCCACCTGGGACCCCCCTCCCTGGCTCGGGGCTGCGTCAAGATCTCCGCCTGCGTCCCCAAACACCCGGGCTGGGCGCGTTGGTTCCTGTGCTGCGACCGCTGCGAGTGCGACTGCTACGTCCCCTGCGGGGGCTCCCAGTAACAGCTTCCCACCCCCAGTAAGGGCCCGGTGCTGGTTTTGGGGAGGGGGTGGTTTTCTCTGATTTGACTCCAGGTAGGGCCGAGGCTCCTGCGCCCGCTGGTGCTGTTCCTTCGGCCACGTGTCCCCGTTGCTGGGCTCTCTCTGCAAGCCCCTGAGCACCCCAAGGCCTCACCTGGGAGGAGAGGTTTGGGGTTTGTGGCCGTCTGTCCTCCTTTAATCCCCCAGGGAAGAAGTGGGGACGTGTGAGGGGATCACCGGGGGTACATTTTTAATTTAATTTAATTCCCAGGGGTAATTAAAAACCCTTTGCAGCCCGTTTGGAGCTGGCTCCAGGACTGGAGACCCCCCCCGGTCTCTCCGCTCGCTGCCCCAGCTGCGGGAGGGGAAGGCTTCCCTCAGCTCATCCCATTTTATTTATTGATTTTTAATTAACACCCTCATTAGTGCCACCCATTCCCATACATCTCTCACATTTCGGTGCTGTGCTGGGGGCGCGGTGCCCGGTGAGGCTCTGGGGGCAAAGCCTTGATTTGGGGTGGGGGGGGACACACAATTTGGGGCCAGCCCTCGGTGGATGCTGTCAGCTTCCTAATTAGCGCTCTGCCTCGCTTTTGGGGCTCTGGGCGTGGATTTGGGGGTGATGGGGAAGCTGGGGGGGGGGGTGACCCAGGGGTGCGACGTGGGGGGGTGGCAAATTGGGGGCTGGGCGAGCTGGGGGGAGGCTGCTGGGGCTTTTGGGGCGTGCGGGAAGAGAGGGACGAAGGAAGGAAGCGGGGCCGGTGCCTTTGGTGCCTTTAAGAGGGGTTTTTTTTCGCCACCCCCCCCCAGCGGCGGGGGGCTCAGCCGGGCCGGGGGCTGCGGCACGGCCACGGGAGACACGGACACAGGTGACACGGCCACGGGTGGCGCTGCCCCGACCCCCCCCGGCTCCCCCAGACCCCCCCAAAAAGCCGCCTCCTTCCTCCTTCCCCCCCTCCCTCCCTCCCTCCTTGCCATCCGTGCGCATCGCAGCCCCGCGGAGGGCTGGGGCTGGGGATGGGGAGGGGACCGCGGCTGCTGGGGACCCGCAGGGACAAAGCTCAGCCCGGAGCCGGGTGCTGAGCACCGGGCACCCCCCCGGCAGCCCCCCCCCGGGCTCCGGGCAGCGCCCCTTTGTCCGCAGGGGAGGGAGAGAGGAGAGGAGAGAGGAGAAAGGCGGCGGCGCTGCGGCAGCGGGGAGCGGCGGAGCTCCGGGAGCTGCGCTGGGAACGGAGCCCGCAGCCCGGCAGGTGAGAGCCCCGGGGGGGTCTTGGGGGGGTCCCCAAAAAGCTCGGGGCTAGCGGGGAGGGAAGGGGCCGGGAGGGAGGAGGAAGGTCCTCGGCCGAGCTGCCGCCCCCAGCCCCCGCTTCGTGCGTGCGCCCAGCTCCGGAGAGGGGATTTTGGGGGGATTTGGGGGGGTTTGGGAGCGCTGCTGGTTACGAGAGGAGGAAGCAAGGTGAGCTTCGTGCCCCCCCGCATCCATCAGACCCCCGGCACTGACCCCCTTAAGCAAGGGGGGGAGCAAAGCTTGAGGCTGCAGGGGGCGGGCGGGGGGGGGATCCTGCAGCCCTGGCACCCACCTTTTCTCCCCTAGGGCTGGGGGTGGTGATTTTGGGGTTTTTGTTTGTGTTTTTTTTTTTTTTTTTTTTTTTTTTTTTTTCCCCCTCCCCACCCTCAGCCCTGCAAGGGATGCGCCTGCAGCGGGGAGATCTCGGCGCAGCTCCTCGCGAGGCCGTCCTCGCCTTTCAGGGGCTGCGTGTGTGCACTGCAGCTGCGGCCGGGAGCCGCCTGCAGCCTGCGGCTCGGCACCATGTAGGTTGGCAAAACCTCGGGGGGGGACAGCCCTACAGCTGGGGGGGTCCCTTTAGGACGGGGGGATGCCCCGATCCCGGCCGGTGATGCTGCAGGGGGACTGGAGCTGAGTGGGGATGGAGCGGGTGACAGCGTGGTGACACCAGTTTGGTGCTGGGCTCCTGACTGGGGCTGTGCTGGTGAAGGATGGGGGCGTGAAATGGGTCCCTGGTCCCAAAAAAAAAAAGGGGCCCCCGGTGAGCTCTGCGTCTCCCCCAGCGCGCCACCATGGCGGAGAAGGGCATGGATCCCGCCTGCGTCTCCATCGCCCTGGAGGACACGGTGTGCCACGGCAGCCCCCCGGACGCCCCGCTGCTCACCACCCACCTGAAGAAGGTGGAGAACCACATCACGGAGGCGCAGCGCTTCTCCCACCTCCCGAAACGCTCGGCCGTCAACATCGAGTTCATCGACCTGTCCTACTCCGTGCGCGAGGGCTCCTGGTGGAGGAAGAGAGGTAGGGGGCCGCGGCCGGGCAGGGGTCCTGGGGCTGTCACAGCTCTGTCCCGCTCCCTGACCTCTCCCGGGTCCCCAGTGTCATCGTCTGTGCTGGATCCGTCCTTTTTTTTGCCCAAAATGAGCGCCAGGAGCTTGGCGTGGTGCTCAGCTGCCTGGCCCCAAAACCAGGTCCCGTTCTGGGGGCTGTGTGGGGTACACATGGCACTTTCCTGGCAGAGGGGCAGCCAGGATGGCTGAGTTTCCTCAGCACGGTGTTTTGGGGTGTGGTGGCTGCTGTGCCAACTGCAGGAGACCCCAAAAGGTGCCCCAGCGTGGTGAGGGGGTGCGTGGTGTGTGTGGGGTCCTTTCCAGAAGCCCCCTGTGCAACCGGGGCCGTGCTCCCTGTCCCCGTGTGCCACTCCGGCCCGGAGCTCGGGGAGGAAAAAGGGGAGGCAGCTGGCAGCTGGTGGGTGGTAGTCTGCTTTAATTAGCTCTCTGTTAATGGGATGCCAATCAGGCAGCCCCGTGGGACAGGGGGGAGCTGATCTGGGGAAGGTGAAGGGCGGCAGGGCTGGGGGTGCGCACAGCGAGGCTGCGGGGTCCCTGCTCAGCCCCGAGGGTTTGCAGGTGGGGAAACTGAGGCAGGGCCCGGCAGCGGGACCAGCCCCAGGGCGAGCTCTGCCTCGGGATGCGGGGGAATCACGAGGTGGGGGCCAAACCCAGGAGCTGGGGGTGCCCGGGGCAGAGCAGGGCGCAGCACCCGGGGGTTTTGGGGTGCGCACCAGCGGCGAGGAGCGCGCCGAGGGCTCCTGGGGTGCTGGGGGAGGCAGGAGGAGGATGCTGTCCTCCCCCCGGAGCGGGCAGGGCGGCGCGGTGGTGCTGGCGGCCAGGATTTGGCCCCGGGTGCTGAAGCAGGAGGTTACTGGCAGTCAATGAACGCGAGTAACCGCTGCGCAAGCTGCAGTGGCGCCGACGTGAGCAGCATGCGCGCCGCTCGCTCGCCCCGCTGCCGGCACCCACGGCGCCCTGCCCGCCCCCCTCCCTCCCCGTGCCTCTCCCCTCGGGGTGCCCGGACCCCAGGGGTGCGTTTTGGGGCTCAGAGGGGGCTGGAGGTGCCGGATTTGTGCTCCAGGAGAGGGGCTGCCCCGTTATTGTGGGGTGCGCAGGGCTGGCCCCAAGGCTTGTCCCCATCTTGCAGGTGGGGATGGATGTGGTGGCATCACCCCAAGGCAGCTGCAGCCACGGGGTGTGGGGTGGGCGTTTTGGGAAGAGGTGCCCAGACCTCATCCGTGGTTCCTCGTAGCCCCAGCACCCCACAAACCACAGCTCCCCTGCCGGGGCTGCATTTAGGGGCGCTTCCCGGCAGCATGGGGCTATGCTCGGTCCCTGCTCCCCCCCCAACACGTCGTCGCCGCGTTCCTGCTGCCACAAAATGCTAACGAGCCGCCTTAAAGCAGAGATAATTCCAGGTCTGATTAGCGGTGGCTGCTGCCAGGAGCCACGGCGTGAATGCCAATGAAGGCAGCAGCCGGCAGGCCTGGGGGCTCTGCCTGCCCCTCCGCCGGGGTGGCACAACGTGGCACCGTGTCACAGCCCCGTGGCCATCCTCAGCAGGCTCCCTCCTGTTTTTTTTCCTGCTCTGTGGGATCATCTAGGGCACGGCTCTTTCTAGGACCAGCCAAAAACCGGGGGCAGAGAGCACCCTGGAAGTGCCGCCGGCTGTGGCACACGTGGAGGTCTTTGGGGTCCCCCCGGTGCCGAGATGCTGTCGCAGCCCCCTTGCACTGACCCCAAACTCCAGACCCTCTCTGTTCCTTCCCCCCAGGGTACAAAACTCTCCTCAAATGCCTGTCGGGGAAGTTCTGCCAGCGGGAGCTCATCGGGATCATGGGGCCCTCGGGTGCCGGCAAGTCCACACTGATGAACATCCTGGCTGGCTACCGGTGAGGCTGGGGGGGCGCTTGGGGAGGCTTTGGGGGGGGTCTGAGCTTCATCCACCCCCCCGGGCTCCTCCATCCCGCAGGGAAACGGGCATGAAGGGGCAGATCCTGGTGAACGGCCGCCCGCGGGACCTGCGCACCTTCCGCAAGATGTCGTGCTACATCATGCAGGACGACATGCTGCTGCCGCACCTCACCGTGCTCGAGGCCATGATGGTGAGCTCCTGGGGGGGGGCTGCGGGGCCCCCACGCTGCTGCTGGCTCCTTCTGGTGATGGTGGTGGGGTGTGGGGGACTACTCCCGCTCACCGTGAGCTGTGACCCCCCCGACACGGATCGGGGATGCCCCCGGGGCTGAGGGGATCTCACCCTGCCCGTCCTCCCCCCGCAGGTCTCCGCTAACCTGAAGCTGAGCGAGAAGCAGGAGGTGAAGAAGGAGCTGGTGAGTGCCGAGGGAGGTGGGTTTGGGGTTTATCTCGCCCCAGAATGGGGGCTGAGGGACCCCCAGGTGGTGGGGACAGGGCGAGGGTCCCTGGGGTATGGCGGTGACGGAGGCTGTGCCCCCAGGTCAATGAGATCCTGACGGCGCTGGGGCTGCTGGAGTGCTCCTACACCCGCACCAGCTCGCTCTCGGGGGGGCAGCGCAAGCGCCTGGCCATCGCCCTGGAGCTGGTGAACAACCCCCCGGTGATGTTCTTCGACGAGCCCACCAGGTGGGACCCCCGGGGGCACAGGCTGGGACCCCCAGGGGGGCTGCAACAGGGTGCTCTCCTCCGTGGCCCTGAAAGAAGGGGGTGCCTGCAGTTGGAGGGTGTTTTTGGGGTGTCCATTTTCCCCTCTCACCTCTCCCCTTCTCTCTTTGCTCTTTCTTTTTCTCCTCTTCCTCCCCCTCCGTGGCCGCAGCGGCTTGGACAGCGCCTCCTGCTTCCAGGTGGTGTCCCTGATGCGCTCCCTGGCACAGGGCGGCCGCACCATCATCTGCACCATCCACCAGCCCAGCGCCAAGCTCTTCGAGATGTTCGACAAGGTTTGGGATGGGGCACGGGGCCCCTCGGGCAGGGAGGGAAGGCCTGGGAGGGGTGGGGGGGCTGGCAGAGGTGTCCCACGGGTGGGGAGGAGCAGGAGAGGGGTCCCCGCTGTGCTCCGTGCTTGCCAGATTTGCTTCCTTTTTTTTTTTTCCCCAGCTGTACATCCTGAGCCAGGGCCAGTGCATCTTCAAAGGCGTCGTGACCAACCTCATCCCCTACCTGAAGGGCCTCGGCCTCCACTGCCCCACCTACCACAACCCTGCTGACTTCAGTGAGTGCCCCCCCGCCCGGTTTTGGGCCGTGTTTTTGGGGTCCCCCAAAGGGACGGGGGCTCCCACCTCCTGGTGGACGCCGAGGTTTGGCTCAGCACCGCTCAGGGCTCCCGTCCTCCTCTCTGCAGTCATCGAGGTGGCCTCGGGAGAGTACGGGGACCTCAACCCGGTCCTGTTCCGCGCCGTGCAGAACGGCATGTGCACCATGGCCGAGAAGAAGGGCAGCCCCGAAAAGGCCGACTCGTGCCCGGCGCACTGCGTGGCGGTGAGCGGGGAGCTGAGCGGGCTCCTGGAGCCACGGGGGGCACGGATCCCGGGGTGCCCAGCTGGGGACACCCCCGTCCCGCCTGCCCCATGCTGCGGGTGCGCAGCGGGGGCACCCCAGAAGTTTTGGGTACCCCCATTGGGAGATGCTCCCTCGTCCCTGAGCCGTGTTTCTGGCTTTTCTGTGGTCTCACAGGACGTGGACCACATCGAGAGCCACACGTTCGCCACCAGCACCTCCACCCAGTTCTGCATCCTCTTCAAGAGAACCTTCGTCTGCATCCTGCGGGACACGGTGAGGGGCACGGAGCCCACCCGGGGCTCTCCCTGGAGCAAGGGGCAGGCTGTGCTCTGCCACGCCGGGGTGCTGCGGGGCCGTGGCACTGCCTCGCTCAGCCCCCTGGCCCCCCGTTCCTACAGGTGCTGACCCACCTGCGGTTCATGTCCCACATCTGCATCGGGGTGCTGATCGGGCTGCTCTACCTGCACATCGGCAACGACGCGGGCAAAGTCTTCAACAACACCGGCTTCCTCTTCTTCTCCATGCTCTTCCTCATGTTCGCCGCGCTCATGCCCACCATCCTCACCTGTAAGGAGCTCCCGGCCCCAGGGGTGGGGGTGCTGGGTGCTGGGGGGGGGGGCTGAGCTGGATAAAAGGGGGGAAACTGGGCAGGAGAAGGGGGAAAAAAAAATTAAGAAAAAGGGAAAACGTCCTTGGGGATGTCCCAGTGCTGCAGTTTGGTTGCTGCCTGGCCCAGAGCAGACTCGTGGAGGTTTTTTTCCTGCTGAGAGGAGCTCTGTGGAGCTGTGCTCCCCGCTGCTGCCTCTCCCTCTCGCTTCCTCAAAAAGCTCTGCCTGAAACCCCCTGGCCCTGCTGACTTCTCCACGCACCAAATTCCCCTTTCAGCCTCGTTTTATCCCCCCTGGTGAAGCCGTTTGGGTTCCTGCCCGCATGCAGACAGCTGCTGGAGGGGGGGGGGGATTTATCCCCATGGGGGTGGGCAGAGGGGCTGCAGCAGCCCGGGCTGGGGCTCTGCCCACCCCTTCGCACCCCGCAGTTCCCCAGGAGATGTCGGTGTTCCTGCGCGAGCACCTCAACTACTGGTACAGCCTGAAAGCCTACTACCTGGCCAAGACCATGGCCGACGTGCCCTTCCAGGTGAGCCCCAAACCACGGCCCCCACACCCCCCTGCGTCCCCAGAAAAGGGTTCCGCAGGGCTCCAGCAGGGCTCTGTCCCCTCCGCAGGTGATCTGCCCCATCGCCTACTGCAGCATCGTGTACTGGATGACGGGGCAGCCCCCCGAAGCCACGCGCTTCCTCCTCTTCTCCGCCCTGGCCACCGCCACGGCCCTGGTGGCTCAGTCCCTCGGGCTCCTCATCGGAGCCGCCTCCACCTCGCTGCAGGTCAGGAGGGGGCTCGGAGGTACCCGGGGTGGAAGGGGGAGGTCGCAGGGGGGGGTCCCGTGCGCAAATTTGGGGACCCGCGTTCGGGCGGCTGTGCTCCCCAGGTGGCCACCTTCGTGGGTCCCGTCACCGCCATCCCCGTGCTGCTCTTCTCGGGCTTCTTCGTCAGCTTCAAGACCATCCCCACCTACCTGCAGTGGAGCTCCTACGTCTCCTACGTCAGGTGGGGACCCCCCCGTGGGGCTGGGGAGGGGCTGGGGGGCGCACACACGGGGTGACAACACGGGGTGCTCTGCCCCAGGTACGGCTTCGAGGGCGTCATCCTCACCATCTACGCCATGGAGCGCGAGGACCTGGAGTGCCTGGAGGACTTCTGCCCTTTCCAAAAGCCCATCAAGATCCTGCAGGAGCTGGACGTGGAGGAGGCCAAGCTCTACCTGGACTTCCTCATCCTGGGCATCTTCTTCGTCATCCTGCGGCTCCTGGCGTACCTGGTGCTCAGGTACAAGGTCAAGTCGGAGAGATAAAGGGGCCGCAGGGCCCCGCTGCCGCTCCCGGGCCTGGCCTGGGGACAGACACAGCCGGACCCGGCGCCCCGGGGCCGTTTCGGTGGGTGCCAGCCAGGCCTGGCTCAGTCGAGAAGGGTTTTGAGACATCTCGGAACTGTTTTAACCTTCCCACGCACTCCTCATCGCCAACGTTTTGTACAGCCCTGGCGCCTGCCGCCCTCATTTCCCCGGGGACTGCCGGACCCCACGGAGCTTGGGGCCCCTCCGGCCACCCTGCTCCTCTCCGAGGGGCACTGGGGACGGTCCCAAAGGGCCAAGGGGGCTGCTCCGTGCCAGGAGGGGACACCCGCAGAGCCACCACGAGCCCCCGGAGCACCAGGCCGGCAGCATCAGCATGGAGAGGAGCCCAAAGACTCAGCAGTTGCACAAGGCTTTCGTGTTTCCTGCCGCCGTAGCCACAGAGATTGCTGCATCCCCTTTGCCTTTTGGCCTAGATCTCCCCCCTTTTTATTTTTTTCCTCTTTTTTTAATTTTTATTTTAGCCCTCCCTGCTGCCAGCCTGCATGGAGAGGAAGGGGAGGCAGCGGGCAGAGGACGCGGGGCTCTTGTTCTGCTACAAACCCGGGGACCTGGCAGGGTCTGTGGGATGGGGACGGTGCTCTCAGCCCTTTGGCAGCCTCCTCTTTGGTCCCGGTTGTCTTTGGGATCCGAGCCAAGAGGATAAAAGCAGCAGGACCCTGCTGGGGTAGGAGCGCACAGAAACGGGTCCCAGGAGCACTGGGGCTGGGGAGCAGGTGAGGTCTCGGCGCAGTTTGTGTGCAGCAGGTGAGCCTGGCGCTGGGAAAGGGCTTTGCGCTTGGGCACTGGTGTCCGGATGAGGTCCCTTTTTGGGTAAAGCCCCTTTTGGATAAGGTCCCTTTTGGCAAGGGTCCCTGGCGGCTCCCCCAGAGGCACCCCTGGAGGAGGGAAGGCGTTTGGGCACCTCGCTGCCTCTCTGAAGGACACGGGGCTGTGCTCATCCCACCGGGAACCTGCTGCTGGAGCACGGACACGGGAGGGCACAGCTCGACCCCAGGCACCCCACAAGCAGCAGGGGCCAGGCTGCAGCAATATCCTCGGGACTCTCCTTCGCTTCTCTTGGCTCGTCTTGGGACTGCTCCGCAGCGGGTGTGCGGATGGCAGATGCAGGGCTGGGTTTCCCCTGCCTGGACAGCACGGACACGAGGAGCTCGGAGCCACGAGGGGCTGGGAGCAGGATGCGCCCCCCGTGCTGAGCATTTGGGTTTTCCCCAGGGCCTCTCGGCTGACTTCTCGCTGTCCCTTTGCAAAATTCCCTTCGGTTCCTGCGTCCTCCTCCCCTGCTGACCCCGTGCCGTGCCCTGTGGGGAAGCCACAGGGGGTGGCGGAGCTGCAGGGCTGTCACCCATCTCCATCTCACCGTCTTGGGGGTTTTTTGGGACTGCTGCCCCCCTCCTGCCCTGCTCTTGGGGCTCATTCAGCCTTGCCCAGCATGGGCTGGGTGCTGCTGGGCTGAGGTTTTTCCCCTGGGCGTGGATCCCAAAGCAGCCGGAGGTGCTGATGGAGCAGCTTCACGCGGGCCCTGCCTCCTGCTGCTCCAAACACGGGGACCAGAGGGGTGAGGACCGGGGCTGGGGTGAGCTCTGGAGGGGGAGAACGGCTCTGCCGGGGGCTTTGGGGTGTGGGGATGGGGGGCTTGAGGGGGTTCTGGGCTTGTCCTGAGCGCTGTGGCAGCAGCGAGGATGCACTTTATTATCAGAGCAGGGGCAGGGCAGCGGGGACGCTTCTGGCTGCGGGCATCCCCGCGGGGACCGTGGCCAGATAATCGCGAGGAGGGCGATGGAGAAGAGCAGGCTTCTTCCCCTACACCCCCTCTCCCCTCCTGCGCCCCCCCTGCCCCTGCCATGCACTTTGAAGGGACGAGGCCACGGCTCCGGCTGTGGCTCTGGCTCCTGGGGAGCGCTGGTTGCACTCCAACCCCTCACAACCTGCTTCAGCTCCTTCCCCCGGCTCCCTCGGCCCCAAGGCAGGGGCCCCTCACCTCCACGCAGGAGCAGCTTTAACCCCTGCTCCCAGGGTCCATTTGCCAAAAAAATCGTGGAGATACCAGCCCCAAGGCCAAGGGAGGTGGGTGCAGGGGGGCGTTCGCCTCCAGTCCTGCTTCCTCGTTTTGGGGAGGCTGCGCAGCAGGGTTGGGGCACTGCTGACCCTACAAAAGGGCCTGGCCGGACCCAGGCAGGGTGGGAGCGAGCTCCTGGGGTCTGGGGGGGACTGGGGGAGACTGGGAGGGACTGGGGAGCTGCCACAGGTGGGTGCCCCGTGGGGACAGCGTGCCCGGGTCCTGGCAGTGCTCAGCAGTGTCCGGAGAGCCCTGGGGCAGGCGGAGGCGTCGCGGCGTGTGTCAGGGTTTGGGGGGTGCCAGCTGTGCTCGTGGGGTTTCACACATCAATAAAACCTATATTTATAGTGTATTTATGGGGGGTGTGTAGTGTATTTATGGGGTATTTATGGGGCTGCCTCCCCTCTCTGGGGACCGAGGGGAGAGGCGCACGGGGACGGGTGTCCCATGGGTGCTGGGGGGGGGGGGGGGGGGGGCGCACCCCAACCCCCGTGGGCTTTCAGGAGGGACATTTGGGATGCGAGTGCAAGCACGAGAGGGGGTGGGGGGGGCAGGCTGGGATTTTCTGGGTGTTTCCTGGGCTTCCCCAGCACTTTTTGGGGTGCCGGAGCAGCTCCACACCCTGCGCGCTGCGTGCCCGTACAGGCGCGCATTGCACAACCCTGCACCAGCCCGGCCTGCAGCCGCCCCCGGACCCCCAAAACACCCTCGGGACCCCCCCCCAATTCCCTCCAGTCCCCCCCAATCCCCTCCAAACCCCCCCCGGTCCTCTCATTGAGCCCCGTCCCCGCCGCATCCCCGGCTCCGGGCGGGGGCGCGCTCCCCCCGGCGCTGCTCCCGGGGACCGGGCGGGACCGGGGGCGGTCCGGGGGGGGGAACCGGGGCGGAACGGGGCGGGACGGGGGGGGGCCAAGCCTCAGGAAGTCCCCGGTGCCCTCCGCCGAGCCCTTCCCGAGCCGGGGCTGCCGTCGGGGGGATCCCGGGGGGGGCCCCCGCGGGAGGTGACAGCGGCTGCGGGGGCTTTGGGAACGCGGGGAGGTGGCTCCGGGGGGGTTCCCTGGGGTTGGGTTTGGGATTTGGGGTTGATTTGGGGTTTTTGGGGGGCTGCTGAGCCTCTTGTCCGCGGCTGGGGATGGGCAGCGGGAGAGGGGCTTTTGGGGGTTTTAATGGGAAAGCGCTGAAAAGCCCAGCGGGGGGGGTTGGGGGGGGGGTCTGGCAGGAGGAACCCCCCCATTTTCCCCTTTTTTTTCAATATTTTGGCCCTCCCCTCTGGGTTTTGCCACGCTGTCAGGGCTGAGCCCAGGCTCTAGGGCCAGGAGGTGGCAGGAGCAGCGGTGGGGAAAGGGTCTTGGGGGGGGGGGGCTGCCTTGCCTGGCCCCCATCTCACCTCGCTGCCTGACCCTTCTCTTCCCACAGGGGATGTCCCGGGCCGTGCAGGGCCGGGGCTGCCTGCCCTGGGCCTGTTTGGGACCATACCTTCGAGCTGCTTCGCTGCCAGGTGAGCCCACACCACACCTATGGGGCCAAGACCCCAAATCCACCCCTGTCCTGGGGTCACCTCGTCCCCCCTGGGCACCCACCCCAGCCACACAGTGGGGTGCCGAGGTGGTGCTGGGGATGCTGCGAGCCCTGTGGGGCTGGGGGAGGCTGTGTGGGACCCCAAAGCCCGTTGTGACCCCACAGGTGCTGCCGGCGGCTCCTTCCACGGGAAGATCCTCAGCGGGGCCAGCATCTCCCTGCCCAGGTACAGCAGCACCCCATAACCCCTTCCCAAACCCCTTCCCAATCCTGCCCATCCTCTCTGCCTCTCCCCAACCCCGTGGGGTCCCCGGGTCTCTCCTCGTCACCCCGCTGCCCCCCGGGGCTGCCGGCCCCTGCCCTCCTCCCGATGCTCTCCTCCTGCCCCAGGAGCTGTGTTCGCCACCAAGGAGGCCCCCAGGGCCCCCCAGCCCAGCGCGGCTCCTCCCGGCACGGCTTGGACCACCTGAGGACCGTGGCCTCTTCTGGTGAGCGTGGAGAGGGATGGGGGGGGGCTGTGGTCCCTGCTGGCGAGTGGTGAGGAGCCCTCCTCTTGCCAACGCCTTTTTCCCCCCCAGATGCCATCAAGAAGCACCAGAAGAGCCTGGCGGCGTGGTTCAGCAACCAGCCCAGTGAGGAGAGGCAGTTCGGCCCTTCCTTCTCGCTGGACGCGGTCCACGTGGACCCGGTGATCCGGGAGAGCTCCCTGGAGCAGATCCTGAAGCCTTCCCCCGAGCTGACCATTCGGCACCAGCTCCAGCGCTCCTCCAGGCGGGTCATCAGCCTCCAAAACCTCTTCGAGGCGGACGCCTGTGGGCGGCAGGTGAAGAACGTGGTGCTCTACGGCACCGTGGGCACGGGGAAGAGCACCCTCATCAAGAAGATGGTGGTGGACTGGTGCCACGGGCTCCTGCCCCGCTTCGAGCTGGTCATCCCCTTCTCCTGCGAGGACCTGTCCCACAGCCGCGTCCCCATCTCCCTGCGGCGCCTCGTCACCAAGAAGTACCAGCACCTCCGGGACGTGGCTCCCCTTCTGGGCGCCTCCAACCTCAAGGTTTTGTTCATCCTCAACGGCCTGGAGCGCCTCAACCTGGATTTTCGGCTGGCTGGCACCGAGCTGTGCTGCGACCCCAGCGAGCCCATCGCTCCCTCTGCCATCGTGGTCAACCTGCTGCGAAAATACCTCCTGCCAGAGGTCAGTGGCCCCCCTTCCAGCTCCCCCGTGCTGCAGGGAGAGCCCGGGGATGCTTCAGGCTTGGCTTTTGTGCAAATCGCTCCTTGTCCGGCTTGGCCGCGAGTCAACGGGCAGGCTCCGTCCCTGCAGGGACTCCCCGAGGTGGCTTCTTGCTGATTTGTCCCTGGGGGGTCTTTGGGGAGGCCTGAAAGACGAAGAAGGCAGCAGCTGGGGGCCTGCCTGCTGGGCTGTGCCCTCCCAGATTTAATTTATATCCAGCAGGGGATGGGGAAAGCTCTTCGGTGCGCTTTGCTTGGGCAAGCTTTGAACCAGCGCGCTTCGGGCGGCAGCTTCTCCAACCCCGGGGTGCTCCTGGTGAGAGGTTTGGGGTCCCGCTGAGCCTGGCTAAGAGGCGACGCCTCCCAGCTCACCCGGCCACCTCCGCTTCCAGGCCAGCATCATCGTCACCGCGCGCCCGTCGGCCGTGCGCCGCATCCCCGGCAAGTACGTGGGGCGCTACGCCGAGATCTGCGGCTTCTCCGACACCAACCTGCAGAAGCTCTACTTCCAGATGCGCCTCAGCCAGCCCGGCTGCGGCGGAGAGGGCGGTGAGGGCTCGGGCGAGCAGGAGAACCTGGTGGAGATGCTGTGGAGGAACCTGGAGCGCCAGAACCAGATCGCCGCCGCCTGCTTCTTGCCGTCCTACTGCTGGCTGGTGTGCACCACGCTGCATTTCCTCTACTTCACCCGCACGGTGCCGCCCAGCCAGACCCTGACGGGCATCTACACCAGCTTCCTGAGGCTCAACTTCAGCGGGGAGGTGCTGGACAGCAGCGAGCCCACCGCCGTCTCCATGATGAAGTACGTGGCCAAGACGGTGGGCAAGCTGGCCCACGAGGGGGTGATGTCCCGGCAGACCTGCTTCTCGGAGGAGGACCTGCGGCAGTGCTTCGAGGTGGAGATGAAGACGGAGAGCGAGCTCAACCTCCTGGAGGCCTTCCGCAGCGACGTCTTCCCCTTCTTCCTCACGCCCTGCGTGCAGCCGGGCAGGGAGCACACTTTTGTCTTCACCATCCCCGCCATGCAGGAGTACCTGGCCGCCCTCTACGTGGTGCTGGGCGAGAAGAAGACCCTGGCGCAGAAAGTGGGCAAGGAGCTGTCGGAGCTCATCGGCAAGGTGAGCGAGGACGCCGCCGTGGTGCTGGGCATCGTCTCCAAGGTGCTCCCGCTGCGCTTCCTGCCCGTCCTCTTCAACCTGCTCAAGATCTTCCCCCGCTTCTTCTCGCGGCTGAGCGGCAAGGACCGCGACACGATCGCTCGCACCATGGCGGAGGAGCTGTTCAAAGAGGAGGACTACTACAACGACGACGTCTTGGACCAGATCAACTCCAGCATCCTGGGCGTGGAGGGCCCCCTGCGGCACCCCGACGAGGCCCCCGACGACGAGGTCTTCGAGCTCTTCCCCATCTTCATGGGGGGGCTGCTGTCCCGCCGCAACCGCGCCCTCCTGGAGCAGCTGGGCTGCTCCATCAAGAACCTGGCGGCCTTGGAGATCGCCGAGGCCATGAAGAAGACCGTCATCAGGAACAGCCGCAAGGGGCTGCCCCCCTCGGAGCTGATGGATTACCTCTTCTTCCTGCACGAGTTCCAGAACGAGCGCTTCACGGCCGAGGCCGTCCGCTCCCTGCGCACCGTCAACCTCTCCTCCGTCAAGCTCACCCCCCTCAAGTGCTCCGTGCTGGCCTCCGTGCTGGGCGCAGCGTGCCACGAGGTGGACGAGCTCAACCTCACCTCCTGCAACCTGGACGCCGCCAGCTTGAGGACCCTCTTCCCCGTCCTGCTGCGCTGCAAAGTCCTCCAGTGAGTACCCAGACGGTGTCCCCCCGGGCTCCCCTCGCCTCCAGCCGGGGTAGGGAGCGGGGAGGAGGATTTTATCTGTGCTCAGAGCCATCCCCAAGGACTACAGCATCCGTCGTGCCCTGCTCCTGGCTCGGGCGCTGCGTGCCAGGACCTGCAGTCCCCCCGCAGCCTCCCCGCGAGCAGCGCCCGGTGCCCGCGGGCTCCATCCCATTGCTCGGTGCCCCCCGGTAGCTCGCCCCATTGGGTCCAAGCAGGGCATGTGGACCCCAAAGTAGGGGACATGGGGTCTGTCATGGTCCATTTGGGGCGCTGCAGTCTTCCCATCGCCCAGGGGGTGGCGAGCAGCGCTCGCAGAGATGGAGGCGGCCGTGCAGCGGGGCTGGGCGCCGCTTCCTTCCTCTGGAGCTTGGGGAGGGCTTGGAGGGGTCCTGCTCCCCCCCGAGACCCTCAGCACCCCCAGGCAGGGCTCGGGGCCCCCTCCCCTCCCTCGCTGCTGCCGGCGCTGGCTCTGAAGCTGACGCTGCCCCCGTGCCTTGTGCTCCTTTTTGGGGAGAAAACCTTGGGGGGCTTCGGCTGGGGAGCTCAAGCGGGGCGGCGATGGGGAGGACGGGGTGAGCGGCCCCCCCTGGGCAGCATTTTGGCTGCTCCACCCGCTGTATTTTGCCCTGCACCAGCCTGCAGCTCAACAGCCTGGGCCCTGATGCCTGCGAGGAGCTGCGCGCCCTGCTGCTGCACGCCAAGTGCGCCGTGAGCGACCTGCGGTGAGTGCTGCCTCCATCCCCACCCCAAAAACCCCCCTCCCCGCTCCAGGACCCGCTTCCCAGCACCATCAGCTCCCTGAACGCGCGTCCCCGTGCCCCGCAGGCTGTCCAACAACCCGGTGGGGGTGCAGGGGGCACGGCACCTGGCCGAGGCGCTGGCGGGGAACCGCTCGCTGAGCCGCCTGTCCCTGCTGCACGCCGCCCTGGGGGACCGGGGCGCGGAGGAGATCGCTCGGCGCCTGCCCGAAAACCAGCAGCTGCAGGAGCTCAACCTGGGCTACAACTCCCTGACGGATGCGTCCGCCCTGAGCGTGGTGGAGGTGGCCAAGAAGCACGCCACGCTGGACAAAGTGCAGTGAGTTCAGCCCGCCCGCTCGCGGGCGATGCTCCCCTGCCCAATATCCCTCCTGCTGGCACCTCTCTGCCCGAAATCCTGCCCCATCGCCGTCTCCTTTTCTCCTTTCCCCCCCCAGTTTGTACTTCAACGACATCAGCGAGGAGGGCAAGCGGGCGCTGCACAGCCTGCGCATGGAGCGGGACGGCGTCAGGGCGCTCGTCTTCCTCACGGCGGGCACCGACGTCTCCGACTACTGGTCCAACATCCTGAGCACCGTGCAGAGGAACCTGCCCTTCTGGGACCGCGAGCGGGTTCGCCAGCACCTCGCCCTCCTCCTGCAGGACCTGGAGAGCAGCCGGAGGCAGACGGGCAACCCCTGGAGGAAAGCCAAGTTCCTGCGGGTGGAGAGCGAGGTCAAAAGGATGCTGGCGAAGCTCCAGAACGGGACCCTGTGAGCCGCCGGCCGGGCGGGGAGGAAAATCTATCCCCGGGGGGAGATGCCCAGCGGTCGGGTGCTGCTGAGGCTGTCCAAGGCATTGGGTACGTGGGAGGACCTCCAGGAGCCCAGGAACACCCGGGACTTCTTCTTCTTCTGGGCTTGGAGAGTCCCAGCCCCTGGTGCCCTGGAGCCGAGCCGTGGCAGGGGCAGGGCTCCGGCTTGCTTGTGAAATCCTCGGTGGCATTAAAGCGCTCTGCTTTAGTTTCCTGGTCTCGCTCTTCCCCGCCGCCGCCGTGGGCTGAAGCTGGGAGCCCCTCGGGCTGTCCCCGAGCCCCTCCTCGGGGTGCTGGGTCCCAATTCCCAGCCCTGCTGGGCGAGGGCAGGCGATGCCCCGGGGCTGGGAGGGCAGGGGAGACGTCGGGGGCTGTTTAACCATTAAACCTGCGGCGTCTTGGGAGAGGCGGGGACGCTGGCCTCGCTGCCACTTCACCCTGTACCTTGATCCCCCTCGCCTTCGCTGCTGCCATGAAGCAAATGGAAGGTAGGTGCCGGGGGGAACGGGGCCTCATCCCGCACAGCCCCTGCCCCACGGGCACGTCCCCGGCTCTGTAGGGCAGCGGCAGAGCTCGGGGAGGCGCCGGGAGGGAGCCAGGAAAACGCAGCTGGGCTGTGGGTGGGGGGGCTCGGCAGGAATCCCCTCCCTGGGACATTGTGCTGGAAGAGGTGGGGAGGTTTCCAGCAGTTTTGGGGCCTCGCCCTCCTTACACCCACCCAAAAGTCTCAGGGGGGGGCTGTGCAGACTCTGCGAGCCCACTTGCCGTGGCACGGCACACAGCCCGTGCCTCCTGCGCTCACCTCTCCTCTCCCCCCGCAGGGTTCGAGGGCGACAGGATGGCCATCGTGTAAGTGCTGAGCTCCCCCCCCCTGGGGTCTCGTGGCCCCATAACGGGGCTGTGCTGGGGCGGTGCGGGACGGGCTTCCTGGTCCCGGGGAGGTTTTTCCCTGAGCTGTCAGCTCGGGAGAGATGTAGGGTCAGCCCCAAAAGGGATGTCCCCTCCCGGTGTGCCCTATTGGCAGGGCTGGGGTGGGCAATGGGAAGGCGCTGGGGCTGCCTTAATGTAGCCTCCTTCGCCCTTTATCATTTCAGAAAGTTTGAATTTAACCCCAAAGATGGGATCGACAACCCTGCCCTGTCGCTGGCTGAGGACACGGGTAAATACCCCACTCTCCTGCGGGATCAGGGCACCCGGGGGCACCCCAGGGCGCGCGTGCCAGAGGGAAACGGAGACCCCCACGGCTACGGGGAGGGGGTCCCGGTCCCACAGAGCATCCCTGCGGCCCCTGCTCACCTCCCGTGCCCCCTCGCAGATGGAGAGGCCGCAGGGGAGCCCCGCTTCTACCTCCTGAGCAAGGGCAGAGCGGAGACCTTCGGCTTCTGCCTCCACGAGGAGCTGGGCGGCCGGGGCCATGTGGTGAGGCAGGTGGAGCTGGGGGGGCTGGCCCAGCGCAGGGGGCTGCAGGATGGGGACCGGCTCCTGCAGGTCAACGGGCGCTTCGTGGACCACCTGGACCACCAGCGGGTAAGCCCCGAGCACCCCAAGGGGGGCGCAGAGGGTCCCTGAGCCCCATGGAGAGGTCCCATTCTGCGGGGTGAAGTGCTGGAGGATGGATTTGTGCCCCGAGGTGGTGCAGAGGATCAAGGCCAGCGGGAACCAGGTGCTGCTGGCGGTGCTGGACGGCGATTCCTACGAAGCAGCCAAAGCCCTGGGCAGGGACCTGGCTCAGCTGCTGCCCGCCGACGTCCGCCCGCGCCTCTGCCACGTCAGGAGGGACAAAAACGGCTTCGGCCTCAGCGTCTCGGGGCCAGAAGGTACAGGACGGGGACGGGGACGGGGATGGAAACCTGCTGGTGGTGTCACCCCGCTGGCTCCATCCCGCTCCTTCCCCTGGCACAGGCACCAAGGGGCTGTTCCAGCTCTCGGTGCGGCACGGCGGCCCGGCGGACAGAGCGGGGGTCCCCACGGGCTCCTGGCTCCTGGAGCTGAACGGGGCCAGCGTGAGGAGCTGCTCGCGCGCCCAGCTCGCCCGAAAGGTGCGTGCTGCCCTTCCTGGGACGGGCTCAGGGCTGGCCGTGGTGCTCAGCATCCCCCTGGTTGTCCTACAGCTGAAGCAGAGCGGCAGCAAGATGACGCTGCTGGTGGCATCGGGCGCCGTGGAGGAGTTTTATCGCCTGCGGGGGCTGCAGGTGCCGGCCGTGGCGGCGGACGCCTCCTGGCTGCCCTATAAAGCTCGCGAGCTGCACATGGTGAAGGGCCCCGGTGGCTACGGGTTTCTGCTCAAGGAGGACGACTACGGGGCAGGGGCGATAGGTGAGGGGGGGATCGGGGAGAGCTGCGAGCCCCCTGCCTGTGTTGGGGGTTGCTCCCAATGGGATTTGGGGTCCAGCAGTGTGGGATCGCCCCCCGTGAGCATCTTCTTTCCCCTGTCCCCGCTGCGGCAGGCCAGTTCCTGTGGGAGGTGGATGCCGGGCTGGCGGCCGAGCGGGCGGGGATGAGGGAAGGGGACCGGGTGCTGGCGGTGAACGGCGAGAGCATCGAGGGGCTGGACCACCAGCAGACGGTGCTGAGGATCCGCGCCCACGAGGACCGGGTGACGCTGCTGGTCATCGACCCCGCCAGCGACGAGTTTTACCGCTCGGTACACCTCGGGGACCCCCAGGGTGCGGGGAGAGCAAGGTTGTGGGGTGGATCTCAGCCCCAAACCTGCGTGGGGAGGTCCCTTTAGGGCTCCCGGCTTGCTGTGGAGCTCCACGAGCCGCACAACTCACCCCTCGGTGCTCTCTTCCAGCTGGGGCTGTCCCCTCTGCTGTTCCTCGAGGACGGTGACCCTGCTTCGGGCTCCTGCACGCCCTCCCTGCCCTCTCCCCACGGCTCCCCTGGGCTCTGCCACGTCGATGTGGGACCAAAAGGCCCCGGCTCCTGGCTGGTGGCTGCTGCCAACAGCATAACCATCGCCCAGGTAACCCGTGGCGCCGCGCTGCTCCTGTCCCGGTCCTTCCCTGGCCCCCTTTGGCCGCAGGGGCTGAGCAGAAAGCTCCCCAAAACCCACCCACAGAGCGTTTTGGGGCGGGTGGATGTGTGCTGCCCTCTTGTCCCCACAGAGCCCGTGCAAGGAGGAGCAGAGGTGGCTGCACGAGGCGTTCTAGTGGCCCCCACCATGACCCCGGCGGGTCCAGCCTGCTGCTGCTCCCGGTTCCAGCTCCCCGGAGAGCAGAGGAGCTGCTCGGGACGGCCAACGCTGCTCCAGGCTGGAGCTGCCAGCATCACATCTCGCATGGACTCACCTCTGCTGCCCGAGGCCGGCCCCAGGCTTTTCTTAGCGGCCACCTGAAGGCAGAGCTGCGCCCTCGCCGGCCCCGCTGCCTCCAGGAGCGTTTGGGGACGTGGCACTCGAGCCCTCGCCCAGCTCCAGGCTCTGGGTCGCCCCCAGGAGAGCCGAGGTTGTGCCCCTCACGCCATGACCCGGGGCGAGGGGGAGCCTGGAGCTCGGCTCAGCCCGGGGCTGGCCCTCGGGCGAAGGGGAGAAGGAGCAGCGGAGGCCTCAGGGCACTGGAGGAACCCCCCAGCTCCTCTCCTGGACTTTATGGGATGGTGAAACCGACAAGGATCAGGGCTTGTAAAAATGCTGTGACTGTGAGAATAGTTGGTAAGCTTTCCATCCTAATGTCCTGTTCTGCTTGGCGCTTCCGCGTCCCCCCATAAAGGACACGAACCCACTCCGCCGGTCCCGTGGGTGGTGTAACGGAGGCTGTGGGGCTCAGGATCCCTCACCCAGGCTGGAGGTGGAGCTGGGAGGCTCTCCACGTGCTGCTGGCCCCCTCCTGGAGTCCCCCGGGGTGCTACATCTCCAGGGGGTTGAGGCCAAACTCCTGCAGGCGCTGCTTGTGCTGCAGCTCGACGGCCGTGCCCTGCTCCTCCCAGTGCTGCCTGGCCTCGGCCAGCTTGGCCAGCACCAGGTCCAGGCTGTCCTGCTGGGAGAAAGGATGGTGAGAAGGGGAACGGTGCTGCCCGGGGGAGCCCCGTCCCCAAAAAAACATCCCCACTCACGTGGAGGATCTGCTCGTACTCGCTCTCCATGGCACGCATCGTGCCCTGCAGCTGGGCGATGGTCCTGTCCCGCTCTGCCAGCGCCTTGCTGGCAGCCTCGTGGCTCCGCTGGCTCTCCTGGAGCCTGCTGGCTGCGGGGTTGGGGACAGGGGACACTGAGGACGAGGGCACAGGAGGCTGGCACTGCCCCATCTGTCCCTGCCCCTGGGGTGGCACAGGGTTTGGGGACGGGGTGCAGGGGATGCGCCGAGAGCAGGGTCAGGCTTTGCCTTCAGCTCCTGCTGTGCCCACAGCGCAGGGCGAATGGCTCCCATCTCCCGTTTCTCCCCCAAAAATGCGCTTTGCTGCCCTGGAAAAAACCCATCCCCATCCCAGCAGCAAGCGGGGGGTGTCTGGGGCCGTACCGAGCTGCTCCCGCAGGCTCTTCACCTCCGCCTCCAGGCGCTGGCTGTGGGCTGCCGCCTGCCTCTGCAGCTCCTGGTGCTGCCGGCTCATTTCTGGGAGCCGGGGAGAGGAGAAGGGGACGATAGGAGGGATGGGAGGGAGCTCCCCGAGCTGGGAACCCGGCCCTGGTGGCCAGGGGGGAGGCTCTCCTCCTGTGGGGGAACCGCTCAGCCTCTGCGCCGAGCGTGGGAGAGCGAAAACGAGCCCGGAGTTTTGCATGTGGCGAAGACCGCAAACCTCTGGCTGAGGTTTTCACCTCTGCTCACAGCAGCTCTGGCTCGAGCGCTGGAGGAAGCGGCACGGCCGGGGGCTTCTGCAGCCAGGGGAGGCTCCCCCCGTGCTCTGCCTGCACCGGGGCGGCGTGGGGCTGAGCAAAATGGGCCAAAGGGAGAGCTGGGGTGAGCTCGGTGGCATCCCAAGGTGTGGGACCCTGCGTCTGCCCCCTCACCTTGGTGCATGTCCCTTTTGTCCTCCCGTTCCTGCTCCAGCGCCCGCTCCAGCTCCCGCAGCCTCCGCCGGAGCCCCTCGCTGTCCGCCCTCGCCCATGGGGCCGTGTCCCTCCAGCGAGCTGCGAGGCAGAGAAATGGGGCTGCTGTGGGGTCTGTGTGGCCACAGGGGGTGACCCACGGGGATCCAACCCCTGGAGCAGCACCATGCAAGCACGGGGAGCTGCAGGGCTCCATGCACCGGGGGGGCCCTGCTCAGTGCCATGCCCAGCACCCTGATTTTCCACCCTCTCTCCCTTCCCAAGCTTGCCCCTGGCTCCTCCAAACCTCACCCGGGTGCTCTCCCAGGCTGTCAGCCTCTTCTCCCGCTCTCCTGGACGTGGCTTCAGCTCGGCTCTCTGCAGCCAGAGGGGAGGAAGAAGAGAGGGAGTGAGGAGCAGCCCAGCCGTGGGGCTCAGCCCGGGGACACCGAGGGCTCGCACGTGGCTCGGGGGCAGCTCCCTCGGGATGCTCGCCCCGGGAAGGCTTGGCCGGGACACACCTGCAGCTGAAAGGCTGGCGCCAGGGCTGCGTTTTTGCAGACACCGAGGCAGGGTGCAGCCGGTTTTACTCCAAGCAACTTCCCTGCAGAGGTTGCACCCTCACGCGGGACCGCGGGCTGATATTTCGGGGAGAAAACAGGGCAGCAGCCAGGCTCCTTGGTGCACGGAGCTTTGGGGACCCTTCCCAAACCCCATTCTGGGCATTCTTCCACTCTCGGAGGTCTGTAGAAGCCGGGGCCTGGCACTTTGAAGCTCCCCACCCAGGTCCTGTAGGTGCAGCGGGTCCCTGGGGACCCTGCTGCCTCCTCCTCCTCCTCCTCCTCAGCATAGCGGGAATGCGAGGGTCACATCCCCGCTGCCTCAAGGCAGGCAGGACCCCAAACTCACCCGCTGCACTTCTCCTTTTCTGCTGCTTCACTCTTTTCCCCTTCCCTTTGCCCTTTGGAGGCATCCTCCGGCAGCGCCGCTGGCAGGGACCCGGCTCCCCGAAGGCGCAGCAGCTGCCTGGAAGCCAAACCCCGCTGTTGTAGCAACTGTGTCCGCAGCGAGGGCAGCTCGTCGCCTGGCCCCACGCCTTCCCCCGCCTCACAGCAGCTGAGCATTTCAGTATTTCCCCTCCCAGTGACACAGGCGTGGGCCACACGCCCCTAGAGCAGCGCCGGGGTGGTCCGAGGCAGTCCCCGCTGTCGGCACCGAGCCGCTTGGGCTCGGCTGGACCCCGTCCCAAAAGCATCCCACAGCCCCGGTCCCACAGCAGCCCGGTGGCTCCGTGGGGATGGGGCAGGGAGGGCGACGCTCCCAGGTCGCAGCCCGAGGCCAGCCCAGTGCCTCGCTCCCTTCCTGCCCTGGCTCTCCCCTCCGGCACACCCCAGCTCTGCCCTGGGGAGCGGGGCTGGATTTTGACCCTCTTTTATTAAAAAAAAAAAAAAAAGAAGCGAGGAAGGAAGGGAGGGGATTTCAAGCTGTTGTTTCTGCTCGGGACACGGTTAACCCCGAGGAGCTGGGAGCGTGTGGAGGTGCTTTCTTCCGCAGGATGCTGAGCTCGCTGCGTGGGCTCTGGGCGAGGAACATCGCATCCCCCGCTGCTGCCAGCGCGGTCCCAAATCCTCCTTCCGCAGGGAGGAGGCAGTCCCCAAGGAAAGCAACCTTTGCTTGAGGTCCTGCACGGAAAGAAGCCGCGGCTCGGGGTGAATCACGCCCGGGGAAGCAGATAGGCAGCGAATTTTCGTGCTTGGCTCCACCAGGCTGGTGTAACCCTCCCCAGCCCTCTCCCCAGGTACTTGTGGTATCCCGGAGCTGGCCAGGACACCCTCCGGTGGTCAGTCCGGCTTGACTATTAGCCAGAAGCCATTAGCATCTAATGGGAAAAAAACCTCAGGAACACGGCCTCAATAAACGTTGACATATTTGAGGTCGATCTAATCCTTCGGAAAATTTGCCCAGGTAATTAAAGCCAGACAAGGAGCTGCCTGTCCCAGAACCAAAGGCTGTAACATCAAGACGGGGACGTTTATAACCGATTTATACACGGTTACTTGGCCGCATCTGGTGCAGCCAAAAAAAAAAAAGTGTGTTTTTGTTTTTGTTTTTGTTTTTTTTTGCTTTTTTTAGGGGATTTGCACACCCTGTGCCTGGGTGTGGGGCAGCGAGCTTGGCCATGGGGTTCACTCCAGCCTGCAGCCCCTGTCTCTGGGTGCTTGTGCGGGACACATGACATCGGCCACACTTCAATATTTGCTGTTTTTGTGTTTTCTTTCCCCTTGTTGTAGGAATTAACGCCTGAGCACAACATGGCTGTGGGGATGTGGTGACTGCGGGGTGAGGAGCGGGCTCTGCGGCAGCTCCTGCTGCAACGCAGCCGCCCGCTTCCCGATTTCTGAACGTCTTCGTGTGGAAAAAAAAAAGGAAGTTAGCCTTTAAAAAGGGGAAATAATTCTAATTTGCAAGGCGCAGGGGGCGGCGCGGCCTGGGCCCAGCAGGCCGCCAGACCCGTTGCCATGGCGACGCCGCCCCGCCCGGCCCGCGCCCCCCTCCCGCCCTCACCAAACATGGCCGCCGCGCCGCCCTCCCCTCCCGGCGCGCCTGCGCGGAGCCGGCGGGAGGGGGGACAGAGTGCGCGGGTGCTGCCCAATAGCCGCCGGCCCCTCCCCGGCGGAGTGGGCGGGGCGAGGCGGGCGGGGGGGCGGCGCGACCAATCAGCGCTCAGCTGGGGGGCGTGGCCAAGGGGGGTGTAGGGCGTGGCTGGCGCGGAGGGCGGCACTTGGGCGGAGGGCGGGGCAGGGGCCGGAGCCGGGCGCCCCCCGCTGCCGCCGCCGCCGCCGCCACCGCCAGCACCGCCCGCGGGCTCCGCGGCTGCCGCTGCCGCCGCCCTCCCGGCCTGGCCCGGCCCGGGGCTGCGCCCCCCCTTCCCCGGCCGCTTTCCCTGCAGGGCCCTGAGGCCCGGAGCCGCCCCCGCGCCGCTCTGATGTCGGCTCCGCTGAAGAAGGGCCCCGGGGGGCTGATCGGGCTGATGAAGGACGCCTTCCAGCCCCACCACCACCACCTCGGCCCCCACCAGCCCGGCGCCGTGGATAAGAAGATGGTGGAGAAGTGCTGGAAGCTGATGGACAAGGTGGGGCTGGGGGATGGGGTTTGGAGGGGGTTTGGGGGGGGTTTGGGGTTTGGGGAGGGGGGTTTGGGGGTTTTATGGGGGTGTTTAGGGGGGTGTTTGGGGGTCTGGGGGGGGAATGGGGTCCCTAGGGCAGTGGGAAGTGATGCTGGGGGGCTATGGGAGGTTTTGGGATTAGGGGGAGGTTTTTGGGGGGTTGGGGGAAGGAGGAGGCAGGGTTTGGGGTGTGGGGGGGTTATAGGGTCGTGGGGAAAGGAAGGGAAAGGTTTTGGGGGTGGGTGGGGAGGGAGCAGGGAGGGTTTGGGGTAGGGGGGTGGGAGGAGGGTTGGGGGTGGTGGGTAAGGAGGGTTTTTTTTTGGGGGGTGTAGGGGAAGTTGAGGTGTTTTGGGGTGGGGGGATCACCCTGTGATGTTCCCATGGGCAGAGGCTGGCTGTGGGCTGGCCCTGGGGGTCTGCAGGTGAATTTTGGGGTGCCCCACGGGGTGCAGGCCTGTGCTGGGAGCCTGCTTTGTCCCCTGAGCCCCTAGGGCTGTGTGGCTGGGGCCGGGCTCAGCACAGCTCCTTAAAAAACCCCAAAAGCATGGGTGGGAGCCCCTGGTGCAGCCCTGCGAGGAGCTGGGGGCCGTCTGCCTGCCCTCCCCTCCCCTCCTGCGCTGTAAAATGCCAGGAAATGGCTGTTGTGGGGGCAGGACAGCGGGACTTGGGGCCTGACGGATCACAGAGCTACGGCCTGGGGAAGGGACTTGTAGGAAATCCCGGCGAGTGCTTGGTTTGTTTGGGATCCTGGCGTTATTTATGGAGCGACCCGGGGAACGAGCATCCAGAAAGGAGCAGAAATGTAAAAACCTTCTGTTTTCCCCTCTGGGAGCAGGGCTGGGGGCATCCCTCACCCCCTCACCCCACACTTCTCAACCCTCCTCTCTCATCCCCGTGGTGTTTACGCATGCAGCATCTGAAGCTCCTGCAGCAAACGCCGAGGAAGGCAGCGTAGATGACTTTCTTCAAGCCGTATTAAATGGTGTTCGTGCCAAGAAATCACTTGGTGTTGGCCGCCTCGCCAGAAGGCACGGCTCGTAGCTGTGCTCCTGGTGAGCTCTGGTCACTTTTCCCAGCCTGAGGATGAAGCACGGGAATTTGGGGCAGCACCGGGGGGCTAACGTGGGACAGGTGACTTGGGGAAGAGCTCAGGAACGCGTTTCTCTTGGCAATAAACTCCCAGATGCAACTTGTAGGAATGCAGCTCTTCGTTCCCGCCTGGACGTGATGGATGTGGATGTCAGCCCCCGTTTGACTCCGTCGGCTGGGCTGCTCGGAGCAGGCAGCCTGCAAAAAGCTCCGAGTCCCCTGGCGTGGCTGGGGGATGCGTTCACATCCCATCTGGGGAGCCACGGTGAAATCACCAGCAGAAAAGCCGAGCCAGGGACCTGTGTGTGCCACGGGTCCAGGTAACCTCATCCCAGTGTGCACGCACCTCCCGGCTCTGCTCACGGAGTCAAACACGGGTTGGCATCCACATCAGGTGAGGTTTTGGTGAATTTGGGTTGTGTTATGCCCACTTAGAAGACATTTGGGTCGGAAATTTGTTTAATAGTGCAGCAAATTGCCCGGCTTTTATACAGTGGTTGTGGAAGGAGCGATGAGAGAGGATAAACGAGCGGAAGCTGTCGGAATTGGGTTGGCTTTTGGGGCCAATTAAGTGAAATTACAGGTGCAAATTGGAAAAAAAAAAAAAACAACCAACCAATAACCATTAGTAGCTGATGCTTGCCTTGCAGAGCCGTGAGCTGTATCTGTGCGTTCACAGCCTGGTTCCTTGCTCTGCACCATGAGCTGCTGCCCGAGCACTCGCGCCTCTCTGCTTCAGGAGCCGCCTCCTGCGTTTCCCATGCGAGCTGCTCCTCCTCCAGATGCTCCTCAGGACCTTCTCTGATGCGTCCCTGTCCTTCAGACCCTGCAGCTCAGCTTTTTGGTGGTGCTGAGCGCCTCTCCTGCCGTGGGACGTGGTAGGGCAGCATGGATGGCCCTCTCCATCCCCGCAGCAGGATGCTGAGCTGGGTGAGGGCGATGGATTTGGCTCTGCCACGGCGCTTCAGATGCCTGCGAGCCTGCAAACCCGCAGCAGTCACTTCCTTCTGGGCTCCAACCTGGTGGCCTACAGCTTGCTTCAGCTGCTTTCGGGTTGTTTTTATCGTGCCGGCTCATCTTATCACAGTCTTCAGCAAATAAAGCGGTGCTCGGTGTCAGAAAACCGATGATGTATCGGCTGTTGAAACCAGTTTGGGTGTTTTTTTTTTTTAAGGGAAGGGCTGAAGCTGTGAATCAGCTCAGCAAACGTGACCCAGCAGCGGGGGCTGCAGCCCACCGGAGCTCGGGGTGGGGTTTGAGGCACGGGTGGCGGTCACCAAACAGCCAGGGAGAGGTGCAGGGGGTGTCACAGCTCCTGCTGTTCACAGCAGAAGGAGGTGGAACACGAGTTCGGCAGGGGATGGGGAAATTGAGGTGGCTTCCCTTCTCCTGGTGGCTCCAGATGAGGTGGGGTTTCCAGAGAACTTGGCTGTCGAGCTCTGCAGGGAAGAAATGAAGCTTGTCCGAACCATGGGAAGAATGGGGAAATGACAACCCCAAGTTGACAGGATCATTTTCTTCACTTTGAAAAATGAGAAATTATTGAAATCATGCTTAGGGTTCTTACCAGGTCTTCTTAAAGTCTTCTTGCTGGACTTGAGGAGCTTTGGAAGTGCTTCTGCTATCTCTAAAAACCCCAAAGTTTCCATAAAGCCGTGTTCCTGAGAGCACAAAGCAGAAACGAGGCCGGTTTGGATGAGCTGAGACCGCTTAAAACCACGGCTTGCTTGTGCTTGCTGCTGTCACACCTAACGAAATGTGTGCTGGCTGCTCCGTTTCCTTCCCCATTGCTGCTCCCGGGGTTGGGGACACTTCTCGGGGCACTGTCACCCTGCTGCCAGCCCCCGGAGGGACACACACGATGCCCCGGGGCTGCTGCTGCTGGGGGATCAAGCAGCTGGGCAGCGGTTCCTGTTGTAGGGGCTGTGTTTAACCCCTTATCTGAGCTGGTTTGGGGCGACTCGGTCAATCGAGCAGCTCGTTTGGTAATAAAATCAACGCTGCTCAGGCTATTTTGGGTGTCCTCGCGAGTCACGGCGTGTGAAATGTTTGGTGGAGGCTTTGAGAGCTTTGCAGGACTCGCTTCTGCTGCGGGGAAACTCTGAATTGCTCCCGAGGTTGGGGCTCATTGCTGATTTTTGGGGTCTGCCCCTGCAGCTGGGGTTTTGGGGGCAGCAGCCAAGCCCATTTCTGTTACAGAGCCTGCGAGCAGGGCTGGCACGCTTGCTTCATGTGGCTTCCTCATCCCGAGCGCTTTGAAGCCTCCAAACCCAGCGTGTAACAAGCAGCCTCGCTGCAAGAAGGGGTTTTGCTCTCCAAAATGCAGCTCGGCTGGGATCTGCCTGCCCCATGTAGGGCCCTGGACTCACACAGGGGATGGACGTGTTGCTTGGGCTGGCTTTTCCAGGCAAGGACTTCCCTAAAGGGCAGCCAGACTTTTATTTTTCTGCTCAATTTTCAGCAGCCCGCTGCCCTTCCCTTCTCCATCCCCTCTCGTAGGGGCATTGCTCCGAGTCAGACGCCGCTGAACCCCACGAGGTTGCTTTTTGCTTGTGCCCCAAATGACAGAGTGAAATGCTGAACTTCTCTTTTCGGACTAAATTACTTCATTTTCCAGCACCCCTTAGGTTTTTAAGGGAAGTGGAGGTTTAAGCGTGCCCTGTAGGGAACCAGTCCCTTAAATTCCTCTTGAAGGTCTCTCTCGCTGTCTTTCATGGTAGGTAATAGAAAATTTTGGCAGTGGTGGATGATGAAGAGACTTCTTTTACCCTCCACAGTCATAAACTTCTTGCCCTGAGCTGTTGGTGTGTCCATCAAGGACCTACATGAAGTTCAGCTTGGATCTTGATTTACCTGTGAGTCCTGGGCGCTTACACCTTAACTGCAGGATGCACGAGTGCCTAAAAATGCAGTTATTCTGTCAGTGAGCCTAAAAATTCTCTTTAGATGGTGAAGCTCTGGGTTGACATATTCGGGTTCTTTGAGAATGTGATCTGCCTGCCTTAAAAAAAGGAGAACTTGGGGCTGGGAAGGAGGAGAAGTTAGATATTTAGCTGTGCGCCAAGAGCAGGCAGGGCATGGGCATCCAATAGCCCTTTACCCTAATTATTAGCACCAGAAGAGCTGTGAATATGCTACATTTTTTTAAAAAAAAGCACAAATTATTGTGAAGAATTCCCTTTTTCTATGAGATTTGCCTACTGGAAGCCAGGCTGATGTGTAACAGGGAACACAAGTTCTCAAGAGCTCAATTTTTTTCCAAGCTTTCCCCTTCGGTGCCCATCATGCTGTGGCTTCCTTCTCATCCTTGCCCAGATTTCCTTTGCCTTCACCCTTCCCTGATGGCCGTAATTATCCCCAAAAAGCTGTTGTTCCTTGTGGTCCTTGCACTATTGAGGTGAAATTCTGCCCAGGGGTGTGCTCAGAGCCTGCGGCAGCAAGTCCTGGGCGCACTGCTGGTCGGCTACGTCCGTGCCACTACAAACCCAATAAATATGCTCCATTTTCCTGAATTTTGTTTTTTATGATGAGGTGGGGTGAAAAGCAGCCTCATGAACCAGTTATCTGTGTGCTGGGGGTTTTGCTCTGTGGGTTTGGTGGTGGCTGGGTTCCCCGTCTGGACTCGAGCACCCAACACAGCTTGTTGGGAGCGAGGGTTTTGGTGTGCCGCGTTCGTAAGGAACCCCGAGCTGTCTTTAACTGACCGATTGCTGCTTTGATTTTTTTTTTTTTTATTAAAAATAAGTGTTCTGGATTAACCACAGGTGGTGCGTTTGTGCCAGAACCCGAAGCTGGCGCTGAAGAACAGCCCGCCCTACATCCTCGACCTGCTGCCTGACACCTACCAGCACCTCCGCACCATCCTGTCGCGCTACGAGGGGAAGATGGAGACCCTGGGAGAAAACGAGTATTTTCGGGTCTTCATGGAGAACCTGATGAAGAAAACCAAGCAGACCATCAGCCTCTTCAAGGAAGGGAAGGAGCGGATGTACGAGGAGAACTCTCAGCCTAGGTAAGGGGGAAATGGTTTTGGATATCCGCGGTGTGAATTCGTTTTGGTGAGATGGCTGCTGAGTGGCGTGTCGTCTGCCCCTCAAAGCAGACCTGGGATGAATTTAAGGCTAAACATGCAGTTTGAAGTAAAATATACTCGGCTACGTTGGAATCAGAGCGTGGAGTAAGTGTTCAGAGCCTGCGTAGCCTCGGCTGTTGGCTGGTTCAGGTGTGCTTGGTTCATGTGAACCATCAGGTGTGCTGTGGAAAGGTTCTGCACGTATTTTTCATTCTCCATAGAGAATGCCTCATGAGAGAAGCTGGTAAGGTTCAGAGTCACCTTTCTGGCCATTTTTGGAAACAGAATAATACTTTGTTATCTGTACCAAAGGAATCATCTTTGGGCTTCCTTGGATTTTCTCCTTTTTCTAGGAACTGTTTCCAGTGGAGGGGGAAGAAGTAAAAACCTCAATCTGTGGGAAGAAGGCATTGAGCCAAAACCCCCAAACCTTCAGACATTGAAAACTTGCTTTTTAAGGGTGCGAGCAGTCTTGCAAATGCATTTTTTTTTTCAGCAGTCATATCTTAAAGGTGAAAAGTGCTCACTGAAATGGGTGGGTGGAAAAGGAGACTGCAACTGTGTTTGGAAATAAGCTTCGCTTGGTTCAAAATAGCGTGAATTTGATGAGCACTGCGCTGTGCTCGAATGCTTTCCTTCCTTTAGCTTTAAGGAAAGCAAAGCTGGGGTGACTTAGGAGAAGGGTAAAGCTCTGGGAAACGCCGATCCAACATCCAACGTGTTTGCCTAACTGCTGGCAGCCGGGTGTGATGGACAGAGATACAAAGCATGCGCCTGTAATTTTAAACTCCGTTCAGGGTTTTGCAGTAGGCATCGAATTAAAAAAAAAAATAGAAAAAAAAAGTGAAAACAACCCAGTAGCTGAGCGTAATTGCCCTGGGGAGAGTATGTGGTTAACGCCCTGGCAACTACTTGCTTGAATTACTTTGGGGGGGAAGAAAAAAGAAGTGCTGGCACATGTTTCTGCTATAGCATTGAACTCCCTGTAGCTTGCTCTGTAATGCTGAGCTCCAGCAGCCCGTGATAGTGGGTATGGAAGTCATTGGTGGTGCTGCCTTGTTTCTCACCGCCACCGTTCAAGAATGAATTGAGATTTTATGTATCTATATAAATATCTTTCTGCTTTGCTGCTTAGCGTCGCTTTGTGAGCGTGGACTTCCTCTTAGACTCTGTTTGAGGCAGGGTTTGGGAGTGTAAATGCAGCTCGTGGTGCGGTGTCGTTGCTTCTTTCACAAGAAGTTCAGTTCTCTGTACGAGGCCGTCAGGAACTGGGTTTGGCGTGATGTGCAAACACAAGAGGTGGATGTGTGGGGCGGGTGGTTCTTTTTCCCCTTTTTGGGGAGAACGTGGTTTCTGTAGACACAACCGGCTCCTCACGTATCCATTGCAAGTTTGGGTGAGTTTGGGGGCGATGGTGCTAGGTGGAATTTTCATTAATTATTACAGAAGCTCATGGATATAACAAGGATGGGGGGAAGACTACAGGAGCCTGCTCTGTTTTGGGGACGAGGCAATATTTAGTGGAAAATGATGGAGGGTTTTGTGCCTGCGCTCAGATCCAAGTGAGCTACAGCATGAAAAGCACTTTTTACTAGGAATGCATTGATTAAACCAATTGAAATTGATCTCTGGGTCTTCTGCTGGAACTGGGCATTCTATTGGATTGTCCTTTGAGATGGTGACAGCACAGATTGTTGCTTCAGACGATGATTTTACGGTGCAACAGGTTGTTCCTGGAATATTTCAAGGAGCATTTATCACTTAGGATTTGTGTATTGCTCCCTTATAATGCAGGTGATGTTACTTTCTCAAACACTGACTGTTGCCTCCAGAAACAGGCTAAGAGGGTATGTGAAACCCTTGCCTGTGAGCTTTGTTCTGGTCAGCTGTGTGTGTGTTGTGGCCATAAATAAGGAACATCCGATGAGCAAGTGATAGGTGGCCGTGTCAGGAAGTCCAACACCTCCCCTCCTGCCCCACGTTATTTCAGGGAGAAGCAAGGAGCAATATTTCAGGAGAGTTCAATCACCCTGGAAAAACTCCTTATTCACTTTGCAGTCAAACTAATTGGAAAAAAAAGGAGGGTGGGGATCCAAATCAGTGAGCTTAAACAGGCTTCCAGTGGAGGATGCTTGCTGGCAGAGGTGGCAGGGGGGCTTTGGGGAATTTCTGACTGTGCTGTTTGGGAATAAACAGCTTACCAGGGAAGCGACTGTGGTGAGACATATAAACATAAGCATGAAATCAGAATCACATCCCAGCTAGTCTCATTCCATCTTCCTTTGCTTTTTGCTCAGCCTGGGAATCACCAGTTAGTGTTTTGGCCCAGGAGCAGGGTGTCTCAGCCTTTGGTGCTGGTAACGACCCCGGTAACTTTCTCAATTCTCTAATTTTGTTGTAGAAAAGGAAGAGGTTAGGGTAGCCTGTGGATTTGAATCATATGCTGATTCAAGAGAGACCTCTGCACCGAGGATGACACTTCTGCTTCAGCTAGGAATCTGCTCATTACAGCACTTCCAGCACCAGGCTGCTTGCTTGCGTGGGCTTCTGGAACCTGATGACTTGGAGTGCTATTCACTTGCTTCTTCTTAAATTTAATTAAAAGAAATGGTGCTCTAAGTGCACCTCTAGATTTAAAATGTTTATAATCAAGCGAAGAAGCTTGACAGATTTCCTCACCTTGTTAGGAGTTGAAGGAAAACTTGCTTTTTTTTTTTTTTTGGCTTGTAAGAATGAATGAGTTCAAATATCCAAAGCGTGGGAGAAACTTTCTGGAAGATTGTCAGCAGCCCGTAGAGCAAACAAATATAACTTGAATCTGGTATTCATTGGAAATATACTCATGGCAGCGTGTGTGTGTGCTTATGTGTATATAAAAAATCTGTTTTGCTCTTGATCTTATGCAAGCTTACTGCTGATGTTAGTCTGCAGTGTTTTGAAAACATGCCTTTAAAAATCTAATTTGGTGTACTGAATGATCGCTTTTTCTTGACTTTCTGACATTTTTCCCGTTGTCCTTGAAGTTTCTTTCTTCCTGTCTTCCAGATTTAGCACTCAGTTTGTTTCCTGTTGTGTATGCTGTTGTTTTCCTCCCCCAGAGGTCTCTTGCTGTAGAGAAAACGCTCTATTTTGACGTTTGCATAACCAGTGTGCAAGCTGTGCAGGTGTTTGCTGCTAGCAAACACACCAGCCATTAAAAACGAGTGAGGTCTCCTTCAGCTGTAGGATCAGGTTTGTCTCAATCACTCGAGCATCCAGCTTTTATTTTTATTATTTCTCAATCTTGGTGCATTTCCTCTTCTCAGCGATTCTGCAGCGTGTGCCTCCAGGGTGGGCAAAGGCAGAAGTGGAGCAGGGCTGCGGGGCACCGTGTCCTGTAGCTGCTTGTGCTGCCCTAAGAGCTTGCAGTAGCTGCAAGATGTGTGTCATAGTGTCCAGTTTTTCGGCGCACTGTGGTGTGTGTGTGTTTTGGGTAGGCTGTGTGGGAGTGTAATATGGATGCTGGTTGGTGCCTGCTTAAGGCAGGCTTAGTTTAAAGCCCAGGAGTACAAATAAGATTGCGTTTGCATGTTGAAAGTTTCAGGGTGCATTTGCAAGGAGCAGAGGCCTGGATGTGTTCCCCTCTGATGTTGAAAGTAGAGCAGAGAGGCAGAGGTGCTGAGAGCAGGGCTCGAAGAGGCTCTGTGAGCGCTCGCGGATGTGGGTGAGTCTTTGTTCCTTCAATTTCAGCCTTGTTGCAATCATGGGGCTGTTAGAAGTGAATGCAGCTCTCCTGTGTAATACCTGAACTGTGCTGAAAGCAGCCTCCCGTTGTGGCTCACATCACTGTTAGCATCCAACGCCAGCAGCACTCGATGGCTTGATTTCTTTTCCTGGGACTGTAACAGCCTTGCTGGCTCTGCAGCCCTGCGGTTTTGATGTCCAGGCCTTCCCCTGAAACTGCTGGGAGCTTGCACGACCTCCTCCTGCGATTTTAGCAAAGGGAACCTGCCTGCTTGTTGTGTCAGGAGGGCTTGACAGACGCTATTCAAATTCTGCTGTGGCTCACTTGCGTTTCTATTTCAAAATTAACGCTGCTGAGGGTGCTTCTAAAGCCATGCGTGCATTTCCTGACTAATTGAGTGCATGTGGTAACTTCTTGTTTCTGTTTATAGACCGAGTAGGCAAGCAGATATGATTCAACGCGGTGACTTCCGAGTAGAGCTTTTGTTTGGTGGGGGCACTGTGCTGTGCTGCAGAGCGCTGACGGTTTGGGAGCTTGTTTTGGTTGCCCTGCTTGATGGCAGCGTGCCCTCGAAAACCAGGCTGTAGGTTTGGGCATCTGGTAGGCCCAAATGATAACGTCTGCAGGGCTGGGTGTTGGAAGCAAGGGGTATTTCAGGAGTTAGGTTTTCTTAATATTCTGTTGTATGTTTGCCACGAGCCAAAGGTAAGTCATTCAGTCAGTAGCAGGTTTTCTGGAGGAGCACAAACATTTCAGAAACCATTGGCTTGGATTCTTTATGGATTCACAGTGCTGCACGAGGCATGTGAGACTTGTCACTTTAAAATAAATAAAAAGCCACCCAGAGGTGACGTTTGTAGCCTGTGTAGCTGAAGCAGTGCAGTAAAAGGAATTCTGTAAAGGACAACTAACAGGTCTGCACCCAAAGGAGAAAGGTGCCCGAGCTTGCTGGGCTGCCTACAGTGGTAAATGGGATTTTTGTGACCCCTGTAAATATTCTGAGTTTACTTTTTAAATAATGGTAACAAAAACTGCCTGAACATGCGTATCTTTTTCCTGCAGTGTGATGGTGGCACTGACTGACAGTGCTGTGGCACTACTCTGACCATGCTCAACTTGCCTGAACTCTTGATTACAGTTTAATTTAGAGACCCGGTGGTTGTCCTTTTATTGTTTCTACTACAGAAAGCTTTTACTTGTCCTGATCCCTTCCTTGCAGAGAGGAGCTGCCATGTGTCAGTTTGCCCTACTACATAAATTACTCACAGCAGCAGCTTCCTTGCAGCTTTGTACCTAGATTATTTACACTTCGTGCAGCAGGGCAGGAAAATAACTCGCTGGGAGGAGACTGGGAGAGGAATCCTCTGCTCCTTCAGAGAGGATGAATCAGGGTGGAGAACCTCCTTTTCACCATGGGATCAGCTCTACCAAGGATGTTAGCACAGCCTGTTACGAGGGAAAATTCAGAAGTTATTTTCTAAATAAGGTCAGCCCCTCGCGAGCGTTTCCACATGAGAACGCAGTTATGTAAGCAGGAGGGTGGGGGTAGGTGAAAGGCTGAGGAGAAGTCATTACTCAGGATGTAGACTGGATGTTTAGGAAATAGCACAAGTTATTTTGCTCGTTCGGCTTGCATGCTTCGGGAACCAAACTGTTAACAAAATTCATGTGTCCGCAGAGGAGAAAATGGGGTTAGGCAGGGAATGTCATAAGCCCTCTCCATGTAACGTGGAAATGCAGAGGGTTTTGGGGAGCTAGGCTGTGTTTAGCTGTTGTCTTTCTGACAGCAGTCTTAAAGGGATGCTGGCTCAGCAGGATTTCGTATCCTTCTCTAGCTCCAGTATGAAGACTTTACTAATTCACACAGGAAAAAGCGACCAGTATTTAATGCCTACTGGAAATGACCGTGCGTATCGCTGAAGGGGAAGGAAATGCATGAAGAATGACTTGGAAAAAAAAAGCTGGAATTTAAAGAGAAAAAGTTGGAGAAGACTTGTGTTATGCCGTGAACTAGGGAAGCCCTCTGGGGGAGGTTAGTGCTCTGGGTGCATATTTCGGAGAGCTCACACACACTTCTGTCCAGCGAAAAAAATGTGACAGAATACGAAACTCAAGTGGTGCATGCGAGTCCTCCTTCTGTCACTTCCTCCTCATGCAGCTAGGACTTTTTTTTATTAACAAAACCCATCAGGGTGAAGTCTACATCTGCATTTAAATTAGAACATCTTAAAGAAAAGAACAGGCTCCAAAGCTGCCCACAAGAAAGGTTTCCTTGCCAAGCTCCAGCATATGAACACTAACTAACTGCTTATTACCCAAGAAGAAATTCATTATCATTTAAATGTTGTTGGAGAGAGGAATGTAAATTATTTCTCTTTAATTTGGCTTTCAATTGCTGGTTTAGGTGATAATTATGGAACTCAGATAAGACTTAGCATAATTGGTGCAAATTCATAGCCATTTTAGTTTTCTTTGCATCGAATTGGACCACTATCTTGAAAATCAGTTTATGGGGAAAGGTAACCTTCCAGATCACTGCACAATAAGGAAGTAAACTTCTTATTCCTGTCAGCTTCTTTGCTTTCGGAGCTTATAGACCTGGGGAGTTGTACAGAAGGCTAACTCTGCGGACTTGCTTTTGTGGCTGAGAGTCCAAGTGCATTGTTTAGCTGGTAGTAATTATTTTTTAAAGCGTGGATAGCTTTCTCAAAGCTGGCAAAAATCTGATTTTGCTTCTTGGCAACTGTGTGGTGTTTCTTGGGCTTGCGTGCCGAGGGCCAAGATGGCACTTTTTGGGGTTCCTTTGATGGGAAGGGGACCGTGGTCATGGCCCTCAGTGCGTCATGGTGGGGCCTTCTGTGGTGTGAGGTGCTGGCAGTGCCTGGTCCCGTCTAACAGCAGGGTTGTGCTGCCCTCCTGGTACGTGTCACCCACGTGCAGGGACAATGTCACTCGCTGCCACCCATGGAGGGGACACCGGGGTTACAAGTGGGGAGGTGGCAGCAGCTCTCGGCCATCTGCTGCAGGCCCGGTGGCTGTGGCCTGGGGAGCAGGCCTGTGCTGGAGCTGGCTGTTTGTGCTGGATTATTTGTGTCCTGAAATCCATTAGGTTTGGTGTTTGGACAGGATGTGGGTTGGGGTGGGATGCTGGAGCTCACAAGCTGCCTCCAAGGAGTCCCAGGCTGTGCTGTGACAACCGAGGCCGGAGCCCAAATGCCAAGTACGGAGCCTGCCCTGGGCTGGAGATGAGGGTTTGGGGCCTCCTCCTTCCCTTCGATTGTAGCACATAGCCCCAGAAATATAGACTTTTAACTCCAGTCTGAAGAGCCCAGGTACAGATACATGACCAGGAGGTTTTGCTGTGTAGCCCCCGTTATCAGGTCAGCAAATGATGCTGATAGCTTGGTGCGAGGCCGCCCTTTGTCTTGTCAATCCTCAGGGCTCTTTCAAGACCCCACTAATCAGATGTGTTGAGCTCTTTAAAAACCACTAATCAGATCAAAGTAAGTCTTTTCTTTTAAGTACTTTCCATAATACATAAATCCAGGAAAACATGGATTTTCTTTACCCTCCCAACGCTGACAGACATCTAGCTCGTTAAAAATGTAAAATAGTGTTTGTGCTTTATAGCTGCAACTGGTTCTGATGGGAAAGAGAAAATGGAAAGACATACTGCATGCAGAGAGTGCCTTTCAGTAGTCAACTATTGCATTTCTGGCAGTGAATATAACACATAATTGTGTTTTAAAAGAAGGGGGAGTCTTCCCAGCAGCAGCAGCATGGGCTTGGAGCAGATGCTGAGCAGGTGAGGATCTGAGATGGCGTTTTCAGGCACTCCTGATGAGGTTGTGCTGCCCTCGTGCCTCCCGATGCCTTGAGTTGGTTGCTGCTGTGGGGTACATGGGGTGAGGGTGCCCCACCCCACAGCCCCTGTGTTGCTGGCCCTGCTGTGCAGTTTCAGGAGGCGAGGAGCCCTTCTGCGATCAGCAGCCCCGCGCCGCCCTGTGGGGTGGCTTCTGTTGAGCTAGCAATAGTTAAATGGAATTTGGTTCGCTTCCTGTCTTGCACGTTTTGTTGAAAGTAGTTCCGTTGTTGCTATTTTTAAAGCTGATTACTGTGCAGAGAGGACTCTGAAGCTGTCTGCGTGGTACAAGTCAGCTTGGGATCACCGCGAGCGTTTCGACTCGCTGCTGATGTGAGCAGGCTGGCGGCTCGTGTTAACATGAGGAGCGCACAGAAAACTTCTTGCTGGTGTGGTTGTCGGATATCAGATCCAGTTGTTCTTTCTGGAGCCAGGTGCAGCCACCTAGCTGCTCACACTGAGGCTAACTGCTGCTGCCTGCTGCATAGCTGGTAGCATCTGAAAAGCATGTGTCGTGTGATAACCTCCTGCCTTTGTGGTTTCTGAAACGTGCCTTTTACTTGTTGGGGGCTTGTTAAAAAAGCCGACTTTTTTTGAACTCAAATATGGAAGGTGGTTGCAGGAAAAAAATACCGGCTGTTTGCAGAACCCAAAAGCTGTGGTTTTTTGTTTGCTTCAAATTATTAAGGTCAGGAGCGTATACTTCCAGATACCTGTATGGTACTGAGCCTGTCTCCTAAATGTCGTCTGGTAACTGTGCAATTAATTACAGGATAACCCCAGAAGTGGGAGGAAATAAAGTTCCCTATCCTCTCCTCTGATGTCTTGCAGTAGTACTTAGTGGATGGCGTTCTGCAGTGCTGAGCACACGATAGGGGATTAGAAATTCCCTTGCTGTAATTCTGGTTTCCAGCACTGTCCGTGCTTCAGCTGCCTCACCTGTAAAATAACGTAAATAACCTGTTTTTTTTTTTTGCCTCTAGGAGACATAATATGATTTCATATTGAGAAGAATGTCCAGGTCCTGAAGGAGGTTGTATCCATCAATAGTGTTGTTGATGTGGGATTTAGAGAGAAGCAGGCATTAATTGCTCTGCTATTGAAATAATTACGGTGTGTTTGCAGCTCAGCGTGGGGTGCTACTGGGCCATGAGGCTGCAAGTTTTGGATTCTGACTTTTTTTGGAGGGAAAAAATAGAAATTTTCAGCAGTAGCAAGGAATAGTACAGCGATCGGAGTGGTTTACCTCAGTCTGAGTAATCGTCTCACTTCCAAGGCACTCAGCTGTCCTCCTTTTACCATCTAAACGTAGCGTTTCTGGGGAAAGGAAGTGGTGCAGCAGAGTTGTCCAAGGTGCAGGTCTTAATTCTGCAAAAACAAAAACAATTAGAAACTGCGTCATCATCGCTTTTAGGAGCCCTGACTTGGAGTCAATGAGTTAGTGTGAAGTTCTCAGATCCTCCCACATCCTCTCGAATGCTTTTTTTTTTTCCTTAATTTTCCATGAGACTGAATGAGCGTGCTTTGCATTTTTTGAAGAAATGCTCGTAGTCATTTTTCCGTGCGCTGAGATTGCATTTCTTGCTGTGAGATCAACTTTGGGTCATGCCCTTCTGAGCAGCCAAGCTTACATGTGAAGAGCCTTCACTTAAGTTTTGAGTAGGATGGTTTTACAGTAACTCAGGTGCTCTGATTTGAGTTTTGTACCCTCTTAGTTCTCATAATTGACTTGTACGTTAACTCTGTTGTATGGAATGGGGCATTTGGGTTTTAACCAAGGCAGCTGAGCGATGTTATTTGTTTCAGGGCCATGGAGGTGTGGCTGAGTTCAAGTCCTAGCTTCCCTTGAAGAATCTGCTGCCAGCAGCTGATCCCTAGGGGTGCTGAATGTTCTTAGTGCAGCCCCCATGTTCACAGGTTTGACTGAAGCCAGCAGGAGCGCAAATACACAATCAATTTGCCAACCTGCTCTTGAATAAGGAGTGTGCACTACAACTTCAAAAACAATGAAGCATTTTGTAGTTGGCTGTCTTGTTGCAGCTCCTCGTTCCTTCTGTACAGTGCTGTTTGTAGCCTGCTTTCAGTGAAACAGCTTCACAGCCGTGGGGTGTGTGCCAAATCGCGGCACATGGCACGGTGCTGTGCCCATCCATCGCCCGGTTGGAGTGGTCTCCTCCTCGCTGCGTGTGAAGAGCCCTGGGGAGGAGTTGAGAGATGCTGGAAGGAAACAAAAGCTGTGGCTGGCGGTGGCACAAGTGGCAGTGCTGGCTTCCCGTGGCCTCGAGGTAAGGATGGCGTTGGAGCCCTGCTCCAGATGGGTGGCTTGGTCACTTGAAGCCGTTTAACTAATGGCCTCGCTGCTGGAGGTGCCAACGCTGTGATTCAAGCCGTCCTCTGCCACTAGTGGCTTTGCAAGGCTGAGCCTGTATGTAGAGCAAAGCTTTTGTCCAGGAAATGGGAAAAGAAAAATCAGCTCGGGGAGGAGGAGCAGTGAGGAGGGGCGAGTGCTGGAAGCACCCAGCTGGCTCCTGCCTTCACCAAGATGCATGGAGCACGGCCGGCCAGGAACAGAACACCACGACCACAGCAGCAGAGGGAGGATGGAGAAATGAGGAATGCATCTGTGCAGCCTGGGGAGCTGATGAAGAAGCACCGGGCACCTAAAGACACAGCCTTGAGACCGGTGTCAAGGCAGCACGGTGTTGGGGGCAGCTGTGACTGCGTGGAGTGGAAAAACAGTTGGCTTTCTGAGCTTCCCCTCATGATGTGTGGTTGGTTCAGTACCTGACGAGGTGCTGAGAGCTTTGCGTGTGTGTGAAACGGCTCTCGGGGGAGCGTAGGAAATCCCACCCAAACCGTGGCTGCTGCTCTGTCACCAGCCCGAAGCCCAGCCCCAAAACACGCCGCCCGTCCTTTGAAGCTGCTGCAGGTGCTGCCTCCGGCTTATTCGCAAGCAGCGAGGGGAGCAACTGCTGTGGCTTGTGGTCCCTGGGATGTTTGAACGGTGCCAAAAACACTTGGGCAGGGGGATTCAGGTGCCCAGGGCAGCGGTTCCCAGCCTGCGGCTCAGCTCTGGGTGCTGATTTGTGCTCCTGCTTGTTCAGCTCCAAGTTTGCCAAGGGGGCAGCGAGTCTGTAAGAAACAGAGGGCTGCTGCTGGCTCAAAACACTTGGGAAGCTCTGGTCATTGAGCCATTCTTTGAAAATATTGCCATATTTTCTGGAAAATGCTTGTTTCTGCATGCTGGAGCAACGAGGTGAGGACAGCTGCTGGTGGTGCTGAGCACACAACAGCATCGTCGTGACTGATGTGCCAATAACCACGGGTGTCTGTCAGTGCAGCCTGTAAATGTCACTGTAATTGCCAGCGCTTACTTGGTCTGTCTTCGTTAACAAACGTGTAACGTGGCTCGTTAAAATAAAGGAGTGCACTTGTTGAAATATTCTCTTAGCCCAGGTTTGGTGCTTGGCACGGCCCCTGGCTGAGGCTGCGCACACACTGCTCCCCAACCCTGCACGGAGATGGTTCAGAACTTAATTCCTGCAAATTGCTTCAGTGTTAGTGTTGGGAAGGCATTTTTGCTGTTAGCTCAAGCCTCCCCTTTCATAAACTGAGTAAAACCAACTTCCATCCCTCTTGCTGCCTGAGTTGTGAATGCATTAAATGACTCCAACCAGCCTGCTGTCGGCTTTTCCTCCCCCCGCGGCCACAACCTGTCCTCTTCTCTGTCCTTTTCTCCAAGTGAGAGCTTTCAGAAGAGGGCTGGGGGAGCGGGCTGTACAGCTGGGACCTCTGCTTTGCAATTTTTCTGGTTTTTGTTAGCCAAATGCGCTGTGGGGACAGAAAGGGAACCCAACGAATGCGCTCCCAACCCCTGGGCTTCTCTCTGGGCCGTGCTGGGCTGCGAGCTCACCATTAAATCATCTCCAAGGGATCAGCTGGGGCTGTGCTTCCTCACCTGAGCCTCCGTGGGGATTGCTGCTGGGAAGAGGAATACGAAACCTGGAGTTTCTCAGCCCTGCAGCGCTGTGGGGTGCTGTGTGGCTGGGTTCCCCGCTCAGGGAGCAGCTCGGGTGCGGCTGCGTTCACGTGGGGAGCTGGCACCTCGCTGTCCTCATCCAGCTCCTTGGCTTGCGTGGTGTTTCCTACACGCGGGACCTTATCTGGTGCTTTGATTTGTATTTAAATAAAGTTCCTTTAAGGGCAGGTGAGGGATTACAGTGTCGATCCATAGGACAGGCTGATAAAGCAGGGCTGGAGCTGGGGTGCACCAGGGCTCCCCGACAGCCCCTCTCCTGTTACCTAACACAGAGTGGTGAGCAACAAAGAAAGCTTTTTGGGGGTGTTGGAGCCAAACGCCCAAATCCTGCGGCTGCTTTCCAACACGTCGTGTGTCCGTGGGAGAGCTGCCGAGTGGAGCAGCCTCCAGGAGAGCGGCCGGCTGGTTTCATGCTTTCACTCAGGGTCATTTTCGGCATCTGCTGGCGTTGGGCACGTGGGAGGTAACACAAAGCAGGATCCCTCGCTGGGAAGCTGGCACCTTCTGCAAGCACCGAGCAGCTCCTGGTGCTGAGCCACAGCACAAAGCGCGCTGGAATAAGTGAAGGGGAGAGAGGGAAGCTGCTGGCAGAGGTGATTTATGCTTCTGAGTCCCACGTGCCTTTTATAGGGCATGGAAAGCCTCCTCTGGGCTCTGTGGACTGGGTCAAAGCGTGGAAAAAGGGCTCGCAGCACATGGCCACATAGCACAGTGAGCAAAGTCGCCTCCGGGTGGGTTTAGGTTTTGTGGAAACGTGGCGTGGAGCTGGGGGACCCAAGCCCAGGTGTCTGGGGGAAACAGCTGCAGAAAGGCCAGGAGCAGGTTGTGGGATAGGTGTTTCAGCTAGGACGGAGTGTCTGGCACAAGGAGGATTGAAAAATGCCCAAGATGAAGCAATTTGGGGCTGCTCCAAGCAGAACAGGAGGAACTGGTGAAAGAGAGGGGCGCAGCGCAGGGAAGGACCCGTCCCCACGGGGCACAGCCCTCCTGGCACGTGGATCTCATCGGGATGAGGGGCTGGGGGGTGCTGAGGGCTGATTTGAGCTCCTAACACCCCTGGGCTCAGCACCCTGACCCCCCAGCTTTTGGGGGAGGGTCATTACCCATTCGGAAGGAAACCCCAAGTGTTGGGACCTTCCCTTTTCTCTGAGTTTTGTTTCACATCACGGGGGGGAATTTGCCTTGGAAATAACCTGGCTGCCTCAAAGAGGTCCTGCGAGGCAGCCGTGGTGGAAAATGCCCTAAAAAACGCAACCCTTGCTGATCAGCTCCGTGTGCTGGATGGGTGCTGGGTGCACACCTGAAAAGCAGTCCCAGGTAGGGGTTTTGGGGCTGAGCTGCTTCTGGAGATGCAGTGGGTGCTGTTTTCTGCCTGTTTCGGTCACTTTTCTAAAAGAAATTTCTCTTTCTGTGTTCCTCTGCAGGCGTAACCTGACCAAGTTGTCCCTGATATTCAGCCACATGCTGGCAGAGCTCAAAGGGATTTTCCCCAGCGGCCTCTTCCAAGGGGACACGTTCCGGATCACCAAGGCAGACGCTGCCGAGTTTTGGAGGAAAGCTTTTGGGGAGAAGTAAGTCTCCGGCTGCGCTCAACGTTACGGATGTAACACCTCTAAAAGTGGTGGTTGGTGACTCACAAGAATCGTTATTGAGGTTAATCAGAGAAATTAATGCCGGGAGAGACCCATGAGGTCATTTGGTCCCCTCGCTCGGGTGGGGTACAGGATTGTTCCTGCTTTCTGTTTTCCCCTTCTTTGTCCTGTCTTGTTTTAAATGTGCAAAGTGATCCGTCCTTCACTTTTGCTAGGACACTGTGGTACTGTCACTAGGTTCCCTGGATTATTAAGCCTAAATGTTCCTCTCCTTCATTTAATTCCTTAACTTCTAAGGGAGCTCCACGAACTATGCAAAATAATCTGCTTTCTTCTTCCGAAGGCTGCCGTGACCCCAGTATTAGCTGTCCTTTCGCTCAGCCACTCAATTAAATTCTTTCATCTTCCCTCCGATTAGTCTTTCCAATCACTTTGTCACCTTTCTTCAGGTTCCTCTGACCTTTTGTCCGTTTGCATAATGGCTTTGTTAAGGTAGAATGAAGGAGAAAGTCGAGAGCAACGCGTATGTAGGTGCAGACTGTAGAAACGTCACTTTTACCAAGTGCTAGTGCTGCGTACAGCCCGTGGTTTATAAAAACACTGACGTGATAGCACTGCAGAAAAAGGGGAAGGAGAAAGCGGGGAGGGACGTCAGCTCCCAGAACCATGTATACGCAGAAAAAATTGGCTAACGTGTGCTGGGCTGTTCATTTCCCTCAGTGCCAAGAAGCCTTTTGCTCACATTACGTGCGTAAATCTCTTGGGGCTGATTTTGTTTTTCCTCTCTTCTGTTACCGTGAGGCATCTACTCACAAATAAAGCTCACGAGGTGGGTACGTGGTGGTCCTCAGACACGCAGCGTTTACAGCTGGCTTGCTTTTCCCCAGGACTATCGTTCCCTGGAAGAGTTTCCGTCAAGCCCTGCACGAGGTGCACCCGATCAGCTCGGGGCTGGAAGCCATGGCCCTGAAGTCCACGATTGACTTGACGTGCAATGACTACATCTCAGTGTTCGAGTTCGATATCTTCACGCGGCTGTTTCAGGTAAGGACTGAGGAGTGCGAATCACTTGAAATCAGACTCTTTTCCCGAGATGAACCATATTTTGCACGTTAAAATGCCATTATTTATGTTGTAAAGGACTTGGTCGTCTTACCCCTCATCCTCTGGCCAGTTTTGGTAATAGTTAGAACCAGTAAAAGTGTTTGATAATTCTGGTTGAAGAAGAAAACGTCTAAATATAAATTGCAACTGCATGCAAGGCACATCCAGCATCCTCCCGTGAATCACTTTTTCCTTTTCAAAGGTCACTTTTAGTCTGAAGTCCTGACACAACTGCTGTAAGCCAGGAAACGCGAAGCTGAGTTTATCAGTCTGCCTTTCCTCGCGCCCTTTTCTTTCGTGTTAGATTGCTTTTCCGTGGGGGGATGTTCAGGATGGAGCACGAGGAGCATGGAAATTTGTGCTTCCTCCCTTCTGAACTGACACAGCCAGGATGTCGCAGACGCATTTTGTGCTCTGCGTGCAAGAAGTGTTTGTGTTACTGCGGGGATATTAATAGTAGGTACAACTGTAACCCATGGTCTGTTATAGTTCTGAGCTCTAAAATGCAGCTTTTGATGGTGCAACTGGGTATTTACAAGAACAAACACTTACTTCTTTGGCTCCGGCTTGCCTTTTCCCATGTGATAGGGTGGGTTGTAATTAAGATATGTCTAGATGAAAAATTCCCATGTTCGGTGTTGCAATGCATCTGATCTCATTCAGCACTTTTTCCAGCTATGGTACATAAAGAGCGAGTTAAGAGCCGCTGTGATTTCCGAGAGATACAAGCTTCCTGGGGAGAGCTAGCACCTTAGGCAAGTTGAGAAATTTGGAAAAACTGAGTGAAATTCAAACACACAAACACTTCTCCGAATCGAAAGCTTTCCAACTGTTGTTGTGACTTTTCAGGCATCGTTTTTGGGAAAATTTAACTTGCATATGCTGCTTTATTTACTCAAAGCTCAGCCTAAGCAGCAGTCCTTGCCACACCCAGGTGAGGTTAGGTGGCTGAGGAGTAGTCACAAGCATCTTAACACGGTGAAACTGAGACAGAGAGGGGAGATCACTTTCCTGAGGCCATGTAGGAAGCTTTTGTTAGGCATCCGACTAGTCATGGTTTCTGGTCCTGTGCATAATCTTAGGCGATTCCTGCCTCCATCACTGTCTCAGGGATGAGTAATTTTCTCTGCAGAAGCAGCACGTATTGGTAGCTCTTCTTGAGCTGTCTTTTTGTGACCTCAGTGACCTCTCCCTTGGCTTTTTTTAAAGGAATTTTGGTTAACTTCTGTCCTCGGTGATATTTTTATCTCTGATGAGAGAATTTCAAACGTTAAGGCTGGTGCAGGAAAACACGGGTTCTAGTTCCTCTACAGGATTTACGGTGGGATAAGAAACCTGATGCTTTAACTGACCCCTTTTTTTAAGGAATATCGCGTGTTGCTGCCTCTCAGAAGCGTGTGGCTAACACATTTCTTTGTTCTCTCTACAGCCATGGTCCTCTTTGCTCAGGAACTGGAATAGCCTCGCGGTGACTCACCCTGGTTATATGGCATTCCTAACCTATGATGAGGTGAAAGCCCGGCTTCAGAAATTCATTCACAAACCTGGCAGGTTGGTGCTTGGCAGCAGTGGCCCTTTTGATGGCTCCCGATAACGTCGCGGATTACTCACTGGCGGAGGAGATTGGGTTTGGGTTTGTCTTTGTCCTCCTTCCTCAGAAATTCTAACCGAGGAAAACTCCAGCTTGTGGTGTGTTCAGAGATTCTGAACACACCCTGGCCCACCTCACAAATGTCCCAGCTGCTGCCCTGAGCTGGAGCAGGAGGCAGAGGCAGGCGCTGCCAGATCAAGCCTAACCTGGGGGCTGGCCAGGACCCTGAATGAGGGGTGCACAAGAGTGCGCCTCTAGTTCCTTGCTGCTTTTAAAAATTGAAACCTTGTGCAGTCTGTTGTTTTTTTCTTAAGTTAATTTGAAAGAAATGATTATGAGGATGCTGAGTTCTCTTGCTGTGCACCCTGGGTTTCATTTCACACTGCGCCAGGTGCTTGGGTGCTTTTCTGTCTTGGTGTCAGATTGCAAAGTTCTCCCTCGGTCTGCCTGGGGGTAGAGTGAGAAAAGCTGGTGTAAATCGTCCAGCTCTTCCTCCTAGTTTTTATTTGATGTCCTAAGATAACCAGACAAAGGCTGCCTACTTGACATCGAGTCGTTTCTGCCTGTTCCAGGCTGAACTGGAATTTCTTTGTGTTTTCAGTTACATTTTCCGGCTGAGCTGCACACGACTTGGTCAGTGGGCCATTGGCTACGTCACTGCAGATGGGAACATCCTTCAGACAATCCCCCACAACAAACCCCTTTTTCAAGCACTGATCGATGGCTTCAGGGAAGGCTTGTAAGTAGCTTATCAATAACAAGTTTTTGTCCTTTGGGTGTTTTTTTTCCTGTGAATTATCCATCTTAACGCTGTGGTAAGGCCTGGAAGTCAGTTGAATGGTAAAATGCGCCCGCTGGGCTCATCACACGTTGTGTCCTCAGGAGAGGCAGCGTGTGGAGAGGTCAAGCAATCACTGTTGACATCACCGAGCCCCCTTTTGGACATCTCTCAGCTCTTCCTTTTTATTTAGACCTTGATTCAGCAAAACACTTGAAGCAAGTGAATAGTCCCATTGATGTCAGTGGAATAATTCATATGCTTAACTGCTCTGGCACTCGAGAGTACTCAGCTATCATTCGCACTGGAGATCTGCATTGTCCTTTGCAGCAGCAGACGATGAGTGTGTGCCTGCCTTTCCCTTGTCATACATTCTTCTGCAGTGGGTTCCTTAACCTGTGCTACCACAGCTGCTATTACAGGCTCAGTTTTCTTACACTGGCTGTGACAGTTTCACTGCAGGATGATTTAAGAATCGTAAACTAGGACCGTAACCTCGTGTTTAAAATGAGAATTGCTCCCAGGAAGGAAAATGAGTTTCCTTTTATTTTAAAGAATGGCATGTTTGGTTTTTGCCTGGTAGGAATATTCATCCAAAACTTACTTAGAACTCAGAGTATCCTGAATTTCCTCCTCTTGCTTCTCACCCTCATTCTTATTTCCTGCTTACAGTTATTTATTTCCCGATGGCCGGAATCAGAATCCTGACTTGACTGGCTTGTGTGAGCCCACACCTCAGGACCACATTAAAGTTACACAGGTGAGCAAAGCCTTCTATCCCATTCTGTCACGCTCCTTGTTCTGCAAAATATTCGTTCTGTGCTCTTCACCGTGGCTGTGCCTTTGAAACCCTGAGTTCCCAGGCTGTTCTTGGGAAACCTAAACAAAAATCTGGTATAAGTTGAAGCCCGTTTTTTTCAGAGCTTGATGGATATATCCAGCACATAAAATCCCAGTGAAGTTTTTGCAGATTTCTGTTCTCTTTTGCAGTTTGTTCTTGTGTTGGGAGTTCACTTTGTCCTGCACGTCTTCTGTTGGATTTCTTGTAGCTGTGATAACCCTTGCACGTCGTTGTACAGTATCAACACTGTCTGTCTGTCTTTCTCCAAGGAACAATATGAATTGTATTGCGAGATGGGCTCCACGTTCCAGCTGTGCAAAATCTGTGCTGAAAACGACAAGGACGTGAAGATCGAACCGTGCGGCCACCTGATGTGCACGTCCTGCCTCACTGCGTGGCAGGTGAGGCGTTGGCTCTTGTTTATCTGAGTGAGGCTGGTTGCTTTTTTACAGAAGCAGTATCTCCTCTTCCCCAAACTGTTGAGTTTCCTTCAGGTATGGAAGTCAGTGTATTTAATCTCTGCATCTCAGGGGTGGTTGTAACAGCTCTCTCCTCTTCCCTGAAGGAATCAGAAGGCCAGGGCTGCCCTTTTTGCCGCTGTGAAATCAAAGGCACGGAACCGATTGTAGTAGACCCGTTTGACCCCAGAGGAGGAGGAGGATTGTCACGGCAAGGGGCAGAAGGAACTCCCTCACCCAACTATGATGATGACGACGACGACAGAGCCGATGATTCCCTCTTCATGATGAAAGAACTCGCTGGTACCAAAGTAAGGGCTCCTGGTGGTGTGCTAGATGTGGCAGCGTGTACAGAGACCGCGTGTTCTCCATCAGAGAGGATGTGGTCTTGGTGCTTTGTGCACACGAGGGTTGTCAGACCTTAAAACAGGAGGGATTTTAATCAATGTGAGGAGGGTTGAGTAAACAGGGATTCAGGTTGGGTGCTGTCAGTGCAGCTCACACTGTGCTGTGAAGCAGGAGCGAGCACACTTTGATCATTTGTATGTTGCCTTGAAAGGTTGGGTGTTTGTCAGCCCTTAAAAGGGTGAAAAGGCTGCCTGGGTCTATTGAAATGTGAGGTCTGGGTCTGTAACACTTCTCTGCGTGCTTAGCAGTGCTGCTTTTCACTTATTAGCCATACTTCACCCATATTACCAAAAGCTCATCCATTTTCCCCAGCGATGAACACAGCCAACCAGGTCCAGCCTTCCCAAGGTCCTGGTGAGTAACTGGGTAGAGGGCAGGGTATTTTGCTGAGCGAGTCAGTTTGTCTGTCACCTTTTTATATGGTGTCTGATAAATAAAGGTCTGATAACTCACTGCCATTCACGACAGGCATTCTTTAAGCCTCCCTGCACATTTTTTTTCTAAATAGGCTGCTTTTTCTGGCCACAAGGAATGCTCTGCGCTGGTTACCCTGTGAAATACTGTAAACTGGAGTCCTGGGGATTATTTTTGTGTACATAACTTGGGGAAGCAAAGCACAGCTTCCTCGCTGTGACATCCTGTTGTGGTTTGCAGTGGACTAGCACACCATATTTGCTGGCAATCAGTGAGTTCAAACCTGTGCAGAGGTTTTCAGAGTTACGTAGTGCTCCCCTTTCTTGTGAAACAAGCTTGATAAGAAGGAGAAGAGGCACGGTTCTGCCAGGTAGAGAAAAAGGGACAAAAATGGAGGTTTTGCTGCACGCTGATGATTGCTGCAACAGCCATGACACCCGTCAAGGTGCTCTGCACAGCGGTGCCTGCAGTGCTGAGTAGGATTTGCAGCAGATCACGCCCTCTCGTGTCGAAAAGAAAGGCAGCTTGCTGCTGCTCTGGGCTCGGCAGGGCGGGTTTGTCACTCCAGCAAAACAGCTTGTCCTTTATTGTGCTGCTAAGTGTGCAGTTGTGGTTTTGTGCCACGGTTAAGCCAGTTAGTGATGCTCAAGGCTTGCTGCAAGACAAATGCAGCTGTGCTGTGAAATTACCTTGGATTGCTGGTGTGGGGTTGGCATCAGTACACTCATTTGTTACCCGCAGTGATACTGGAGCCAGCACAACTCCCTGAACTTGAAAGCCTCTCCAAGGAAGAGGAGTTCTGCTGGATTTTGTCATCCGTTGATTTTCTTGGTCTTTTTTTTTCAGGTTGAGCGTCCTCCCTCTCCCTTCTCGGTAGCCCCGCAGGCCACCCTCCCTCCCGTGCCGCCACGACTGGATCTTCTGCAGCAGCGGGTGTCCAACCCGCCTGGGGCTTCCAGCCCTGGGACCTCCTCAAAGGTAAAACACGCTCCTTGCCCTTCCAGATGGGGGGGCAGGTGGGAAGGAGAGTGCTTGGGTAAATCCTCTGCGTTCTGTGTGACATCCCTGAAGGCAAAATAGCGAGTTCTCTGACTTGCTGACTGATGAATAACTCGTGTAAATGACGCGCAGTTGAAGCTTTTCGAAATGATGAGTTTCCTTTATGTGGAATCCAATCCAATGATGCTCTGAGTTGTTTTGTGTTTTTTTTTTCTTTAATTCAAGAAGGACAATCAGAAGTGCTTAGTGCCTAGCTGTAGCTGCGTGTAATTACTGTGTTGTCTCCACAAGCTTGTAGGGAAGGTGTCCCTGGAGAGCTGACTTGGCATCGCTCCACATCCGTTGAGATAATTTCTAGTGAAAAAACAGATGAAACAAAAATAGACCTCGCCCTCCTGCCACCCACCTCCCACCTTTCTGTGTTCCGTGGCCGGACTCCCTTTTGTTAAGCCCTGTTTTTGCATTCTTCTGCTTCCCAGGCTGCTCCTGGCACCCTCCACAAGGATAAACCTCTGCCCATCCCACCCACGCTCCGCGACCTGCCGCCGCCACCGCCTCCGGACAGACCCCACTCCATCGGGACCGAAACTCGACCTCAGAGACGGCCCCTGCCCTGCACACCAGGGGACTGTCCTTCCAGGGACAAGCCACCCCCCGTGCCCTCCACCCGCCAGGGGGATCCGTGGCCCTCCCGGCCGATCCCGAAAGCCCCCTCCGCAGCTCTCAGCCCCGGGGACCACTGGACCGGGAGGGAACTGTCCAACAGGCACTCGCTTCCCTTCTCCTTGCCCTCTCAGATGGATTCCAGGGCTGAGAGCCATCGGCTTGGGAGCACGCTCAGCCTGGACAACCAAGTGGTGAGTAGACCTAATGGGGGTGAAGGTTGGTTTTAAGGAATTAGGTCTTCCAAGGTGCCCTGTTCTCATCTGCATCTGAGTAGGGCCTTCCTGTGCCAAGGGAGAGATGAAGAGAACCTGGTGAATGCCAGACAAGGGAGAGTAATGGGAGGACTTTGAGCAGTCATGAGCCACGATGTCATGATCAGTGTTCACCTTTGAATTTTGAAAAAACAAGAATGTTTTGTGTTAGGAACTGGTCTGCTGAAAAAGTGTAATTTCCTCCTCTCAGGATTCAGTCCTGTGAAACATGCACACAGAAACGGTGATTACTTTAACACAGTAAAATCTGAGTTAAATTTGTGGCTGTTCCTATTAATTAGGTGTAACTTAGTAGTCCAATGTACTGTTCTCTAAGAGAAATCACAGGCAGTTTTGCTTCCCTTGATCCCTGTTGCCTACCTTTTCCTTTTAAAACCTCCAGCTTTCTTGAAAATTGAAAGCAAGTACATTTTTAGCCAGATTGTCTAGGGAATTGACACTTCTACAGTTGTCATTCTGTCTCTGTCTATATGCTTGTCTGCATCCTTTTCCTCTTTTCCCTATTAACATTTTGGCCTTTTGGCCAATTTCGGCTGAATTTCGCAAAGTCATTAGAGTCTGAAAGATAAGAGTTCCTGTGGCTCTTGTGTAAACAGGCAGTAGGCAACAGGAGAAAAACTGTGCTTGTGCTGTCAGTGAGGGAAAAGCATCAAACCTTGTGGGTTTCTAAGGTGTCAGTAAATGTTTCTGGATAAATGAAGGTGCTTTGTTCCCAAGAATTTGATGACTGGCTGACATCCATCCCCAGGTGGATGACCAGCAGTTTTGCAACTACACTGGTCGACCTGGTGTCTGTAATTCCTTGTTTGGCCTTTTTTCTTCCAGAGCTTGAACAGTGGTCCACCAGCAACCTCAGAGTGTGAGCACCCCAAAATTAAACCCTCCTCCTCTGCCAACGCTATCTACTCCTTAGCTGCCAGGTACGTTGTTTTTTAGGAGGGTCGTTGTAGGTCTCTGTGCGTGCTGGTGCCAGGGACAGAATTTGGCATAACTCTGTCAAGCCTTAGTTTCAGTCTCTGATGGATTATTTATTCAAAGCACACAGCCTAGGTGAAAGCAGATGAAATCAGCAGCCTGAAGATTTGTGGATGGTGGCGATAGGAATCAGACTACGGTTACCTTTAGCTCGTCTGTAAATTTAATTCTGAGTTGGTCTTTATAAATGTGCCCTGGGAAGCAGGTGATGTGTATGATCCTGTCAGCTGCCTCTTCGCAATGACCTTGTGCCAGCTTGACCTTGCAGCTGGGCGGCTACACGCCAGGTTATTTCTCTGGGCAGTATCAATATAGCACTGCTACCTCGGCTGGGGGTTTGAAAGGCCACTTTGCTGCTAATTAGATTTCCAGTAAGTGTTTTTCTGGTGTTTATATCTTGTTTCTTCTGCCTCCAGACCACTGCCTGTACCAAAACTGCCTCCTGGGGAACAGTCTGAAAGCGATGAGGACACTGAATACATGTCCCCCTCCTCGCTGCCAGTGGTGCCTCCAGGTCCTGCTGTACAAAAACCAGAGATGAAGATGCCTTTGGAAATGACTCAGAGTTTGCGGTGAGATGCTGTTTGCATGTACTGTTCTTCCTCGCAGCTCTGGGGAAGCACATTTGTTTACCAGGGTGGAGATTTCGCTTGCTCTGCTGGCTGAATTCCCCCAGTGATGCTCACCAGATCTAGACTAACGCAGCGAACTGCAAATGAAACGTGGCTACTGCTCTGCTGCAGAATCCTTACACAGTATTAAAAGGGCTCGATAACCTCCACCTCCTTCTGCTGGTAACAGCAGCAGCCACCGAAATGCAAAATCCTGTGAAAAGATTGTTTTCTGGTGGTGTCAGCTAAACCCTTCTGTGCTGAGCTGCTGTCTTGCAGCAGGCATCACCAGAGCACTTAGGGGAACAAATGCTCTCTCTCAGAACAATGGCAGAACATTTTGAAGCAGGTACCTGTGGATAATCTCGGTGACAGGGGCTGGGTGATGGCTGCCCACTGCTGCCTGTGTGAAGGCAGATGTGTGCTCTCTCCTGCAGAGCCCTGGAGTGCGACCAGCAGGCGGATGGTGGCTGCATGTACGAAGCGATGTACAACATTCACTCCCAAGCAGTGCCCTCTGCTTTCGAGACCGTCAACGCTTCTGGTGAGTGGGTGTGCTAAGAAAAAACACACAAAAGTCACCAATTAAACCTGGGATAGTTGGAAGAGCATTTTAGGCTAAATTAAATGTCACTTGCTTTGGTTGGTGAAGTAGCTGGGATGTCTGCGGAAGCATTTGTGTCTGCGCGCTGCAGGCTGCATGTGGGGATGTTGGTGAGCAGCCTGGCTGGAATGTGCTGTAAAAATACTCAACAGTTGTTTAAAAAATTGCTGTTTTGAAGATTTTGTTTTCTGGGCTTCGCTGCTGTAAGCAGCTGCAGCAGCTGTCAGCCCACAGCTATGGTAAGAAATTTTTATCTAGCGCTACTTTCTGGAAAGAGCTTCCACTGAACGTGGGGTTTTGGCAGCAGAGCCTCGTTCTGTGTCCTGTCAGTGCTTTTATGGGCTGCAGAGGAGCAGAGGCTGCCTGGAGAGACGGATCTCTGTTCAGTCCCAGGGCTCAGACTGTGTCTCTTCCTCTAGATGAAGGGGATCTGGCTGCAGCCACCGCCAGCAATGGCCCCGAAGAATCAGAAAATGAAGAAGATGGCTACGATATCCCCAAACCACCACTACCAGTTGCTATTGCTCGTCGCACACTGTCTGATATCTCCAACGCCACGCCTGCCTTCAGCCGAATGTCTTTGGAGAACGACCCTGTAACAGGTTAGAGAACAGCTGTGCTCTGGGTGCTGTAGCGTGCACTGAGGGCTTGAAACTTGTGTCACTGACTCAGGATTTTGTGGGTAGGCTGCAAAATCAGATTTGCAAGGCTGAATTACACCGATCCTTATTTGTTCAGCTTGCTTTGCAACTTGTAATGCGTTTCCTTACTCCCTTAAATCCCAGAGCTAGTACATCACATTTAAATCACAGTTAGCAAAGCCTTTTCCCAGCTTTAAGGTTGCTCCTTAAGGCATCACGTCACACGGGGCATAGGATATAGCTTGTGCCATGAAAAAGAACTTGAGAATATTGCAGCTTCTCTCTGCTCAAGCTAAAGATGAGGTGGTTGGCCTTGCACTCTTTCTGTCTCGGAGGCTTGGGTGCAGCTGTTGCCAGCAGATGGCACAAGTGTCCCGTGTGGTGCTTTGGGTTTCCTTCAGCAAGGACACGGCGGCTCAGCAAGGTCAGCTTTTCATCCCCGGGGAGCAGGGGACATCTTGTCCTTCTAACTGCCTGACGCTGTCCAGGGGAATCCCAAAGCCTTATCTCTCCAAAAGCCTTTCCAAATAACACTCGGCTTCTTCCCTACAACCGTTCAGGGGCACCAGAGGAAGCTCGGAAACTTCCTGGTGGGGGCTTTAGGATTCAGCACGTCGCAACCTCCGGCCGTTTGCCAAGCGAGAGGAGCGAGTCTCTCGTTCCTTCTGGAGGCTGGCAGCAGGCAGAGCCTCCTGCACCCGGGCCTGCTTGTCCCACGGAGTCTTCTGCTCACCTGCTTCACCAGTTCCCTTTTCCAAAGTCTTCTCAAAGAGAATTTATCAGCTCAAAGAGATTTGTCAGCTTTTGCCGCTCCTCCCTGCCTCGCTCTGTGACCGTGTCTGTAGAATATGGGCTGAGGGAGGGCAGAGGGAGCTCACATCCTGCTCCCAGATGAGCTACGGGGCTTAATCATTGACCCCTCTTTGTTTATACAACCCTGAAATTACGGTGCTTTTGTCCTGCTTTGTAGGGGATGGAGGTCTGCTAATGAGAAATGCTGAGGAAATGCTGAAATGCTGGTTGTTACTGCCCTGGGAAGCTGCTGCAGCTTTCTGAAACATTGGCTACTGGCCACTGCCGAAGCCTGGCTAGGAAGGGATGCATTTGGGCAGATTTGTGTTCTCATGCATGTTGCCCTACAATTTAGTTTCTTAATCATTTACCAAAAGAGCTGAGCTGCTGGCTGCCCTTTCAAATTGACCTGTGGTCTCTGAAATTTGAGCCGGTTCAGACTGAAGCTGCCATTTCAAAAGACACTTTGGGGGAGAGGAGTGGGGAGTCCTTTTTCTCAAACGTACAAAAAGCTTTTTATGTGTCAGGAGCTTGTTCTGTGACGATGAGGGAGACGAGCTGCACTGTGGCTGCTGAGGAAGCCTCCATGAATTTGGTTCCCGAGGAGCCTTCCCCGGCTTCGTGCTCTCGGTGCAGTTTTTCAGGAAGGCCCCACGATGACTGCTGCTGTTCTGAACGGGGCTGCGGTGCCAGTCTTAGGGATTGTTTGGACATTCCTAGGATGTGTGTGTTGTACACCACCAGTTCAGCACTTAGAAAACTCTGCCTGGAGTACCTCGGGGAGGTTTTTCTAGCAGAAAAACGCGGCTCACTTTAAGGTGATGTCAAAGATTCAGGCAGAAAAGTTCCCTGTTATTAGGAAAAAACATTTTCTGCAGGGATATGGGAGGTGAGGACTCCAAATTATCAGAGATTGGATTAACGCTGTAAATAATGCATTTTCTCTACAAGGCACTAATTAAATCCCTGCGGTGTTTGGTGTCCTGCTTGGGTTTTTTTGGCTGCTCTTCTTGTTCCCCAGGAGGCTCGGGTGGGCTCCCGCAGGAGCTCGTGTGCGGGTCTGAGATATAACTCAGTTTTTGGAGAGCTTGTGGCGGAGGAGCTGTGACAAATCCATTCCATTTCGTGCGGGTGCTGATCAGCACCGTGCAGTGGGAGGATGGGGCTGAGCCGAGATAGTGGCACGGGGTCGTGGTGGCGCAGCCGAGTGCCACTCGTCAGTCTGATGTCAGCCCTGCTCGCTTCCGAGCAAGAGTCCCTGCCCTTCCTTGAAGCGACGCGTTTCTTTCTCCTTCCAGGTTTCTCGGATGGCTCTCAAGTTCCCGAAAGGCCGCCCAAGCCGCTGCCACGGAGAATAAATTCAGAGCGAAAAGCCGGGAGCTGCCAGCCGGGCGGAGCCAGCAGCGGGAGCAGCGCCTCGCTGCAGCTCTCCAGCGAGATCGAGAACCTCATGAACCAGGGCTACTCATATCAGGACATCCAGAAAGCGCTGCTCATTGCACATAACAATATCGAAATGGCCAAGAATATTCTCCGGGAGTTTGTTTCCATCTCCTCCCCTGCTCACGTGGCCACATAGCACATCACCTCCGACGCCTGCAACTTCTGCGGACCGGCTGCCCGGGCGGCTGCGCACCCGAGGGGAAGGGGGTTCCTTTAGAGACTGCGTGCGGAGCTCAGCCCTGCCTCTTCCCGAATCAGTTATCAGGTTTTTGTGGTTCCAGATTTCAAAGCAGTGGGAGGAAATGGAAGCGGAGCGGTGTTTTTATACAGTGTGTGTCTTGGAGTCCTTTTCCCCCCTGCCTCTTGGCTGAGAGAACGGATTTGGGGTGCTGGTAGAGAGAGGCGGTGCCACGAGGGACCCCAGAACCGATGCCCTGGAGGCCGGGGGGAGTGTTTTGTGCTGTGAATTCCAAGTGAATGCTCTGAGAAACCGGGTCAGTGTGGTGTGTCCTGTGGTTCATGGTACTAGGTTTGGACCCGCTCGCTGCTCAGGCTTTTCGGAGCAGCCGAGCGGTCGCGGTCTGCTGGGAATAAGCAGGAGACCTTGGGAGAAATCTTCTGATTGCTTCCCGTTAGCTGTGGCGTCCCCCTCCTCCCTGTAATGACAGCATTTATTGCTCACCATTTAGGTCATCCCTTTTCTCCTGGAGCCGGCGTGCCTGGCTTCTGCGGGGCGCTTTGCTCGTGGCAGCGCCGGGCGTTGGATTTCTCTCGGCCGTGGCCTCTCCCCAGCAGCCTCGGATTCCAGGGCGCTAGAAGTGCTGCAAGCCCCGCGTGTCTTTGAGGGGTGGGAGAGGGAGGGAAGAATCCGAGGGAGAGCAAAGAGCTGGCTGCTGCTTCTCCTTTTCTTATTTTTTTTTTTTAGCCTCGAGCGTTTGGTGCTGGGGCTCGGTGGCAGCCCTGCCGGCCGCTCCCGTGCGCTCCTCCTCCCGGAATGCTGCACCTGCTGAACGTGAACGCGCCGCTTGCTGTGCCTAAACTGCATGGTGGCTGTCACAGCCTCGTGGTCCCCTCACCCTGCGGGGCTCCTCTTTCCATTCCTATTTCTCCGAGGAGTCCCCAGAGCTCGTGTCCGAGTGGAGCTGGGGCGCTTTGTGCTCGGAGAACAATCCCTGGGCTCGGAGAGGCCGGGCTCAGCTGCTCCTCGCACAAAACCTGAGCAGCTCCCGAGCTCCCCTCCTAATAGGCTTGCCTTTGGGGTGCCTTTGGGGGAGCCTTGCAGTCGGGCAGGGACACACAGCTCCCAGCCCGACAGACGGACAGCCAGCCCTCTGGGTACACGGCGAGGCTGCCAGCCTTTCAGAGCACGTCCTGCATTATTTGCATCCCTCCGAGGGCAGCAGCAGCAGTCCCTGGGTGAAGCTTTGCAGCTTGAAACGCTGCCGGCGTGCTCGGGGCAGCTGGATGCAGTTCAGCCCTTTAAAAAAAAAAAACAGGAGCTGGGCCCAGATTTCGGGGAAGCCGCTCGCAGCTGGCGAGGAAGCGTTGGCGAGGAAATGAAACCTGAAATGTTTGTGGGGTGTGCAGTGGGGGGGCTTTATAAATGGATGCAGGGGGGTCCAGGCAGTTTAAAAGCAGGATCTGGCCCCTCGCTCCCCTCCTGTCCGTAACAAAACGCTCTCTGAAGCTGTAAGGGGATCCCTGAAGTGCAGCTCTCGCCGTTGCTATTTTAGGGCCGGGGCTGAAACGTGCGAGCTGGGGAGATTTCTGCCCATCCATCGAGGCAGGTTATGGGACGGAGCCCTGCCGGCCCTGCCCCTCTCTTCCGTGCTCTCCCCGGCGCTGCCACCAGCCCCGTGTTGCTTTTGGAGCCGCTTCAGCGCCGCCTTTGCTGCGTAAACTCAGCCTGAGTGAGTTCAAGGGTGGCGTGAGACCGGGGCTGCTGCTGCCAAGGCTGTGGGAGAGCCAAATCCAGCAGCAAAAACCTCACCTCGTGTCCTGCACAGCCCCGGAGCCCGCAGCAGCGATGCCCTGTCCCCTCTCTGCGCCATCCCCGTGGGTCTCAGCGATGAGGGAGCGGGATTTTCGTGGCGTGTATCACTCACTAACCCCTGCATGTGTCCTTTCCGTGCGCTGTTTCTCAGACTAATTTAAGCAGCTGAAACCTTGGCTTTGCCTCCTCGACCTGGGAGCGTTTTGCTTGCCCCGCTGGCGTGCAGCGGGCTGTGCCCAGGCCCTGTACAGCGTATTTTCCTTCCTGTTTTTCTTCCCGAAAGGTGAGCCCGATGCGATTTTCTCTTTTCTTTCCCCCCTTTCCACCTCCTCGCTCTTTATTCTGAAGGAGGCAACTTGATAACGCGACTTCAGGAGAGCAGAAGCCAAACGTCTCGTGCCTTTCCGAGGGGAGCGCTGCCTCGCCGGGCTGCCCTGCTCCAAAAAGAGGAGCCCGAGCAGGCAGCTCCGAAAGGTGAAGGGGCCGGAGAGCCGGGCTGCTCTCACTCCTGCTGTGTCCCTGTTTTTTTTTTTTTTGCAGCATTTCAGCTGCCGAGGTTTCCTTCTCAGCCTGGTGCCGGGAGAGCTGCGGGACGGGATTGCTTTTGCTTGGAACAAACCGAGCTCTGCTCTTTACCAAAACCGCCCTTTTTCTCCCCACCTGCCATGCCAGGGCGCGAAGCAAGCAGCAAACCCTTCCTCGGGGAGGAGCTGGGGCAGCCGGCATCCGCCTCGCTTTTGGGGTTTTGGTGTTTTAGGGTGCCCGGAGCCACCCCGGCCGAGACATATCCCTAGGGGCAGGCTGGCTGCGGATTCGCTTCCCTGCGCGCCCCTCGCTGCGCCCTGCCTTGGGGACACGTCACCTCCTGCACTAGGCTGATCTCCTTACTGTAGCTAACCCCTGAGGCAGGGCCATCACTGTAAATTTATTTTGTTTTTTTAATTATTATTATTATTATTTTATTATTTTATTATATTTTTTTTTCAGTCGAGCAAGAAAAAATGCAACTCCCAGGGCGCTTTTCCCGAAGGTGCCGCGTTAAAAAAAAAGTGAGTTGGGGAATAAATAAAGGACACGTGGGGTTTTGTTTTTTTTTAAAGCTCCTGCTGGAAATCTTTTTTGGGAATTTCTGGCGGGGGAGGAGCGGTCGTTCTTTCTCTCGAATGACAAACACCAATTTGTATGATGTCAGTGTTAAAAATGTGGAGATTTTCACGAGCTATTTTAAAAAAAAAAAAATATAATAGTGTCATTAATATAAAATATAATAGCAGTATTTAATCCTTTCAGATCTGTAAAGAATAAGGCAAAACAGAAGGTAAATATTCTTACAGAGAGTAGCTGAGCTTTAAGGTTCACTTGGTTTAAAGTCCTCGGTTTGTTTGCAAGTGCATTGTTAATGTTTAGAGGTTATACTAATGTTATTTATTAATTGTTTCCATCCTTGTATGCTGCCCACTAAGAGCTTCTTTGGGATTTTCCTTCACCTGTGTCAGTAAAAAGAAAACGAAACAAAGTTTTATTTTTCAATAAAATTCCCTTTGTCGTAGCAGAGCGGCTGCCTGCTGGTGGGTCTGTGAGCCCGGCTTGGGGCGTTCGGTCCGTGCCCTGCGTCCCTTACACACCCCACTGACACCCAACCTGCTTCCAGCCAATTACCTGATCCTAATTAAGGTCAGGGATGCTCATGAAATGAGAGCAGGGATGGTTTAAGAGTGCAACACGCTGCTGGAGCCAACCAAGAGATGACACGAGCCCAAAGAAACCATTAAATGCCGAGGCTCTCGTTAAGAGGGTTGGTACCAAACATTAACAGGGGCCCGAGTTGGGACTGCAGTGCCCATAGGGTGCCGGGTAGGTCCTGAAACCCAAATCCTGCTCTGCAGGAGCCCGTTAGCCTCCAAAAACCTTACAATTCCTGCCTCTCATTTACAGAAGGATATAGAAAATAATTAATAAACTAATCCGTGACATTCTATATATGGGATCTATAAGGAGTTCGAGGCTACTTACACATCCATAACACACCCCCAGTGCTCTGTTAATGGGTACACGACCCGTTCAGCCCCCCCATGACCCCTGCTGGGGCTGGGAGCCTATGGGGGGGTTTTGGGGTCCCCGTTGGCCCTGACCGTGGGCCCTAGGGGCTGGTGGAGGTTGTGGGGTCAGGCAGGGGCTGCCTGGGGGTGGGTGCTGATGCTGGATAATGGGGCATGTATGGGGTCCGTGGGCACGTAGGGGGCTACGGGGAGGGCAGGAGGGGTCTGGGGGGTTGATTGAGGCCAAGTGGGTGCAAAGGAAGATGGCTCAAGGGTCAAACGAGGTTAATTGGGGTCAAGTGAGGACATGGGGGGGTCATCTGAGGTCAACTGGACTCAAGAATATGGCTTGAGAGGTCAAATGAGGACACAGGGGTCATCTCAGGACAAGTGGACTCACAAGAAAATGGCCCCAGAGGTCAAATAAGGTTAATTGGGGTCAACTGGGGACACGGGGGTCAAATGAGGTTACGGGGGTCAAATGGGGACAAGTGGACGCAAGAAAACGGCTCCAAAGGTCAAATGAGGTTAATTGGGGTCAAATGAGGACACAGGGGTCAAATGAGGACACGGGGGTCATCTCAGGTCAAGGGGACTCAAAAGAAAAAGGCTCCAAAGGTCAAATGAGGTTAATTAGGGTCAACTGAGGACACCGGGGTCAATTGAGGACACAGGGGTCAAATGAGGACAAGTGGACACAAGAAAACGGCTCCAGAGGTCAAATGAGGTTAATTGGGGTCAAATGAGGACATGGGGGTCATCTCAGGTCAAGGGGACTCGAAAGACAATGGCTCGAGAGGTCAAATGAGGTTAATTGGGGTCAAACGAGGACACGGGGTCAATCGAGGTCAAGTGGACTCCGAGGGTGTGCCCCAGGCCAGGTTCCTTGGGGTTGGCTGCACTGGCTCCCAGTTGGGGCTGGCTGTACTGGCCGGTACTGGAGGCGCTTGAGGCCGTCTCTGCTGGCTCCAGGTGAGTGAAACGACCCCAAAAGCCCCACGGGGGTCCCATGGGGGCTGTGGCATGGTCCGAGCTGGGCCCCCCCACCCCTTATGGCCACAGGAACCCCATTGGGGGGGGCTCCATCCCCCATCCACTGCTACCCCCCAGTGGCCTCCCCCCAGGTCAGTATGGGGACAGCCCTGTCACGTCCCCATCCCCCTTCCTCACCCCCATTCTTCTCGGTGAGCATGTCCCCAGGTGGGGTGGGATGTCCTGGGGGGGGAATCGGTCCTGGCCAGGTCCCCTCCTGGCTCCGGGTGCACCCCAACCCCCCCGGGCAGGGCAGTGCGAGGGGCACTATTTATTACTAATTAGTTATTATTACTGTTTATTGCCCTTTATTAACAGTATTACCTTTTATTTGTTTTTTTTTTTTATTATTATTATTTATTTATTTTTTATTTTTTATTTATTATTATCCGTTATTCCCTATTAAAATGGCTCAGGACCTCTCCCTAGGAATTCCCCCCTGCCACCTGCAGAAGCTGAGGGATGAACACCAGCCACAAGCCCTCAGGCTCCTTTAGGGGAATTATCCCTGAATAGCCCAGATCCTCGGTATTAGCAATAAATAATCGATAATTATCAATAAAATGATCTCTTTTGGTTTCTTACCCAACAGCTTTGATTATCGGGGGCTGTTAAATCCCATTCCCACGCTCCCTTTTAGCATCCAGTCACCACTACTACACTGATGTATTGCAATCTAATAGGGTTATCAATTAGAAACCTCATTAATAGAGCTGCCCGTTATCAATTATTGGGGGCTGGTAGCTATTAACACCATTTCTAATTAGCAGCCCTGTACGGAATTACCTGTTAGCATCCCGAGTAGGCACCGATCCATCACCTATTAGGATTTTACCAGGATTTCCTGTTAATTCCTATCAGGAATATCCTGTTAATTCCTACCAGGACCTCTCATTAGCTGCCACTAATTGCCTATTAACACTGATTAGCACCCGTCCCGGGGCTGGGAAAGGGGAAGGGAGCGAAGCGTCACCACCAGCCTCACGCCCAGCCTTTGACCTCGGTACTTTATTTTCACATATATATATATATAAAAAAACAAACAAACTGGCAAATATCAGACAAAACGCCCGGAAATGTACACACAACCCAACAAAAATATGTATAACCCAAAGCTTCTGCTGCCACCACGCAGCTCACGAGCGGGGCCGAGCCGAAGGGGAAAGGGGCTGGGGGGCAGCAGGGGAAGGCTGGGGCCGGGGTTTTCCCTCCCCGGAGGGGGCAGGAGGTGTCAGTGAAGCAAGAAATAAACCAGTTTCCCCTGGGGCTGATAAATGTTTAGCAAAAAAAAAGAAAAAAAGAAAAAAAGAAAAAAAAAGAGAGAGAAATCCAACCCTGAGACATCGCCGGCTGGCCCTGACCTGACATTCCTCGGGTTCACGTTTACGCACGGCCCAGCGGTGCCAGCAGCTGTGCGGCCTCCCTAAAAACAACTCAATTCGTCCTCCCCCTCGGCAGCAAACCTTCAATCCGGAGGATTTCAGAACCTGCAGCCCCCACGGAGCCGAGAGCCCCGGCCCTGCCCTCGCAGCCCCTCGGGGGGCTCCCTGCCCGCAGCACCCCGGGGACTCAGCACCGAGGCCGTGGGGGCTCAGAGGGAAAACCCCAAAAGCCCCAATGCTTCTCCCCTCTGCCCCCCAAAACCCAAACCCTTGAGGTGCCAGCACCGCCCTGCTGCGAAAAAGCGAAGAATCCCGCCAGCTTTGCTGAGCAAATTTGGGGAGAAAAGGCGTCAAAAAAAAAAAACCTTGCCGCGCGCGGCGCAATTTCCTGAATGAAGCCTCGGCTCCTTCCCTCGGGCAGCTCAGTGGGGGAATTTCTTTCGAGTATTGCTGTCGGCTTCCCCGGAGCAGAAAGCAAGCCCGGCTCCGCCGCTGCCAAGCCGCCAAGCCGCGGTTGAGGTATCGGAGGGGGGGTCCCCGGGGTGCCCCCGCGGGGTTTCGCCGCCGGCCGCGCTCCCCGGGGGCTGGAGCAGGGGTGGGAGAAGGCAATCGGAGAGCAGGGAAGGGTCGAGGGGAGAAAGCACTTGGGAGATCCCCTGGTTAGTTCCTCAGATCGATGTATTTCTCGCTCTTGAAGAGAAAAGAGGGGGGGGAAAAAATAAAATTAGGGGGGAGAATAAGGATTGCACCGGGAGCTGGGGCTCGGCGATGCTCTGCCCCCCTCGGCACCTCCCCGTCCGCCTCCCTGAGCGATGCCGATGGCTTTAGGGTGCCCATGCAGGGTGCGGAGCGCTGGGCGAGGAGAGAAGCGTTACCTCGGGCACCCCCTGGGCTCCTCGGCTCCGCTCCCAGCCCTGCCCGACGCCCCCGTGGCCGGTGGGGCCACCAGGTCCTACCTGGTCAGCGGCGGGTCCCCTCTCGCCGTTGGCGCCCTGCAGGAGCCCGGCCTCTTCGGCGAGTTTATCTGACTTAACTTCAACTACATTCTTGTCTTTACGTGCCTCTGGCTTTGTGCTAGGGGAGGGAGGTGACAGCTTTGAGACCGTGCTTGCGCCACCCAAGAGGGCACCTGGCTTTGGGGGGGGGGGGGAGCGGGGCCGGCCGAGCCCCCAAATTCCATCCCGGGGGGATGCTCGGGGGCAGAGGGTGCCCAGGGGCTGAGGATTCGGCTCTGGGAAGCTCTGGGCTCTCCCTGCCAGGGGTCCCTCGGCTGCTCCTCTCCTCCCTGCGTGGACGGGCTGAGCCCTGCGCACCCCGGGGGCTGCGGGGAAGCTGGAAGCGAGACCCCCACCCCGTGCCCCCGGGTGCCTCCCGCCGGCGTGATGGGATGGGAAGCAGGAGCAGGGGGGCAGCAGGAGAAATGGGATGCAGGAGAAATGGGACGCAGGAGAAACGGGCAGCCCCTGGGGGCTCCCCGGGGGCGGCGGCAGTGCTTACATGTCCTGCTTGCCGGCTCGGCCACAGGAGATTTTGCCTTTCTTGTGCAGGAAATAGATGACGGAGCCCAGCACGGCCACCAGCAGGATGCAGACGATGATGGCCACGATGATCACCCCTTTGCTCTCCGAGGTCTTCCCATCTGGGCCAGACACGGGGAGCTCACCGCGCCGCCCACCCCGGCGCCCTCCATCCAGCCTCTCCTCAGCGGGGCAGGCTCCCAAAATACCAAGCAATCCAAGGGGGGGAGCAGCAGGGGGGTTGGGGGCTCACCCAGCAGCTGGATGTGCTTCTCGCTGACCCCCAGCGCGTTGGACACCCGGCACATGGCCCCGGCGCGCAGCAGCTCGTGGCTCACGCGCACCGTCAGGTTGCTGGCGACGTGCTGGTTCTCCACGTACTCGTGGGTCTGCGGGGAGCAGCGCAGGGCTCAGCACCCCGGGGATGGTCACAGCCTAAATTCAGCCCCTCCCCGCCCGGCTCTCACCGTCCCGTTGATGCTCCAGCGCACGGAGGGCCGGGGGAAGGCGATGGCTTTGCAGGTGAGGTTCACCACCTCGTCCTGCCGCACGTAGAGCGGGGAGCTGATGGCCACGATGCGCGGTTTCCCTGCGGGGATGGCACAAAAAAAACCCTTTGGCTCCCCATGGGGGGAAACAAAGGGGCTGAGGCTGGCGGCACGGGGCTCCCCCCGGGGTTATTCCTTACCCTGAACGGCCACGGCCACCTGCTTGCTGCGCTCCAGCCCCGGCACGCTGCGAGCCACCGCCCGGCAGCTGAAATTGCTGGAGGTTTCGAAGGTGAGGTTCCTCAGGACGAGCTGGTTCCCCTCCGCCACCTTCCTGCCCTGTTGGGGAGGGACGATCCACGGTGCTGAGCCCCCAACCTGCCCCACGGGACCTCCCCAAAGCGAGGCGAGGAGGCGGAAAGGGGAAAATCCTCCCCTCGGAGGAGCCCGGGTGCCGCTCACCTTCTCGTCCCTCCACTGGAAGTCCAGGTCCACGGGGCTGTGTGCGCTGCAGTTCAGCCTCACGCTGTCCCCTTCGTTCAGGGGCGAGGAGGGCTCCATCTGCACCCGCACCCCTTCGATGTCTGGGGGGGACACGGAGAGCAGGGCAGCGGGAGCAGGGGGACCGGGGCGCCCCATTGCCACGGCTCTGCGCCCCCCCCTGTCCCCCCCGTCCCCCCGGGGCCTTACAGTTGACGACGAGCTCCACCTCCTTCTCCATCTGCATCATGTCATCCAGGTCCAGGATCTGGCAGCGGTACAGCCCGCTGCTGCTCTTGTTGACGCCGTGCAGGCTCAGCACCCCGCTGCTGGTATCAGCCAGGGAGGAGACGTCCTGCCAGTCCTCGGGCTGCGGGCAGGGCAGCGCTCAGCGCTCAGCCCCGTGCTCCCGGGGGGCACGAGACGAGGCACAGGCAAGCCAGGAGCTGCCCACAGGAGCCCGGACCTCCTCCCGACCCCAAATGCCTCACCGATTTCTTGTAGAAGCTGAAGACAGGCGCCGGGTTGCCATCGGCCTCGCACACCAGCTTCACGTCGTCCCCCTCCTTCACCAGCGCGGCGGTGGGCACGATGTGCAGCTCCACGTGCTGCGTGGGGTCTGGGGCACGAGGGAGAGGGCAGGGTGGGTGCTGGTGTCCCCCCTCCGTCCCTAAACCCGGCCCCAGGCCCCTCACTCACAGAAGACGGTGATGTTGACCCGCCGGGAAGCCTTGGAGAGCCGCTGGCCCCGCAGCCAGTAGTGCACGGCGCAGTGGAACAGGGAGCTGCGGTCCTCGCGGGTGACCACGGCAAAAAGGGTGCTGCTCACCGTGTACAGCCCGCTCGACTTGCGGGTCAGCGTGGCCAGGAACTTCACCTCTGCAGGGGACGCGTCCGCTGTTCCCAGCCCGCGGGGAGGGCTCTTTTGGGTGGCCCCAAACCCCCCGGTCCCTCCCTGCCGGGGCAGGATGAGGTCCCCAGCCCCGTCCCCAGCCCTCACTCACTGTTCTCCTCAGCCTGCAGCTGCTCCCCGTTCTTGTACCAGGTGATGTTGGCGGGTGGGAAGCTGTTCTCGCTCACGCACTGGGCGATCTGCGGCGGCACAGAGCGCCTTGGGCACGGCACAGCCCCCCGGGGACCCCCGTGGGGAGCGGGGAGAGGGGAGCCCGGCACGGCAGGGGGCTCTGGGGGGGCCTCTCCTCACCTGCATGGTGCTGGGGCTGTGCGCAGGGACGCCGGCCGAGCTGGCCTCGATCTCAGGGGTCTCGGGGACCTCTGGAAGAAGCCCCCAAACCCGAGGTGTCAGGAGCGAGGGGGGCGGGATGCGCCCCGTCCCCGCGCCACCCGGCACTCACTGTAGACGCGGAGCTCGGTGCGGTTCTCGCCCACATCCTGGCTGCCCGCCGCGACCCGGCACACGAAGGTCCTGGCGTCCTGCGGGGTCACCTTGCTGATGGCCAGGGCTGCGTCCTCGCCCACCGACAGCCGCCCCTTGTAGCTCGTCTCCTCCTCCAGCACCTCGCCGCCCGCCAGGCGCAGCAGCTTCACCGGGCTGCCGCGATCCACCTGGGGGACGAGGGGACAAGAAGGGGCTGATGGGGAGCCCTGGGGACAGCCACCACCCCGCAGCCCCCTGGCACTCACGTAGAACCAGTCGATGAAGGTGTAGGAGCCGTTCCCAGGGATGGAGAAGCCGCACTCGATCCTGGCCGTGGACTCAATCTCCGCTTCCACCACCTCCGGCATGGAGACCTGCACAGCGCCGGCTGCACCTGGGGGCAGGGACGTCCTGCTCACACCTCCACAGTCCCGAGACCACCCCGGGACCCCTGATTATACCCCCAGCCCAGACACAGGATGCCCAGCTCCCTCCCGAGGGCGGCCCCTCTGCCTGCTGAGCCCCGTGGGCGCTGCCTGCCCGCGGCACGGGTGGCACCGGGACCTGCAGGGCAGTAATGGAGCTCCTGGCCACGCTCCAGGGCGGCTCCAGGAGGTAATGGCTATCGATCCCAAGCGGGGAGCGGGCTCAGCAGCTGCCCTGCCTCGAGGCTGGGGGCTGAGCACCACCCGGGCATGGTGCAGAGAAGGGCTGCGTCATGCCACGGCCGGGAACGCCGCCGCCTCCACGCTGGCACTGCGGGCGCTGGATGAAAGGGGGCTGCACGCCCCACAGCCAGCCCCACAGCGAGGGGACGGTGCCAGGGAGCCCAGGAAGGGGTCCGGCAGCCCAGCACCTGCACCCAGCCCAGGTTTGGGAGCTGGAGACGAGAGGGCTGCAGGAAGGCAGCTGTGTCAACAGCTCACCGATAGCCGCCCCGCTATCAGCTGCTCAGCCTCGCCAGGGAGGGAACTTCAAAGGGCAGCGCCCTGCCTGTGATATGCTCTTTATCTGAAGTGGGTACGCGGTGGCACAGCCCCGACATGCAGCCGGGAGCCCTTCTGCCATGGCAGAGGTGCTGTCTCACATCGCCAGCCCCACCGGGGCACCCCAAAAGCCGGCCCCTGGCCCCCGGCTCTCTGTGCGCCTGGCGAAGAGGGATGAGAAGCAAAGCGGGGCAGGAAAGGAGGAGGCAGAAAAAAAAAAACAGGTGAAAGCCCCAAAGATAAACAGGCAGCGGCGTCAGGAAACTGGACCAAGCACACGGGAAAGAAAAACTTCGCACCGGAGGCACCTGGGCACGACACCGGCCACCCCCAGTCCCGTGCACACCGGGGGCGCACCCAGCCGCTGCCGCTGCCCCCCGCCGTTCCCAAACCCCCAGTAGGGTCCTGGGCAGGGCCACCCCTGGGAGATGGGAGCTGCTGAACCGCTGGGAGCGGGAGCCCTCGAGCCCTCGTCCTGGCGGCAAAAGCAGCAGAAGCATGAGCTCAGAGCTGGGGAATGGCTGGCATCCGCGGCTGGCACCAGGCACCCTCCTACCCGGCCGCTGCCCTTGAGGAGGCGGACACGGGGGCTGCAGCCCCCTCCCTGCTCCCCCCAAAAGGGCTCGCCAGCCCTTTTGGGAGCACCCAGCGACACCCCGAGTGCTGCTGGAAGCAGAGGAAGGGACGCAAGCACCCCTCGTGCAGCCCCTGGGCATGACCCACAGCCCGGAGCGAGGGAAGGGTGGGTTTTGGGGACACGGTGACGCACCCACGCACCCCGCTACGGTCCCCTTGGGGCCACCGGGGCAGGGCTGGGAGCTTCCAACCCCGTTACGGAGCAGCCCGAGCACGGCACCCAGCGCCTGGCACAGCTCCAGCGGGGGACCCGGGGCGAGATCCGGAGAGGGAGCGAGAGGGGAAGGGAGGAGAGCCCCTCGCGCCTTTCCATCTGGCTGGCGGACAGCCGGCCGGCAGCCAGGGCTCTGCGAGAACAAAGCTTTGCTTTTAGAGCCGGGGAAAAGGGGTGGGGAGCAGCACGGCCCCTCCGCCAGCCTCCCGCGGAGCCGAGGTGTGCGAGGAGAAGCCTGGCTGCGGCACGGGGTCGTGTGTGTTTGTGTCCCCCCCCACCCTGGAGCGGAGCGGCCACAAAAAAAGGGGGCACCGCAGGGGGCTGGGGCTGCACCAGGGGTGCTGGAGGTGTCCCAGGTTTTTCCGGGTGCCTCTCGGGGAAAGCAGCTGCAGGAGAGCCTCGCCGGGCTGGGGCTGGGGCCAAAGCTCTGCTGTGGCACCCTGCACCCCCCCAAAACGCCCCCCCTAAGCCGTGCGCAGCTGAAGAAGCAAAGCTCGCAGCCCCCAGCCCTGCAGCCAGGTGGGAACACCCCAAAACCAGCCCTGCACGAGGGGCCAGGGTGGCACCAGCAGCTCCAGGCTGAGCTCCCTGCCCCGGGGGGGGCACACGGGGAGCCCCCCAGCCTGCTTGGGGAGGGTTTGGCTGCAGCCCCTCGTGCTTCCCCGGCACCGCAGGGCAGGGACGAGGCAGGAGGGAGGCAGGGAGCAGCCAGAGCAGCACCGGGACCCCTCCCTGGGGCTTGGCGAGGGGCAGGAAGCGCACACCCCCCCTTACCCACGGTGGGGGGGGTGGAAAACGGGCTGGAAAGAAAGATAAAAAAAGAAAGCGTGAAAAGCCAAGAGAAACACAGCGCCCGGGGGGGGGAAAAACTCCTTAGAAGGCGAGGGGTGGATGGATGCTGCCCCAAAAACCTGACCGCCCCACCCCGAGCGCACGTGGGGGCTCCCCGGCGCCCTGCCCCACCGACCCTGGCCCCAGCAGCCTGGCTAGTGCCAGCCCCCTGCTGCTAGCCACAGGGCTGGCATCCCTGGGGGGCCAGCAGGGAGCACCCCTTTTTTTTGGGGGGGTGGGGGGGGAGGCTGCAAAGGGACCCCCAAAGTGGCACCAGCTCCATGCCCAGAGGCTGAAGCGGAGCCTGGGGGCGTGCAGGGCTGGAAAAGGGGGGATCGGGGGGGGGTTATTGGGGGGCTGCTCCCCCCCTCAGGCTGCCCCCCCCCCCCATGATTTGGGCACTCCTGGCCCCCACCGGGCGGTGCCCCAAGGGTGTCAGCTCCGGGACGGGACAGGGACAAGGGGGGGGACACAGGGAGGGGGTCGTGGGGGGGGACTGGGAGGGGTTCGGGGGGGGTCGTGGGCTCAGCAGGGAGCGCCCCAAAGCGCCTTCAGCCCCCCCCCGGGTGCTGAACGAGGCTGGGCACGGGGCGCAGCAGCTCCACGGACACAGCAGGGGGAGGGTCCCCGTGTGCCCCCCCCTTACCTAGGGACTCCTGGGGGTCCAGCAGCACCCCATAGGACCCCCCAGCACCCCCCCGACCCCACCCCGTCCCCAAAAATCCCTCCCGCACCCCTCAGCGGCTGCGCGCCCCCGGGTGCCGCAGGTGCTGCGCTCCCTCCGGGCGGCCCCAAAACGCCCCTTTCTCTCCCAAAAAAAAAAGCACCGCCCCCCCCCCCCCCCCAAAAAAAAAGAAAAAAACCAACAACTCACCGCAGCAGAGCAAGAGGCAGCACCCCCAGCCCCAACCCCAGCCCCAGGAGGGGCCCCCCCGGCGCCCCCCAGCCATCGCCCTCCGTCGCCGCCTGCCCGAGACTGCTCGAGCCCCGCGGGCTGACGTCAGGAGGAGGAGGAGGAGGAGGAGCGGGGGAGGAGGAAGGCTCCGGACCTGCCCCCCCCCCCCTCAACCCCTCACCCCCCCCCGGCGGCTGCCGCCCACCCCGCAGGGCGCAGCCCCGACCCCGGTCCCCCCCCAACCTCTCCAAGGCGCGCACGGGGCGCAGCCCCCCGGGGGTGGGCAGGGGGCGCTCCGGGAGGGGGCTGGGGGTTGGGGGGGGGGGGGGGGGACACGGTGGGGCTGGGGGGGGGGCCGGTCCCGGTGCATTCCTGCCCGGCCCCGCCTGCCCGGGCTTGCTGCGGTGGCTGCGAGCCGCCAGGCAGGCGCTGGAGGTGGGAACTTGGGGGGGTGTGGGGGGGGGTTAGAGGGGCGGGGTGGGTTTCGGGAATGCTGTTTGGGGGGGGGCACCCTACAGGAGTAGGGGACCCCCCCCTCTAATTCACCCCGCTCCGCCTCAAAGCCCAAGCCCACAAATTTTGGGGCAGCCGAGCCCCCCCCACACCTTGAAAAGTGGCAAAGTGGGGGGCGCGCCCCCCCCAACCCCCCCCCCGGGGTGCCTTGCACCCACCTGCAGCCCCCTCCCCACCGCAGGGACCCCCCCAGGCTGCAGCCCGAGCCCCCCCTGCAGCTTCTTTTGGGGAAAAAAGGGAGCTGGGGGATGCCTGGGGGGGTCCGGGGGGGGTCAAAAGGGGTCGGGACCCCCCCCATCTTGCCCCCAGTCCGCTGCCGCAGCCTGGCCCTGCCTCAGTTTACCCCTTGGCTCCTCCTGCAGCTCGGGACCCCCCCCCCAAAAAAAAAAAAGGGGCTGCACCTCTCAGGTACACCCTAACCCCCCGTGGGGTCAGGCTGGGGGTGTCCCCAGGGCAGGGGCATCATTTTGGGGACCCCCCCCCCCAGCACCCCCGTTTGGGCTCCCTCGGTGCCATTCCCTGACCCTTCCCGTGCCCCCCTCCAGCCTTGGCTCCGTGCCGTGCCCCCCCCCCCCCCAACACCACTTTGCAAGCCGAATGGACCTGATGATTCATCGGAAATGATTAAATTTTATTTATTAAATTTCTCCCCCCCCCCCAACCCCCCCCCGGCGAAATGGGTTGCTTAAAATGGCAACGAGAAGGGAACAAGTGCAGGGCGCTGCCCCCACGGCTACACCAAAGGGGGGGGGAAATTTGCAACCATGGACCCCAAACCCTGGGCACGCCGATGTTTCCCCCCCCCCCCCATGTGCACGATGCTCTGCTGGGAGCAGGGATTGGGGTACCCATCGCCCAAACCCAAAAAATGCCCCCCCCCCCAGGGCACAGGGGTGCCGCGTTCCCAGGAGAAAGCAGCGCCCAGCAAGGCAAACAAAGAGGCCGGAGAGCCGGCTGGCACGCTGCTGGAGCAGCTCGTTCTCGTTGCAAAAATAAAGAGAAACGTCCCAAAAAAAACCCTACAAAAACCCAAAAACCTCCGCAGGACATTCCCAGCCCTCGGCCCCTGGGAGCAAACAGCCCCGTTGACCGCCGCGGGCCTGGGGAGCTTCTGCTCCGCGGAGATCCTTTTGCTCCAAAAAAAAGAAAAAAAAAAAAAGCTATTTTAAAGTTAATTTTTTTCTAAAGCTTTAAGCTTTTTCTAATTTATTTATTTATATTTTTTATTTATATTTTTTTGTCTCCCACCAAACTCAACGCTTCTGGGGGAAAAACCTTCCAAGATTTCCTGGCCGCCCTCCAGCTGCTGTGAACCCCCCCCCCCCCCGGCACCCAGTGGGTTTCGGGCTCTCGGCCACTGTCATCTGCCCCAAATCCTGCCTCATTTTGAGCCTAATTATTTATTTTTTTGGGGCCGAAAGGCCTCGGCTCCAACCCTTCTCCCCGCTGGGCAAACAAACAGCGCCGAGCAGGCAGCGCCGCCGGGGCGGGGAGGTCGGGGTGCGTGGGGTGTGAGCCCGACCCCGTGGCCTCTTGTGGTGTTGGGGGGGGGGGCTCGGAGCACCTCAGGGGGCTCAGGAGGGATTTTGGGGTGCGTGGGGGGCTCCGGGTGCTGGCTGCGTCCCCATGAGCCTGGCCCCGGGGATGGGGGGTGATAAGGGTGAGGAGGGTGCTGGGCGCACTGGGCGACGCGCTGCCGGCTGGCACGGCTCGGGGTGGAACCCAAAATAATAAATAGGAACCCAAAATAAGAAAAGGAACCCAAAATAAGAAAAGGAACCCAAAATTTCGGCTGGGAACCAGCTGCCGCGGCCGTCCCAGGGCTGTTCCTCTTCACACAACACCCCCGGGGCCGAGAAGGGTCCCTGCTCCCTGGGGGAACGGCCGGGATTTGGCTCAGCCCCACACAGGGAGAAGGTTTGGGGACGTTTTTGGGGTGGAAGACAAAAGAGGGGCGAGCACCAGGCAGCCGGGGGGGGGGCTGCACCCCGTCTCCATCCCCCTACAGGACCCTATTTGGTGTCCCCATGCCCTGGCCCAGGAAAATGTCGCCTCCGTTTGTGCCCCCCCCCCGCTCCTTCCTCCGTCCCCGCAGGAAGGAAGGACGTGAGCGGCCTGGGGGGGCAGGACGGGGACATCTGGATTTGTGTGCACCGAGGGGGGGTCAGGGAAGCCGAAACCCCAAAAAGGAGAGCGGGGCAGCCCCAGGGATGGTTATGGGGCACGGAGCAATCCCCGGACACCCCGCTTTGGGGGGGGGGGTGAGGCGGACAGATGGACGAGGACAGCTGAGGGGAAACCTTACCCCGTTTTGGGGTAGGGGCCCCAATGTCCTAGGGGCAGGTGCAGCCGTGTGGGGCGTGATTTTGGCCACGTCCTGCCCTAATGTGTGTAAAACCCCGGGCCTCCCGACCCCAAACGCACACACACGCAGGCGGCGAGGGGAAGGATTTGGGGCTATTTTTGTCATCCGGCCTTTTCCTTCGGAAGATGCTGAGTTCATCTTCCCCTCCTTGTCATCGTCGTCGGCCTTCGGCCTTCGTCCGGACGGAAAAAGGCCCCATTGTCTCCCAGCCAGATGGGCCGGGGCCTGGGCACCCGCCCCAACAATGGGGTGGATTTATAGGGCCGGGGTTTGCGTCCTCAGCCCCGTGCTGACACCGCAGACCCCAAAGGAACAAGGCCTCGGGGTGCTCGTCCTGCCCATTTTGCCCCGAATCTGAGGGACGATAAGGGATAAAAGTCCTGAGGGGGGAACAATGAGAGATTTTGGGGTCTCTCCCATAGGGTTTTGTGCTGCTCGGGGGTCCCTGAGGCGCCGGGGAAGGCGCCAGGCCGGCAGCACCCATGGGAGCTGTGGGGCCGGGCAGGGATTTCTCCTCGCAGGACGTTCCCATGGACGGGGATTTGGCTTTCCCAGGGCCGCCTGGCCGGGATCCAGCGGTTCGGGGCCAACCATGGGGGGGGGGCAGCACCCTAAGGAGGGTCCCAAATGCCCGGCCCAGGTTGGGATTGGGATTTGGGATTTAGGGGCACGGTGCCAGCAGCCCCCACACCCCAGCTCCACCCTTCCTACAGCACCCAGGGGCCTGTGGAGGAGGTGGGGGCCGAGGGGGGGTCCCCAGCCCCATTTCCCCCCTCAGCAGCTGCCCCAAACCCTTTTAGCTCCTGTTTTCCCCCTCCAGACCTGCCAGAGGGGTCCCCGGAACCCCATTTTGAGCAAATCTGGAAAAAAATTAATAATCTGGGGGGTTTCCGCCCCCCTGCACCCTCCCAGGGGGCTGCTTGGGCCCCCAGGGAAATGGGGAGGGGGCCGCAGGTGTATGGGGTTTATGGGGTTTGTGGGGTCCGTCCCGCAGCGGGGAATGAATGGGGCCCGCCCGGCCCCTCCGCTCAGCCCTTTTTCTTTTTATTTTTTTTTCTATTTTTTTTTTTTTCTATTTTTTTTTTTTGGCCGGGCCCTCGGGAACCCAAACATTACCATAAATGCTCAAAGCCGCTCGGCCCCGTCACGTGGGGCACCGCGCACACCCCGCTGGGGGGCTGCGGGCTGCCTTTTGGGGCCAGGGACCCCCAAAAAACAACCGGGCTGGGAACGGACAGACCCCCATGGGGACGGACGGACGGACGGGGCGCTGCCACCCCAGCCAGCTCCGGGGCCTTGGGGTGCGGGTGGCTTTGGGGTCGTGCGATCCCGTTCCTACAAAGCCCCGGGGCTGCAGGCTGGGGGCTGCCGGGCTCGTTGCCACCACCAGGGCTTGGGGACACGGCGGGTGCCCAGCCCAGGGGATGGCGGTGAGGGTGGGATCCGCTCCGTGCTGCACAAAGCAGAGCCCCACGGCTTTAGGGTTGCTCTGGCAGCCCCATAAGGGACCCCTGGGGCGGTGCTGCCATGGCCGGCCCCGGCCCCGGCCCCGCCAGTGGGTGGCAGGGCTGAGACCGCCGCACTCATCACACCCATGGGTGGCCCCACCGCCCTCCCGCCTTAAGCGCCGTTGCCCCTTTAAAAAGGGCGGTACCCAACCGCCGCCGCCATCCAATCGCAGCCTCCCCGCCTCGCCGCGTCGCACGAACCGCCCAATGGCAGGCGAGCCGCGCCCCCAACCTCCCCTCCCATTGGCCGGCAGGCGCGACAAGATGGCGGCGCCCAGCAGCGGGGGGCCCGGCGACGGCGGCGGCTGCAGCGGCCGCGGGGCGGGCGACAAGATGGCGGCGCCCATAGGCGGGCGACCCGGCTGCGGCGGCTCCGACAACAAGATGGCGGCGCCCAGGCGCGGGGGGCGCGCGGGCGGCGCGTACAACAAGATGGCGGCGGGCGCCCTCCGCTGAGGCGGGGCCCTTAGCAACCATGGCGCTGCTGCTGCTGCTGCGCGGCCTGCGCCTGGCCCTGGACGTGCTGCTGCTGCTGCTCGACCTCAACTTCTTCCTCGTCTCCTCGCTGCTCGCCGCGCTGCTGTGGCTACTGAATCTAATCACCAGCTTGCCCTCAGCCTGCTGGCACGGGCTGATGTGGGCAGCGGGCGGCGCGCTCCAAGTGGTTTTGGGGGCGCTGAGGGGCTGCTGGGCAGCCATGGAGGGGACGAAGGCTTTGGGGCAGCTGCTGGTGCTGAGGGGCAAGGAGGCGCTGAGGCAGAGCCTGGCGGGGCTGCTGGGCTCGGGGCAGGCGGCGTGGAGGCAGGCGTGCGATGGGGTGGCCATCGCGGGCAGCTTGTTGGCTTATCTCCTCAACAGCGCGCTCAACGTGGGGCTGCTGGGCGCCCAGAGCCTCGGCGCCCTCCTGCCCGCCCTGTGGGACGCGGCGCTCAGCCCCGCGCTGCGCCTCGCCGAGCTGCTGGCCGCCTGCCTGGCACACGTCTCCAGCAGCGCCGTCGCCCTCTCCATCCTCCTGTGGGCTCCATGCCGTGTAGCCTTTGAGACGTTGGCTTCCCTGGCCGAGCTGCTCATCGGGGTGTTTTTCGTCAATGTGTACGGGTTGGGGCTGCTGCTGGTTCTTATCGGCGTTGGGGTTGTTGCTGTGAACCCCGGGGTGCTGTGGGTGATGGTGGGACACTTTCGGGTGCTGCCCGCCTGCCGCCGCCTGCAGCGGGAGGCCTGGAGGCTGTGGCAGCTGGCGGTGCTGGCGCTGGGCATGGCCCTCACCTCGCCGGCTTGGCGCAGGATGGTGGAGTGGAGCCTGCAGGTCACCGACTGGAGCCGAGGAGGGAGAACCAGGAACCGGGACAGCGAGCGGCGAGGAGCTGTGCCCCCACCGGGGAGATTGGTGCTGGCTGTGGCGGGGCAGGAGGAGCAGCCGGACACGCAGCGGGGCCCGCAGGCACGGCCGGCGCTGGGGAGAAGCTCTGCGGCAGGACAGCGGCTGCACAACCCCAGGGAAGAGCCCGGCACCTCCCGGGGGAAAGCTCCGAGGAGAGAGCAGCTGAACGTGGCAGCTGGGGACGGGATGCCGGATGACGACCCCTGGGTGCTGCTGAAAGAGCAAGAGGAACGGAAGAAATGCGTCATCTGTCAGGACCAGACAAAGACGGTGCTGCTCCTGCCCTGCAGGCACCTGTGCCTGTGCCAGGAGTGCACAGAAGTCCTCCTGCAGCAGGCCGTCTACCAGCGCAACTGCCCGCTGTGCCGCCAGATGATCCTCCAGACGCTCAACGTCTACTTGTGAACGGCTCCGTGCTTCTCCCACCAGGTCGGGGCTGCCCCCAGCAGTTCCCAAAGAACTCAGGGTGGCTTGAAAGAGGCTGCCGGGGGTGTCTGTCACAGCCACGTTTGGGACGTGACCAGGTTGTAGCTCTCGCTAGCAAGCACACGAGGTGATCACCGCAGCAAGCCGAGAGAGGGTTTTATTTTTTTTTGTTGTTGTTGACAACTTTTGCTGTTTCAGGGCCCGTTGCCTGAGCCTGCAGCGGTCCCAGACCCGAAGCAGAGCACGGAAAGATGCTCGGCTCCCTCCTAGCCAAAGCTGAAAGGGTGAAGGCTCAGCCCTCCTGGGCCTAGTGCAAGGCAAGGGAGGTTTTGTTGTTGTTTTTCTTTTTTTTCTTAGTGAGATTTGGCCAAAAAACTACCTGGCAGACTGCATTTACAGCTCGTTCTTCCTCCTGCCACGTAAACGCGGCAGCTCCCAGCGCAGGGCACAACGCACACCCCTCCTGCAAGGCTCCTGGCAGGCGCTCTCCAGCGGGTGACTTCGGGAGGGAAGGGGACTCCCCAAATCCTCGGGGAGCCCCCCGAGACATTCCAGCACCTCGCTGTGGACCTACAGCCAGGTGGGGAGCGGTACCAGGACCACAGTGAGGGTTACGCTTCTCTTCTGTCTTGCCGCCTGGCCGAAATGCAAAAACGCAGCTGGTTTTGGTACAGAGGGGCCCCAAAAGCCTCGCGGGGCCCTGCACACCTCGCTGGGGAGGGCTGAGGTGCCTCGTGGCTCCCAAAAACGCCTCGCACCGAAGAGGTTTTCCTTTCCCAGCCGCTCGCCTGGGCTCAGCCACGCGCCGGAGCCAATTTTGGCTGGAGCCAGCTTGGAAGGAGCCTCGACTCCTCGACTGTGAGCCAGGAGCCTGAGGGCGGCTGGCGTGGCCCGTGCCGTTCTGCTCCAAACTAATCGATTTCGGTGATTTTTAGCCAAAACGGAGGCAGCAGAGGGGCTGGGCTGGGAGATGCCTCTGCACTACAAACCTGAGCTGTGGCGGGGCACGGTCCTGCCTGAGAGCAGCTCCCTGGGCACATCCCCCTCGTTTTGGGGCGTGCAGAGCTCCCTGCCCTCCCCAGGCACACAGCAGCCAGCAGAACTTCGGGGCCAGCCAGATTTTGGGGTGCAACACCTCCTCCGGGGGTTTCGGGACGAAGGACACCTTCCCAGGACTGCAGTTTCTCCCTGCAAACTTGATTTATTGTTATTTTTTTTGTAATGCCAGCAGCCACGCTTGTTCTTTTCGGGCCTGTTTGTAAGAAGAGAGAAAGCTTCGCCTTCCGTTTACCTGTTTGCACTACGAGCTAGATACCGAGCGGATTAAAGTCTCCTTCAGCACAAACTGCCTCGTTTTTGGGATGTGTTTCCCTGGGGGGGGCTCTGGGGAAGCCTGTCCCTGACCCCACAGGCTCAGGAGTGCAGCCCGGCTGGGTTCTGGCTGCGTGGGGACGGCACCGGGGGACACCGAGGCACCCCCAGCGTGTCCTTGGGATGCTGGGGATGCCCCCAGCACCCCCAAAACGGGGGATGCAGAGGTTCACGCGGCCGTGCTGCCGAGCGAGGACGGGCTGTGAAGGACACAGCTCTCCCCCGGGAGCCGTCCCGCACGCACTTGGCTCGCTCACAACCCGAGCCACCAGCAATTACCGGAGGGAAATGCATCCACGGGGCGGCCGCAGCGTCCGGACACTGCCCTGGCACGGGGCCTGGCTGCACAGGGCCATAAGGGGCACAAAATTGTTTTTTTTTTTTGGGAACCTCGCAGCCGGAGGGAGGGGTGGTTTCAGCACATCGGGGCTGGAGGAGCTGCATCGGGGCTGGAGGAGCATTGATGGGCACAGAGGGGGGGGAGGCTGACAGCTTGCTGGCAAGGAAGCCCCCCAGGCTTCGGGAAAATCCCCGAGACCCCTTTGTGTGCCCAGCTGCAGCCCCCCGGCCCTAATGAGCTGCAGCCAGGGCTTGGGGACAGCGGGGAGCTGGCAGGGATAAAGGCTCCGGGCCGGTGGGGAGGGAGCAGGTGACGATCAGCAGCAGGACCACGGGGGGGCTTTGGGCTGCTCCCCGGCACCAGCTTGGCTCCCTCGTTATCGGGGGAGCGGAGCTGGATCCCAGCCAGCTGCATCGGGGATGTGACTGGGGGTGGAGGTCCCCCACAGCCCCTTTAGGGTGGGCCACCTGAGGCCGGGGGTATCGGCCCTCCCCGAGCTGTTTTCTCGCCAGGACACGGGGTTCTCCCGCTGGGATTGATGGAGAGGCCGGGCTCTGCTCTTCTGGGGTCCGTGCTCGTGGTCCTGTGCCCTTGTTTTGGGATCCTGCGCTCCTCACCCCCTTCGACGTGCTGGCACCCGCACATTGGGGTGGCTCCAGGTCCCAAAAGCACCAGAGCCTGGATTCGTGACGAATGCTGACAGTGGCTGCCCCATCCCAACACGGCTGCAGCCCCTTGGAGGGGCCCCGAGCCCCCAACCCCCCCCTGTTTGCCCCCACCCCGCTGTCTGGGGGCTCCTGCTGCCCCCATGGGTGCCCATTTCCCAGCACAGCCGCAGGACCCCGGCGCAGGCAGCCCCATACCTGCGTGCTGCAGGGCCCCCCCCAGCCCTGCTTTATCCCTACGGCCCCAAATCCCCCCCAAACACCCCACTGGCCCACCCCATTGAGGTTTAGCCCCCCCATTTTCCCAGCTTGGAGCCCTCCTTACCCGCTCCCTTACCCTTTGCCGTCGGGGGCATTTCTCCTCCCCGGGGAGGATTCGGGATGGGGTCTCTGCGGGGTCTCGGGGGTGATCCTTTTGGCTTCTTCCTCGCACAGCCCTATCAGGCTGAGATTTGGGGGGGCTCCTGCTGGCTCCCAGCCCCCCCCCATTGCTGCAGGAGGAGCTGCTCAGCACCTGCTGGGGACCCTGCCCTTGGCGCGCCACCGAGCTGCTCCGGGACGAGCTGCCAGCCCTTTGTTGTATTTATTTATTTTTTTTTCCCCCTATTTATTTTTAAATAAACATTTCTGCACAAACCACTGCCTCTGCCAGCTGCCCCACAGGCTCTGCCTGCTCAGCCCGGCGCTTTTATAGGGTTTGCCCTGGCCAAAGAGGTGGTGCCCCCCCCACCCCACAAGCCGGGGCTCAGCTGGGAGCAGGGCTCTGCCCCCTCCTTGCTCGGGGTGCTCGTTAGGAGCTGCCAGAAATTAGGGCCTGCTGTGGCTCCCCTCCCCTAATCCCAATCCTTTCCTAATCCCCCTCCCCAGGTGGCAGCAGCCACCCTCGTGTTCCTCGGGAGGGGTCTCCAGGGGTCCCCCCCCGACCCCACAAAGCTCCCAGCGGGTCCAGAGCCTCTCCAAAAGCTGCGGGGCTCAGCGTGGTGCTGGGCGCTCCCCCCACGAGGTGATGGGGCCCAGAGGATGCTCCCAGCCCCCCACCCCACAACCTCCCCTGGCCTGGTCCCAAGGAAAGTCCTCTCCCTCCCAGTTCCGCCCGGCGAGCTGCCCTGTTTATCCCCGAGCGGCTCCGCTGACAAAAAAAGGCCGATTTCAACCCAAACACACGCTTCCGCCGCAACCCAATCCTGCTCCGGGGCTGGACGGGGAGCTGTAGGGCCTTCAGCCCCGGCCCCAGAGCCCCTATGGGGTGGGGACACCCCAGGGGTGCGACCCCCAGGTGGGACGTGGGGTGAGGTGCCCCCGACCCCAAATCCCAGCTCTGTAGGGCCGTGGGTTTGCTCGTCCCGCTGGGTGAAGGAGGTGCCCCCCCTTATCCAGAATCCCCCTCCCTGGCTCGCCCCAAATCCCCGCGGGACCAATTTGGGGCTGGAATGAGGAAGCCCTTCGCTCCCCCGGCTAAAAATAGGGTCCCCTCCCGGCACCGGGTCACCGCGCTCCCACTACATCCCAACCTATGGGGGGTCCACAACGAGCCCCCCGAGGCACCGGGGGCAGGGTGGGCTTCTCCCCCGACCTACGGGCAGCCGGGACCGGGGGGGGGCTGCTTGGGAAATGCCAACCCCCCCCCTCCCGGCCCCTCCCCAAAACCAGGGCAAGGGCGCACGGAGGGAGCGCAGGGCGCAAAGCGGCGCCGATGCCTCCACCTAGTGGCTCCCCGCCGGCTCTGCGCCCCCCCCGCGCTCCCCCTACCCCCTCTGGCAGGGGCTGCAGCCCCCCGGGGGGGGGTCCCGAGCCCCCCACAACCAGCCCCAGAGGCAGGGACGCAGCAGGCACAGGTAGGGGTGAGGACCCTTTTATTGCGGTGGCCGGAGAAGGGCAGCGGAGAGGGGTCATGGGCAGGGGTTTGGGGTCACGGGCAGGGGTTTGGGGTCACGGCCGGGGGTTTGGGGTCACGGACAGGGGTTTGGGGTCACGGGCGGGGTTTTGGGGTCACGGGCAGGGGGCCCCTCGCCGTGCCAGCGGCCAGGCAGCCCAGGCTCGCCCCGCACGCAGGGAGCTGAGCCCAACCCCGGGGGTGCTGCGTGCCCGGGGGGGCGATGGCAAGAAGCTCAGGGCACGCTTTTATTTGATTTTTCCAGCTCGTTCCTCCTGCCCTGGAGCTGGGGAGGGAGAGAAAATGCTGAAATCCCACACAGTGCAACCAGGGGCCGCATCCTGCCCCCTTCCAGGCGCCGCAGCGGAGCAGGGGGAGGACGCCGAGCCCCCCACCTCCCCTCCAACCACCCCCTGCCACCTCCCCGCGCCATGCCCGAGCAGGGGAAGGGGCGCGCACCCCCCGTGTCCCCGTCCCCATCCCCGGGCTCAGGCGAAGACGGCGGAGCTGTGCCAGTAGGAGTAGACGAGGAAGCCGGTGAAGGTGCTGTCCGTCTTGACGCTGGCGTAGAAACCGCTGTAGTCCCCGACCCCCACCTGCACCCACACCTCGTCCTCGGGCTCCAGGCGGACCAGGGCGCCCCCGGAGAGCGAGGTGGGCTTGGGCCAGTTCCCGTAGTACTGGAAGAAGGAGGCGACCGACTGCCCGTTCTTCATCAGGTCGAACTGCAGGCTGGCACGGTAAACGGTGGCGTGGACGGCGAAATAATAAAGGCCGGGCACCTCGCAGGTGAACTTGCCCGTGGCGGGGTCGTAGTGGCCCTGCTCGTTGGCCAGCACCACGTCGAAGAGGATGGGTTGATCGGCTGGCGGGGGGCTGCGAGCCTCCGAGCGTTTGGCGCTGAAGGCTGAGCGGGGGGGCACGGCGCACTCGCCCTGCGCCCCCTTCTCGCCGTGCACGCCGTCCACGCCGGGGCTGCCCGGATCCCCGCGGGGCCCTGGAGCTCCTGGGGGGAAGGGATGGGGATGGTGTCGCCTCGGGTGTTGTGATAGATCCCCTAAATCAACCCCCCCCTGAGTGCTTTGGGGTTGGGTGGGTATGGGGTGGTGGGTGTGTGGTGTGGGGTCACTGGGAAGACCCCCTGAGGGTGGGGGGAACCCCCCCAAGGAGCCAGGGGATGGACGAGGCACCCACATTTGGGGTTCCCAAAGCAGGAGGAGGAAGGGAGGGATGGGGACGGGAGGAACGGGGCAGTGCCAGCAGTGGGGAGCAGGACTGGAGTGGGGGTGGCAGGAAAAGGGCTCTTTTTGGGGGATTTTCTCCCTGTTTGGCAAAGTAGAGTGGGCTCCCCTTTATGGGATTTCTCCTTCCTTACCAGGTGGGCCCATCTCGCCCTTCTCCCCCGGCAGCCCCACGGCCCCGTCCCGGCCGTCTCGGCCGTCTCTGCCCGGCAGCCCCTGGCCCCCGTGCAGCCCCGGGGTGCCCGGGATGCCCGGCTGCCCCGAGCACAGCCTGGGGATCTTGTTGTCTTCCAGCTGCACCGAGCTGCCCACGAGGAGGAGGAGGAGGAGGAAGAGGAGGAGCAGCTTCATCTCGTCTGCCGTGGGGGGGCTGCAGGGGGGCAGAGAAACATAACAGCTCCGCAGACCCCTGCGCGCAGGGCTCGAAACGGGCAGGCAACCACCACCCTGCAGCTGCCCCCCCTTCTTTTTTTTTTTTTTTCCCCTTTTTTTTGCCTTTTTGGCAAGTGCTCGGGGCCGGCTGCACCTGCCGCAGCATCCCCGTTGCCCACCCCTGAGCCAAAAATCTTTGGGGGGGCGCCGCGGGCAGCGGGTGGCACGGGGAGGGGACCCTGGGGGGACACCCGCAGGAGGTGCCGGCTGCGTGTAGGGGCTTAGAGGGGTTGTGCCAGCTCTGAGCCTGGTTTTGGGGTGCTGTAGGAGGAAGATGAGGGCTCAGGCTGTGCGTGGTGGGGCGGCAGCTCGGGGAACTCCAAGAGTTTGGGGAACTCGAGGAGCTCGGGGCTGCGGCACGGCCCTGCCCTTGGCAGCATCCCCACGGCCGGCGGCTCCGCTCGGCTCCCGGCTGGCTCCCCGCAGCACAGCCGGCTGGGGCAGCAGCATCCCGAGTTTTATGGGGCCGTTTCGGGACCACCCTACAGCCGGGACCACCCTGAGGGCCAGGACCACCCCGCTGCCCCCAGCCCTCTTGGCTACCGGCGCAGCGTTGGCCCCTCTCTCCCCGTGGCCTTGCTTCTCTTCCCCATGGTGAACGGGGAGGAAAAAGGAGGAGGAAAGGGGCTTCTCCTCCACCCCGCTGCCGCAGCCGGGACCCCCATAGGGTCCCCACTCACCGCTCCTGCGCTGCGGCGGGGCCGGGCTGCGGGCTCTTCCCCAGCTCCTCGCTCTGACGAAGGCCCTCGGAGAGGCAGCCTCTCCCCCCCTCTCTCCTCCCCACGTCTCTCCTCCCAAACTCCAAAGGAAATCGCCACGGGCCCCGGGAGCCAAAAACTACAAGACAAGGGGAAAAAAAAAAAAAAAAAAAAAAGGAGAAAAAAAAAAAAAAAAAAGAAAAATAATCCCCACGGTGTGGGAAGCGGCATTGAGCAGGGGGAAGGGAGAGGAGGAGCGGGGCGAAAATCACCCTGCTGGGGGCAGATGGAGGGGGGAAAAGGGGAGAAAATGGCCCAAGGAAGAGTGGGATGGGAGAAAGGGCAGGCGAGGGGAGCCCAGCGGAGGCAAGCAGCTTGGTGGAGGGACGTGGAGCCCTCGTGGAGCCCTCGGTGCCCCGGCTGTGAGCAGGGACAAGGCGAGGAGAGGGGTCGGGGCGCACACAAGTTGGCACCGCCACCCCGGGGGCACCCATGGGTGCTGGAGGAGCCGCCTGGGGGGTGCAGGGCAGCAGGCAGGGATCCCTGGGGCGTGCACCTGGGGGCTTTTTGGGGTGCCCCCAGGCTGCCTTTAACCCCCTCCAGCACCGGGAGCACCCAGGGGACAGCGCTGGGGGGGTGGCACCAGGGGCTGACCCCTCCTGGCGCGGGTGCCCGGGGCTGGGTGCTGGCATGGGGCCGCCTGGCTCCTCGCCCCCCTCACCCCAGGTGTGTTGGGGTTGGTGTTTTTGGCTAGCTGGCGGCCGGGTTGTGGCCACGGGGCGTTGCCAGTGGGGTGGCCTGTGGCCAGCACAGCCAGCACGGCCACAGCCCTGGCTGGAGCAGGAGCTCCCTGCTGTGGGGTTGCCAGCACCAGACCCCCTCCCCGAGCCCTCCACCAGGATCCTCAGCAGCTCACGCTGTTTATTCTGCCGGCTCCGGGGTCTTGGGGACACGGGGACCCTCAATTTGGGGGGCATTAACCCTTCCCCTGCCGGGTTAGCAGCTGTCGGAGAGGCTGGGCAGAGCCTGGAGATGCTGAGACCCCCATGGGGGCAGCTCCAACCCCTGGGCACGGCCCCCCCACCATAAATCTTCCCCCTTAGCGAGGCTGGGGAGGGGCAGCCCCTCTCCAGGGACTCAGTCCTGGGGGAAATCTCACGGCACCGGGGCGCTGAGCCCTAAGAGGATGCCCTGGCCCTGGGGCAGGACACGACAGGAGTTGGAAGAAGGGGAGAGGAAGGTTTGGGGCAGGAGGGCTCGCGCTGGGGGGCTCAGGGCTGGAAGCACTCCACGGGGTCGCTGGAGTCGGGCAGGATGTTGCAGTTGATGGGCCAGAGGATGCCGAGGAGCCCCAGGGACTGCTGGCAGCGCAGCTCGGCCGCCAGGCAGACGGCACGGCAGGGCTGCAGGACGCCTCCGTCCGGGGTGCATTTGGGCACGAAGAGGCTGCAGATGAGGAGCCGGAGGTGCTGGTAGCAGGCCAGCTCCATCAGCGTCTGCGGGACGGCGCTGGGTGAGCGTGGCACGGGGTGGGCGAGCTTGGCACGGGGTGGCCGAGCCACCCCCAGCCCCCCCCGGCTCACCTGGTAGTCCTGCAGCACCTCGGCGGCCCCCTCCTGGTCCGGGATGGCCAGCCAGATGTTGGGGAAGGAGGTGGCGTTGTAGCCCAGCCCCAAGCACATCTCCACCTCCACGGGCTCGCAGACGGAGCCTGCCACATGGAGAGGTGCTGCGCTTCTGGCACCGGCACCGGCGGAGGGGGGGTACCGCTTTCCAGGGGATCCCCTGGGGGTGGGTTTAGGGGGAAAGGGGTGAAATCCCTCCAGATGGGGCTCACCGAAGGCCGGGTAGGAGACCCCGGTGCAGTTGAGCTCGTCGGTGCCGTCGGGGCAGTCGTGCCAGCCGTCACACACCGACTCCAGCGCCCGGCACTCGCCGTTGCCGCAGGAGAACTCGGCGGGGCTGCAGGTCTCTGCGGGGCGGGGGGGACAAGGGGGACAAGGGGACGGTTTTGCTCAGCCTTGGCCTCGAACCCCGCCGGGGACGGGCCGCACAGCCCTGCCACCTACTCTCCGTGGCGTTGCGGGCTTGGTAGGTGGCGAAGAAGCCGTCGTCTGCCACTCCTTCATCCGCCACGAACAGCACGGTCATGACGTGGCGCGAGGAGGTCAGGGCGGGTGGCAGCTGGTGGCCGCAGAACCTGCGGGGCCATGGGGCAAAGGATGGGGTCAGATGGGCAATGGGGCCACCCGGGATGCCCCCAAAACCCGTCATTGAACAGCACGTCCTCGCCAGCCCTCGGTTTCCCCGGCTGAGCCGCGGGAGCTGGATTTGGGGAGGGGAGGGGGGGTACCTGCCCATCAGGCTGGCGGCCCCGGTGCCGGCGCTGTCGTGCACCTCCACGAAGTCGAAGCTGCAGTCCTCGTGCGGCTCCAGGCTGAAGTTGTGGAAGCGCAGATCCACCACGTGGCCCACGGGCACCGAGATCTGCCACAGGCACAGCTACCGGGGCGGGGGGGACACCGTCAAGCCGGGCAGGGGCACCCGCTGACCTCTCAGATGGGAGGAAGCCTTCCTCCCCGCCCTCCTCCTCCTCCTCCTCCTCCTCCTCCTCCTCCTCCCCCTTGGCTCACCTGCTGGTGCGGGTAGGGCTGGGGATGGCTGGGGGTGGAGAAATGCCCCTCCAGAGCTGTCAGCGGGCCCCCGCACTCTGGGGACACACACACCATGGGGCTGTACCCCCGGCCCCTTTCCTTACACCCCATTTCTCCCCCCCGTCCCCCCTCCCCGGGCCCACCTTTGTGCTTCAGGCTGCAGTTGGCCTCGTCGCTGCGGTCCTCGCAGTCGTGGAAGCCGTCGCAGACGAAGCCCAGGCGGATGCAGAGCCCTCGGTCGCACAAATGCTCGTCCCAGGCGCAGCTCTCTGCGGGGTACCAGGGCTGGTGGCCGTGCTCTGCGCACCCCCTGCCCCAAATCCCCTGCTCCTGGGAAGGTTTTGGGGGTGCTCACTCTCATCGGGGGCCACGGCACGGTAGCGGGCGCTGAAGCCCGGTGCGCCCACGCTGCCGTCGGAGACGAAGGTGACGCGCAGGAGGTTGGAGTTGGTGTTGAAGGTGGGGGGCACCACGTTGCCGCAGAACCTGGGGGGACCATCCCGAAGCGTCCCCTCTCGCCCCCACCCCAAAAGCAGGGGGGTGCCGAATCCTTCCCGGATCCTACCTGGCGGTGCCCCCCCGAGCTGGGGCTGGCTCCGCGGCGCCGTCCCCTTGCTCCTCGTAGAGCTCCAGGCGGTCGAAGAGGCAGGACGCCGTGCCCTCCACGCTGAACGCCTCCATCCGCAGCTGGATGGCGAGCCCGGCCGCCACCTCGATGTGCCAGACGCAGAGCGCGTGGGGCGGGTAGGGGCCGGGGTGGTTCGGGGAGCTGAAGGAGCCCTCGGGACCCCGCAGGGTGCCACCGCAGGCTGCAGGGGGACAGGGGGCACCCGGTGAGCCGGCACCTCAGGGTGACGCCGTGCCGGGGTGTGTGGGGCTTACCCGGTGCTGGCGGCGTGCTGGCTGCACGAGGCTGGCTCCAGGTTGGGGTGGAGGTGGTTTTTGGGGCCGGGGGAGGTCTCGGGGTGGGTGCTGCGGGGCTGGTGGTGGTGCCACGGGCGGGCAGGGCGGCGGCGGGGGAGCTGGGGGGCCGCGGGGACGTCAGCTCTGTGAGCGGGGCGAGGAGTGGCTGCGGTGTGGGGAGGGGGCTCGGGAAGCCCACCCAGCCCCACGTGTGCAGGGACCCCCCTTTTTGGGGAGGTTTGGAGCAGGACGGTGTCCTCACCATGCCCCGAGTCCCCCCCAGGAGCCATCTCCGTGTCCCCATCCCCACGGACACATCGCGGCCCCCCCAGCCCCGCACTCACGGTGGACGACGATGGCCAGCAGGAGGGCGATGAGGAAGAGGAGGACGGCGCTCATCAGGGCCACGCAGAGCCAGGTGAACCTACAGTCGGCCCGGTACCTTCCACCCACCCGGCCCCACAGCTGCCGACCTGCGGGAGGGCGAGGACAGCGGGCAGAGCATGGTGCCACCGTGCCCCCACCCTGCCACCCCCTCCCCAGCTGGCTGAGCCCAGCCTCTTGTCCCCTTTAGGACCCTTTTGCCCCCCCTGAGACCCTTTTGCCCCCCCTGAGACCCTTTTGTGCCCCACGGGACCCCCGGACAGCCCCACAGCCCGGCGCACAAACCCAAGGCAGGTACCGAGGCCATCCTGGGGGGCCGCGGGGCTGACCCCATCCTTGTCTGGGGACGTTCCCGGGGGCTCCTCGCCCTCGAAGACGGGGTTGCAGAACTCGGTCTGGGCAAAAAGACGAGGGACACGAGAGGGACGGCGGTGTGGGGACGCGCAGAGACCGTGGGGGACCCGTGGGGCAGCTCCTCAAACCCGGCCCTACCTTGCTGCGCTCCAGAGCCTCGGGGCAAAGCGTGATCTCGGTGAAATCCTTCATGGCACCAGGCGCTTCCCAGCACGGTTAAAATCCTCCCCGCTGTGCCACGGCCACCCCAGGTGCCCCCCGCACCTCCCCGCCCGTCCCCATGGCAGCCGGCACGAGCTGCGCCCCGCGGAGACCCCAAAACTTGTGGAGACCCCAAAAGTTTGCGCGGAGAGCCCTGGGCGGCCCCAGCCCCGTCCCCTCCGCCGGCCCCTTCCCCCTGCCCCGTTAATCCAGCTCAGCTGAGGATGCCGAGGTCAGGCCCTGGCACGGAGATCCCAGCACCTTAAAGGGGAACGTGTGCTCCCTCCAGAGCTGCGAGCCCACCCCACAACTTGGGGAGCCCCTTTTGGGGTTCCCAAAGGGGCCGCTCGGTTTTCCCAGTGCCTCCACGTGTCCCCAAAGGGGCTGAGAGGGGGAACCCGGGCTGAGCACGTCCCTCCCGACCCCACATCTCCCCGTGCGGGGTGTCCACGCCCCGCTGCCTGCGTCCCCACTGCCCCTTAATGCCCAACTGACGGCCCCGTGCCTGAGCCAGGCAGAAAGAGGGCTTTGTTTAGGGTATTTTGGGGCAGAGCGCGGCTGCTGGAGGACCAGAGGAGGAAGAAAAGCTCCCTTGGATGCAGGAGAGGGCCCTGCCGTGGCCACCACCTCCCCTTTTGTCCCCATGGGGTGGCTGCCTCGGTTTCCCTGCTGACCCCACAGCCCCCGTCCCTCTCCAGCCAGGCACACGCCGCTTCCAGCTTCTGATTTATTCCTGCGCGAAGTCTCCCTGGTACGAGACACATCCTGCCCATCTTGCTTACACAGTAAACGAGCCACCTGCCGAGCAGCAGCGCTGCCCCAGCCCGGGGACCTCGGGCAGGGCGGGATGGGGAGGAGAATAAATTAGAGAAAAAGGCTAAAAAAGGCCACTGGCGATCGCTAGCCGGAGGACGGAGCAGCGGGGCCAGAGGGGGGACACACACGAGCATCCCCGGGGGGGCTCCTGGTTTCGGGGGGAGCTCCCCGGTTGCAGACAGTCCCAGGGAGCCGCTGTCCCCCCCCTTATGGGGACGGGCACCCCCGTGCCACCCCCCCGGATGGTTTAAGGCACCGGCGTATGAGGAGGCAGGTGAACACCCGCCCGCAGCACCCCTGGCTGTGAAAAGAAGTCCGGAGAAATTCCTCCCTCGGGTCCATCGGTCGGGATCTGGGCTTGGGAAGGTGTCCGGAGGGCTGCAAGTCCTTGGCCAGGAGTTTTGGGGCAGCTGAGGGATCCTCGGGGATGGCACCGCGGGTCCCCCCCAGCGCCGGGTGCTCCCCGCGGCCCCACGCCCGCCGAGTCCCTCTCTCGGGGTTTTTTATTACACAGCAAAAAAAAAAAAAAAGACCAAAAAAAAGAGAAAAAAAACTACCCCAAGGTAAAAACCAACCAGCGGGGGGGCGCTGGAGCTGCCTGGGTCCTGCCCTCAGCCCCCAGCTGGGGGGGTTTGCGCCCGGCTGCCTCCTGCTGCGGCCCCTCCGTGCCTCCAAGCTGCACCCAAAAGGGGGGTTTGGGGGGCTAAAAGCCGAAATCCTGGGGGGGTGTCCAGCTCCGGGGGGGTGTCCAGCTCCTGGGGGGGTGTCCAGCTCCGTGGGGGGGTGCCCGGGGGGGCTACATGCGGGAGGCCGGGCTGGCCAGCTCGTAGAAGAGCAGGTAGGCATCGCTGCTGCGCACGTGGCTGGAGGACATCGGGGTGACACTGCGGGGACAGGAGGGGTGTGGTGAGCCACGGGGGGGTCCCACAGAGTGCTCCCTCCCCCCTCGTCGTCCCCCAGCCTCCAGGGCCTCACCGGGAGTCGTTGAAGCTGTGCCACTCTCCGGAGACGGGGCTCTTGCAGTAGGCGGTGTAGTGTCCCCCCATGGTGGTGCCCGAGTGGTTGGAGACGGCGTAGAGGTTGTAAACGGCGTGGTCTGCGGGCGGCCAGGGCGGTGCTCAGCGGGATAAACCCCCTAAAGGGGTCTGCAACCCCCACCCCAAACCTCTGCCCCCTCCCGGGACACCCCCGCAGGCACGGCCCCGGCACTCACTGCAGCTCTGCGCGGCGAATTCCCGCAGGTCCAGGTCCTTCAGCTGGAAGTTGACGAAGGTGGTGAGCTTGCTGGCTCGTATCCGCGCCTCCGAGAAGCGCTTCAGGTCTGGGGGGGAGCGCGTTAAGGAGGCGGGGACCCCCCCCCCAAAAAAAAAAAAAATCACACACACAAAAAAAAACCCAAACACCTCCCTCCAGCAGCACCCGCGGCGCAAAGGATACGGAGCACCAGGATCTTGGGGAACTTCTGGATGCTGAATTTCTTCGTGCACCTCGTCCTGGCCTTGCAGCGGCAGCAGGTCTGCGGGCAGCAAACGATGCAGACAGCGGGGTGAGGGCTCAGCCTGCTCCCCAAAATCCCCCCCCCCGTGCCCCCAACCCCACGCCCCGTACCGGTTTCTCGTCCCCATCCAGGATGTCCTCTTTGGTGAAGAGCCGCAGGCAGTCCATGAGCGTCACCTCGCCGTAGCCTTTCTGCGGGAGCAGGGAGAGCTCAGGGGCAGGGAATGCAGGGTGAGGGGTTTTTTTGGGGGGCAGCGGGGACCCCTCACCTTGGGGATGGGCAGGGAGAGGTCCCAGAAGGGGTCGAAGGCTGTGGAGCAGTAGCCGCACTCGCTGCAGGTCAGGGAACTCTTCAGCTGCCCGACGAAGAGGTCTGGGGGCGATAGGATGAAGGGTGGGGTGGAGAGGGGTGGGATGGAGAAAAATGGGGTGGAGAGGGATGGGATAAAGGAGGATGGGATAAAGCAGGATGGGATGAAGAAGGATGAGACCCCCCAACCCCCCCCCCATCCCCTCCCACCTCTCCCCAGCGCCCTGCTCACCGCTGACCCTGCTGTCCTCCCTCTCCTGGTACCTCCTCCACATCTGGCGGCTCTTCTCGTCGTCTCTGCGAGGCGGAGAGGCAGAATGGTGCTGGGTGCCGCTGCCCACCCCCCTTTTGGGGCAGCCCCCGGCCCCCCCTTTGCCCCGGCCCCAACTCACGGGAGGTGGTCCAGGGTGTCGGCGCTGGCCCGCGGCCGCACCAGCACGCGGTTCACCTCCCCGTGCAGCCCGTCGAGGAGGAACCTCAGGAACTCCTGGGCGTCCTGCTGGCTGCGAGACAGGGGGGCAGAGGAGGTGAGGAGCCAGGCAGGGGGGGCTCGGTACCCTCTCCCCACGCCCCCCGAGCCAAACGGCCCCTACTTGTAGCCGACGAAGCGGGGGGCGTATCGCTGGATCTGCGTCTTGAACTCGGAGGGGCTGACGCTCTCGTTGGGGGACGAGGTCCAGAGCAGCTGGATCAGCTTGGCGAATTCTGCGTGCGGAGACGTGGCTCAGGGGGACGGGGACAGGTGTCCCCTGGCTGTCCCCGTCCCCTTTGTACCCCCCACCCCAAAGCCTCGGGGTGCACGGCCGGGGGAGGGGGGGGTGCCGTTACCTGCCATGAGCGCGGTGCGCATGCGGCTGTTGTTGTTGAGGTCCCGCAGGTAGAGGTTCTGCAGGCAGTAATCCCGCAGCTCCCTGGTGTTGCTCAGGCACTGCAGGATGGAGTTCATGAAGCACTGGGGGAGGAAAAAAAAAATAAAAAAAAAAAAAAAAATAAACCATGGCAACGGGAGGCAGAGGGAGGCGGGCGGCGACGGGGGGGACACCCGGGGAGGGTGGGCAGAGGATGGGGATGAGGCAGGACGGAGAGCAGGGACCCCTCCATCCTCCAGCAGCACCAGGAGCAGGGTGGGGAGCTCCTGGAGAGGGGAACATGGGTCTGGGGGGCGAGGGAAGGGCCGGGGTGCCCCACACCCCCCAGCTGTGCCCACAGAAAGCCGCGGTGCCGGCCAGGAGCCCTGCAAGCACTCACCGTGTTGCCCAGGTTGCGCAGGCCGGTCAGCCCCTGCACCGCCTTGGAGCTCTGTGGAGAGAGGGAGCAGGGCTGGGACGAGCCAACCGTGGGGGCCACCAGCCCACGGGGCCACCAGCCCCAGCGTGGGGCAGCCCCCAAGGTGGGCACAGAGCGGGGCCAGCACCGCGGCTGCTCCTGGCGCAGGCTGCGCGCAGGACGGTGGCCGAGGACCCGTCCTGGTGCTCAGCTCCCTGTCCCGGGATGACTCCAGGGCTCAAAGTCCCCCTGGCTACCCCGTGCCCTGGGCTACGAGCCAGGCTGGCCACCCCCTGCCTCCTTTGCGCCCTGGGAAGCTGGGGGTGGCATTGCCCCACGGTGCCCCACGGTGCCCCAGGGTGCCCTAGGGTGCCCCATGGTGTCTCACCCCCCCAGAACACCCCATACCAGCACCCCACAGATTTGGGCACGGCTCTTTTATGGGATTAAATCCAGGCAGGGTGCTGCAGGGCGCACCCCCAGGTGGGTGCCGGGGCAGCCCTGCTCCTGGTGCCCCCCACCCCGGGCTCCTGCAGGTTGCCGCGGGTCCTCCCTGCTCCCGGGAACGAGGAGGGGGAAGGAGGAGGAGAGGAGGGGGCCCCGCAGCTCTGAAATAGCAGCAGCTGGTGCGTGTGTGGGAGGTGCTGAGCACCCAGCCCTGACAGCAGCCCAAAATAACCCAGATACAGTTACACGTGCGCCTTCGCCGCGGTGCGGGCATCACCCACCGCAGGGCCAGCGGGCACCCAGGTGCCTTCCGCGGGCACACGCGGCTCTGCAGGGCAGCCCCGTGCCCTGGCGGGGTGCTGACCCCGTGTCCTGCACCCTAAATCCCCGTGGAGGTGCCTGGGCACCTCCTGTCCCCGCTGTGGGATGGGCACGGCGGCCAGCAGGGTGGCAGCAGCTCCTGGTGGCTTCCCGGGTCGTGCCCCAGGAGGGAGCGGGGTGCTGGGGTGGGCACGGGGCAGCCCCAGGAGCTGGAGCCCCCCACGCCGTGCCACCAGCCCACCCCCGGCTCTGATTCCACCTCCTGCTTGTTATTTTTTTTTTGTTTTTTTTTCATTTTTTTTTTCCCTCCCCTGGGTGACTCAACTCCAGCTAATCCCCCTCGCCCGGCCGGGGTGTTATCTAGGACACGGCGCTGCTCGGAGGCGGCGGAGGAGAGCTGGCTCACGTGGCGGCGGCGGCTGGGGACTCCCCGAGGCTGCACTGCGGGAGGGGGGGACAGGGGACAGGGGATGGGGACAGGGGACAGGGGCCGGGCAGTCGCCCTCCATCCACGTGCCGAGCACCCAGCGGGGCAGCGGGACGGCCGGGGCAGCTGGGCTTACATAAATGCCCCGATCCTGCCCCCTCCCTGCCCCCTGATGCCTCCGTGGACCCACCGTGGGCTGCGTGGCTCTGGGGACAGCCAGGCTCGCCCCGGTGGCACCGCCACGGCACCGGTGTGGCCACCAGCAGCCTCCTTGCACCGGCCAGCGCGGGGCACGCGACTTGGCCAAGGTCACCGCAGGGGCAGGGCTGGCACAGGGACCCCGGGCACGTGCTGTCACCTCCCCTCCTGCCCCCTGCTCGGGGCAGCGCTGGGAGCTGCCGGGTCCCCCCCAGTGCCGCCAGCACCCGGTGGCACCCATGGGTGCCAGCCCCGCGCCCCCCGTCCTGCAGCGAGGGGCACCCCGAGGGGCAGCCAGGGGGGACCTGAGCTCCCCGGGGAGCGCAGGGGTCGCCCCCTCCCGTGCCCCCCAGGCTCTGAGCTCGTACCTTGGTCTTGTTGAGGACGAGCCCGACGAAGGTGGAGACCAGCAGGGACCCCGGCATGGAGGCGCGGGGGCGCAGCTCCTTGTGAAGGTCGGGGAGCGCGGGGGGCTCCTCGGGCAGCGTCACCGTGTACGAGTCCCTCATGGCTCCCCTCCCGGCTGCTCGGAGACGGCGAGGGGCTGCTGCTGCCGGGGGGGACCCCGGGGACCCCCTCTCCTGGGGCCGGCCAAGGTCAGGGGCAGGGGGTCAGGCGGGCGGCCTTGCCGGAGCAGCGCCGTGGCCGCGCGGTTGCGGTGCCGGAGCCGGTGCCGGCTCTTGGGGCTGACGGCACCTGAGCAGAGCTCTGACATCAAATGGGTGGAGAGGCAGCAGCGGCAGCGGCAGCAGCAGCAGGGCTCCGTGACGGCCAGCCCCCGCCGCACCGCGTGGTACAGCGAGCCGGAGAGCCAAGGGGGCCCGCGAGGGGCGGCCGTGCCCACCGGCCATGCGCTCGCCGTGCCAGGACCACCGGGGAGGATGCGGGGAGCAGCCCCCTGCCCCCTGCCCTACAGCTCCCTGCGCTCCGGGGATCCATCTGCCACTGCTGTGGGGCTGGAGGGGGTCGGTGCCACACAGCAGAGCCCCCTCCTGTGCCCCCCAGCTGATGGGGAGCAGCCCCAGGGTGCCCGTGCCCGGAGCAGGGCTGCAGGGCTGTCCGAGTAGGATTTGGGGTTGTAGGGACAGTTTTAGGCTCCCCGCGGTGCTGCTTTGGGGAGAACAGCAGGCAGTGCGTAGCCCCCCAATTTGGGGGGCTGCTTTAGGGCTGGGTTTGGAGGTATTTCACTGCTTCCCCTCACCAAAGGCAACCCCCCGTGGGGCGAAGACCCCCCCGCTGTGATCGGAGCGGGGGGAAACTGAGGCACGGTGTGGGCAGGGCTCCAGCAATGCCCCTGCAGCAAGGGCAGGTGCGGAGGCTGGCAGGGAGCCCAGCTCTCCTGCGTCCTCGTCCTGCGCCTGCCTCCGCTTCACCCCGCTGACCGCAGCCGGCCCAGCGCCCGCTGCGTGCGCCCGGGTGTCCTGGAGGGAGGGGGGGGGGAAATTTCCACGGGCAGGGAGCGCGGCCGGGCTGCTGCGGGGCTGGAGGGAGCCCCCCAGCCTCACCGGGACGGGGGCACCGAGCGGGGGCTGCTTTTCCCCGGGCCACCCCCGCAGCCAGCGGTGCTCCGAGCTCCGCGGCGCGCGTTCGGCACAGCCGGCGGAGGGGCTGGAAGCAGGGGAAGGGAGAGAGAGGAGAAGGGGGGGGGGAGGAGGGAAGGAGACTATTTTTGGCACCAGCAGAAATATCTGAGGAGGCATCTTGCAGCGTTATTCATCTGCAGGGCTGGGGCTTTTTGCATCACAACAGGATGCTTGCCGTAATCCTCGCTTGCGGGGATAGATTTGTGTACCCCCCCTGTGGTGTGCGCGCCGTGCACACGCAGGGACGCAGCGTGCGCACCCCACGGGGCTCACGCTGGTGGTGTGGGTGCCCCACAACTTGTGGGGCGCTGCCTGGGCCCTGGGGATGTGGCACAGCACCCCAGGGTGCTGCACAAGCCAGGCTCTGCTCCTGCCCTGCAGCCCAGCGCGTGATTTGGGGGCAGGATGGGGCCCCGGGCGCTGTGTGGGTGCTGGTGCAGAGCTCCCCGGGGATGGGATGTGCCGGCTGAGCTGGCTCCACAGCAAGAGGGGTGCTGTGTGGCCACGTCCCGTGCTGAAAATCATGCCCTGGTGACTTCAAGAGCCCCGGGAGCGCGGTGCCCTCCGGCTGGAGCGCCGTGTGGGCTCCTGGGGCAAGCTGCAGCCACGGAGCGAAGGAGCCAGCGACCTGTCCCCTGCTGTCCCCTCTCCAGCGGTGACCTTCTGCCACGGGCAGAGGTTGCCACGGGTCTGGCTGGCACCGTGAAGGCAGGACCAGGGCTGGCCATGAGCCAGCACCGTCAGCAGCCCGGGATGGGGCTGCGGAGAGCTGCCGGCGTTCCTGTGGGTGGCTCTGGCCTCCCGACCCCGTGTCCACGCAGGGCGGTTAATGGGGTGGCACAGCTCCGGTCCCACCCTTCCCGGCACCACGGCTGCAGCCCCCTGCACCTCCCCGTGCCCCGCAGGATGGGAAACTGAGGCACGAGGGCACCCTCATGTCCCAGCTGCAGGCTCCTCCACTTGGCTTCCCGCAGTGCCAAGGCAGGAGGTGGCCGGGAGCAGGCACGGGGCCAGCCCCTGCCATGCCCTGGCTCCGGCAGGGTCGGGGGCTGCTGGTGCTGCCCCTGGGGCCGGGTAATGGGGCAGAACTGATGGCAGTGCCGGGGCTGCAACGCGGCCTCGTTTCCGGCACTGTGCATGCCCGCGGGCACCTGCAGCCCGTTTTACGACCGGTACGTTCGCTTCCCAGCTTGGGAACGGGGGGGAAAAATGCCCAGGAATGGAAAATTGCAGGTGTGAGCATTAAAGCACCGGGGAAACCTAAGCCAGCGTCACCGATCCGGCCTTTGGCACCCTTTGGGACCCAAAGCAGGGCACTGGCAGGGGGCTGCAGCAGCAGAGAGGGGTTAAGATAAGGGAGAGCACGGCCACGGGGCTGCGCAGCACCAGCTGCAGCTCCTGCTGGCCTCTCCTCCCTGCCCCACACCTCGCTGTGCCCCCCCAGCCCCTCCAGTGCTCCTGGCTGCTCTCGTGGGGAGCAGAAGGGGACCCCCAGCCCTCACCCTCCCTGCTCCGTGGGACGGAGCTGCTGGGAAGCAGTGGGCAAGTCAGACCCTGCTCGGGGGGACACCGACCTTCAGCGTGGGGTGGAAAGGGAACGGGAGACAGCGCGGGCACAGCCCGATGGCTCCGTGGAAGGGAAGCCAAGTGGAAAATTACCAGGCTGCTCCTGTGCGCTCCTGAGCAGGGCTGCGTGCGTGGTGCCCGCTCCCGGCCTGGGACGAGGCTCCGGGGATGGTGCAGGGCTGATTTGGAGCTGGGGCCCTGAGTGCCACCAGCACGTGTGACGGAGCAGCCACCGCTGCCAACGGTGGCCCTCGGAGCCACTGGGGACGGGGAGCAGGCAGAGCTGGGCACCTCCAGCTGCTTGGGGACACGGCACCGGCACGGCGCGCACACGTGGCGGCACAGAGACCCCACCGACCCCACCGACGGAGACCCCAAAAGGGAGCGCACCATTTCCTTCAGCCCCCCCAGCTCAGCATGAACCCACACAGCACACGGGACCCCACCAGCCCTGTCCTGTCCCCCCCCTCCACGGCGCACCACCTACCAGGGGGTCAGAGGCAGAGGTGCCGCCGTAGCCATCGCTCCTCTCGCAGGGCTGGCTGGCACCGTGGGTGCCGGCTGAGGACAGGGCAGCTTGGGAGGGTCCGGGGGGGCTGCAGGGGAAGCTGCAGTGGCTGCTCTTCCTCTCGCAGCTCTCCAGGTAGTCACGGACGTAGTCGGAGTGTGCGGCGGCCTGGTACAGACCCTGCAGGGCGCCGAGCTCCTGGTGGCCCCGCGCCCCGGGGCTGGAGGCGTAGGCGCTCTCTGAGGTGCGCAGCCCCGAAAACTCCTGCACCAGGTCCGAGTGGCTGATGGATTTGCGACGGCTGAGGGGCGCCGAGCTGGGCAGGTAGCCCGAGGGGCTGCTGGGGGTCCCCGTGAAGGTGTAGCACGAGCCCCCGCTCAGCCCCCCGCCGGGTGGCCGGTGCTGGGTGCGGAGGTAAGCGGGGCTCAGGCGGATGCCAGAATCGGGGTAGAGGGGCAGGCGGCCGCTGTCGTAGGCGCTGGTGGGGGACAGCCCTGAGTGGTGGTAGCGAGGGGAGGGCAGGTAGCTGGCTTTGAAGCCGATTTTGTCGCTGTCGGCGTAGGCCGTGGTCAGGGTGGAGCCGTAGGAGGTGTAGGAGCTGTAGCCGCCGGGCACCCTGCCGTAGGTGGCCTCGGCATAGCGCGACGAGTCGACGTAGCGCTTCAGCGTGGAGGAGAGCTGGGACATGCTGCAGGCTGGGGCTCAGCGGGCAGGGCTGGAGGCATCGGCTGCAGGAGAAAAGCCTGGGTTCAGCTTCGAGGGGCTGCAGCCCGCGCTCAAGGGGTGCCCACTGCCGGCACCCAGCGGAGGGAGCCTGAGGGGGGCGAGCAGGGAACAGCGGGGACCCAGGGGATGTCATTGTGGGGTGGTCACGGCTCCTGCCAGCCCTCCTGGAGAGCTTGGGGCAGTGCCACCTGGGTGTCTGTGGGCACCTGGCACCACAGGAGGGAGCCCTGGGGCTCTGCTGGGCACGGACGGAGGCGATGGGCACCCATGGGGACAGCAGGGTCACCTCTGCCCTAGCCTTGGCCACGCTGCCCCACAGCTGTCAGCACACAGGTCCTGGCTCTCCGTGCCTGCTCCCCAGGGGCTGCCTGGTGTCAGGGAGCTGCTGAAGAGCTTGCAGCAGCCACAAGCCACCCAGGGGCACTGGGGGCCGTGGGGACAGCCAAGGATCACCAGGACGGAGGCACCTGGAGAAAAAGGGGAGCCAGCCCCGGAGCCGGGACAGGGTGGCCAGCCACCTGCACCAGCTTAAGCAGGGGCTTGAAGCCAGAAAAAAACTTGCTCACGGGCTGAGGGCTGGTCCCATACCTGTCCCGGGGCCGTGCTCGCTCCCCTGGGTGCCTCACGTCCCTTCCCTGTGCGGCCAGCAGCTCACGGCTCCGAGAGTCCCCGGTCACCCAGGAGATGACCCCGGCTCCGAGGCTTTTCCCAGCCCAGCCAGGGCGGGCGCTGGCCCTGCTCCAAACCGGTGCAAGAGGTGCCGGGGATGGAAACAGAGCCCAGCCCTCAAAAAGTGGGGTGCAGCCGGGCTCGGGGACGGGAACCAGAGCCCGGCCACCGCAGGATCCTCCCTGCCTGGCCCCGAGCTGCTGTTGCCGTGGCCGGGGAGCAGCCGTCCCGCAGCACGGAGGAAACTATTTACAAGCAAGAGCAAGCCGGAGCGCACAGACCTGTTTGGGAGCTGAGGCCAAGGGCTGAATAATGCGCTCGCAGGCAAAGGAGCCACCAAACACCCGGCTCTCCCCCACTCCGCCGCAGCCACCCGCCCCCTCCAGCACCGGGAGGACCCCGGAGCTGCTCGGCCAGGCAGGAGCTGATGCGCACCGAGGGGGTTTGCTATGGGATGTGGGGCCCGGCAAAAGGTCCCCGTCCCCATGGGTATTGGGGTGAGGGTGCTGGAGCCCTGCGGCTCCAACGGGTGCCTTCTGGCAGCGGGACCGGTCCCCACGGGGCACAGCGTGGCCTGGGGATGTGGGGAGCCAGTGGAGGGATGTGGGGTTTGGGAAGGGGAACCTGCCCTGGGCACAGCAGGGACCCCGTTGGCATCACAGGAGGGGAGATCTTACCATGTAGGGCCGCCGTGTCAGCTGGGAGCACCCTGTGCCGTCCCCGTGTCACATCACAGCGGACCCCAGGGCTGGAGGAGAGCAGAGCGTGCCATGAGCGCGGGGAGCCGAGGAGGTGTGAGAAATCCCCGGTTCCTCCCATCGCTTCCTGGGCCCCTCCCTGCCCGTAATAACGCTGAGCTGCTTCCCTGCTGCCTGGGCGAAGCCCTGGGGCCGGCACGGCTGAGTCAGGCCTCCTGCACCCTCAGCATCCTCCCCGGGGAAGCTGAGGCACAGGAATGTCCGGTCCGTGGCCGCGTGCCCAGGAGCCAGGAGCCAACCCCAAAGGGACCCGAGATCCCGTTCTTGGGGAACTCATCCCAACCTCCTGCTCCCAACGGGAGCCTCAATTTGGGATGGCCACAGGTCTCCTGGAGAGGCAACCCTTCACCCCGGAGGCTGAGGGAGGTGGGGAGGGCTGCCGTCCTCTCCTAAATTCCCGGTGCCGGTGGCTCCGGTGGCCGCTGTCCCCCCCGGGGTGGCCGTGGAGCCCCAGGGCAGGCTCAGCTTACAGGGCCCTGGCTCGGTGCAGGGAGCTGTGGCACAGCTGCTTCTCGCTTACGCAGGTTTGGAGCCGTGGCCCCGTGCCCTGAGACACAATGTCCCAGCCCGGGGGTTACTCGCGAGCTCCCGGCCCTCTGCGGCAACCGGGGGCCCCTGCGTGGAGCGAGGACACCCCAGGGCTGAGGGGCTGCGGGTGCTGAGCCCCCCCGGGATGTCCCCAAATGGGGGTTTCCCTTTCCCAAGCCTGAGAACGCTCCCAGCTCAGTGCACGTGTGCCGGGCGAGCGTCACCGCCGCTGACACATCCCCACCTGGCTGCAAAACCTGCTGCTCGCGCCCCCCAGGCAGCAAAACCCCAACCCCACGGGGAGCCCTGACGTAGGGCCCGACGCCTGTTATTGCTTTGAGGTCTGCGGGTGGGGGAAAAAAAAAAAAAGAAGGGACCCCGGGGAGGTGAGCGGGCACCGGGAGGTGCCGGACGTGCTGCGGGTTTGCCATGGGATCCCGCTCCCCGGGGACAGCGAGAGCGCAAAGGTCGCCCCTATAGCTTCACCCAGCTGAAGGGAGAGTGAGGAGGGGGTTTTAGGGGTTCTCCCTGGCACCTCGCAGCCCTCTCCCCATAGGATTGTCCCCTAATGGCTTTTCCACTCACCGGTGTGCTCAGCGGGGTGTGCGCTCGGGGCTGCGGTGCTCATGGGGCGACGCCGAGCGGGGGGAGCCGCTGCTGACACCTCGGGGTGCTCCCCTGGGACCGGAGCAGAGCGAGAGGTTTTTTGGGGTGCCGACGGCAGGGTCAGGCCCCCCTGGGGCTCGGCTCCTCCAGCCGGGTTGGGAGCGGGCGCAGCGGCCGTGCCGGAGGGCTGCGGGGGCCGCGTGAAAACGCCACGGCACAAAATTGAGGGCTCAGGTTACCGGGTAGATAAATATAGAGCCTTTATCTGACCTCGCAGGGCGCCCGAATGCGCCTCTCACATTCCAGCCTCCCCGAGGCTTAAAGGGGACGTGAGCCCCAGGGTGCCCCACGGGAATGGGCTCTGGGAAGCACGGAGGAGGCCTGAGGGTAAGCGTGGGGAGAGAGGGGGTTTGGGAAGGAGGTGGAAATCCAGGAGGGGAGGTGGTCTGCGTTTTGCTCCCTGATGTGAAAAGCCACGGGGAGAAGAAGCCCCCCCTGGCCTGCAGCAGAGCAGGAGTGGGCTGGGAGCACCCTCTGCCCCCCGTGGGGACACTGAGGGACACGGGGGGACGCCAGGGCACAACCCCCAGCTCCGCTCCCTGACGCCTGACCCACCCAGGGCGGCTCAGCCTCGCGGTGAGCCGGCACCTCGGTGGCCGTGACTCAGCCAGCACCTGCCGACGATAATTAGGCGGGCTGCAATTAGGCTGGCATTTGCCTCCTGCCCGGCTCCAGCCCCGAAACAGGGAGGGCCACGTGAGGCTGGCGTCCGCGCCTGGGTGTGACTCCGGGAGGCTGCTGCGGGGTCATCAGCGGCGTGAGGGGCGGTGGCACAGCCCTGATCCCGAACCCACCCCACAGTCCGTGGTTCTTGGGGCAGCACCGGGATCCAGCACGTGGCTGCTCCCGGCTGCTTCAGGAGCTGCCAGAGCCCTTGGCATCCCCAGGGGCATCACACGGGCGCACGCAACACGCACGTCAGCAGGCACGGGGGAAGGACCCTGGCACAGCTCCGGGACGCGCCTGCACGCCCGGCACCGCTCACGCACGCTCCCTGCCCGTGGGATGCCAGGGCCGGGGCTGCCTCCACGGGCACGGCCCCACCAGGACGGGCAGGGCACGAGGGGGATGGGGGCAGGATGGGGACGGGGTGCCGGAGGTGCCCATGTGCGTGGGGTGCCCGGTGGTACCTACCCCGCTTCGCCCCTCTCCCAGCTCCGCAGGCGGCCCCAGCCCTGAGCTCACAATGGGGTCGGTGGGATGGAATGGGGACACGGGGCTGTGCCCCAAAGGGCAGGATGGGGTCACCTCTTGCTTCTCCACGCAAGGCTGGGGCTGCCGAGGAGGTGCTGAGCCCCCCGTAGCCCCCCGCCCCATCCCACACACACACACGGGTGGCCACGGCTCCAACACACGACCTAGGCTTTTATTGTGCAGACGGAGGAAAACTCCCGGAGGACAGGTGGTTTTGTTCTTCTTCTTGTTGCTTTTCGTAGGGTTGGCTTTTCTTTTCTTTTCTTTTTTTTCTTTTTTTTTCTCCTTTGAACAGAATTTCTTTTTACGACAAGCTGTGGAAACAACTACAAATGTTCACCAAAAAAAAAAAATAATAAATGAGACCGGAGAATGCGTCCGCGCGGTCGGCTGGGCTCTGCCCTGCCCCGGTGCTCCCCGGGGAGCTCCAAACCAGCCCGGGGAGCGGGGTGAGCCGAACCTCCGCCGTGCACGGCCTCGGCAGCACTAGACAGCAAGCAAGCAGGCAGCGAGAGGGGCAGGGATGGGCAGGATGGGGCAGCGGGGTTGGGGGCAGCTCGCGGTGCCTGGAGGAAAGCGAGGAGCGGGGAGCAGCCGCTGGGAAGGGCTCTCAGCCGTCGTGGCACAGCCTGGGGAGCTCAGCAGGGCTCGGGTTGACCCCACAGAGCCAGGTGGTCCTGTCACTGCCTTCCCCAGCCCCCTGCCCGCTCCTGGGTTGGGGTGCGCAGGGCCAGCCTCGTGGTTTCTCCTGGTCCGAAGGCTCCTGAGGTCCTGCGGGGCATGGGGACAAGGCTGGGGCTGTGCTTGGGGTCCCTCTCTCCACTCTCGCTGACCCCTGGGAACATCCTTCTTGAGGCGGTGGCCAAGGGCTGGGCTTGCCTTCGCCCCCTTTTTCCTCACTTCAGTAGAGAAGGGAGCGGGGAGGCAGGGGGGGACACATGGAGCTCCTCCCTGCAGCATGGGGAGGCTGGAGAAAGAGGGGGGCGCGTGCCACGGGGAAGGACAGGGACCCCCCAGACGTCCCCATGGAGCTCGGGTGGGGGAGTGGCGGTCCCCTGGGGGAGCCCCCTCCCCACCTGGGGGCACGGGGCGCTGGCCAGGCTGTGGCTAGCTCGGAGAGGCTCTGCGGGCCTCCGCTGCGGGTGCTGGCGGCACTTCTCTCGTCACAGCTAAGGACTGGTCCCCGGGGAGGACCAGGGGGGTGCCCGGGCTTGGGCAGCCCCAGGGCACAAGGCGGTGTCTGGGGGCCTCGCTTCCAACCCGGCTGCAACAAAGAGAAACCACCAAGTCACCCCGCTGGCACGTGGCCTCCTCCCCGTCTCCTCCCAGCACCGGGACCCGTCCCCGCGCTCTCCCGTCCCCTCCCTTACCTGCTCGTCCGGCTGTCTTTCCCCAGCTGAGAACAGGCCAAGGAAAAATATATAAAATAAAAAAAAAATAATGAAAGAAAAGGGGTGGGAGAAGCGGGCTGAGGCTCTGGTGCCCCAGCAAAACCAGCACAAGGGGAGGGTGTGATGGGAGAAGCGACGCTGCCTAGCGGAGCCACCATGCTTCGGAGCGGGGCGTGCGCGCGCGCGTGCCGGCGGGTCTCAGCACAGGACGGTGGCTAGCGTTAGATATACGGCTACATAGATAACATAGAGAGAGGTTTCGTTTCTTCCAAATCTGCTCTTTCCGAGGGCTGCGCTCTGGCGGGGGAGGCGGGTTGGCTGGGGTGCTCCGTGGGGGGCGCGGGGTGGTTTGTTTTGTTGTTGGTTGTTTTTTTTTTTTTATCCTTTCACAGGGACACGAAGTCCACGGCTTGCAGGAGAGGCAGGGAAAGGAGGAGCAGCAGGAGCCACGAAGTGTTCTGGATCAAGAGGCTGAAGCCGGCGCATTTCTCCAGTTTGTCTGCGAGGATGGGGAACGGGGAGAGAAGAGATGAAACCCCACGGGAGCAGGGGTCGGGGCGGCTGGGACCCCGGCACAGCAATGCAGCGAGCCCAGCCTGCCCCACTGCCCATTCCCACCTTGTGCCCGTGGAGCAGGGAGGCTTTTGGGGATGCAGAGACCCCGGGGAACACCAAACCCTGCCTGTGCCAGAGAGCAGGGGCGAGGGGGTGGGCAGCAGGACATGGACAGGGCTCAGGGGGCCTTTGGGGACACCACAGGGGCTGGGGCTTTCTTGGCTGGCCCTGCCAAACCGAGGGGCGGGAGAGAAGGAAGGGGTCTGCCCCTCTCACCTTTGATGACGGTGATGTTCTTTATCTGGTTGCCGGTGTAGTCGTTGGTGGCCTTGAGCTCGCACATGTAGACCCCCTCATCGCTGGTGGTGAAGCTCTGCAGGTAGAGGCACACCAGGTTCTTGTGCATGGTGACGTTGGCGCGGCTCCGGTAGACGTTTTCGGAGACGCTGATGGTGCTGTGGATGACGTGCTTCCTGTTGTCCTTGGTGATGCTGAACTCGTAGGTCAGCGGGTTGCTGGTTTTGTTCTCGTAGCGGCAGTCCACCCGCAGGCTCTGGCCCAGCAGGCAGGCGCTCAGGTCCTTGATCATCTGGCACTGGGCGGCCTGGAGCACTGGGACAAGGGGTGGGGACGGGGGGGACAGTGAGCAGCGGGGACACCCGAGCAGCCTCCCGGCCCCGTGGGTGCCGCATCCCACCCCAAGCGAGAGCCCTACCTGTCAGGATGACAGCGATGCCCACGGTGGGGTTCATCTTTCCGCTGATCAGGTGCCCGGGGGGAGGCTGCCGGCGAGAGATGAGCCTGGGGAGGGGGAGAGAAGCGATCAGCGAGGCCCCCACCGTGGCACAGACGATGCTCTGCAGCTGGCTGCACGGGGAAGGGATGGGGATTGAGCACTGCGTGCCCACCAGCATCACCTTCCCGCGTCCTTAGGCGGTGCCAGCCACGCTCTTTTCCTTCCCTGGATCCCCCTCGTGCCCAAACCTTTGTGATCTGTCCCCAAAATCTCCCTGCCCGAGGGGCGGGCAGCAGAAAGCAGGATGCGCCCTGCTGCCCGCCCGGCACGGTGCCAGGTGAGGGACCCTTCGTGCGGGCGCCAGCCTGGCCCCCCCGCGGGTGAGCTCAGCAGAGATGACTCACTGCGATGCGGTGAGGGAAAGGGGCCAAGAGCCTCCAGGAGGGAGAGGCAGCAGCCGGACAGGGAGCTGAGACGGCCAAAGGATGGCACCGGGTCCCCAGGGACCAAGCGGAGCCTGCCCGGACACGGGGTTGGGAAGGTTTTGGGGTGGGAGCATCCAGCTACCGGGTCCCTGGCCCCTCGCCCACCCTCCTGAGGGCGAGGGGCTCGTGGATGTGCCATCCAAACCCCAGCCCTGCCTGCGGTCTGATGCGGCCGAAAGGAATCAATTAAAGGCTTGCAGCCCAACCAGGCAACCGCACGGGGAATCCAGCCGCAGACATGCGGAGAGGAGGGAGGAGGGGGGGGGGAGAAGCAGAGCAGAACTCGGGGCTGAAGGACGCGCCGAGCGCCCCGCAGTCGCTCCTCCTGGGTGGGGACTGCGGCCAGCACCGAGAGGGGGAGCTCAGCTGCCACCCCTTTGGGTCCCCAGGGGGGCCGGGGGGAGCGCAGACCCGCCCCACTGTGCCCCATCGCAGCTTGGCTCAGCATCCAGGGAAGAGCTGGAAGTACCGCAGCCAGCTGGATTTTACATTTTTTAGCATTTTTTTGGGTCTTTCACATAACATTCAAAGGGGGAAATGCCAAGACCATGTGCTCATTCCATAGCTGTGAAAGACCTCTATATCTGCAACCCCAAACCCAGGCCAAGCAGAAAAATTCCCTTCTGCATGGTCTCGATAACCAAGGGGTCGCAAAGGGGGACAAAGGTGTGACAGAGGAGACCGCGTCCCCTCCAGGACCCTCCGAGCTGGCCCTGGCCCCTCAATTTACCCTTTCCCAGCTCAGATTTGCTCCTCCTTGAGCATCCTGGGACTCTGCCCAGGTTGCAGCCGCAAACGCAGCGCAGATGAGCTCCCCGAGAGGACGGCTGCCTCCCACCCATGTGCAAAAGCACGCAGATCTTCCAGGTTTAGGGTCTGCGAGCCTTTTGCCCCCCTGTGCCCCCCTCTCCCCCCCCAGCAGGAGCTGAGCCAGCTGTGCACGGGGATGGGGCTCACAAGGGCGGTGGCACCGGGGGGGGGGGGACACCCCTGTGGGGTCGCAGCTGGGGCTCTGGGGATGGCGAGGGTGGGGACACCGGGGGAAAAATGGGGATGCGGGAAACTCTGAGCCCCAAAAACCTGACAGAGAAAGCGGGGCTGCGAGGAGGAGGGCGGGGGGTGCCTGGGCTTGGTGCAGGAGCTGCCGCCCTTGCAGGGATGCGGGTGGGTGCGTGGGTGCGCGCAGGCGTGCCCAAGGAGGAATGCCGCAATCCCGACGGCTTGGGGGGTAAAGGAGAAGGAGGGGGGGGCACCAGCATCGCTGCGAAAACCCCAGAGCATCCCCTGCATCGCCCCCCGACCCCCCGAATCTCCCCGACCCCCCCCTGCGTCGCCCCCCAAATCCCTGCAGCGCTGCGCCCAGGGCGCGCACGGGGACCGGCGGTGGGTACCCCCGGGGGGGCTGCATCCCTCCCGCTTACTGGTGATGCTGGTGGGACTGGTGATGCTGGGGATGCCGGTGCCTACCTGGGGGGCTCCGCTGCCGCCTCCCGGCGCTGCTGCCCGCTGCTGCCCGCGGCTCCCGGCGGGGCTGGGGGCGGCGCGGAGCTCCCCGCAGTTTGGGAAGGGCCGGCCGGGCGGCCCCAGCAAATCAGGGCCGGGCGGCGTCACCGAGGCTCAGCCCCCAGCCCTGCGGTGATTTTTTTTTGGGGGGGGAGGGTGCGGGGGGGTCCCTAGTTCTGGCAGCCCGGCCTCAAACCTACACCTTCGCCCCCCACCCCTCAGCATCCCGGCTGCGGGTTGGGGTGCTGGGGGTGAGGGCAGCCCCCCCCGGTGGGGGATTTTGCAGGTTAGGATGTGGGGGGCGCATCCCCATCGCCATGGGAACTGCGTTTGGCAGAAGAGCCGCCGCCCCCCCTGCAATGTGGGGGTGCTTGGCCTGGGCTGGGGAACAGCAGAGCTCCCCCACCCCAAATATGTAGGAATCGGGGTCCCTGCAGCAGCTCTCCTCCCTGCAGGGGATGCAGTGGGGGCTCTCTGTGATGCCCTCAGGCACCCACCCCTCTCATGTTTTAGCCCCACAGCTGGTGGGGCAAATAAAGACTCATCCCACGCAGCCCCCCATGGATAAGCAGAGCTGCTTCTGCACAGGGAAAATGTCTTTGGACCCAGACAGCATCCCTGAAAAATGCTTCTGCCCTGTTCTTGGGCAAGGTGGAGGTGACAGCAGCATGAGGAGCTGTTCACCCTGAGTTTTTGGGGTCTGAGGCACCCCAGGAAGGAGCAGTGCAAGCAGGGTGGCCTGCCTCATCCTCACCTCCACCCAGTCCCCCCAGCCAGGCTCTGCAAAAAGGGCTGGCAGGGTGAAAGTTGAGATGAAAAGTCATATTCTGCCCCAGCAGAACCTGATCCCAGGTGACATCCGAGTGCTGATTTTTTGCAAGCTGGCTGTGCTGGGGGGGTTTTTGCTCATCCCACAAAACCTCGCCACCAGCTGCTTGGGCACAAAGCAGGCTGCAGGCACGCTGCCCCAAAGGGGTCCCAGACTTCCCCAGGTGCTGCCAGCAGCAGAGTGGAGACCTGGCCCTGGCTGTTGGGGCAGGGGGGTAGTGAAGGGAGCCAGACCAGGGGTCTGCACACATGAATGTGATGACCCTGATGAGCTGGGATAGTACAGACCGATGGAGGGGGCTCAGAGGGCTGCTTTTGGAGACACACAGTTGCTCAGGCACCCTTTGTGAGAGAAATCAGCTCCCTCTAAATCTCTGGCTGGCGGCGGTGCTGTGGAGGCAGGCATGATTGTGCAGTTTCTGGGCAGTGCTGGCAGCAAGCATCCTGCCGAGGTGCTTGCAGAAGGCTCCTTGCAGAGGTTCTCCAGCTGGACGGTCCCTTCGCTGCAGAGAGCAGCCTGGATGCCATCCATAAAGCAGAGAAAATGAGTCCCCCAGTCACACCTAAATGCAGGGGTGCCCTACAGAATAAAGCTAAAGGAATGAATGGGGTGAAGAGGAGAAAATTTAATAGCTACAGGCAGAGAGGGAGCAGGAAGAGAGGCAGACAGGCAGAGGCAGCCCAGCAGCGCAGGCAGACACCAGGCATGGAGCAGAGGCACCGAGGAGCACCATGACTCGGGTGTCTGGCGCTGCTGCAGCAATTAAAAGCTGGCCTTGCCCCAAAAAATGTCCGGCTGCAGGAGGTGCCCTTCCTGCAGGAAGGCGGGTGCTCAGCCTTCCCCAGGGGAGCAGAAAGCCCCTCTCCCTCCTGGTGAGGAATTATGGTGAGGGATTATGGCACAGCAGCACTCCATGGGGCTGGCGCACACCCTGCCAGCAGGATGAGCTGCCCCAGCAGCAGCCCCCACAGGGAAATTAGAGCTGGGGAGTGGAGGGATGGAAGGGTGAGGGGGGCATCTTGGAACCAGCACCAGCAAATCTGGCAGCACGGATGGAAAAAAATGACCCCCATGGCAGCAGAGCTGGAGAGGGCAGCGAAGGATGCGTGGTTCTTCCCGCAAAACCCAGGCCCTCCCCTCCCCATCTTTGAGGGAGGCTGCAGAAGAGCTTTGCCCTTGATTGTAGAGACAGCAGAGCCCCCGGGAGCCTGGTGAAGCCCCGTGGATGTTATATGGAGCACGGCCCAGATACGAAGCCCCTGGGCTTTGCGGTGCCTCTGCACAGAGCAGGGGTGGAGGAGACTGCGCTCCCCCCTCCCTGTGTGCCACAGAAACGGGGCGGGCAGGGCTCCTGCTGCAGCACAGGCTTGGGGACACCACGCTCAGCACCCCCCAGCCACACAACGTACCCCAGCACAGGGATGCTGTGCCCCTTCCTGGCACCAGCACCGCCTGCCAGTGTGGTTAACCACACCACCGCCACCTTGCAAGGCAAAAGAAACTTCATATGGAAGCTGGCTGATCACACACCACCTCCTTCTCCATTTTTAGCACTGCAATGAGAACATGCATCCACCAGCATTGTCACCAGGACCTGGGGACCCCTGTTGCAGGAGAGGAAAGCTCCCTGCCACCATCTCCCCGGGCATTCCCCCAGCAGAGCTGTCAAAGGCTGGGATGTGGTGGCACCTGCTCATAAAATATCAAAAAAAATCAAGCAGCTGCAAGGCTGACTTCAACCAGAACTGCTGCTGGAGACCTGCAGGTCAGGGCCAGCATCACCACCACCATCTGAGGACTCAGTGACTCCTGCACTTCTCACCCAATCCTGCACGTAGCTAATGATTATTGCATAGTGCTGATTATTAACCATTTGGCCTGATCTGCAGAGGGTCAAGGTGACTAAAAATCCTAGATAATAGTGAAGCCATGCTGATTACTAAGATTTCTGTATAATAAGCTATACTGATGGCTAGAAACTGTGCAACTGTAACCCATACTGACTGCTAAAGATAGCGGATAACCTAAAATGTGTATGATACCAAAGCTCTGGTTTTACAGGCTGGTTCTCCCCACACAGCAGCTGGATGGGAGAGCTGCTCGCTGCAGGGCTTACTGGAAGACCTGGCCCCAGGGGAAGGGGGAACATCTCGGGCTGACAAAGCTTTTCGGCTTGGCAGGCAGCTCCGAGCTCCATCTGCAGATTTGGGTCCCTTACCTGCAGGAAGGTGCCAGGCAGGGAAATGGGCTCAGAGCTTCTGCCCCCATCCCCTGCCCAGCTTTCTCCTCTCTGTCCCAAAAGCGATGAATAATGCAAGCTGCAGAACACAGAAATGGCTTCCCTGCACTTTCTCCTCCTACCTGCGGGGCCTTCAGGAGTGGAAACTGCTTACCAGCATTGCTTATTTATGAAGAACCATCAGCCAGGAGGTTAACTCTCACCACGCAGAGAGGCGCAGCCGCTGGAAGCGGCTCCCTGCAGGAATTTGGGTCCCCCGAGCTCCAGCCCAGCCGGGAAGCTCCTCACCCTGGGAGGAGAAGGATTAAATAAGGACAGGAGGGTTTGTCCAGCTTGGGGGCAGAGCTCAGTTTCTCCCCAAGGCTGGGGGCTGGCAGGAGAGGGGGGAACCCGCACAGAGCTTCCCTTTAGCTGCCAGCCAGCTGCTCCCCGAGCTCGGGGTTGTGTCATCGGCTGCGGCGCTTGCTCAGCTCCCCCATTGTTATCTGGGACAATGGGAGCGTGTACCCGGGCTGAGCCAGGAGATCCCCCTGCTCCCAGGCCCCACACAGCCCCCTGGGGACACTGCAGTGACAGGGGACATCACAGCCCCCCCAG